>NC_135080.1:15270000-15995000 GCF_051107435.1 Chaetodon auriga
ACAAAGCAAGTAACACTTTATCGTCATAATCAATTCATATGCCAATTATTTACCTGATTTATCATTTGGTATATTTTAGTCTTTAACAGTTTCCCTGAATCCAAGGTGATGTCTTGTTTTGTCAGTCCAAAACCCAGAGAGATCCAGTTTACTGTGATAGAAGACTAAGAAAACCAGAAATCCAACCCCAACCAGATGGGATTCATATTTTTGGTGCCTGAAAAAATGAATTTTTTTTGGTATTTTTACCAGAAAAAATGCTTAAATTGTGAATTTATTATCAAAATAATTGTATTTGTATTTGAACTGTTGATCGACTAATCGATGAATCTACTGTTCTGAATATAATGATCTGCTTTGTCAGCTATCATGTTAAGATTTTCTGGTTTACATGTAGTTTGCATGTCCTTATGCCATACTTTGGTTTGTTTGACTTCCAAACAGAATAATGAAGAAATCTTACGATAAAATTGTGGGGTTCTGGTGAATTGTGATTGTATTTGTCTTGTGTTTGGCATTTTATGGACGAAGAAAGTAATAATTTAAGTGAAAAGATGCAGAAATTTGGTGATTTACTGCCCTTTACACCAAAGATCTGCCTATAGAAACTGAAATCTGAACAATTCCATGATTTCTATGAGCCGAGGACGATTGTGTGATATGATCAAAAGCTCCAGAACATCTGCTAACACTAATACTACCACTGCTCCTTCTTGCCAAAGAGTTTTATCTCGAGGTGCCATAAACTTTTTCACAGTTGGATTACACTCTCTAACAACATCCTGGTTTCTGTCTCCCCTCTGCCTCTGCTGTAAAACATCTTGCATCATTATTTTACATGTAACGAGAACTCTGAGACAGAATTCCCATTCGATATCTCTGCAGTCTTGCACATAACTCTGTCAGTTTTGTGGACGTGAATAATTCTCTTCTTAAGCTACGAAAACAGATCTGACTTCTTCTCTCTAACAGAATCAAACGGGGACACAGAGGTTTGACAATCTGAACTTGACTTCGTTGGTGCTGTAGTGAGTCGGTGATTTACTCATTTCGGACGGGGGGATAGCGCTAATGCTAACCCTGCAGTAAAAACTATATCTGTAGTCATAAATCTCTTAAAATATTTTGCTACAGTGGGGGCTTTGTCTGGGGGTGTGTTTTCAGCCGCACAGATGCTACTGAATGATCATAGAAATATTGTAGGAATACTACAGGCAGCAGTGTGTCTCTGTGATCCTCTCACTCTTCCAACTACCCTTGTCACTTTGATCATGCTGGTGACACTATTCTGCAGAGTATATTGGCTACAATTAAGCATAAAATTGAGTATTTACAGTATATAGCTTGGAGAGAATTACAGACCCAAGAGAGAAATTGAGCAATTACAAATCCATCAGCTAACTTCAGCACCACGGACAGCACCGTGGATTCATCAATACAGCACAGTTAGGCTACTGATACTTCAGAGTCGAGGTCGGAGCCATAGATTCTAACATGCACAAACCTCAGTCAGATAAAGGATCAATGAGTCAGACTATCTGTCATATTAAACTGCCCCCTCTGCCCCTGCACTCTCTCTGCTACTAGGGGATGGAGGGGGGGAGGTGGCAGGTTAACAAGGGGGGGTGCATTTTGGTCATTTTGCTAACAAGAGGGATGGCAGCTCCCTCACTCTCCTAAAGTCACACACTGACTGTGGTGCATTTATTTGGGAGTTTATTCCAGCTCAGCCGACTGTTCTGCGCCCATAAGTGAGTAATATTCCCCCTCTATGCTTATTCTCTTTTATAACTCCATTGAGTCCCTGAGGTTAGTTTGGACCCACCATCTGTACCAGCGGGTCGAGGCTGCTCTTCGAGAGGCTGAGAGATTGCCGCTGCAATTGTGCATGTGTGTGTGTGTGTGTGCGCGCGCGTGCACGCCAGGGTCAGTGCATTCATTACAGAGAGGAAATTGTAGATATAAATTGTTCTGTGATATTTGCATCTCAGGAAGATGGGGTGCCATAGCAACAAATCAGAGTGAGTGTGGTTTTTCACGCACACACACACGCGCGCGCGTGCCGTCACCATCATTACCACTTGTAACATTTATTCAGCCTGCTCAACACCGGCATGCAGCAGATAGTCTCTATGCTGAGTTCAGATTGGTTGAACTGAGAAACCAATTTGATTAGAGAAATGAGCAGATAAAGAGAGCGCAGGGGTGATAATGTAGCCAGACAGCATCACGCATACCTGCAATCACGTGGAAATACTGATACACACATATCAAGTTGGCATTCCCAACACACATTACGAGGAAGTTTAGTTTGCTGCAGTTTTCCTTCATCTCTCTCCTTTTTCATCTCGCTGCCCCTGCATGACTTCTCTCCATCTATTATCCTTTAGTTTCTTTCTACAGCTGCAGCTGTTGTTGCTGCACTGTTTCTCTTATGCTCTCTCTCTCTCTCTCTCTCTCTCTCTCTCTCTCTCTCTCTGTATCTCTATCTTTTAACCTCGCTCTAACTTCTTTTCTATTTCTGCCTCCCTCACACCAGGAGATGTACAGCTACACTGTCCATTTGACCTGTAGGCGTCTTTTTTTTTCCACCCTTGGAGTGCATGTCAGCGTGCATGTGTTCATGTAACTGTGCATCAGCTGTGGCACCTTTTAGCTTTTTAGCTGACGCTGACATTACCAGAGGATACACTGGCCGTGACTGACAGGTCCAGGTTCCTCCCCCTCAACCTTTAACTTCCCATTAGCAGGTTTGTCGCCTTCCTTCCATCTCTCTGTCTCCTTCTTCATCTCTCTTTCACTTCCCCATCCTCTGGATTTTATCGCTACCTCCTCACACTGCCCACTGTTTCCCACTCGACCTCTGACATGAACAGCGCTAACCAAATGCTAAAGGAAGGAAATGTGTGTGTGAGTCTGTCCGCCTGTGTGTGTGCCTGAACATTGTTGAGCAGCACATCAGGAAGGAAGCGGCTAACTATGACAGGAGAAGGGTTCTCCTCTACACACATAAACACACACACACATTTTAAAACCTGTAGTTATGTTCACATTGTTTTTTGGGGGCAGGTTCACGCTGGAAGACAGCCTGACAGGAATCTGAATGTCGAGTGGGTCATGTCCTCTGTACCACCCATCAGCTTTATGCATGAGTGCTTCTCCGAATAGCTGCAGACACAGATCAGTACTTTGCAAGTACTGAAGTCTTTTCTCTTAGGCATCCTCAACTCTACTTTCTAGTACTCTTCATAGAGTCTATGCAAGTTGTAACTACATGGCATTATTTATTTGGGACACTTGCTCTTTAACTCTTCAGGTAACCCCTCCAGTGGATCATTTAACCACTTACTGCACCTCCTGGGAAAAAAAAGCTGCAGAGCCAAATTCCATTTATTAACAACTAACTAACATTTATGACTCCAGACTTGACGGATCTATAGAAACCCTTTACCAATGACTGACCAGCATTTATAACTGCAGACATGATTGCTTAGTATAAAGTAAGAAACCCATTTAGTAATGTAATTTGCAAAGGGTCTAACTTGCATCCATCAAGTCTGCAGTTGTAAATGTTAATAAGTTGCTAACAAATGGATTTCAGTCCAGACGCTCGGCAGCCCGGCCCAGCGATCCATTGCGGGGTCGTTCCTGATGAATTAAAGTGCGAGCTGAAGAGTGATACCAACCAACCAAAGATTTCTCACAACCTGGCAACCCAGCTGCCGTTCTTACAAATGGCTTCTAACTGATCTATAAAGAATGTGTTCATTTATTAGTAAAGTCATTCATAGGAAGCCGTGCCATATTTGCAAACTTCACGAATATAAACACTCAAGGCCAATCAATGAAACAGAAACAAATAGTTTCTGTGCCTGCTGTTCTCATTTACAGCATCAGCCGCCATATTGACTGTAAGGATCCTGCACAGTTTCAGTGCACAACCAAGGAATGTTTCTACCTTCCTATAGTCCCTTGACAATATGCGAAATGTAGACACTGACAGATATTTGATGCAAACATGAGGAGTGAATCAACGAGGAACCTGTATTCTGGCTTTAGCTGAAATGAGACATGAGCCCATGAGTCGGCATGGCCAGGTGCCCATGTGACCAGGGACAGGTCTGAAATATCTCATTAGAGATTGATTATCAGCGGTTCTCTCCACCAAGTTTAACTCAGTGCAGAGTTGTTGTGTTGTTGTAAATCCACTTATAGCCTCTCTGCTTTAGAGGTGAGTAACAGAGACTCTCGCATGGATCAAAGGATCAGTTATGATTCCCTTACAAATAATTACATTTTCAGAGTTGGACCTCACCCACTCCAGCTCTTACACAGAGGTCACTCAAGTCATGAAAGACTGATCAAAGAACAAATCCAGCAGAGCATATGTTCGTTTTGTTGCTCGTCCTGTTTTGCCAGGTCCAAAAACAGATAATCTTCTCCCGTGCACAAAGGCAGTATTATCGCTACGTCTCCACATGCTGGGCAAACCGACACGCCGTAAAAACTTAGCTCTAAAAAATAAGAAAAAAAAGCAATAAAATAGGGGAAACATTGCGTAAAATAAGCAAAATTATCTGCCAACAGAACAGAAAAATTTTACTTATATATTATAACTATATTTAAAACAGGTATAAAGAGTTATCTTACAGCCACATTAAGAACACAGCAGTTTTATTCTTGTCAGTATCGATCGAACAGCCTTATAATTCTATAAGCTCTGGTTTCAAGTATTCATTTACTCAGAACCAGTAATAAACTCTTGGCAAGAATTACAGTAAGAAAATTTATCTCAGATCTCAGATGAGAGACAAGCATACACTGCCTTGATTTGGGAGAGTTCATTGTACTTAAACTAAGCTTTCTCCTCAGATCTTGTGTCCTGAACCTTCCTGTTTAGTGTTAAAGCACTCTTTCACCCAGCTCACTCTTTAAACTTTAAAAGTTAAACAGACTTCAGCTACATTTCAGACAGACTACCCGCTGAATGGTCTCCAATTTAATCAGCAGTGAGGCATCAATCAGATCCAGCCTTCGAAGCAAATTTAGAAATCATACAACTAACAGGCTGCAAGGTGAAATTTCTCTTCCAGATAACTCCACATCTCACGTACACCACACAAATGCGGACAAATGCACTTTGGGTTACGAGTTAATTAGCTCAGAGTGTGTCCTACACACACACACACACACACACACATACACAAACATATTGATGAGCAGGTGGGATTTCTAAACAGCAGTGGACTATATAGAGATTTCTATAGAGCAGCAGGGTCTCTTCTCCTCTCCTGCGCTCTTTCATTTTCTTCATCCACTCGTCTGCTTCTGCCCACTTCTCAACGCTGCTGAGACGGACTGTGGTTAGGAGACAGGGCCTGTTGGTATGGAAACGGGCTCATAAACTGTTCAGGTTGCCAACGTCCTAACTCGCACTGCAGCCACCATCCAGCCTTTCAAAGCCTTGACGTGAAGCAGCTTTGTGATTTCTGATGAATCGAAGCCAGAGAGGTTTATTATTTTGGGGGTGTGGATATTCTGCTTATAGATGCTGTGGCAGTGGAGGCTATGGGTTTTTTTGCAGAAAGAGGTGACAGGTCGACCATCTGAATGAAAAGTCGCCCACACACCTACCTTGAAATTTTACTTTTGTTGTAGAAGTGAAACACATTCTGCAGTGCTTGACAAGTTATGAGTCATCCTCAGACCTTTGCTTACAAAACACTTATGCTTTTCAGATCATTTGATCAACTGATTAATTCTGAAACACAAAATGGATACCACTGAGGAATAAAAGCCTTCAAATGGGTCTTGCAGTTGGAACAAATTTACAGCAGTGGGGTCTAGGTTGCAGGGTCCTTCAGACAATGAAGGAGTTAAAAGGCATTTTGAAGACAAATTCATATGTTCAATGTAATATCCTGTTCATTTAACGTAAGAAGCTCTCAATACATGCTGTAAATACAAGGTGAAAGATGTAGCGTGTGGGTTTTTAAAGGGGTAAGAATGACTTTCATCTTGCCCGGCTCAGTACGCCAGTTATTTTTCCCTCATCCATTGGCAGCGTTACTGATGCCTGTTGCCTTCGACGCAGTGTTTCAAAGTGCTGTGCCTCACAGAGTTCAGGTAACAAACGCACAGCTCTGTTGAAAGAAGTTATCAATACAAAGAGGGCAGCTCGTTTGTGTGTGATTGCGTATGACTGCGTGACTTTCCAAAGTAGGGCGTGTCGTCGTCGCTTTCCTGCTGTTGTTTTACTCCTCGTGTTGTTTAAGGAAATTAGTTATGAGTAACAATAAGGTTAAATAATATTAACGCACACACATTCAGACACACACTCCTCTCTAAGCCGTTAGTCATACACCATGTGGTGAATACTTGAATCCAGGCACTTTACAGTACAGAGAGTGCATAGTTTTTCAGAATTGACGGCCCCAGCATGAATCACACCAGTAACCTTGGTTTTTCTCTGGCTCCACACAAATCCGCTCCCAGCACATACTTAAAGACTGACTGAATAAATAATAGATTGAATCTTCCATACAGTACTACAGTGTTTGGTATGGATGTACTGTGTGCTCTGCATGAAATGTGAGCACTGCTCTGAGCACAGCATAGATTTGATGCTGTATGAGACAGCGGATAGTCGCCAGTATCACTGAAGATAAATGATGAGTAAATGGTTGAGATCAAGGTACAGTTTAATATATTTATTCAATTGTTCAGCACATTACTGAATCACAAAGTGACGTCTTATAATATTACACTGAGAAAGGCTGCAAATACTCACATCAGAGTAGTTGGAACAAGTGAATCTTTTTCTCCATGAATGATTGAAATGAGTTATCCTCAGTTATCAAGACAGTTGATAATACTCTTTCTGCCTATTGGTTTATTGATTCGTTTACTAACCATTTCAGCAGTTGTATAATGTGAAAAGGTAGATGGCAAACTATCAATAACACACAGTATGTTATATCAAGAAATTTTACAGGACCTTTCACAGGGGTGATGCTTCTTTGCTTCTTTGCTAAGTGTTCCAGATTGCTGCGCAGTTTTAGCTGCATTGATTAGGATCCACTGTGAGAGCGTCTTCACCAAACTTCCAGCCGAGCACCTTGTGCTCATCCCCGATCCGACCCAACAATCTTCACCTCGTGCTCCTGCTGCAAGCGTGACCATTTACTGGCTCTCTATCCTTTCCGGCTCCTCACACAGCGGGAGCATTTACCCCAAATGCACATTGCTCATCAAGCTGAGCACATTTCTGAAGTGGCCACCTCAAGATGGGAACCGCTATTGTTCCACCGAAGAGAATATCAATGCTTTTGTGGATCCCTTTCAAGCTGAGATGGACTTGCAGTGAAAGGGACACAGATGTGAAAGGCTCTTGAAATTTTTCGTGTCATGGGGGATTGGTTTTTGAGGACGCTGCTGAGAAAATGCTGCTGATGCTCTTGATTTTAGCAGAGAGAAATAGATAATGAAATGTTAATATATCTATGGAGTGGCAGTTATGTGTCACCTGTAATACTCATTAGTCATGATTACAACGAACAAATGTGCACTTAAAGCTGCATGGAAAACTGCCCTGCAATTATCATTTTTAACAATACTGTTTAAAGAGGAGCTTGTGTAAAACAAATAAACATGCTAATTATTTATTTTTTGCGACATTTTTAGCTCACGTCTGTTTTATCGTCAGCCTTTTTCACTCAGTCAGATCAGCGGGAGGAAAAAAAGAGAGGCTCCTGTTCAATTGACACCTAGGGGTGTGTGTGTGTGTGTGTGTGTGTGTGCGGGAGTGCGCGTGTGCATCAGGATGCTGTTAATATAGCTCTCCCATTATGTATATTAGCCCTATTCCCCTGAGTGCAGCTTCACCGTTTAGAGCTTTCAATCACTCCACTGCTTTATGGGAGTCAGGACATGTGCACACATACACACACACACACACACACACACACACACACTCACACAGTGCAGCAGCATGAATAACTACAGTGCAGAGGAACATAATTAGCAAGGATGCAAGAATGGACATGGAATCTGTTGAGGATATAGCCAGTAACCTTGATGTGCTCTGTGTGTGTGTGTGTGTGTGTGTGTGTGTGTGTGTGTGTGTGTGTGTGTGTGTGTATTTATGAACAATACATAATGTCAACATGTATGTGTTGTGCATAGTGATGTGTGCATATGATATCCATGAAAAACCGTAATTGAATGAGCATTTGTAGGGAAATGTGTGTGTGCATGTGTGTGTGTGTGTGTGTGTGCGCGTGTGTGAGTGTGAGCATGTGTGTGAAAGAGCAACTGAGTAATGAAGTGATCACATGGTGGGTGTGTGTGTGTTGATTGCATTTGAACAACAACAGTAGCCCCTGTTTTAATCACAAACTCAGGATCAATACTCTATTCAGCTGAAAGTATGTGTGTGTGTGTGTGTGTGTGTGTGTGTGTTTGTTTGTGTGCGTGTGTTCAAAAGGAGAGGTAATCTAGATGACAGAGCCCACAGCACATGAGGCAGTCTTTGAGCAGAATCTGCTTCGAATGTACCTGTTTTCAGGTGTGTGTGTGGAATCTTCTGGCTGTGTGTGTGTGTGTGTGTGTGTGTGTGTGTGTGTGTGTGTGTGTGTGTGTGTGTTCCTGAGCTCATGTAAGCGTCTGTCTGACTGTGTGTTCATGTGAGCTATATCTGGGGCACACACAATATTAGAATTGATAATATGACCAGTGTGCAGTGCTGATTATCTCTCTGTGTATCTTGCTGCTATTAGCCAACACTGGTCAATACAGTCTGAGGTTGAGCTGTGCTGGAATAACCTTTCACCATGTTTACAAATCAAGCAGCCTCAGGGTTTTTGTGGATATTATATCGTTTTGTAGGAGAGCACACTCACATCAAAACTGGTCTATGAACCACGGATCAGCCTCTGACAAGCTTTTCAATATTTCATTTAGTATAAGCATGTTACAGCTTCATAGCACAGTGTAGAGAATATGTATGTATGTTTTAATATGTTCAACAATGCTAATGCTGATGACACATTTCAGGCAATTTAAGCCTCCAGTAAACACATCACAGCAGTGCGTCTTTCTGATTGTTTTTCCAAACAATTAAGAATATCTTTTCTGAGTGAGGCCAATTTTCAGCGTTTGAACTGAAGCGGCTTACTGCCTTTGAATCAGAGAAGCTGCTTCTCTCAGCCGGTTGTAATCCAACGCTGTGACTGTTGGCTTGCGATAGCTTCGAATACATTCAGTCTTTATCCTTTTAAATGATATACTTTCCAAAAATGCCCTTTTAACAAACACTGTGCAGAACAGCATTGCTATTTTGAGCCACAATGCATTTTTAAAAAGTTCAAAACAGTCAAGATCTGTTGACCTGATACACCTGCTTATCCTGCTGATATGACATTACACTCTGTGTGTATTGTTGCTGCCAGCACACTTGTTTTTAGTAAATGACTGTGGGCTTTGTTGTCAGGTTGATGGACTACATCACGCAGTCCTATTCAACCTGTTGTTTGGCTTCATGCTAAATGTTCCGTCACTGCCAATGTCACCTCGGAGAGTCAGCGGCACACGGGACGCTTCCAGCAGCAGATCAGGGTTGATGTGATGAATCTGTCGGCTGATTAAATGTACAGAGGAGTGGTGCTGGTGATAAATCTTTTAAATCTTTGATGCATTATGAATATACATGTGACTGTATTTGTGTAAGGACGGTCGTAGGGCTGAATTAGGTTTGATATATTTTGCAGGGACTCCTTTTGTCTTATGTGGGATTAAACCTGGATGAATATCGTGTTAGAAAAACAGCGTTTTGCAGAGCAAAGCTGAAACCGAGCAGAGGTTTGTGTGTTTGATGAGCAGAGTTGAAGGTGAGCAGGTACGCTCGAGCTGCAGGCGAGTGGTGGAGGGGTGGGTGGAGATAGAGGCGGGGGCTATTTGCATATTCATGATTCCACACATACTAAATGACATGAAGTGATTTTTTTCATGGAGAAAACCTCTATACAGAGTTTTTCAGGGCTTAATCAATGACAAGGGAGGAACTTTAATCTAATGGGAAATAAGTCGAATGTAATTGTGATTAAGGGTTAAAAGAAACAACAAACAGCCTTAAATATGGATGGAAATCAGTTTAACAGCTTTAAAATAGCTGTTTTTCACAGTGAAAATCAGTAAAATACAAAATCAATTATTCAAAGTATTTTTCTAAATTTCCTGTGCACTGTACCTGTGGTATGATGGGTTCGTCTGTGTGTGTGTGAGTGTGTGTTTGCTTCAGAAAGTAAAACATGGGGAGGGTTGAGAGAGGCAGTAAGACCCAGAGGAGGAGCAGAGCGAGAGAGAGACAGAGAGAGAGAGAGAGAGGTGGGAGGAGAGAGGAGGAGGAGGGACTGTGTTCACTCTCGGCTCTATGCGTTGCGGCTCGTGGTGGTGGCGCGCCAGTGTGTGTCTCAGCCTGCCGGCGCAAGTGTGTGCATCGGCGCATCGCTGTGTGTGTGAATGTGTGTGTGACTCCAGCGCTCTCTCTGCGTACGACAGGTGGAGATGACATGACTGCGCTCGAGAGGAAGAAAGGGAAGGACCTGTAAGGACTTCACACACACCACACACACGCACACACGTAAACACACTCATCTTTTCTCCTACATTCCCTCACACACACACACACACACACACACACCTTTGAATTCCTGCACTCCTCAGTGCAGGGAAAGATAAGTTGTTGAGTGCGTCTGTGTGTGTGTGTGTGTGTGTGTGCGTGTGTGTGTGTGTGTGTGAAAATGCTTTTTTTTTCAGCAGCTTATCAGTCAGACTATAGCAGCTGACTCCATGTGTGCACAGCGGATAACTCACACACACACACACTCACACACACACAGGTCCTGACTGATATTTTTGATGCCTGCAGACGCGGTCAGCAAGTGTTTCTGCGTCCTGAGGAGAGTTCAGCTCCAGCCCTGACTACCAGACAGTCCACCACGTTGTTCGAACAACTCCAGGTAGGATTTATTCTTCTCTTCTCTTCTCTTCTCTTCTCTTCTCTTCTCTTCTCTTCTCTTCTCTCTTGTCCACGCTGTCTGAAAAACAGGATGCTATATGCTTCACACCCTCTGCCCTCTCTTCCTTTTTCCTTTTTTTTTTTTTTTTTTTTTTTGTCCAGTCAGTAGATTGTGATATATCAACCTCAATTTGCTCAACTCTCCTGGTTTTCTCCTTCTCAAAATCCCTTTTGCAAGCCTCCTGTCTTGTTCTGTTGGTCCCTTGATCTCTTTCGCTGTTTTACTCTCTCTCTCTCTCTCTCTCTCTCTCACACGCACACACACACACACACACACACACACACACACACACACACACACTTCTATCCTCTTCTTATTCCTCACCGTTCTTGTATTTGGGAACGATGAACTTTTGTCTGGAGGAGGTAAGTTTCAGCTCCTGTTGCTGCAGCTTTCTGTCTTTCTGTTGATTGAGTGGGTGAGATTCTTATGACTTGCCTGGGGCTTCTGTGTGTGTGTGTGTGTGTGCGTGTGTGCATGTGTGTGTGTCAGGGCTCAGATAAGGGACAGGAAGATAAAACATAAAACAGCAATAAACGTGAAAGGTAGGAAATTAAAGGCAGGGACATTTTGGTTTGAGTGGCGGATGTGCACAACCGTCTCTGTTTGTCTGTGTGCCTGTGTGTGTGTGTCTGTCTGTGTGTATGTGTGTTTTTTCAGTTGACTTGATGCAATTTGTTCTTACAATCCCCCAAGCAGTAAGGCTCACTTTGTTGTTTTTCCCCTGCATCTCTTTTGTATGATTTGTGGCATACGAGCGTACTTAAAACTTAAAATTGAGGCTTTCTTGTATCCTCACACGTGCCATCAAGCAGCATTAGTTTGAGAGTGTGTGTTTGTACAAGAGTGCGTCTGTGCGTATGTCTGCATTATGTTTTATATTGCAGAGGGATTTAATGTTGTTGGCAGCAAAATAGGAAAAAAAATGTTTGATTGGCTGCCAGTGTCGACATGTTCTGCTCAGCCCCAATTACCTCGACAGATACACACTCAATAGTGCCGCAGGCACGTGTGTGCACACGCTGATGACACACAACCCCACACGCACATATTTTACCATTCATACATGAAAGAGATAAGCATCTATGTAAACAACATTCTCCATGAATTTTTTTGTCTGTGTGCATCTCAGCAAGTTTATCATCCATCTCTTGAAAGTTCAGACGTGCTCTCCCTTAATAACAGTCTTTTGAGTATTTAATTGCGATGGCGCGTTTGTTTTATTTATTCAACCTTCATTTATGGAGGTAAGAATGTGTGTGCGTGTGTCTGCATTTTTGTATGTGTCTGTCGTTATAGTGCTAATGCACCTCTGAGTCAGCCTACATGCGCATTTCCGCAGTCAGGTTACGTTGTTGAAAGTCTTGCACAGCTGCATTCCTCTCTTACACCCTTTCTGTGTTTGTAAATGGTTTGTTGCTGACGGCTCATTGCTGAAACGCCACCACTACTGTAATTCTGTCTGCGATTCGGCTGCTGGAGAGCTTTCAGCGTGCGCAGCGCCCCCTGCAGGTGCTGCCTGAAGGATTTTGCTTAGGTGCATTTAGAGGAGTAAATTCTCTTTTCATGAATTTTCTTGATCAGAGAGGTTTTACTGTCTTGTCTCTGGAGTTCCACCAAGAGGTTTTGGTCATGTCATGAGTCTTATCCTCTGATTTGAGGGATTACGGGGAAGATTTCTGTGAATGCAAGCGTCTGAGTGTCCACAAATGCTCTGTATGTGTTCTGTGAGGAATCTGCAGGAGTGTGTGCGGTTATTGTTTTTGTGTAATTTCACAGAATGTGTCGTGAAAGCGCTGTATGCATGCATGCGTGTGTGTGTGTGTTCATTTGTTCATGCGTGTGAGCCAATGAGGCAGTAAAAGCGACAGGTTAATCTCTTCTCAGTCTCCAGCAGAACAGATGTGAGGATTAATTTGTCAGGGAATCAGGGGTTGTGCTTACATGCTTGTCTGTGAGGGAGAGGCTGTCCAGCTCCACTAAAATTCAACAGCATCGTATGTATATTTCATAGTCTCTGCTCTCTGGGTGTTTGTGTGTCAGTGCAAATTTTCTGTTTCATGACTGTTTATATTCACACATACTCCTCACTTCAGCCTGAGCCCTTCACTGATGTACAGTCTGTGCACTTTGTGAGAGGCTCAACAAGTGTGGGCACCTTTTTATAAAAGCAGCACTTGGGCACAGGTGTGTTTACTCCCTTGTCCCCCCCCGACCCCCCCTTCTCCAGCTCCTTGACAATTACCTGCATCTCTCATCCTCATCTCACTGCCTTTTTGCCACACAGGTGTCTCAGCATTTTCTTGTTGTTTAGCGAAGACGGTGTGCTCAAAGCAATGGAAAATCCCGAGTATTGATGTGGAAAAAGGCCATTTGAACATAACAAGCACAATTGCGCGACACATAATTATGTCTGTGTGTATGTGAGTGGGTGTGAGTGAGTGTGTCCAGGAACTCCATACAGTGGCGCCGCAGAGAGATTGACCTCAATGACATTTAAGTGTTTTTGCTGGATGGAGTAGGTTTAGCTGACTCAAATTTGCACTCTTAAGGGTTATAATTTTCAGTATGGGGACAGAGGGGACAGCGTGTGCTCTGACCTCACTACTGGAGAAAAATGAACAGAGAATATTCTTCTTTCTAAAAACACAAGTGGCACATTGTGATGATTACTGCATCGGTTGCCCTTTGCATGTGTCTGCCTGCCTCTGTGTGCTGGCTAACTCAATCACCAGGATCTGACCACAGAGATTTGATATTATTGATACAAGGTCAGCGTTTCATTTGTTGGTCTGCATACAGTCATCACATGTAAGGCAATTCATTTTATTCCTCGCTCGTGTCATATTGTTCTATTTTTCTTGAGATTGTATGCAAACTGTGCACGTTTGTCTTTTATTCTTGTGTGTAGTTTGATACAGAGGATGTGAGCAGGTAGGCGTTCATAGTCTTACTCAAAGGGCAAAAACAACAGGACATGCAGCTGAGTTGTTGTCTACTGACAGATGGATCTTAACTCTTCAAAGCTCAGCCAGTCGACTCACATACTGAATAAACATGCAATGAAAAGTGACCAAAAAGCAAGAACAGGAAAAAAAAATCACCTCAGCAACAACTGCATCTACAACAGGGAAAGATTGACACCATGAACGAGAGGAGCTCCCACCAACCTCCCGCATGAAGACATGATCCGACCTGGTCAATTCACTGTCGTGTTACACCTTTAGTGTGTGTGTGTCTACTTTTCCTTCATGTGAGTGCCGGCAGTCTGATGCGCTTGTTTTCCACATAGATTCAAGTAGACCTGGACACTGTAGAAACAATATTTGAAAGCCTGTGTCTGTGTACAAACAATAAAAATTCAGTTCGATTCGTGGAGTGTCAAAATCACATGTGACTATCACTCGTGTAGTTTGTGTGTCCACCACGCGAGCGTTCCTCCTCTCAGCTCCATAATGTTCTACAATTCCCAACACCGTTGTTCGATCGTTTTTTCATTGGAAACGTCGAGGGACTCGTTGATAACAGGTAAGGCATGGCAGGCATGAGGAGCAGCTGCAGCAGCGGAGAATGTGCAGCGAGTTGACAGCTTAAAATCAATGGCTCAGTTGGTGACGGCAGTAGGCAAGCTTGGTCGTTGCATCGGCTGATGCAGAGGAAAACGTTGAGTTCTTGAGTGGTGTGTGTGAACTAGCTTGCAGATTTTGCTATATTTTCTGCGTTAGATCTGGAGAAGTCACAGACAGTTGCAGCATAAAGTTTTAGATTGCGTTGCATGGATTAAATGCACATAAGCAGCATTTTCTAAGACAGTGTTACATGTTTTGGGCACATTTTTCATTTTTTCCTCTGTTTGATCACGATGAGGACAGAGCAGCCATCAGAATACCACACAGCTGTGTTATGCATGATAAAAAAAACAAAGCCTCTTCTATGCAGCAAAAACACTGGCTGACTGACTGACTGCTGATTCCAAGGGGCAGACAGAAGAAACAGACAAGATGAGCATCCGGCAGAGTCTTTGAGAAACTTTGTATTTGAAATTTCAAGTAAGCAAGTAGCTGCAGCTGTCAGATGAATGTAGAGGACTAAAATATTTACCAGAAACACTTCATGGCATATTGGGCTGAAATATAGCTCTTTTGTTTATTTGATCCCTTCTGCTGCTGCTGTGGCATTTCTCCCCTTGCAGTGCTTACCGTGGCTGAAATGATGCAAATCCAAATACAGGGGAGAGAGTGTTTAACATTACCGGGGCACATCAGCGTGGCATTATCTGCTGTAGGGTTCAAAGCGATGAGAGGAAATTTAAACAAGTAGAGACCAGCGGGTTTCACCTGCTGCAGCACTTTGAATCACATTTTCTGATAAATGACCACTGACACAAGGGCACCTTCACTTCCCAGGAACCCTCTGAGAGTGCTGTATATATATATATATATATGTGTGTGTGTGTGTGCATGCGTTTGTCAGGGTTAGTGTTTTCTCCTTGATAAATGGAGTGTATTATTCAGTGCTGCTGAATTTTATCTCAAGTGGACTCCTGCAGGGTATTGAGCAAGCTCTTTCTCCTCCTCCTTGTGTGTGTGTGTGTGTGTTTGTGTGCACATGCCTACACAGTTCAGTACCCTACACGCTGCTATCTGCCGGTGAATATACAGCATGGTTGTATATCTGCTGGCGTGCAAACCCCCTGCTGATTTGCTAAATTTCAAAGAGTACGAGAAGGTATTTGACTGCTCTGCATTCATTCAGTTAGCTAATAACAATGACACATTCACTGTCTGCTGCTTGAGTTAATGTAATTAAAAACAAGGCAAGAGGGCACAACACCTTGCAGGCACTGCAGATACACACTAAGAGGCAGCACACATTTGCAGTCTACATGTTTGTTATTGGAATGCAATATGTCTTGTTTCAGTTGCTGTGTATGTCATCAGGAGGGAGAGTGGGTTGTATAATAATTGCAGGGTTGATGGTTCACTTTCCAACTCCTCCTGTCCACATGTGCCCCTGGGCAAGACACTTAAATTGAAATTTCTCCCAGCGGTCAGACCAGCACCTTTCTCGGTCGCTTGCTTCCATCTGAGTGCGTGTGATGCAAATTGTAAAACGCTTTGGATGGAAGTGTTATATAAATGCAGTCCATTTACTTGTCCATTTACCACTCCATTTACCATACACTAAAGCATTTATCACTTTGGCTTGGCTTTATTCCTCCAAACATTACATACAGTACGTACAGAAAATGTCGTTTTTAGATAGATAGATAGATAGATACTTTATTCACCCCCTTTTGTCCAATTTGGATTCCATTTCACTGCGCTCCTTGTCAGTGTTACCATTTGCCAGGCAAGCACTGGTTTTAAAAACATGGACACAATTGCTTGTTGGATCACAGGACCAAGCCAGAGGTTGTTCGTTCTTTGCTTACTCCAGCCAGGAAAGACGCTCTGGGTTTCTGTGGTGACAAATGAAAATTTTGCTCCTGCACCGCCCGTGCACAGAAATATCAGCACTTAATGACAAGTTAAAGACAAAGTAAAATCTGTCTTCTGCACCTAAAGCAAGGAGCAGAATACGATTGACTGGCAGTCACAGACACACATCATGTGAACTCTTGAACTATCCTCAACAGTAATTTTTGTAATGTCGATGAGTGGCTCCTGCTTTCATGGGTGTAACTATTTTACAAATGATTGTATTCATTGCAGGCATAATCCACAGAGGGCATGTAAACCTGTTTCTGCTGCATGACGTGTCTTGCTACTTGAAACTTTCAAGCTTTATAAAGAACTATTATAACAAGGCAATGCAGATAATCAATGAAGCTTTGTTAAGATACTGCATGGCGTGCTTTAAGGAAGCTTAGGAGACATTTGAGAAAGATTTCCAGAACAATTGTCCGTTTTTATTGACCAATGAAAGTCCAAAAAGTGTTGATTTTATCCAGTAAGGTGTTGGAAGTCGCATTGGTATGTCTAAGTGAAGGACAAACGATGCATCCTTCGATTCTACAGACTGTCTCAAGCTAATTCACCCATTGCCATGCCCGAGCACAATGAGAAAAATCAAAGTGTGAGGCGAATTCACCGCTTCGAGCAAAACAGAAGAAAGAAACAACTGATGAGTCACCATTAACCTCACGTAGGCACAAAGATTTCTTCTGCAACTACCTCTTAAAGTGATACTCCACCCAAAATCCCTTCTCTGGGCATCAAACAAACCTCTGTAAGCTTGAAAGGTGCACTGGCTTCAAAAAGGTCTGCGCTTCTTTCTGCACAGACTGGGATTTTTTCTATTATGGGAGTGTTAAGGATGCTTTATAATTCATGAAATTTTAGTTTGTGAATTCGGACACTCGACACATAAAATACGAAAGTAGATGCAGTTCACCACGTAGCAAATTGGGAGTAACTTTAAAAACATGTATCTCTCCTTCTCCGTGCCTCTCCTTTCATTCCCACTGCGCCAGAAAAACAGCCTTTTTTTACTCCACTCAGAAAAAAAAGTTGGAACATTTCTTTGCTGTTTTCTAAGCCAATGTATAAAATCTATCTAAAACTTAAGGTGGGTGGCCTGCCCACACTCCTTTTATAAAAAGAGTAGATGGTTTTCTCTTCATCTGGCATCACTGCAGTAGCTCACCGCCAGCGAGGCCAAGTTAGATAAGGACGTGAGTGCAGAGGCAGGAGAGAGAAGCAGCATGAGTAATAGACAGTTTGTCAACGGCGAGCACAGGAACATTAGGGGATAGATAGATAGATAGATAGATAGATAGATAGATAGATAGATAGATAGATAGATTCAGGGAGGCCATATAAAGGAGGCAGCAAAACAGATGGATGTACTTCCAGGTAACCCTGGTGAAAAAGCTGCACTTTTCTATTCAATCTTCATTTCCCTTTTAATATGTCAGTGTGTTTTTGGGGGGCTGTTTGTGTGTTTTAGTGCTATTCTCTTTCTGTCCCATTCAATTTGCGGTCCTTCCTTTGTGTTAATAGAGCATTACTGAATGGAGACTTGAATAGAGGGGAGAATAAAAGGCAGAGAAGAAAGAAAAGAGCCGAGGAAGTGGGTGAAAGAACGGCGAGGGAAGAGGTGTCAGTCTGTGATTTCCCCGAGGGATTGAACTAAAAGAGAGAGGCGTGTCCCTTTCTCCCTGACTCTCTCACACTCCATTTGAGTCCACCTGTGCGGGCCATGCATGTGTGTATGTGTGTGCATGTGTGCGTGTCAGCAGGTTCACCTACACAATGTATTCTTGCACTGTGCCGCTACTGCAGCACTGACCTTCCTGTATCTCTGACATGCTTCCCTTTCCCCATTGAGCAGAAATTTCTGTAACCAGCCACTCTAACAAAATTATGCGTGTGTGTATTTACGTGGGTGAAAGCATGCGTGTGGCAAGCACGTGCATCTCATGTAGATGTGTTTTTATCACTTCATATTCGCCTGTTTGGATATTGGTTGGCTGACTTATTGATCCAATTCACACCAACAATGCACATTGATCCCCTTCCATTTCCCCTCACGCACACACTTCTGCACACATACAGTACCACGCACACATACCTTCATGCACTCACATTTACACTTAGAATTTTCCATAGGCACAGGGGTCAGCCTCCCTCAGGATTATGCACCTTTTACTCTAAAAGCTCAGCTGCATGGAGAGGGATACATTGAGACATGTGAGTGGCTTTTAGATATCCCTGCGGAGAGGCTGACACTCAACTGCAAGGGAAATATGAACTTCTATATCTCTATAGACAGTCAATGTAAAAATGAGCTGTACTTGGCATGCCAAACTGTCTAAACACTGTCAAGATATCTCATCTGTTCAACTGCAAATAGATTCCAACAAAGAGTTATGTGCAACATGTTCTGCCCTGTTAAAACACAGCACTTCATGAATATTTATATGCATATGAATGTGTTCATCTGTCCAGCATTTCGTGCAGGAAAACCTTATTAGAAATAAAACAAGAAAATCTAGGTTTTTGGGGAATATCACATAACTGCAGTGGCTGTGAAACTTCTCTTGATTGTGCTATCCAACAAAGCCAAAATACCCAAGACATATAGTCTAAGAATGATGTTCTTGATTGGAGCCTGTGCTAATTATTTGCTTTAGCTGCAGCACCACCAGCATCCTCACTGTCAGACTAGTCCCGCTGGGAACGTTTCTTAGAGATACTAACAGAAAGTCCTCGTCTTAAAAGTGAAACATGAAAGACCTCCATTAAGGCAGATTGTAAATCCCACATTGTGGAGCTCTTGAAGCTGTCAATTATTTTCTTTGTCTGCTTGAACGCCTCATCACAACATTCAGTGGAAGTCTTAATTCTTGACTGACTGACAGATGATTTGGTCTGTGGCTGACTTTGCAGTAAAGACACTGGGAGATGCTTTCAAGTGTTTTTCAATCTGCTGTGACAAAAGTGTGTTTAAGCGGGAAAACTGAGCACTTTTGGGGACTGACTCACTACTGACAGACAACATTAAGGCAAATGACCCACATTATGTGTATGTAAATGTCTGGTGCCTGAATACAACTCTGATTCGAAAAAAGTAGTAATGTAGTAATCTTCTTTATACAATCATGTGTTCACAAAGTGGTGAACCTCGCTCCACCCTTGCTTGTGATCGACTGAGCCTTTCCAGGATGCTCCTTTCATACCCAATCATGATACTATCACCTGTTACCAATGAACCTGTTTACCTGTGGAATGATCCAAACAGGTGTTTTTGGATCATTCCACATCTTTCCCAGTCTTTAGTTGCTCCTGTCCCAACTAGTTTGAAATGTTTTGCTGCATCAAATTCAGAATAAGCAGATATTTACAAAAACCAATGGAGTTGATGAGGTCAAACATTAAATATATTGTCTTTGTACTGTTTTCAGTTGAATATATGTCAAAGTTTTAGTGTCCCAACTTTTTATCAATCAGGGTTGTACAGTGCAATCTTTCATAATTTTAACTTTAAACTAAACCATCTGACCATTTTCTAACTCTTTGCAGATGACGCATCACTTTGCAATGCACTTATGTTGCTGAAGGATGATTTGGTTGACATGGTGGGTGAGGTTGTTGACTGTCATCAGGCCAAATGTCAGGGAGGACAGGGAGACCTTCCTCTGTGTCACAGCTCAGCACACACTCTGACAGTTCATCAGAGTTTGATTGGGAGGTAGAGCAGACAGCCAGCGAGTGCTTCGAGACATCACATCTGCATTTGAGCTGCATGAAGGATGAGCTCCTGCGGCACGAGCATCGTTCTATAATGTTTTGATCAGGAGTCGGTGCCTGAGGGTGTGGCTGCAGATCGTGATGGCTTTATCGGTGATAACACAAAGATTTGTATGGTTGAAAGAGTTGTGAAATTGAAACAGTGTTTCTCTGATAAGTATGTCATGAAGGCACACACAGCTCCAGGCTGAGGTTGGCTCCCCTTTGCTGCTCTGACTCAGAATAAATGAACCAGTCAAGCCTTCAAGATGCACATCACAAATAATTTTGAATTTCAAATTTTGATGTTTACAGTTTTTGACATACAAATATGTTTGATATGTATTAGTCGAAGGAAATTTTACAGTTTACCTGCAGTAAAAGGAAATGTGATGTGTCATCTTGATCACATGGTTCCTCACGTAGCTGAGGTTTGGCTCTGAAAACAGTCTCTTCATACATATTATTTTAGGTATATTATGTGAGTTATGCCTTTGCTTTCACTGCATCTGCCTGATCAAAGTACTTGGACATTGTGTCCACAGCTTGAAGTTGTGGTCGTCTTATTGCAAAGTTTTGATTTCTCTTTTGTGTGGGTTCATTTTTTGAAAATCAATCCTAAATTGTATTCCTGCTAGCATTATAAAAAGACTGAATTGGACTTTCTGGAACTTGCAGAAACCCTGAACTGTGTGTGTGTGTGTGTGTGTGTGTGTGTGTGTGTGTGTGTGTGTGTCGGGGAAATAGGGTTTTTTGGAAGTCTTTACTTGACATTGTAGAGCATGTTGAGCAATTTTCAAGCCCGATCAAAATGGCTTATTTTCAAGGAGTAGACAAAATAAACTTTGCATTTCATGAAAAAATACTTTAACTTTGAAGTAAATAAATTATAATTACAAACACTGTTACGAGGATAGGCAATATTATGCTGAATGCTAATTAGCAGGCTTTGTCAGCTGTAAAGCGGCCAGGCAATCGGCACTTTGATATGTGAGTTTTCAAAGCAACAGGAGACAGCGAACAGAGCTGCAAAGAGCCGGCGTATCAGTCAGAACAACAGAAAAATAATTTGACAAGAGCAGCAAAATCACAACAGCAAACACAGACAAACAGCATTAACAAAGAGGTTCGTCAAGAGTGACTGATGATTAATTAACTTCAAAAAGATCCGTTCTCAGAGTAGAGCCTCTGTCGACCTGCAGATGGCCCTGATTTAGACACGGACGCATTTGATCCTGACTGACACTGAGGTTTCTCACGTCTGCTTCTCTATGATGCAACTTGGCAGCTCGTCAACCAAAAAAATATATTAACTAATGACGTCTCCCTATTACAATGTCATATCTGACTGTCTCCGTCACAGCTTTTCTTGTCTTCCTCTCACTGTCCTTCTCTCACACCGTCTATTCTTGATCTTTGCGTGTGTTTTTTCTGCCTCTTTTTAGAGTGCAGACATATCACACACATTTCCTTGACAACTAGATCTACTTGAACTTCTCCTAATTGCAATCTGTCCTCTGAAGAGTCTTGACATGTTGTGCTTAGGGGGCTAGCCTGCAATCCAGAGCCATTGGACAGACATGTAGAACAGTGCGTGTGTTAAATGTATCATTCAGTGCTGCTGGATTGCAGCCAAAATGTCAGAGTGATGTTGACGCTCTGTCCATCTTTTCGCATTGTGTCCTTTCCCTCACGTTAGGCTACTTGTGGGCCACTTTTTATCAGGCGTGGAGCCTCCACCTCTTTTCACTCTTCGCTCTTGATGTTTCAACATGTATGTATTCACACTCAATTAATTACTATTACAGGTAGTGTCAGCATTAGTGTTTATTTAAATTTAAATAAGAGGGAGCCAAATTGCCAGACCCATTCTGCTGACAACATGTAGGAATAATCACAGGTGTTGCTGAGGGGGAGACTGAAATGGCATAAAACCAAGCTAATGTGTTCCAGCCTTGTCTAATCCTGTTTGACCCTGTAGAGGAAAACAAGAAGGATTTTCTTTTTTCTTTCCACTCATGGCATTTAACATTCACAATTTAATTTAACTAAATGCTTCCTGAGGGCTGCGATATCAAATGAGAAATAAATTACAGAATTGAATCCAGTAAGAGGACAGATGAGCTGCTAACAAAGGAACATATTGAGTGTGTTCCTTTGTTAGCTCACTTGAATACCTTTGAAGAGGACGTAAAATCATCATCATCTCTAAGTTTTTCATGGTCTGCATAAACAAAAACTCCTACCCCTAGCATGACAATGACGACAAGTGATTTTCTTTTCTTTTGTCAGTGCTGGACATGTGGATGCATTTATACTAATGGACATAATGCTATCACACAGAAACCTTAGCACACACAGTAAGTCCTCCATGGCTTAGTTGTAAGTAAGTGCTCTGTAACTACAGGTGCACCACAGGTGGGACGTATAAAGGAGCATAAGTATGCTTTAAACAGACAGACATTAAAGTTCCACTGTGCAGCATTTAGGGGAATCTATTGGCAGACATGGAATATAATATTCATAAAATTTGTAATATTCACTGTATAATGAGGCATATATTTTAACAGAGGGAGCAAGTCCTCTTCCACAAAGTCCACCATGTTGCACCGTCATGTTTCTACAGTGTCTTTTGTTGCTTTGTTGTCATTGCAGACAATGCTGGCAATCACACCTAGTCACCACATCAAGCTGCACCAAGCAGCTGGAGCCAGGCAGGAAGTCAGACACAGGAAGAGCATAGAAGATTTTCAAAATAAAAAAATCCTGTGCAGACTTATGTGCAAGAAAAAAATGACCAAATCAGCAGAATCTGATCATGTCAACAAAATCGTGCAGGAGAAATGCTCTGCTTCACCGTGTTGTTGTTGACCTATTAACCCGAATTGAATTTGGTCTGGTTAAGCACAAACAGTGAGAAATACCAAGCAGCAAAGCAGAAGGTTAGGATACCCTCCACAGGTGAATGATGAACGAGAGCCGGTGTCTGTCCGTCCACTCCGAACCGTCGAAGCTTCCACATGAAGTATAATCGTTGAAATCCTGTCCTGCAAATGAGTTTATCAATTACCGCCCCTCGATATTATATTCACTCACAACTTCAATACAATCATCATTAACAGCTACTTGTTGGTGTGTGGCTCTGAAATCAAAGATCAAAAACACCAATTAAGAAACTTATCTACACATCACCGGTACTTTGTGCTTCATCAGTGATCAAACCAACTGTATCATCAGTGAACGAATCATTGAAAACAGCCCTACATTCATCTGTGTCGAGTAAATAAAGCTGGAGAGATAACGCTCCCTTATGGGTCGACAATAACTGGCAATGATTTATTTTAGGGCAAAGAGGCACAGAGAGTCCGTGTCATGCTCGCTTTGAAAGCCAAATCATGGAAAATTGATTAGCTTTTGTGAATTTGTGAGGTCACGAGGCAGCAGTCATCATTATTATTAATTTCATCTGTTGTATCTTTTGTGTAGGGGATTAACAGCACCGAGATGACTGGGGGTGTCAAGTAGAAAGACGTGGAATATGTTTTTTGACGTGTCTTTTTAACAGTCATCGAGTTTTTTTGTTGCTTCAGGCGCCTCATTATCATGTTCTTAGTGGCATCAACGGTAAACCCTCTGCTATTCACACAGTTAAATCATTTTCTGCCTTGGGTTTTCACTGTTATTCATAACTTTGACCCTTTTTCAAAATTAATTAAAACATTTTTTTGTGTCTTCCAAGAGACTGCAAGAGAATTGCCGTTTCTTTACTGAAGCAGAGGAGAAGGCTGAATACAGATGTATGGAAGACTTGTAGAATAAAATGTCAATATGTGGAATTTTGCCCCACAAAATCAATTTTAAATCAATATCACAGTATTTGCTGAGCCTGTTGAAAATTGAGTTTAAAGGTCGTGTAATGTCTGCTGAATATGAGCACAAAAAACACCAGACAAGAGACAAGATGAACACTCAATTTAGAGCATGTCAGCAGGTAAAAAAAAAAAAAAAAAAACGAGCACACCCTCAGCACACCGACAGACGAAACAATGGAGGCTTTGTAGCTGAACAGTGGTGTATTATCCTCCTTCACTGACCTTATGATGCAGCAAACTCAATACTGCGTTCTCGCTTCTGGGTACGAGTCATCGTTTTCAGTGTGACTACCTGTGGTTAGTCATCAGTTTGTGTTTATATTACCTTGCATCAAACAAAGATTTGTAAAGCCTCATCTAACGCTCAGTGGCACAATAGTTTCTGCAACGCCTACACCAACCAACATGTCTCGTAGCTAAATCCAGCTTCAGTGTTCACATGACGCCACATTAAAACCATTATTACTACACTGCATTTCTGATTTCTTTTTCTTATGTCGTGAATTTAAGATTTAAACACATTTTAAAATGAATGAACTACATTGAAGAAGGCTACTTTTACTCTTGTTATCAACAATGCTTTTAAAAAATGTCTTGGTATTTGAAGTTGTTTTGCGTGTTTCTCCCAAAAATTGGAGGTCTAGCCAGGACCCACAACCATGATGTTTGTAGAATTCACAGTGTGATGAGCCATTTACATCGCCGTTATATTTTCAATAAAGACACAGTAGATTATCATTTTGTGAGCTGACTGCAGTTCACAGAAGCTTTTACAGTACTTACTATTCTCTCACACCAGAAAATAGCATTGAAGCGAATTCATAAAGAAATGAAACATACAGTGATACGAGTGCACTTGTGATTTTATTAAACCATAAACACTAAATGATTGTACAGAGTATTTACGTCAGTCTGCCTATTGTTCAAAGAAATGTCACACTTGCAGACTGTTTAATCCTTCAGCGGTGATGTCTAATGAATTTCAGGGATTTGTCTGACGATGTGCTGTAATTAACTTTTCCTGGAATAACCACCTTATCCTTATTTAATTTCCCTGGATGACTTTCAGCCTCTCACCTGTACCTCAGCTTCTTCTTCTTTTTTCTTTTTTTTTGCAGTTTTAACTTTGGAGTTTTTCTCTTCTCAACCTGTAGATAGAGAGCACGGTGACAGCAGTCATCAAATTGCGATAATAACAGCAGTACACAGCGAATAGATGAGTGATGCGCCCTTGCTCAGCATGCTGAAATGTGTCTTGCAGCTGTATTGCGCAGCTGGAGAAATTGGTATCTTCCTCTACTACAAAGGCTTTCACTGTCTGAACTTTGACTTCTTTCTTCATATCTGAGAGACTGAAAAACCTGATGTCAGCCACTGATGTGTTAAATCAAAGGCTGAAACATGTCTTTGCTGTTGTGTTGTCATTGCTTTATACCACTTTATGTCATTTTGTTAGCCGAGGTCACTGCAACGAGAGAAATGTAGCCCGACCCTGTCTAGAAATTACAATTATGTCCTACTTATGTGTTTTTCAATTACATTTTGTAATGAAACTAAATTTCAGCCTCTGTTATGTCCCCTGCCGACACAATCTCTATGAATTGTAGGAAGTCCTACATTTATGTGCTCGGCACAGTAAACATGTCCTGTCTCATACATCAAGTCACTTTTTCTAATTTAACCTCTCTGACCTTTGGATAACCTAAACCAAGCGCCCTTAGTCAACATTTTTTTTGCAACAATATGACCATAATAATGACTTGCCAAAAATATATATGTATCCTCACTATGTTGACATTGTGTTTCTTTGAAAATATATTGGCTTTTGCAAATTAGTAATATAACTTTGAGTAGAAAAGGTTACACAAACACCTATTTCACCCACAATGTTTTCTTCAGCGGATGCAAATTTGTAAGCAGATTTTGGCAGTACAGTGGGAGAGATTGTCATGCACACGGGAAGTTATGTGTCCTACGATCAGATGGCTGTGCTGCAACATTTTTTTTACTACAAATAGAGGAAGAGCCAGATCGTCAGTTTGAACTCCAGCAGCCGCCATGTGTGCTTACGCTTAGATTCAGCAGTCGATTGCCTCCCAGGTGTAAAGCAGGGTATAACTGTCCACTGTTAAGTAGTGTGAGGTTAATTCATTAAAGAGTCTGTTAACCAAAGGTCAACGAACCTTCCCGTGATCCCTGGATGATCCACGATCAGTGTGGTTTGTTTTCTTTCACCAGTCTTTCCTGTCTTTTCGGTTCCTCTTTCACTTCCTCCACCATTCTGCTTCTGCTCATCTGTTTCTTCATCTGCTGCTCTGTGTCCATCTGTGTCTCTGTGTCCTTCTCCCAGCATGCACTTACAGTATGCATCACTTGCCTGTCAAGCCTTTATAGTCAATTATCTGCCTCCTCCAAAGTGCTAATCTTAATGTTTACCCTGGCATTGATTAGCCAATAGCAGGCAGGTGGCCATTGATTAAACCACCAATTGTATTGCTCCCTTGAGAAACGGGCTTGAGGACAATTGCGAGTCATACAAAATGCACACGTGTACAGGAAGAGAGAGAGACGGGCAGACGGACGGGCTGGCAGCTACGTGCATAGATCACAATAAAAAAGGAAGGCACAGACAAAGCAAACAGAAATGTCCTGTAATATAATAATCATGATCACATTACGTCATTTTTATTATGATATTTTGTTACAGCCCCTTATTACTATGCTGCCAAAATCACATTTATGCCTCGAATCAAATGCATTTAAACCTGCTTGCACCTGTGCTGAGCATGGTAAGCAGACACACACATATGGAAACCCGCTCACAGTCTTGCAGGCACAAACAAAGACGCATGCGTACACACACACACACACACACACACACACACACACACACACACACAGAAGGCAGCATGCTAAACAGCAGACGTGTTTCATTAAATCAGATGAGAATGAGATGACATGTTATCTATTCTAATCATGCTCTGTGGCTCTGAAATCTTTTATCAAGACAATGCACCTAATGCCCAGTACACTTCTCTTGTGTGTGTGTGTGTGTGTGTGTGTGTGTGTGTGTGTGTGTGTGTACGTGTATGACAGTTATTAAATGGGCTTTGTCTTGTTCTGCTCCTCAGGAAATGAACCTGACATTACTCATCTATCAGGACCACTATCCCTCCTCTCATCGCTCCCCTCTTCTTGTCTCCTCTCACTGTCTTTCCTTCAATCACCCCACTCTCTGCACTTTTTCCTCTCGGTGACTCACTTTCTTTCTTGCTTTTTCGTGGTTGCCTCTCTGTCTTTTCCATCTCAATTTGTCGCCTGATATGCCTCATTCTCCCTTTTTCTCTTACCATATTCATCTTCATATTCCACCCAACTTTCTCTGCATATGTTCCGTCTTTTCTCATTTCCCATCTCTTTTTGTTTCTTTCCGTCCCTGCTGTTCCACACTTTCTCCTTTGTGTCTCCAACTCTCTTCCTTCCATCTGCTTTCTTCCTATTGTCTCACTGCATCTGTCTGTCTCTCCTCTTCTATCAATCTCTAAATCTGCGCCTCTCCATCATTCTCTCGCGCTCCATTCTTCTTCTCCTACTTATCTTTTAAACAACCCCATTCCCCAGCACAGCCATTCATCTTGGGTGCATTCAAGTGCATTGGACCCTCTGATAAAATGAACGCACTCAGTTTCTTAATCCCTGTTTTTCCCAACGCTCATAGCAGCTCTAACATGTTCCACATTGTTTGACTTCAGTTCATCGGAAAGCTGCCTCAGCTTCAAGTACAGACCTAAATGATGTCATACACATTATTACCTCCCACAACCACTATTGTATTCTGCTTCCTTCCACCTCCAGTTTCTGTTTTCAATGAGAACCAACATCAAGCAGCTAATGACAAAAGCTTTAACAGCACATAAGACAGGTGCAAAATGTTTTTACGACCACCAGAAATTCAGACAACCAAGGCTATTTTCACCTGTCAGTGTCAGCGCGAGACTCGCCTGGAGCCAGGACCTGCAGCGCTGTTTGCTTCATACAGTTTAATGGTCGATTTTAATCATTATGGCACAACAGCTGTTTTATTAACTGTTGTCAGTGGTGGAAATGGGCTGGAATGCAACACAATATCATTGAGGGAATAAAAGGTGCAATAGAGAAATGTTTCAGCTGAGATTTTGAACATGCAGGGAGTGGTTTTACTCGAGAAAATGGCCTCCATGGATATTTACCCTGTCTGTAAAGTGTATGCATGAAACAAAGCATAATTTCTTTCCAGAAAGTAGCTCTCAGTCTGCATGTACTGATATAAGAGGCCGGTTTGGAATCAGAATCAGACTTTATTCACCAAGTACAGTTTGTTTTAGTGCAGGTGTCAGAACAGTGACTGAAGAAATAAAATAGAAATCGAACATGTAACAGAAAAACAATTGTAAATCCTATAAATAGAAACATTATACAATAACATGGAATTACACAAAATCAATACTGTATACACATCACAGTTAAGTTAATAGGAGAAGTAATGGTGTGTTGGATGGGCCATATGGAGGACTACAGCGTGTGCAAAGATACTGGCTATGTTGCAGTATACGTCCTGTGCAATCAGCAGTTTAGATAATTACACAGTGCAGATATTCCTGGTTTGCAGCTGTATTTGAGTGCCATATGCATTATATGCAAAGCATAGGGAATGGAGCAGATCAAGGAAGTGTGATGTGTGACAGCCTGCTCTCTAATTTCCTCATATTACATCCGCACATGAGACAGTTAGCCTGTAAAACTGTAAAATGTCCTGTGTATTGTGTATATATATTGATCACAATAGAAAAAGAAACACAAATAAGGGACCTCTTGTTCACACACACACACACACACACACACACACATAAATACATATATCCAGTATACATATGTGTATTCATAGTTACTGGATTGTCAGTATTGACCTCCAGTCGTAGCTGAACAAGTATGCTAATGTTATTCACCAGGTGGGTCACACATTGTTATGCGCTATATTTTGACTGCTTCATTGTTATTCATGGAGCCAAACTGAAGAACAGAGACCATATGTGTAAAAGTCACACCTGGTATCTCTTCTAATCAGTCAGAAAACAGGATCACTGAGGATGAAGGAGAGAGGAGAGTTATGGAGAGTCTGGATACACAGTGTTGTGTCATTAAGCCTCTAATAAAAGTCAAGGGGAAAAAGCAGCAGCTCTTGACAGCTTTTATTTACACAATAAGTAGCTCTCATGGTAAAAAGGTTTGAGACCCCTGATGTGAAATAAACTCAGGCTTGTAAGGAAAAAAAAAACAGTCATATTTTGATTTTAATTGAAAAAAGTGTTTTAATAAATGAGATTAGCCACACATTTCTTGTTACATTAGGGTATATTTGACTGAAAATATGAGCCCGTCCTCATTAGAAAAATTACCGTATAGGTCGACTTTGTAAGTAGGTTATTATTACACATATTCACTGTTATTGATAGGCGGCGACCTCTAGTAGCCATAGTAAATATGATGGGAACAAAGGAGGAAATCAGGTGGCAGAATAAAAAGGAAGGAGGTCTGCATATGGAGGAAGGTGGGGTGAATGAATGGAAACAAACACAAGACTGTCGTCCAGGAGACTGCTGTTCATGTCTGCATGAAACTGGAATACATTTTTCCCATTTTAAGTTACATAATATGCTTATGTTAGATCATGTACATAATGCTACTAACCAAGTAGTTTTGGTGCTTAAACATAAGAAAACTGCTGTCGTTTCACAATACTGATGGACCTTAAGGGGTGTTGTCATATTGGGAGTCAATGACAGTCATCCTATTGAGCCTGTATGAGGATATCTTGGAAAATGCACCATAAACATGGTCAGGTGTTTCTTTTTATGGAGGATTGTCTGATTAATTCCTGCCATTCCCACCACTGCTCCAGGTAGTGGGTAAAAATCCGGAAAACAGACTTCATCAAATTAGTGCAGGAATAATTTAAGCTCAAGATTCACTTTGTCCCAAGGTCAAGAATGAACCTCCACACTCGTCAAATCAGTATTATATCAGTGTGGTATTTTCCTCTAAGATGAAAATTCATTTCTGTGCTCAACTCATAGCAGCACAGTTTGAGGGCAAGTTATGGTACAATTATGTAAAATGTCGGAGCCAAATCTCCCTCAGTTCACATATGCAATTATACAAAACTGTTAACATGCACAGAAGTGCAGACTCTGGAGTCACTCTAAATGTATAATCAGTCTCTAATTTCAGTGGTTTGACTATACGACCAGGCCGACCACTGCACTGCACGAAAGAGTCACTGTTTTCTCTTTCACTGGACTGCAGCAGGAAAGAATAGAAATACCATTTGATTTTACAAATCTCACATCATTATACTGCTGAAGACGGGAAAAGACACTCGTTAAAATTTAACACAATCACCGGCCACTTCGTTAGGTACACTTGTACAATCTAAAGTGATCCAGAGCAACTGGCTCTGCCATAAATTCTGCCTTTACAAAGATGGTAATGCTCAGTTTTTGACTGACACTGTCAGAGTGGTATTAACCCAAAATGTTTATTACTGAGGTTGTAGTCTGCAGTCAGGTTGAACTGCACTGCTTTACATTTAGAGGTGTTTCTGACATTCTGTCCACCCCTGAGAGAGGCAGAATATTAGAAACATCTTTCAGTATAATGCACCGCAATACAATACCGATCTCAATGATAACCATGACTCAGATATTACCTCTCTGACAGTGTTGGCAAAAACTGAAAGATTATAAGGTTTATAAATGCAGAATTCATGGCAGAGCTGTGAGAGTGATCTAATGAAGTGGACGGTGAGTGTATGTCCTGGTCTCTTTTCAGGTGCCTTAACCATGTTGTCTTCCATCTGTAGTCCTGAAATATGAATGAAACATTTCAAAACTACGTTATGAGCGACCATAAGTGATATATTTTACAATAACAATGTAACAAAAGACAATGTGAAAACAATGTGAAAGCGCTCGCTCGTACTGATGAGCCCTACAGAGAATCATCACCTGAATCTGCACCTCCTCTCGGCTTTATGGAGCTTTGTGTGTTTCAGCTCATTGTTTAGCTGTCTGCCTGCTACTTTACAGTAGCGGTCCACTCTCACCACTCTCATAGTGTTTTGGCCACTGCAGGCAGCTGTTTTCAGAGAAAATGCTCTTAAAAACCCACTGTATACTACCTGCTCAGCACTTAACGGGAGACAGACACACTTAGCGACTCGCTGCTGAACATCGTGTAGCATTTAGCGGCTAAAGAGGCAGATATTTCCCTCGGGAGTTGGTGGAGATGAAAAGCAGAGCTAAAAGAGAGTCAATATTGGACTTACTGTAACATTCATCAGGTGGACTCCGAACGAATGATGAACAATGTGACTCCATGACTGCTGGGTGTATAAATAAGCAACCGTTTGCTAAAGAGTCACTGTATGAACTCAAAAGGTGTTATTGCAGGTTTAAAATTATGCAGTAGATTAGTAGTAAATAGAGTAGAAAATCTCCTTTTTCCACATTTCTTCAGAACGGCATACCCACCACGATGCATCTTTTTTCTCATCTCCTCTAATTCAAATTGAATCTTCACCTCCATCGATCTCACCGCTGCTTAACCGATTGATTTTTTCCAATGTCTAATCTGTGCTTTTTTTTTTTTATTCTTCTCCCCTATTATTTTAGATTTGCTCAGTTGGGTTAGGTAGTGTGTGCATGCGTGGGTGTAGCGTGGTACATTTTAGTTAGTGTCATCATTGGACCCCTGTGAACCAATACCAATTTATGTGGTCGACACACAGAAGTGGTCTCCTTCTAATGACCACAACCACCAGGCAGTCTCTTCATTAGCCTTTGGACCCCTTCAGCCATATCATGGAAAATCATTATAATAGCTCTGCTATCTAACAGACACATGCATATGGAGAAAAACACACCATCCCTATGTAATCACCATTAAAATCCTAGACTCACACATACATCTGGGCAAGAGGGAGAGAGAGAGACAGATCGAGGCAAGAAATAGAAAGAGTGGGTGGGCGAGGTGGAGGGACCGAAAGCAGAAGAAATGGAAATAAACTTTAAGACTGCTGCAGAAACACAGATACATATGTTGATAATCAGAGGGATGGAGAGAGAGAGGGAGAATGGATTCAGTGCATTGTGCTGCTCTTCTCCATCTTTCCATCAGGTTGTTGTTCCTCCTCAATGCTGTTTATCACCGTGGCAACTGTCACTTAGACATGTCGATGTGTGGGCGATGGGAAGTGAAGATGTGTTATTCATGACGGGAAGCAGAAATTGTAGGGCTGCCGCCACCAAATCAAGACCAGAATAATAGAACGTCGACGTTTAATAATTGTCCACATTGGACTGAATGTTTTCGCTGCTCTGCCACCTTCTCATCAGCATGTGTGGAGATTATTCAGCCACGGGGCTCTGATGAGGGCTCAAAGTGGGGTTTTTTCCTCCACCCTAGAAATGATTTACAAATTGCTGTAGGCCTGCAAGTGAGATGATTTGTTTTTAAAGTCATGCTTTCTGTAATCAAGCAGGGAGACATAAAAGGCAGGGAAAGAAGAAGGCAATGAGGAAGGTGTGTGTGTGTGTGTGTGTATGTGTGTGTGTTTGGAGGTGGGAATAAATGTTTGTCAAGTCGAGTGCGTTATGTCGGCACCACAGAAATAGTGACATGTAATTCAGCCGGGATGAAATATGTTGTTTTAATAATGAAAGTGTACAGTAGCCCTCTGCGCTGATGCAAATAATACAGAGCCTATTTGCTTGATCCTCAGCCAGAGGCAATTTCTCTAAACATGATTCTTCATCTCTATCCCACTTTCTCTTCCTGCCTATCTATCTATCAGTGCTGATTTTTGTGTGTGTGTGTGTGAGTGTGCGCGGTGCGTGTGCGTGCTGTGTGGGTGTGCATGTGGAGGTTTTTGCCATTCTCCTTTTTGCGCTCCATGAGTTAGCGAGCGCTTTTTCATTATGAGATTCTTTTCAGTGCCTCGTGTCAAAGATCATGTAGTCGCCCACTCTCTCTCACACACGCACGCACACACACACACACACACACACACACGCTCACATGCAGCGTGTGCAGCCTCAGATACTGTTCATATATGCTGAGACGAACGCTTGTGAGGAAAACGCACTGATTGAGACTTCTTGTGTGTAGGTGTGTGTCTATTTTCAGTATGAGTTCAGAAAGTTCCAACTTTTCCACAAGTTTCTTCATCCTCACTAAGTCAGCAAGGCCATCCTTTCTTTGTGTGTGTGTGTGTTTGAGAGCAAGAGCTAGAGGGAGTAAGACAGAGAGAGAGAGAGAGAGAGAAGCAATTGGGGTGCAAAGGCTAGAACAAGCTGCACTGTGCACATTGGTATTTTCATGACCTTGAAATGCACTTTTCCCCATTTTTTTCCTTTGTGATCAGCACAGTTCATACGCTGCAAAGGTGAAACAACGGGCACAACAAGCTGCGACGTCAAAGCGGTTACAGCAGTGAAATGTGTTCATATCCGGAGGAAAATAAGATCTTTGATGCTCAGTGGCACAAATTAAATACAATTACAAAATAATCCTAAATAACGAGAATAAGCATCGGATGCTCGACACCAGTAGACATGTAATAATCACACCAGTAGTGTGATGTTTACAGGGATGACAGTATGCCAGAGCCAAGATCACCAGATGACTCAGCAACCCCATTCAACTATCAAAATAATGTCATTTATTTTTACTTTTCACGTACTATTTTTATTTCGCTGCCAAATCGCTAATAACACCACTTCGTTTGACCCTACTGCGGCACAAATGTGAACAAATAACAAGTTAAATTTTGATTAGCCGTCGTCCTTGCACACACGACCTCGTGATTTGCACTTGTGATTCGTAGCTGTGATTGGGCTGTGAAGAGGCTACATTGTTTGTATGAAAGACCAAAATACAGCAGGATGTAAGAAAAAAATGTGTGAATAAACAATAAGTGTGTTTCCACGGCTGTGTCCTTGTGTTTGTGTAGAACTCTGTGTGTGTGTGTGTGTGTTTGATTCAGCAGTGTCTACGACCGAGTTCTCCGTCTTGTCTCTTTTAGACGTGCGTACCTGTGTGCGTGTGTGTGGGTGGGTGTGTTTGCGCAGTTTTTTTTTTTTGACACTCTTTTGAACCCTGCTGCTGGTCCAGCGGTAAAAGCTGACCTCCACTCTGGCAGACAGCACGGGAGTAAAAGCCTTTTCCCTCTCCAACCCTCTCACCCTTTCCTTTCACCAGTAAATTCACATCAGCACAGCTGAGATGAAGCGAGCCAGAAAGAAAGTGTCAAGAGTGAGGGTAAAAAAGGATTCGACAGAGGAAGTGACAGTTACTCTGGATATAATAGAGAGAGGGAAGAGATGGTCAACTTCTGTTGTTTGGAGCAGAGGAAGGAAAGAAAAATCAAGAAAATAACACACAAATGGCCTCAAATTACAAGCTACATTCAGCCCTCTATAGCATGCAGAAATGTTCAATTTTGGTTCAATAAAATAATTTTCCTCTCATGCTTTTAGTCTGATTATAGTTACAGTTTGCTATTGTGGCTGATGTCAAAAAAAATGGACTGAATGCTGCCTCAATATTGGCCTCTTTCAAGCTTATTTACCCTTAATTTTACAAAATGGAGTGCAACATCTGAAGCAATTTTCTTTTCACTTTTTTTAATACTTTCACCACCGAATCCATGAAACAAACATGAATTCAAGCTGATCGCAGCTGCTGCTCCTCTTGAAGGAGCAATCTACAATCTACTAATGCAAACAAACTTTAGGGTTTGGCTGTATTTTGATTTTCTGTCATGAAATCTGATATGAAGCATCAACTTCAACCAAAGTCTAGGATACAAAGAGACTCACTGGATGTCAAATCGTGCCGACAAATGTAAAGCAGCAACTTTTGTGTTTGGTATCATCTGTCTCAGATCAACCACTGCGTGAGTATCTATATTAATAATTTGCAACCTTGCATCAGTATCACTTTAAAGGGCTGTTTTTGGTCTGTCTTTTGGGTAGTTCAGTGTCTTTAACCTGCGACCTGACCACACTGAAGAGGCAGCTATCTGTCACGTGGGTAAGCACACTGAGACTGTTTGTTATAGTAAATCTGCTTCTGCTTTGTGTCTGAGCTCCAGTTGCTCCAGAGCCGTCAAGGGACTCTCCCTGAAAATAGGATTCAGACAATTTCCTCGAGCTGTCACCACAGCAGCTCCCCTATCATATTGGTGGAAGTGAAGAACCGTGTGATGGCTCTGGGCATAATGTGTCCTCTCCGCTGAAAAACGTTGACCCTGTGAGGAAAAGCTTCATTTCATTTAATCTCCAAAGAGGCCTCTGCTGGTGATTCTTTTTTGACATAAATTTATAGATTATTTCTTACTTGTGCAATTGTATTTTGCCGATTTGAACGCCTGCCAGCAGAGACACTGAATGGATGCAGGTGACAGCTAAGTTAAGTTAAAGAAAAGCAGCATAGTATTTTCAAAAGGGCAGCCAATAAACAAAAGGTATGTGACGAAGAACAGCTTAAACAATGAGTAAGGAATATTTATATTTCATATTTAATAATAATATATATTTTTGGAATCTGTGGAAATTAGGTGTCTCTTTTTTGACATGAAATACATTTTTTCGAGATTTTTTTTTCCTTTGCATTATTATTGTTTTTGGAGCTTTCCACAACTTCCCCAGTCTTTAGCTGCTCCTGTCCCAACTTATTTGACATGTGTTGCTGCATCAAATTCAGAATAAGCAGATATTTACAACAATCAATGAAGCTGATGAGTCAAGCATTAAATATATTGTCTTTGTACTGTTTTCAATTGAGTATATTGGAATTGGGGTTGTTTCACAAGCAAGTCCGAAACCTTTGCCTCAGTCCGTTGTACCTAGGGCAACTTTGCATCTAATTGCGGCACGGTGCAGACTTTTCAGTGATAATAATCTAAAATTAGCTTTTGCGTTCTGTCTGAACCCACTTTAAACCTGTGGCTGGAAGACAGACACGTACTCCCAGCTGCCACAGAAACAAATGTCAATTCAATTACATTAACATTTTTATTAGGTTTTATGTAGCAGCAGGCAACAGGATAAACTCAAAATGTCCTCGTTCAAAAAACTAATCAAGTTTCTCTGTGTGTACTAAACAGGCAGCGAACTCCAGTCAGTTTTGCATAAAGTGTCATTTGTGGCTGGACTTGCTTTTTCTCTCCCTGCAGGCTGTTGGACTGCTTGGAGTTGAAGTGAGGTGAGAGAGATGTCTCTTTGCTGCTTTGTCGCTCTGGTCCTGGTCTGCTTTGTGCGTCATCCACACCTCAGGAGACCACCTTCTCTCTTTTGTCTCTTCTTCGCTCACTTTGCACTTTAAAGTCAAATCAATTTAAAGGCACTCTGTTTGTTGATGATGGCATTTATTCACGGCATCAAAGCACAATGAAAGACTCGCGGCCTCTCACCTAATACATTTCCTCTGCTTTTATCAATTCCTGTCTTTCCCCTCCAAGCCATCATTTCTTCCCTCTGTCCTGCTGTCCGTCCCTGAGCACCGTTCCTCTCCCGTTTTCTCTTTTAACCACTCTCGCCTCTCCAGTGTCTGTCTGTTGATCTCTCAAAGATGCTCAACAGAGAAAAGCACTTTTCGAATACATTATTTTCAGCCAATTGCTTCTTAAAAGAGAGTATACAGTGAGGAGCGAGAGATCGAGGAAGGGACTAGACTACATGCAAAGAAACTCTTAAGCTGAATGACACAAATACCTAAATCTCCATCTAGCCCTGTTTGCTCAGGATTTATTTCTCTGGGAAAGTTTGGATGATTTTAATATTGCAAGCACGAGTCATGATTTTAATCCTGTCCAACCAGTAGACTTTATGCTTTTCCCCCAACCAAACACCCACATGTCTGCTGTTTTTGACCAGACTGTTGGTCCATAATTTCAGTCCCGTTGGCTTTTTTGTGTGCAAACAGCTGCATTTTCTTCATTTGAGTTGAGTTGACCAGTTGCTGATTATAGGTGGTGATAATTTTCCCATAAAGGATCCTTGTGTATGTGGAACCACCTCCTGTAATTGCACAATGGCTAAAATGCAGCCAAATGACTGAAGCTTGTGTGAGCAAGATGATCATTACCGACATGGTGAACCGGTTCTGTCCATGTCCTTTGACCTCCCCGTGGTATGCGGAAAGACAGGAAAAGGGGATTAAAGAAGTATTACAGAACATTAAATCTCTTGGTAGAAGTTCTTGGCATTTGCTCAGAGTGTGAACCAGCAGTGTTTTCTGACCGTCTCTGCTTTGACAGAGCAGCTGAGTGCTTTCAGACTCTGGGGTATTTACTCCTGCCCTGGCCTCACCTTCTGTCACCACATTTTTTTTATTTATTTAACCAAGAAATCCCTTCAGATTCAAATATGTATTACAAAAGTGCAAAAGTTAGAAAGTAGCCTAACACTTAAAAAAGGCAGCATGATCAACAGGTGCTTGTAGGAGCAGGAGACAACACAGAGTGATCCTCAGTTTGATTTTGTAAATAAAGATAACTCATTGACGCTGCCTCTGCAGGCTCAGGGATGGCCATGAGCCCAGGGCTGGTATTTATCAAGCATCCTAGAGTAGAAAAATTGTCTAACTTGACTAATTTTGATGTTGTTGTCCTTTAGAAGTAAGAGTCCACAAGCTGAAAGCACCAGAGCAAAGTGAAGTAAACCTTTTCTGCCCCACACATCAGGCATATTCTCACTTTGTACTCGTGACATGGAGAGTCTGCTTAATAACATTCACTGCTAGTTTGTTTCATTCATCTGCCTGCAATTTTCTTTGGAGTGCCAATATTGACCAGTAAATTTCTTTTCACCAAGGCGCAGAATGTTTAAACATGTTGGGATCCAGCCAGCCATCAGCTGCAGCCTTTCTGTCTGCCCAAGTGCAACTTTGGTCGGCATATGTGGGGCCACATGTTCACTTGTCTTTGTCAGCAGTAGATCTTCGAATGCGGCTCCGTGTGTTGCAGGCCAATCAGCACTGGAATTGATGGATCAAGCTTTGATGCCAGAGGCATTTTCTTTCACCTAATCACATTAGATTACTGGTCGATCAACAGGTGATCGTCACTCGAAGAAATACTGCATGTCTGAATGAGCTGTAACAGCAAATTTCCATTCTCAGCATCGAGTCAACTCAGCATCACAGATCAAACGGACTATCAATGTCACTGGAGTACATGCTACGCTACACACTGACTGCACACTGCTCCCCGTATGCTTCCCTTTAATCACTCAGCTCCCAGTAGCAACTGAAAACATGCAAGAATTCATATATTTTTACCATGTTGTTTAGGCCTTCATAGATAGTTGTTATCCACTGTATGTTCCTCTACATGCAGCGTGTTTGTGGATATGTGTGTGAGCATGCATACATATGTGTGCACTCTGTGTGTGTGTGTGTGCATGTGTGTGTTCTTCACCAGCCCTTGCTGTGGGGGTGTCTGTTATTATTAGCACCTCTGTCGCCATGGAAACTATTTCAGTTACACTAATTGGCTTCATAACAAGAAGAGTGGGTACGTGTTGAACTGGCAGAGAGACGGAGAAAAATCGAGGAAGAAACGAGAGAAAGAGTGAAAGAGATGGCAAAAAAACATCAAAAACTATGTTGTTACAAATTACAAATACTTCCTTAAATGAATCAAAATGAAATACAAAATACTGGTGTGGTATTTAATTAAAATGTTGTTTCTAATACATTCTACACAAACTGATATCACATTTTTAGGCATTTAGTAACCTGGGTCTGACCTTAATGCTGCGTTGAAAACACGAGCTCTGCTGATTTCCCACATCGTAGATTTCATGCGACCAATCAGGATACATCATGAAGGTGGATGGCTGAAAATTCAGGGGTGCAGGTCTGTCAAAGCAACCACTGAATGACTCTTGACCTTAAGGCTGGGCATTTCACAGGTGCCTTCCTCAAGAGCAATACATGGAAGTGCAGTGGAGTAAGTGCATTTCTTGACAAGTAACCAGTACACCATTACAACAGAATATGACACAGTACAAAACAGTAGAAGAGAAAGAGAACCCCCCCCCCCCCCCCCCGAAAAAAAAAAAACAGCACTGCAGTACTTCCAGTTCAGTTATAGCTGTTTTTTTAGCACTAACTAATCTCAACCATGTTTTTAGTTTCAGTTCCTGTAATTTCAGCTTTGCTATCTAACCAACACAAAAGCCCACCAGTTACACTAATGGTTTTAGCTGCTATGTATATTTGCCAGCTCTAGAGCATGTGTGTTTGCTAATTGCTCTTTTCTTCTGTTGCATTTTAGTGTCAGTCAGTGAGCATGCCTGAGCATCTGATCATATTGATTTTATAACTTAGGTGGAATTTGCACCAGTCATTAAAGCAGCTTCTTTCCGCAAGCCACTGGCCATGAGAAACACAAGACGGTAGTTCACAGTGAGCGCGTTGCTGAACACAACATGTCATGTGATTCACTTGAATTTAGCTAAAGGCTGTGATTAGGGTAATTGTTGTGCAGTTTTTTTTCTAAGGACAGAGACAAGTTAGAGGGCATGAAAAGAGTCTTTCCAGGGTGAAATGTGGAAATGCAGAGAAATGCAGCCGGGATGGAGAAGGAGAAAAAGAGAGCAGAGAACGAGGATGGAGGCAGAAAAGAAATGCTCTTTTTCTTCCCAGATTTTTAGAAAATAGCACACATATTCCCATGAGGTCCTGCTCACAGGCATCTGTTCTGCAACTGTTTTGTAGGATGTGTGTGTGTGTGTGTGTGTGTGTGTGTGTGTGTGTGTGTGTGTGTGTGTGTGTGTGCGCACGTGTGTGCCTGTGCGTGTGTCTTTACTGCCTGATGCCATGGAGGAGAAGTGAAGACAGGCTATAGTGGTGGTTCGCTACCATGGGTGATTTAAAGTCAGCTGTTAGATCAGTTGTTAGATGTGCTGCACACTATCAGAATAACTGGAGGGATCGGGGCTTGTTTCCTTCATTCACAAGCCCTTTGCCTCTATTACTTCATGTACAGTGTCAGAAACAGCTTTAAAATCACCCAAGCTGCATCATCCATGTTCACAAAAAGCCTGCATTTTGTCGTTCTCTCTGCTCCGTTATTTTGCTATTTTACTGTGTCTCCATTATTTTCTGATCAGTGCAAACATTCAGCATCCTCTCACTGGACCAAAGAATATTTCTTTGACTGAATGAAGGATGCCGCAGGGTGATGTCAGTGAATATAGGATGTGGACAAAACTTTACACCAATCACCGCAGCCCTCTGTGACATAACACGAGCACCTGACACAAGCGTCTGCTCAGAAACCCCACATCACTTTGCAGAGTTCGTCTCGTTTCTGTCAGCTGGCGGGCGCAGCTTCAGTCATTTCAAGCTGGGGTTGACAAAAGGAACAAAAATAGGAGTAATTAAGTGCGACGTGCGTTGCAAAATGCATAGGCAGAGGTAAATGGGCTGTGTTTTGACTCAGAATGACACCAGCATTCTCTTCTTACACTGGCTGGCTATAAGCTTGGCAGTGAGACTCTGGCAGGCTGGTCCATGCATATTGGAGGTTCACAGATGGCCTTGGCGCTGAATATGGATGAGGGATCTGACACCACAACTCAGACAGACAGCGTGGAAAAGAGGGGGAAAGAGGACAGGAGGGGGAGAAGGAAGGAGGGAGACAGGAGGGCAGATCGATAACCTCAGGTGGCAATTATATATCAGTAAATACATCTGTTTTTAATAAGCTCACTCCATTTTCTCTTTCGCCTTATCCTTTTTTTTTCCCTCCCCTGCCACCTCAGTCCCCAGTCTATCCCTCTGGCTATGGCTGTGTGAATTATGATTAGGTGTGTGTGTGTGTGTGTGTGTATGTGTGTGTGTTTGTGTGTGAGTGTGATTGTGCAGTATATTGTGTTGTGTGTTTGTCTATGAGTGGGCTGAAGGCCAAGAGTGAGTGAGAGGCGCAGCAGAGCAGTAGTTGCCACAGCATCTGTCGGGCCGAGGGTGTGAAGGTATTCCCTAGCGATACACAGAGGTTATAAAAAGGCACACGCTAACAGACATTTACGCAATTTTCATACAAACGCGCAAAGGCCGACGGGCAAAGACACTCACATGCAGAGAGCCTGCAACATCACATATGACTAGACGCTCGGGTGAAAGATAAATAAAACATCAGACATCCTCCCTGAAGTGCTGCAGAGTGTATCCGTGTGTTTGTGTGTTTTTACACTTTGCGTTGGCGTATCTGCCTCCATACTGTGTGTGTGTGTTTGTGTGTGTGTGTGTGTGTGTGTGTGTATCTGTGTTCCCAGGGCTAATGAGGTCTTTAGTAGAGGTGGTCTTTGACAGTCTGGCGAGGGTGGTCCAGCAATCCTATCATGTTGCCACATTAAGTCAGTATCTCTGTCAGCGAGGGAAACAGAGCCAGGATGAGAGGAGGGAGGAACAGGTGGCAGGTGTGAGGGAAGACGGGTGGAGAAAAGAGGAAAGGAAGCATGTGCAGGAGTGGAGAGAGGATGTGAAGGGAGGAGAAAGGGATGGAGGATGATGTGACACTGAGAGGAAACAAAGAAAGGACGAAAGTACTTTGAATCCTGGTAAAGTGAAGACAGTCTTAAAGGGAAACTTCAGTATTTTTCCACCTGGACCCTATTTTCCCATGTTGTTGTGTCTAAGTGACTAATGGGGACAACAATTTTCGAAATTGGTCCGAGAAACAGTCTGCAATCTTACCTTTTGGGGCAAGTGGTCAAAATAAACCCTTAATTCACAGAGTTAGACGTGAAAGTATGGGGAGAGGAGCGAGTGGGAGCTCGGGCCTCAGAGAGGCAGTGGGGAAACCAGCGTGTAGAGCCAGAGTATTTTGGCAAATGACTCTTGAACCTCTGAGCATGGGGCGCCGGAGTGTCTGTGGACAAAACTGCCATGTGTAAGTTTGTACTGATGCGACACATTGTGGGAAAGCTAAGGTTCGATCGATGCAAACCATTTCAAGACACAGTTACAGCAGGTGCAGTCAACAGCATCAACAAACAGGCGATTACGGCCGCCTATGGCCAATGAGGCCTATGGCCATAAATAAAAAGACAGGTAGCCTTAATGTGAATATACATGTCCTAAATATATTGTAAGTATAGATATTTGTGTAGATAAATATAGTAAATGGTCATTTCTCTCAATGGTGCCTGGACATGCTGTTAGAAAAAACACATTTTCTGTGGTTTTGTTGTCAGTTTTTATTGAACTTGGACTTGGGTAAGGCTCCATGCTGTGGTCCCATGGTGGTTTCCAGCTAATAAGGCCCAGATATAGTCTTCTGCAGGCATTTATTTGCAAAAAAATATTCAGGCAGAAATAAAAACTTTACACTTCGGTGTATTCAAACTACTTGCACGATGCCAGTAGCGCTTACAGTGATTCTGACCTTCGAGGAAAAAAATCTCAGCGTTAAATTTCAAGACCAAAAACAATGCATCAGTTTATTTTGGGTATGCCTTGCATCAGTGTTTTAGGCCAGTTGTACAAGAACGGTAAGATAAAGGTTTTGTTTTGACCAAATCAGAGCTGGTTTTTGTAACAACAGTGGGAAGACTGACCAATATGGTTTGATTGAGTTTTATTTTGTTTCTATCCAATTTGAATTAAGTGTGTTTTGCCTGATCTGCAAGCTAAAATTGCTGTTTCTGTGAACAGAGTCTGGTGGCGAGACAAGAGAAATGTAGCAGCTGTTTCTGGTTAAACAAAAAAGGATCCTACTGTTTAACACAAAGGTCTACCTCCATAATGTTGTCAGACATTTAGAATAACAATCTCAGCCTGTCAGTGGCAAAAACAAACACTTTCGGCGGACATACAACGACAATGTACAATTGCTGTGAAGGATAAGATTGCAGGCTGTTTCATGGCTGCCGGCTGCAGCGCTCTCGCTCAATACTGGAGCAATTTGAAAAATTGTTGTCCCCTTTAGTCATTTAGAAACAAAAACATGGGAAAATAGGGTCCAGGTTGAAATATACTGAGTTCCCTTTAAGAAAAAGATCTTTCATATTACAGAGACATCAACATAAAGCTAATGAGCCGTAGCCAAATGGATGTACTTTATTGAATTGTATATCAGAGAAACGTCTTCTTAATGATCAAAGAAATGAGTTGAATCCAGGTAAAAACCATTATCCTTTGCTGATTTCTCTCTGCAAATCTACAGTATACCTGTCATTTCTACAAATATGCAGATAAAGCGAAACAGGTGAGTTAGAAAACAATTTCACACTTTTTGACAATTGAGATGTGGGATGTGAAGCGGGACCTGCAACTCTCAGAAGTGATATTTTATATTCATTGTATAGTGTTTATGAATAGAAATGTCATCAGTCTGTAAAGGAACATCAGGTGGTTTTTCACATTTTGTTCCATTTAGTGTAGAAAATATGACATATAGTTCATATTTTCCACAGCATACAAGATTGATATCGTACCTTCCAGGCAGCCGCTGGTTTCAGTTCTTGCTGGCACAGTGTGAAAACCTACTTGCAGAGAAACTTGCCTCAGATAGGTAATCCATCACAGTGAACATTTAATCAGCTTAATTTTTTCCATCAGAGTCACTTTAGCCTCATTATGAGCATGCAGTCGTGGAAAGGGCTGTTTTAAAACTCTCTCTCTCTCAGTTGTTCGCTGACACTTTGACATCCAGTATTAAAGACCTAAAGGATCCGATTCTTTCTTTCCACGGTGTTTTTGTTAAATGTTTCTCTCTCTGGTTTGATGTACCAACATTTCCACAGACAATGCATATTCTGCAGCTAATGGTGTCTGTGTGATAGGAGTCCGATAAAGATCGAACGGGTTTTCACCACATAATGGATCCCTCTCACTCTAAATGATCACCCTGTAATTATGATAAAACAGTGTGAAGACAAACAAATATATGCTGTTTAACACATACTGCAGGACATACGCTTAATTGGCACTTAAACGTTTACCATCTTTTCCTACAAGTATACACAACGGGCTCACTTATTAAGCCAGTAGATCAATGAAAATAATAGTGATGACCATATATAACAGTTCTGCAGTATTTCAAGGTGTGTGTGACCCAGATTACACCAGAGGAACTGAAATGAAGCGTTATGCAATAAATGACCACAAACCACAGACACTTAATGGTCAAATACCGTGCGTTTGAACATCCTTGAAGCTCGCTCAGCCGACATAGCCCACCTTCACAGATGTTGATGTCTGATGCCTGATTAGACCCCTTGGGACTGTGCAGGAACTGTGATTGACTGACTTCACCCTCACTCTCCTGTCAAAGGGGGGGCAGTTTAACATATTCGCTGTTGTAAATTAGTTCTATATAAATATAATTTTGAGGAGACAGAGCTGGCTTTAACATGCATGGTAACACTTTTGGATGTTTTGATACTTGTTGGCAGTTTTTTAAGCCTTTGTAACAAGCATGAATTCAAACAGACCACAGCTGTTTGAATGCTGTCACCCTGATTTATATTTCAGCCAAAATGTTGCAGTCTAATATTTCCTGTGATGGCAAGTTTCAGGTCTTTGCAAGTTTGATTTCCACAGTGATGACTGCTCCAATAAAAAGAAACCAATCACTGCCTGGAAGGTAGAAAATCCATCAAAAAAAGTTACGGTATTCGATTGTGCAGCATTGGCAACTCCTAGTTAATGAACCAAAGCATGCAAAAACCATCATTATGATTCTTTAAAGCTCTGGTTTTCTCCAGGACTTGAATGCCAGCTTTCCTCCTCTCCTCTTCCCTTTTTTCTGGTTCATACAAACCAAGGGAACCATAAAATAGCCCTCCTCGGGGAGCAGCTTGTAATGTCTGTCTGTAAGATTGAAACAGAGAAAGTTTCACCTCCAGCTCGGCTCCCCAGTGACTGCTCATATCAGAGCCGATGGGCCTCGATTACTTCCCCCTGTATCTCCTGTCTCCATCAGCAGCAGGGAGATGAAGCACTTGGTGATATATTTCTCTGTCTGGGTTCAGGGACGATAACTTGAGTCCCTTTTGGGTCCGCTCGCTCCCATCCTGCCAGATAACACATGTTGCTGTTGTGCGCGTGTGTGTTGGTGTGTGGACGACGGGGGAGCTCTCTGCAATAGACACAACTGGTGGCTCGGTAAACTAATTTGATGATCTAAGTATCAGTGTCTCTCTGTTTGTGCACTCTTTGTGCAGCTCTCAGAGACAATCTCGAGCCTTTTGTTCCATCCGTCACCACTGTCTCGAAAATGATTTTCGCCTCCTTTAGCGTGCCAGTTTGTTTTGCTCCTTTTGTTTGAGATCTCCTTTTGCTTGCTTGTTTTTTTTTTCTCATGATTGTTTTGTTTTTGAATCACGTTGTCATTCATTAATGTTTTCTTTCAGAGGCATCATTTGTCTTTTGTCACTTGAATGAGCCATGACATTGGGAAACTCAGTTGCTTGAATTCTCCCAAACAAAACCTCATTCATATTTTTAACTGTTTCTGAAAAAATACAACTTTTTTTTTTTTTTTTTAAATATTTGCTTGTCTGATAGTTTGCAGCCTACTATCCAACCATCTTTGCCTGACCTTTGCCAAGTGCTTTAACTCTCTGACCCCGACCATAACTTTTGCTCAGATATCATAGAGAGTGAAGTTTAAAGTGATGAAATCAATGAAACACTGGCAATGGACTTGAAAAAATGTTGAATATATTTCAGGGTTTTGCAGAATCTTCTCATATTGAAATTCTGGTCCGATGTTAGGGATGGATTTTGCTGATTAAGGCTCATGTGTGCAGCTTGCGAATTAAAGCAGGGAAGTACAGCACCACATTTTGAATTCGCAATGAGATTATATATGCAACAGGATACTATGTATTCACACACACGCACACTCTCACACATTAAAGCACCTGTTGGATTATTCCTGCAGGAGTAAATGTCCACCTTAAAGGTAATGGCAGTAGATTACAGAGAATCAAAGCACTGGCAGAGACAAGGGGAGAGATGAGGAGGCACGGAAGGACAGAACAAGGAGAGCATGAGGTAAGATGGGTGAAAGAGGGAGTGAGGAGCAGAACACTGAGGAGAGGAGGGAGGAGGGATACAGAGTGAAGGTGCAGGAGAATAGGTGGGAAAGTGAAGAGAGAGAGCAGAGAGATGTAAATTGGCACCCACCTTGCCTTTCTGCACAGTCAGCAGAGCAATGGAAACGAGACAAAGGTGCAAAGAAAGAGGAGGTGGGGGGCTTGTATATGCAAAAAGAAGCAAGAGATGCAACAATAAAGACAGAGAGGAGACGGTAAATGTGGAGTAGAGAGAGAGAGAGAGAAGTGTCACATCGGGAAAGTTCATAGAAAGAAGACACTGCTGACGCTTCAGCATTTGTATACTGGATAAAATATTGAACATTAGACAGACACATCCAAAGCTGTGACGCATGTTACTCAGAGAAAGTGGTGATGTGGGAGGTGAGCGGAAAGAGAGACATGAGAGGGGTTGCCGTTACACAACTGTGTGTGAGGCCTGGTTTTGTACTCTCGCTGCGGTTTGACTGGCACAAGCTCCGCGAGAGCGCAGACGTGCCATCGATCCACCTACCAAAGCATTAACGATTCTCTGTTTTCATGATGACTACGTACCTGCAGAGTGAAAGGTGCCACAGAAGCAAAAACAGCTATTAGAGTTACTCAACGAGAAGAACGAAACTGAACCCAAACAACGGTTCCACTTTGTACCTTACATGATTTCAGTCGCGCACACTTACTTTTGCATCAGAAGCACGAGGCGAGCCTTGATCGAGACGGATCGAAAGACAGAAAAACTGAGTGACGTGGCGTGTACCTGAGTCTAACGATCCATCTGAACTCACAAATGCATTAGCTCAAGGCTTGTTTAAACAATCAAATGAACGCCCCCAGAGAACGTAATTATACTCACTCTTGTCCTCACTCCTCTTCTGTCTCTCCCTCTCTTCCTCTCCCTCTCTCTCTGTCTCTTTCAAAGCGTTAATTATTTATGATTTAATCACAGGGAGCGGTAACAGACGCCACAGCTGCCGCCTGTCACACACACACACACACACACACACACACACACACACACATACACACACACTAATACATGCACAAGTGAGAACATGACTAATGACACTGTGTTAGTTTGTCTTAAATTGCTGCTGTTTTCCAGAGGTAATACCTTCATAAACAAACTGAAAAAAAAAAAAAAAAACAACTGATGTGCTTGAAAAGCTGCAGAAATTGTGTCACTCCCCCTGAGCTTGACAGAACTTTGGTGTGCGTTTAACTGATTTCACCTTTTTGCTATATTGACATTTTTCCATGCTCATATCGCAGCAAGATCACACCTTCTGTACACACCTGTCTTTGAACATATTCAGGCAGAATAAAAATCTCCAGCCAGAAAAAAAATCTTTCACTCAGCACCCAGAGAATTAACAATCATTCTTAAGGGATAAAAATTACCCAAATCTAATATTTTTACTTTCCAATTATCTGTCCAGACTGAGAAACAGTATCTCTCAAGCTGTAAGCAAAGCAGGAAGTTGGTGAGACGGAATCATTTAATGCACAATTTATGCATTGGAGGCTGAAGTGAAGAAGTAGAAATTGAAATTGCCTTTCAGGCAATTATTATTCTGTGACACTGAGTGCATAACTTCCTTTTCAACCCGGTCTCTCACTCACCAGTTTAAATGTAGGACACTCTCTCACTGCACATGTGAAGCAGACTTTTTCTTCGCTGCATTTTGCTCGCAGCACACAGTTGAATTAACTAGATATAACTTTTAGATTAAATAATGCTTCAAATGTTTTTGAAATTATGAAATCCTGACTTTCTTACTTGGTATTCGATGAAGGTAAGAGGGGAAGTGGAGGATGTTAGAGGAAAGGGAAAGAGGAGAGGTTATGTCGTCCCCTCAGGGATTAGATTGACTGTTTAATTCAAGTCATCAGAGTGAAAGTCAAAGACAGATGGAGAGAAGAAGGTCGGGGTTACCCACAGAGGACAGATGACGAAAGAAAGAGGGAAGGCGGAGGAGGAGGTGGCGCTGCATTGCTATTGTCTGGATGTTGGTGATGTGATGAGGAGACTGAATGGAGCGGCTCTGCTTAAAGCAGCCCAGAACATATCTCAGGTCTTAAAGACCATTGTTACACTACAACCATAAAAATCTCTGCAACCTCAGCTGCTCATTAAACACAGCGATGGCACCTTCGTCCAAAACGTGGTGTCGTCCTTTCCCTGAGAGTCAATTTGGATCCCAGGGGCAGACTGGCTTTACATGACACACTGGAGGAAACACTGAGCCTTTCAAATTAAATTTTCAGACAGTAATTGGGAGTTTTGTCTGAATGACAAACAGGAAAATGACCTTTCCTAATAAGACGCGGCTGATACTGCCCGCTCCGGACGACGCGCGCGCACTGACATGCTCAGAGAAAAGACGAATTCTGATATTTGTCGTCGTCTTCTTCTGAGAGGAGAAATCTTCTCATATCGACCCATAGCCCTGTGTGTGCATTTATGTGGGAACATACGTGTGTGTGTGTGTGTGTCTGTGTGTGATTATATTTAGACATGTCGACATGCCTCCACAGGCAATCCCCTTCTGTGTTACCATGGAAATGACAGAACCAAATTGTCAGTTTGTACTAGAAAAGAGGGCTAAGTGCTGCAGAGCCTTGATGTGTGTGTGTGTGTGTGTTTGTGTGTGTGTATGCAGTGTGTATTCACTTCATTTTTTGGGTGTGTGTAGTCGCTCAAAGAGGCCCTAGTGGGATGATGTGTGTTTGTTTTGGTTATTGAGGCCGATAAAAACAATATTCGTGGCATCGTGCCCTCAGCCACTAAATGTCTGTGTGCGTGTTTGACCAGGAAATTAAATCTTCCATGCTTTGCAGGCGATGCTGAGCCGTTTGATCTCTCCCACTCTCTCTGCCAGCGTTATTGACCCTCTTCTACCTGCCAATCTTCCTCCCCTGTCCATCTCTTCCTCTATTTCACTTCTCTGTTATCTCTCTGCAGCTCACTGTGCCTTTTACGCCGGTGCATCTGTCCTCCCCTCACTGGGCGATCATGGTGAGATGCAGCTGTTTTAGGAGGAAGCAAAAAAAGACAGATGATGAGATTTTCGCTGAGGTTCATTTAACTGCTTTTGGGGGGCCGTGCGCTCCCCAAAAGCAGTTAAATGAGCCTATAATGTCGAAGATGGAAAGTTTAGATTCCAGAGCTTCTTCAGGCAGCCGTGCAGCTAGCGGTTTGAAGAGCTCGTCTTAAAAAGAGAGTGGAAAAGATGAAAAGTGATTCTGTTTTCTGGTCTGTTTTCAGTTTTATGGATGGCAATGTTGGTCATTGATCGCTCACCCATTTTGGTCCAAACAGAAATAGCTCAATACCTTTTGGATGCAGTAATATGAAATTTGATATCATGTCCTGACTTTTTATGTTCCACCAGCAGCAGATCAAAATTGTTAAATAACAATTGCTTTGTCAAATCGTTTGGTTTATGACATATAGTGTCCTCCTGAGTGTGCTCCTGGTCTGAAAAGTGAAGCGTGGTTGCAGAAATAAGTCTGATTCTATGTAAGCTTATGACAAAATGACCCAACTTCTCACTTGATTTATTGCCTCAGTAAACATGTTTTAATGGGTTCATGGTCTTAATTGATAGTTTCAAGCCCTCTTCAATATAACATGATGTTCATTTTGCAAATCATGGTCCCAGGATGGCATCACAGTGGATTTACTCTTGCTTTTTGACCAAACATCTGCAAAATTACTGATAATACCACCAGAACTAAAATGATGAACATGATGAAAAATATACCAGCATCATGAGCATGTTAGCATGCTTACTGTGTGGTAGCTTTTAGCTCCAAGCTTTTAGCTCTAAGTGCAGCTTCATAAAGCTGACTGCATGGCTGTATTCTAGTGGAGAAACTAGCAATTGTTCTGTAGTCTCCCAAGTAAAATCAGGACCGTAATAACAAAGAAAGAAAGGCTCTATGAACAATTTCAAACTCATGCAAATCATAACCGCCGATGTGTGACTTGTGCTTCATGCGTATCCTCAAGCTAACTTGTTGTGCTTTCCATCACGGATTTGACTCGAGCCAGACACAAACAATATTAGACTGAAGTTAGTGGATAGAATTAGAGGCATAACTGTGGGCAAGGTAAAGCTCTGAGTGACTAGGAAATTGCTTGACAAAATGTGGGCATCAATTTTGGGGGAAATTACAATGTAATCATTTTGTCAGATTCTTAATAGTCTTGTAACCTCGGGGTGCATTGTTCACTGTTCTGTAATGATACATGCTGACAATGATCAAAGTGAAAGTAAAAACTGCAGCCCACAGGAAATTGTGGGGACAAGATCAGCACAATCCTCTTCAAACAAAGGGCATGTAGGCGTGAAAATACGCCAGCAGTAGACATAAACTCCACCCCACAACAAGCAGAGAACGAGTGGTTAAACTGGGCAAAGCAAATCTGCTTGAACAAGGAGAAAAATGCAACTCTCCCTCTCCTCTCCTCTCCTCTGCTCTCCTTGTCTGTTTGTATTGTCAGTCTTTCTATTGCTTTCCATGTATGCTAACGTTACTAATGGTTAGTCTTTAGCTGCACATGCTTTTACCTGCGGATACTGAACGGAGATACAGGAAAAGACATTGTAAGAACGAAGAGAGAGGGAGGTCAGGAAGTAGAAGTACAATGAACTGTGTGCTTTGCTTTAGGGAGGCCTTTGGGGGTGTGAAAATGTTCTGACTTAGTGTATATGTGCGTGTGTGTGAGAGGGTGTTTTTGAAGGAAAGGCAGAGAGAAGAACATGCAGGTCCAGGTCCGATACGGCAAGATCATAATTAGCAGTTCATGCTGGTGCGCCGCTGTTTTTCCCCAGGAAAAATAAAGTGTGTGTGTGTGTGTGTGTGTGTGTGTGTGTGTGTGTGTGTGTGTGTGTGTGTAAAGTGAGACAGGAGCTATTACTCTCTTCATCTCATCCCCTCATCATTTTTCATTTCATTTCACTTCATCTGCGTGTTTTTCTGTTTCTATCAGCGTGAGTGGCGGTGAGTGGGCGACTGAGAGCGGGAGAGAGGGATGAAGGACGGGAGGAGCAGGGAGAGAAGAGGCAGCGTCAGGGCTGCTTGTGGTAGCTGAGAGATATTCATGGACAACTGTAACACTGGCAAAAAAAAAAAAAAAAAAAAAAGAAAAATCTGCACAAAGTTTGGATAGAGAACCTCTACACACACACACACACACACACACACACACACACACACGAATGCACGTTATATTTATTTGATTATCAGACAAGTGAGACGAGGGAGAAATGTCACGTCCAAAACGTGCGGTGCGGTAGGAAATAGAGGATGTTCTGCTTCTGCTTAATCCAATAACAACAAGCAGCCAATTCTCACATTTTCTATGAATAGCTCTTCACTTCTAATGCATAAAGCAGAGGAAACCTGTTGAAAGTACATCCTCTGCTCGCTCACTTTTACTCAGAAATGGAGCTGTTGTCTCTGGAAATATGGTGCAAGTGTACTCTTGCGTAATAACTCTAGTGTCACGCAAAGCAAAATAAGCTTTTAGAATTTGAGGAATAATTTGGTCAGTTTGGATTTAAAACCTGAAGCAAGTGCCAACTTTAATAAAGCCCCTGCGAGCTTGGTTTTAAATTCATTTGCAACTAAAATAAGCAACAATCGAAGTGAAAGCTTAGGGGCCAAAAAAACATCTCTAGGTATTATATGTTAGGATTTTAACATTCAGCACTCATTAGGACACATTCTGATTTAAAAAGTTGATCAAATCTGGTGCACAGAAACACATTTTCAAAAAACCCCTCTGAGTCTTGCCAGCTTAAAACCGGCGAGAAGAGCGCCGACAAGTACACACGATCTCTCATGAAATTACTGAAGTTTTTCGAGTTTTGACCAAACCGTACATAGCAAGAATCTGATGCTTTCGAGGACACGTTTTCAAGTCTCACGATTTTACGCGACATTTATTTACCTGTTTGAGGGAGTTCAGAAACACCATTACATAGTTTGTCCACCAGAGGGCGCTGACGAGATAAAATATCTCAATCAATACATATCTTGGTTTTAATTATCAGATTTTTCGATCTCTCAAATAGGTGTCGACCACAGAAATCTAGACTCGGTAAGGCTATTATAATCATGTATAGTGACATCAGGGTGACATCCTCCCCCTGACATTTTCACCGATGCTGTCCCTTACACTGGCTTTTTTCAAAGCCGCTCAAACTGCTGTTATGCTGTTAGCACTTAGTGGCAGAGCATCAGCTAAGCGATGTGGTAATACAAAGCTAAAATGTTTCAACAAAATAATGATACCAGTGGCGAGTGGGGACAGACTGAGGGGAGAGTTGTGATGGAAAAAGCAGCATGTGTTACAGTCTTGTGTCTCAGTAACCTTAGAAACTGATGTAATATTCCTGTCACCTTGGGAACAGAATAGGATGGAGAAGGCGAGATAGGAAAAATGTATGGAAAGGGCCGTGGTGTGATTGATGCCGTTATGACGTATACTTAGCATAATAAGGTGCAAGGTGTGTGTCTATGTGTGTGTGTGTGTGAGAGAGAGAGAGTCAGTCAAATAAAGAGAAATCAAGGCGTAGGGAGGAATTAATCAGCACTCTCTTTTCTCCCTTTCAGCGGAGGGTTCTGATGGATACAGTTATTATGTAAATAATTGTTCCTGGGTTTGCTCTGCAGATTGTAATTTTGCCTTCTGTGTCGCTGCCTCCTGCGCACAGAGATCTAAAAGTGTGTGGGGGTTATGTGGGTGTAACAGATTAGTAGCAGCACCTCGATGAGTGGAGTGAACTACACTGACCTCTGAGTCAGTGCAGCCCTCGGATCAGAGCGCCGAGCGCCGTACTGAGCTGTTTTCACTGCAGGTTTAAACCAGTTGTGGAGACTTTCTGCAAAAAAATCCAACCTGCTCTTTTGCATTTGCTTGAAAACTATCGATCCTTCCACCAATGCTTTTTAAAGGCAAGAAGTGTCTAAACTTCTGCCTTAAATTCACAAAAATATTTTCGGAGTTTGGAGGAATGTCCCAAAACAGCCTGCAGAGCAGATTTAGGAAGACCCCCTCCTGATCCAGTACAAAAGACAGCTTCACAACCCTGGAGCCCCTTGTCTCACACTGAGTCTGACTGTCTGACTGACTTCAGACAAGTGGTGAAAAACAGGAGCTTTATCTGCTTTTCTACCTCAGCCAAGAAGTAAAATGATATTCACAAACCCTGCGTTAAAAAATGCAAAGGGGCGCGTTGGTGGCGTCATGCTGCTTCTGGTATCAGGAAGGCCAGTTTGAGAAAAGATTCGTAAGTTTGAAAGCGTATCAGACCACAAAACACTGCATAGCACTTTATAATACTATGAGACCAGATTTTTCTGCTCTGGAGTTATCACAGCAACAATCAGTTCATCTTTTGCTGCCATGATTGTGGGGTAAACAGTAGAAATTCCCTGCTCACATTACAAAGTAATCCATGAGGAAGGTAATTGGCCAGCAAAGTGTCTTGCTGGTTGACACTGCGTTGGCAAAAGGTGAGGCATTTTTATTTTTTTCGGGCACGACCCTGTGATTTTTTGCTAGGGGAAGCACGGTGCCAATGCAGGGGGCTCATTGAAATGCACAAGGGGGCTTGGCTGTAGTCTGTCTGAACACAGCCAAATCAAACATACAGTAATACATATGAAACTCTTTTCCACAGAGAAAGCAAGCGCTTTGCTTTGTTTTCAGCTGAAAGCCTGATTACATGCACGTCCTCCCACTGAAAGCTTGACCTTAAACCTAATGGAAGCATTATATCCACCAATAATCTCAAACAGTTTTAATAAAAATACATAAAATACTGAGAGCCCTTCACTTATTCATTTCAAATTCTGAAGATTTTGTTGCACAGCTCGATGAGAACCTTGAAAGTTGTACATCGTTCGCTTTTAAGCCACCAGATGAAAGTTCACTGTGAAATATTTCACTCTCCTCATCGAACCTTAAAGTCAGTTGCGAAACATTTGGGAAAAGATTGGCGAGAACTCAGCCCACGAGCGTGTGCTGTAACCTCCTCAGAGCCTCACAGGTTAACAGCAACAGATGGGGAGGAAAGTGAGTGATGCACACAGACAAAAACACAGGGAAGAATGAACAGACCGCTGTGCCTCGGCAGAGACGGGGGAGCCTTGAACGCATGCGTGTGCGTAAGTCTGTGAAGCACATGAAATACCTGTTTGGGTATTTGCATGCGTTTTCTTTTTTCCTTCCTAAAATGACTGTTCTTGTATCGTTTTCACAAATGAGAACAGCAGGCCTCATCTTTCATTCCTCTTTTTTTTTTTTTTTTCTGATGCTTCGCTCCTCTCTTTCCTCTTCCTTCATCTCTCTCAGGTCAGGTCAGGTTAGATTCCAACTAAGCTCCAAGATAATCATCATAATTTATATGGGGGAGCTGAGAGTCGAGGCCTGACAGAAATTCCATCTGAGAGTGGTCTTGCGCACTGAAGGTGGTGGGTTTATTTTATCTTGCATCGCTTTGATGTTGCCCTAAAATCTTTATGAATATTGTCTGCGCCAAGAAAACAAATGCTCTGGCTTTTCCTTGCATTCATTTAATGTCACGCCTTATTTTTCGATCATTGCAATATGCACTTCCAAGACAAACCAACATACATTTTTAAGCTATATCTATAACAAAGCAGTTTACGTTATTTAATCACTTTTTGTTTTCAGTGTTTTTTTACACCTGAAATATCTGAAAAAAAAATCATAAAACTCTGAACAAACCACACAAAGGGTGAAAACGAGTTAAAGAAATGTTGACTTATGTGGCAAATGTCAGCAGAATTAGGTTACACAATACCAGGGAACAAATGTTAATTATGTATTTGGCATTTCACTAATGTGAGGTAAAAGGAGGAGCAAGACTGCATCAAATCTGCTTCAACACACACGAGTTCTTCCAAACGCAGCAACAAACACGCACACACGCGCACACACACACACACACACACACAGATGGGACATCAAAGGCTGCAGAGTGACTGGTAAGTGACAGCTTGATCAGAAAGTTGTATGTCTCTTCCTTTGACTGATCTGACAGGAAACAGACACACAGCCTCTGTATCCTGGCAACAGCCCTCTATCTGTGGCACTGAGAGATGGACAGGATGCAAGGGTGTGTGTGCGTATGTATTTCTGTGTCCGTGTGCGTGTGTGTGAATAATGGATTGTGACTCTACTTGTGTCTTCTGTCTGTTTAACCTCCCAGAATCTGCCGGCTCCAGCAGTCCGTCCATCATGTCACCTCATGCTGCGTGGCCATCCGTCCACATCCACAAAACTTTATTTTCAATCCTCAGAAAAGTTTTCAGGCTGAATTTTGCGAAAGACTGTATCGAATAACATAACACAGTATTTCTGTGGAAGACGTTTTAACATGGCACAGTAGGGAAAGCACAGACAATAAAATTAATGATGCCTGGATTCCATTTAGCTGCTTTGGTTTCAAGGTCTTGCTGCTGCGCGTGCTGGCTCGCTGTCACACAGTCTGAATCCAAATGTCCACCCTCCCGACTTGCAGACTGGGCCCCCGTGGACTTCTGACAAACATACTGTGACATGCTCACCTTCATCATGTTGGGCTTGCAAGGCTATGCAAGCCCCTGATCAGATGGGCTTTACACGTCATTGCTTGCATCTTAGTGTTGTTGTTTTTTTAATCTTCAACACAATTCTACATATTTAAATGGCTAGATACATAATTGGAACGGAGCCATTGTTATTGCAGTGTAGTAACACCTGTGCTTTACTGTCACAAGTCAAAACACGTGCTGTCAGAAAGGCCGATGGTGCACCCATTATATGGACATTTCTAAAAAGAGTTTGACTTTAAATGTGTTTATCATAGTGTCACACTTCTTTTCCTCACATTTCTTTTTCTAGGTAGTGTCAGTCTAACTCCAGTGAACTCATCACACTCTGAATTCACCAAACAATTACTGAAAATCATCCATTCAGGGCAGTCTGCAGCATCAGCAGTTTGAATTCAAAGAGCTGCTGCTGCCGGCCAAAAACGGCTCCAGAATGGTGACTGCTCTGCTCGGCTTGATTCAGTGTTCGCATTCATTCGAGTGAGTTTTCAACTAAACATGAAGAACATTATTCTGATCCTGTGCCAGGCGAGATTCGAAAACATGAAAATTGAATGACATGGAGCCTTTAAGGGTGTTATTATTACAAGGGGAAGTGATGATGTTGTGACAAACTGCATTACGGCGAGGGAACGAAAAATCTGATTCCCATGGCCACATCGCATGGGTGTAAAAATAACCCTTCAGCATCAGATCATCAGAACACAGTCTGGAGAGGAGACGTATGTCAATGCCAGGTGTAAAGAGGTCTTTTGTGGATTTGTTTGCATAGGAACTTGTGAGCATATCTGCGTTAGAATATATGTGCGAGAGAAAATCTGACTTTGGCTCACCATATGTGAGAGATGTCATCTTGTGTGGGTGTAACAAAGAGAACATACCTCTGTGTGTGTGTGTGTGTGTGTGTGTGTGTGTGTGTGTGTGTGTGTGTGTGTCTCCGTGTGTGTGTGTGTGTGTGTGTCTTAATCCTGCCCGTCAAAATGATTTTACAGCCCTCGCTCATCTCCTCCAGTCTTTCCAAACAGAGGAAGAGAAGATTAGTCACACCTCCTCCACTCTTGCTCTCAGTCTCTCCCTTTATCCTCTTTTCCACAAGTATGTATCTGTGTGTGCGTGTGTGTGTGTGTGTGTGTGCGTGTGTGTGCGTGCGTGCGCGTGCGCGTGCGCACATGCGGGTGTGTTTGTGTTTGTGTGTGGGCTCAGCAGTTTTACGTAAAGCTCCATAGAAAAGGCAAGAGTCAAGCAGAGAGTCCTTGGCAGCAGAACACAATTGCAGCTCAATGGACCATTTTCTGCAGAGCTGACCCTGCCATATTGAGTTTTCTGTAGAGGAGTGCGTACACACATGCACACACACACGCGCACATAACAGGCTTTAGATGACGAGGCTGCAATGAGACATTCAGAAACTCGAAAGAATGATGATAGGCACACACACACACACACACACACAAATATGAATCGAAAGAATTGTGCAACTACATAGGTGTATGAATGCAACAGCATTCAACATTACACATTTAAAAACACACACAGACACTTATATCGAAGGACACGCACACACAGATACGCATGATGGAAAGCTATGGTTTTTTGGAATTATATGCCCACGCTTGGCTTGATAATGATAATTACCACCTAATCACATATTCACATGCACAGCGTAATTACCCACACAGCTGTTTATACACAGTGTTTGTGTTTAAGTGTGTGTGAGTGTGTTTATACTGTGTGTGCAAGTGTGCATGTGTGCTTTGAGGTCACAGGGAAATGGGTGGCGTTCCCCCCAGTGTGGAAGTGTGTGTGATGACATGATGACCTCTTCATCAGTACAGCCCTGTCACCTTTGACCTTTAGTGAAAACAAGACTTTTTTTTTTTTTTTAAATCGACCCAGTGTCAAGTTTCTTATGTAATATGTTTTTAATTATGAGTCTTGACTTAAAAAAATGTGTTTAAGCTTGTCATATGTTTTGTTTTTTCCCCGTTTACCAAATCCATGAAATAGCAAAATCTTTTATTCATTTTTTATGAAATAATGTTTTGCCTATATATCTGTCAATTACACACAAATGTCTCCAAAACAAGGACACGCAAGAACACAATGCCAGAATATATGAACTGAATATATGAACAGTTCTTCAATAATAGTCTTTTCTCTCTCTCTTTCCTCCCATTTATGTCTCTCCTCCTCTTGCTGATGCTCTGTGATGTTCCTCTTCAAGGTAAGAGACAAACACTGTATCACAACACTGAAGGTAGATAGATAGATAGATAGATAGATAGATAGATAGATAGATGTGCATGAATTTGGATTTGGAGATTGAATAAAGACGCGAAAGACTGGAGATAAACAGGAAGATTGATGGAGCGACAGGCAGAAGATGGATCAACAAACAGGCTGATGAGCAGGAAGATTGATGGAGAGGCTGACGGAGGAGACAGATCAGCAGATGGGCAGATTAATAGATCTCAGATTAATAGATTATCACACAGACAGAAATAGGGAGAGATGGACAGAAGGACAATCGTATCTGCAAGTCTGCTAACAGCCATTTTGGCTGTGATGGCTTTCCTCTGTTGCCATGGCAGCACTGTCACATACCAGCTGGACTGGTGGAGAGATGCCCCAAGACACACAGACACTCACACACACACACACTCACACTCACACACACACACACACACACACACACACACACGCACATGCATTTTTTCTACATTCTTCATTCTTCCAACAAATGACTTATTTAGCTTAGTAATATAAATTAGAAACAGTTTCCTGCAGAGAGGAAAATTATGTTAATTAATTCATTATTTCCTCTGTATAGTTTTACACCCGACTGTGAGAGGAAGTACAATTTCAAGTTTACCAGTGATTCCTGCAGCTCGACGTGTAGACTTAAAGGTGCTATCAGTAAGATGTCTCTCTTTAGTAACATCTAGTGGCAGCTGTGAGAAACAACAACAACATTAGCAAAGTTGATTGTGTTTCCAAAATTTAATCTTAAATACAGTGCTGCAGAGATGAGACCTGAAGCCTGTACATCATCATCATCATCATGTTTTTACATCAGTCCAAGTTTTCCATGAAGACAATCCACCTCTGAAACTGACTCAGGTGCCACACTGCGTTAGCTAGCAGCAACGCTAAAGTTGTTTCACACTCAAAGTTATGCATTTTACTCCTGTTTGAACTGAGGCCACTTGCACGAAAAGGTAATGAGTGTGTCACTGGAGGTTTATTTTAAATAGCAGCTATGGTGAGATGATGTTTGACAAGCTCCATGAACAAAAATCTCATTCCATCATTTCAACACAGTAATGGCTGCTTCATTCTCTCCTCTTAACATCCTTTTCTTTCTCAACAATGTGTGAGTGTCACAGGGTTAGCACAAGGTTCACATCTATGCCTCATTAACATAATAAGAATTCTCTTCAATTTGATATGAGCACAGTTCAGGACATCACGCTAATGGAAAAGTTCAGAAAACTGCACGTCATCTCACTTCTATTTGGGCACATCTTTGTGTAACTGTCGTCAGCCGTTACTCTTTCAGTCATTAATCTCTCAGTCATTCTTCTCTCAAAGTCACCCACCCCTCTCTGCGATTCGCTCTTCTCTTTTCTCTTTATGACCCAATTTACACCTGGAAGAAGGTTAGGTGTGTGCAAGGTGTACAAGCACAGAGAACACATCATAGATCAACCACCTGAAAGGTCACCTAATACTGCTTACTGCTTATCTCAGGCAGACCCCACAAAGAGCTACAGACAACCCCTTCCTCTGCAAAATAAAAGTTGGCCAGCTCCTCCTGCCTTATATGCAATGTGGCATTACATTATAGATAGAATCAAGATACCAAAGACACCCACAATGGATAGTTTAAAACAAAAAAGGATCGAAATCAATGCAGCGAAAGCAGACATGCTGTCATTATTATAACAGGCTTCTTCTGCCTTGTCAAAACCTGGCACCTACATAACCCACAATGCAACTCGACCGCTGACAGTTCAGTAGGAGACTGTGCTTTGACAGTAGCCGCTAATGAAGCTTCGAGCTGCTAGCCTCAAGCAGAGATGAGGAGCAGGCTGCAGAGGTCTCCTAAGCTCACTTATTTCTACACCCCCAGATTTGTTTCTTCAGCCCCAACTGATGCTACAATTTATCAGACTGTGTGCAGCTCCCTCTGGAGCCACAAAAGGCTTTATACAACTTTTTTTTCCACATATGCTGCAGTGCTTCCCAAGATCCGTGAATAGGCTTTGATGTGTAGAACCAGTTCCCCTTTAATATCAGGTATCATTACCCAGATCCCATATCCAGAAACAGATCGCATGTTAATACCGGATATGTTAAGGGTCTCGCCTCACTTCTAGTCTCTCTCCTGACTCACCTTCTTCACTCTGTCTTTCGTTTTTCTTCTCTTATCTCATCCCTCTTCCCTCTGACCTTTCCCACCCCAGTTTGATCCAGCTGAACCTGCCGTATATTCTAATCCCATGTTTTCATCAGTGCCTCTGCCTCTCTCATCTGTCTTTTTAACTTGCAGCGACACACACACACTCTTGCTACACCCTCACCCACCCAATCTTTCCTCTTTTCTTCGTTTTCTCTGTCATTGTCTGCCATCTATCAATCACTTCATCCCATCTATTTTCACTCTGCCTCTTGTTTCATGTCTCCTAATCTCTCCACCTGCCCCTCTCTTGTCTTTTCCTCTCCGTCTCTCTCTTGCTCTGCTCCTGCCCTTTGCCTTTAGTCTTTCTTCTCACTGCTCTCTGCTCATGTTACTGTGTCTACACTATTGACCTCAATCAGTCTTACTTATGAATTCATCACAGCTAAGGTGAAGATTCAGAGAGGGTTAAGACTCCACTGTCATACTGTCTGACTTGCTACTATGCACATGCACACACACACAAAATGTGGTCAAAATGCAACACACATGTGCCAGCTGCATGTGTGCTCAGTGTTGAATTGTTATTGCTAAAGCAGCTTTGAGAAATAGATGTTGATATGTTTGTTCTCTGTTTGTGCCTTCTTTGTCACTACTGTCATAAATGTGAAAATGCAATCTCAGCAGCGTAATAGTTTGGACCAAAAATGCGTCTTTCAACCATTTGCCAGATCAAATGTGCGTGGAAGTGTTCGCATCACATGTGCAGCTGTTGTATGTTATAAAATGTGCGTTTGTGCTGATGTCTGCAGCAGACTGATCAATTGTGATGGGTGCAGGGATTTTGAAAGCCTTCTCTGAATTAAACATGTATTTAAAACACACACACACACACACACACACACACACACACACACACACAGGACATGTAGTTATTTTAAAATTCAAAGTAGACTTCTGCACGTCCCTGATAAGGCAGCCTTGAGCAAGATACAACAAATATTAATATTAGTTTTAACTATTTCACTGGGTTTGCATCAATGTGTGTGTGTGTGTGTGTGTGTGTGTGTGTGTGTGTGTGTGTGTGTGTTACTCATGCTGTGCAGACATAAATCAGTTTACATAGTCACATTGTTGGGACTCACCTTCATTATGGGGACCAAACACAAGTCCCCAGAAAATGAATGTAAGTCAGTGTGAGGTCATCTGAAGTGATGGAAAGTGTGTGTGTGTGTGTGTGTGTGTGTGTGTGTGATTATATGTGTGTTTGTGAAGTAGCTGTCATCCATCACTAAACTCACAATCAATCACTTCTTGTCCAATCAGCTAAGTGGACCTCACCAGGGGTTGTGTGTGTGTCTGTGTGTGTGTGTGTGTGTGTGTTTGAAATGTGTTAGACAGCTCCATTTAATTCATTCTCATTTGATATATTTTGCGTCTTCCGTTTAGTCAGCAGAAGCGCGTTTAAATGTCAGATTTACCGTTTGTCAAGCGTCTCCTGCTCTATGCAAATTAAGCCAAACATGTGATTTAACTAAACAGGTGATACAGTCAGTTGAGCAAACACACACCTATTAAACACATATACAGTATACACCTCAAGCTGATAGCATCCTCACATGACCTGTGTTTTCACTTTGCTGCTTCACAGTTACACCAATCCTGCTTCTGCTGGAGTTGTGTGTCTTTGTTTCTGTGTGTGTGCAAGAGAGTGAGTGAGTGTTTTATCAGTAATTTATGTTGTGCCACAGCAGGCTTCCTGTCCAGTCTCCTCTGTCTGTGTGCGTCTGTGGCAGGAATCCTTTAGTTAGAATTATGGCCTCGGGCAACAGCTACACACTGTTTGTGTGTGCGTATGTGTGTGTGTGTGTGCGCACGTGTGTGTGTGAGACCTCTGGGGCGAGTATTGATTGAGTGTCTGGTGCCCCATTGTCAGCACACAGTTAGCCTCATTAGAAATAGGTCTTGCTGCCCCCTCCTCCATGTTCTTCCTCTACCACCTCCACCTCCCATGACCCCCTCCACCTCTCTTCTCCGCCCCCCCTCTTCACCGCCTTTTCATGAAAGATGATACATGGGCAGCCGGAGATGGGCACCATTGTTGTCACTAGTAATGGGAGTGTGCCACTACACTCAAATGTGGAAAACATAATGCACTGTGAAGGACAATGGTTTAATGAAACAAAATACTGTTTTGTGTAATTATTGGCAGCAGCTCATCTTTTCACCTCAAACAGCAGCTGGTGAATAATGAATTTAGCACGGCTGCTCACTGGCTCATGAAGGATTTCAACAAAAAAATACCATAATTACATGAAGGATGAATACATCCGTCTGTCCCAGGTGTGCAGCCTCTTTGCAATTTGAGCAGCCACTGGGGGGAAAAAAGCTATTTGTGTTGCACCTTTCAAGATACAGTGTATGATAAGTCACAACAGCTTTTACCTCATGAAACAAATATGAACACGCAGAAGGATATAGTGTAGTGGGGTCATGTACCAATTTAAGACTACAAAGACGTTCTAAAAAGGAGGGTCTTCACAGTTTAATTAAGATCGAACACGTATTGGAAAGCTTTTCCAAATTTTAGGTTGATAATCGTAAAGATACAATCACCATTGAAGGCTGTTTATGAGGTTAGACTTCACTCATCAGGCCCTGTGAGGGCTCAGTAACTCAATAATGAAGTAAATGTAATGTCAGAGCCTCGCCATGGTCTTTGTGTGCAATGAAAAAGATTTGGAAATCAAGTCTGCATTTCACTGAGAGCCAATCAAAGGAGGCCAGTCATGGGGTGATGTGAGACCTGCGAGAGTATTTGTCAAAATCCTGGCAGCGGCGTCCTGCAGCAGCTGCAGCCAGGTCATTGTTGACTGACTGAGGCAGGAAAACAAGCCAACACCAAAGACCTGACATGATGAGATAAAAGCATGAACGAAAAAAAAAGGAAAACCTGGACAGGTTGCCAGTCCGTCGCTGGGTGGAAAAAAACACTGACAGGCAAAACACATTCTCACCCAGAGTTTCCAGTTCACCTGGTCTGCTTGTCTTTCACTGCGGCAGCGAAACAAAATCCACGTGAATCCACATATTACTCAAAGTGCTGAGCCACTGAGCCACAATGCTGCTGACTTAAAGAACCCTACAAGGAAAATCAAGTTTTTAACCTTGTTAACATGTCCATATGGTGTTTTTATATACTACAAGACTTATCATCTGCAGTCAACGCCATGGCTGAGTGTTTCCTCCTTGACACTGCTGTGTGCTAATGACAGTGTCAGAAACACGGACTCAGACAGTCGGGGTTTCATAACTAACATATCGAAGGAGCCGATCCTGTCAACTTGCAGGGTGGATCTGAGATCAGTAGTCATTTTCTACTGCGCTGTTTGAAAATCTTAAACAAAGCTAATATAAAAACCTGAAGCCGTTCCATCCATTTATCCCAGGGACACAGTGAGTACAAGCCAACATGTTGATTAGGTTATTTTTCTCTGGTTTTATCCGTTGACTGTATCCAATAAATGTGCAGCGTGCCAGACAATGTTAGCCAACAGTGTTAGCCAAGTTACATGATGATTGATCAAATGCTGACAGGATGTTTTATATGGCTTGGGGGTGTGGATGAAGAAACTTACAGCAAACGTTACTCAAAGCAGTTTGCCAGCTAAGCTGCTGAATTAGACGATGGTTATATTCATTATGATAATTCTGACAGAAAGTTTTGTGTGACTTCAAGAAGAAAGCATGTCATGATGAAGGCCGTCCTCATAAGCTGCTAGTATATAAGAAAAGTGTTAGCTAGATAATGTTCGGTACCTCAAGTGTGAGAAGTTTTCCCTCAGGGTTTTCTGTCAGAAATCAACTTTTGTGTGTTTAAGGAGCAGAGTTGAAGGTGAGCAGATACACTCGAGCTGCAGGTGAGCAGCGGGGGTAAAGAGTTACGTCTAAACCATTTTAAGGCATGAAGGGACTTTTTCCGTAGGAAAACCTTCTAAATGTGATATTCTGACGCACAGAGGTGAGTTTTCAGGGGTCTTTAATAACTACACTTGAAATAATCAGACTCACCCAGATGAGTGTGAGAACTATTTCCAGTGCGAGCAGTGAGTAACACCGAATCCCCCTGAAGAAGAGTAAAACAGTATAAGTCAATTTATTTTTTCTTTGAGTCTTCTGTCTTCTCATATCACAGGCGTTGTTTAATTATCCAAAGACCAGAGTGGCAACAAATTAGCTCACTTCAATTAATAGACCCATCCTGCCAGCTTGTAATTACTGTTTCTGGGCTTGTTCCACATTATGTTCATGCTATCGGGGGTTATAATTATTTTCCTGAATCGTACTCTTTGCCAACTGAGACAGTTTACAGTGTATTCCATCTAACCTAGGGTACACGTCAGCCGTGCCAATGCCAGGAGTGCTGTATAATGAGATGCTGTGGTTCAGTTCATTTGTGGATTTACGTATTTTTTTTTTTTTTGTATTTGGAGCACATACTATATATTAGGATGGGACGTTAGAGGCCAGCCAACAGGTGCCAGAAATCAGTGGATGGTGGCAGGAGGAGTTCCAGGTTGCCTGTACATTACAGCTTTGGATATACTGTTAAAGCTATTCTTGGAAAACAGTGTATAAACAAAAGAGAGAATAAATATTGGATTTACAGTCAGAATCATGAGTCCAAACGAATAATAATGTTGATCCATTACTGCTGGAGTTGTAAATAATCAACTGTTTGCAAACAAGTTCACTGTATCTGCTTAAAAGGTGATGATATGTCAGCGACGTTCACAACTTCTGTCTGCTGCCCCCAAGTGGCCGAAAAAAAAGCCAGTGACAGTTTACAACCTGAGGAACGTGTTAACTTTGTCTCTTGGTAAGAATGATAATTGATGGGTCTTTCATCGTAGTCATCACCTCAGTTTACTACAGCCCATTCTCACCCCTCTAACATGTTCACACCTGCTTTCATCCAACACTCAGTCATCGGTTTCTCTCCTCATCCCACGTTTCATTACAGCAGCAACAGTCCTTTTTCAGGACACATGCGCACAGGAGAGCAGCAAAGACCCCACAACCCCTCATTCTCACAAACACTTCCTGTAAACAACTCAAACACACCTTCACACTCACCGGGTTCTTACATCTAGTATTCATGAGAAAGGAAATTGGTCAGATTTCACCAAACGTCACTGCTGCTTACGTTTTTCTGAGACACCATAACAGTGTCTGTATCATGTTTTTCAAAAGTAATGTTTTTGGGCACTAACCCTGTTTGAAAACTAGAACAGTATGAAATTAATCTCTAAAATATTTATGAATGCACACTTGAGGATCACAAAAGACTTGCAGCACCCTCCCTCGGCTTGGAGCTGTGGAGCCGTGTGCAGAGTGTGTGTGTGTGTGTGTGTTCGCAGATCCAAACACACACACACTCTGCTCAAGGTGACCCAAGATTTTTTAAAGGAGAAACATGTAGAGGAGGAAAAGGGGTCATGGGAAAGAGAGGACTGAGAAAATGGACATGAGATGACCCAGTAAAAGATGGAAGGGGGGGAGGAGAGGTGAGCAAAATGTCAAGGAGACTTAAAGGTAACATCAGGAGAGTGAGGCATTGTATTATGATTGTGTGTGTGTGTGTGTGTGTGTGTGTGTGTGTGTGTGGGTTCCTAAGCAGATAAACAGGGAAGCTCCCAGAGGGGAGTCCATCCTGGAATTTTTAACAGGAAATTTATTCTACCCCTAAACAATGGTGTAATGCACGCGCACACACATAAACGCACAAAAACACAGATTACACACACACACACACACACACACACACACAAAGCCTCTGAGTCTCATTAGGAGTTCAAGACAGTACAACAAAACATTTACATCAATCAAATCACTCACCTTGGACAGTATGTGCCTGCCTCAGTTGGTGTCTCTGTTTGTGTGTGCACATGTGAGTGTTTCTGAATAGTGTGTCTGTTCGTTGTGTCTGCTCGTGTCTGTGTTTGTATTCATTTTCATGTTTTTGCCAGTCATTCAATCATTAAAATCTTATTTGTGAGCTTGCACCTGTGCATATTTCAATTTGTGTGTGTTTGGGTGAACTAATCACACTGAATCTATAATTCAATTTAATACATTTTCATTTTTAATTGGCCGCATTCATGTGCAATGGCTGTCCCAGGTGTACACTTTGAAGTGGGATCTCACATCCACAAGCACACACAGCCTTTCACACAGTGACGTGTTAAACAGAAGGCTGGAGTCGAGCGAAAGGCTCAGCGGTTAAAATAGCAAGTGCGTGAACATGTGAGCGCAGGGAAAACACCTCTGTCTTCCCGCTCTTTCTGCAGGCATGTTGGTATTCCTGACTTTTTGTTGTCCAGAGAAGAAACCCAGTGTTCACAAATAACAGAGCAAAAGATGGACTCAGAGGGAGGGAACATTTGCGTCACAAATCTCCTGGCAGCTGTTGCGGTGAGCTAATGGAGATTAGGATGTGAGCAGATGATGGCTAAACATTTAACAACCAGGCTGAATATAACAGGCCGACATGAAAAAGTTGATAGCGTTAACTTTTTATTTAATAAGGTGGATTTGTCTCCGCGTTGTTCTGCAGCACAGAGAGCAGTCCTTTCTGTGGTTCCAGTTATTATCTAGCTGGCAGGTTAATGTGAACATACTACTACCAGCCTCTATTAAGCATGCTGGCTGCCTCTCATATGTATTAATAGCAGCAGGCTTTGTGAAAATCTGTGGTTAGATAATGAAAAATATGACATCATCCAAACAAAATGGAAAAAAACAGCAGTTTCTCTCAGTTTTGTTCTAATAATAATAATGGTAATAATAATAAACTTTATTTGTATAGCACCCTTCATGGAAGGACTGCAGCTCTAAGTGCTTTACAACAAAGAAATCACATGCACCAAGTGCTTCATATAAAAAGACTAAATCCACCCAATAATAAAACCCACATGATGATGATAGTAAAAATGGATAATAAAAAGATGATAAGGAAGAAGATCAAAATAAGGATGGACATGGAATACAGTGAATGCACCCGCATGTTAACAATACAAGTTAAAAATAGAGAACACAGAATGCATAAAATCCACTGAAATGCAACATTTTAAAAGAACCTGAAAGCCCTTTATATTTATTACTCACCACCAGGTCTGTTCTATCTAAGAAACAGCTGTTTTACTTCTAATCATCCCACTTCACAGTTAAAGGCGGGTTCACAGACGCTCTTTTTCTTGTTGCCAGTTGAATCCCATGGGTGACCCTCTGGGCTTTGAAGCCCTGCATGTCCCCATGAGCGATGTGACATAAGACAGATTCGGTCTGCAGCACACGTTCAGATTTTCCAGCTTTGCAACTATTTTCAAACATGACTGATTCTGGCAAGCCGTTGCTGTGGAACTACGTAACTTTTGCAAGCTGGAGAAAAAACAAAAGCAGAGACAACAACAGCAAGAACCGGAGATGCTGAAGTCGAGCAGCACCAAATATAAAACCAAAGTGATGCAAATTTGTTTGGAAACTTCAGCCACATCAGTAAAATTCCTACAGGTCCAAATAGGTTCCTGTAATCTACGAAGAGGAAAAAGATATGTAACTGTAAATACTTCAAAAGAAGAATTTTACTCTAATTGCAGGGACAATGGACACAGTCTTCAGTTCCCGTCGATGATAATGAACTGCAAACATAACACAAGAGGTCAGGTGAACATGCCAAAATGTCTATAGGCAGGTGCACAATTCAATGTACAATATGGAGGAACAGTTTCCCATAACAAAAGTCCTCCAATTAAATAACAAAAAAAAAAGGTTCAGATAAGTAAAGGTTAGGGCAGCTTCGTCATCATGGTCACAATTTTAAGTACTGGTTAAGGTTAGGGAACGATCACGATCTGAAGCCACTGACGCTGTCGGACAGTCTGAAATTGATGATTATTCACGTGATGCTTAAGCTGCAGTTTGCATATAACAAAATAGCCGAATTTTAAATCTGGTGTCTGTGGCCCACGCTGGCACACTGGAGGTGATACGTTTACATCGACCAACAATGATTAGTTTGCTCGAGCTAAAGGAGGGGATCAAAGGCAGCGATGGCGCAGGCAGAAGCAGCAGCAGCAGCTCAGAGCGTGGAAGTACAAAAGTTCTGCACTGCAGGTTTAAGCTTACAGCCGAGAGCAAGTTTCAGCTCATTAATCAACTAAACTCAATTCGTCTTTATCTTGTTTTACATCTTTTCGTCTTTTCAAAGTGATTTCTGTGAACCAACGAGTTTGGAGGTGAGATGCATGTGTGCTGTGTGACATTATCAAGCGCTGTGTTGTAAACTACATGGCAACTGTATCTGTATCCATGGCGATTTGATACTGCGCAAGCAGTTTCCTAGGCAGCAACAGTTGTTGCCTTGTTTGAAGCTGTCTCAAAAAGTCCAGGCATTAGTCCCTGGTTACTGCAAACAATGCTTTTGGCAGGAGCAGACTGTCAAACTAATTGATTTAGAGATAGATAGATAGATAGATAGATAGATAGATAGATAGATAGATAGATAGATAGATAGATAGATAGATGTGTGGAGTTGGCTGGATGATAACAGCAAAGGAGGAAAAGCAAAAGCTGGAATAGATAGAGAGAGAAATGGAGCTGAAAGTAGACGTTCTCGAGCAGGGTAACAACCCAGTGGATGATAAAAAAAAAAGAATGAATAGAGAGTGAAATGGAGCCAAGAGAATGGCAAGAGCATGTGGGCGTGTTCCTGAACAGAAGAGTCAGATTAAAATAGAACAACAGCCATGTGACGACAGTGTGACTGTCAAACACCTGCAGCGGAGAGACAGAAAGAAAGAGGACAGAGCAGGACGGACAGACATAATGGATGTAAGGAACAAATGGAGAAACGGACAGGTGACAAAGAGACAGAGGGAGGGGGTGGGGTTGGAAATTGTGAACAGTGAGACCATGCAAAACATCAGAGGGACCTAAGCGACAGAGAGGGAGAGCGTGGATCAGATACCGATGAGTGAATGGTTGGGAACAAATGAAGAAGAAGATGAGGATGAAGAATAGGGACCATTGTTGTGGCCTCCCTGCCAGAGTGTGTGAATGAGAAAGTGGTGGTGTTTTTCTCCTCTGCGCTCCCATCAGTCTCCCCTTTTCCTGCCCTGAGCTTTGAATAGCTCCTTGTAGCAGTGCCGCTGGAAGGAGAGGAAGGTATCATTGTCTCGAACAAAGGTGCTATCAAACACGACGCATCTGTTACATTTTCACAGTGTCGTTTTTGAGCAGCCATGATATTTAGACGGCCCTGATTGGCAGTTGTTGACATTTGAGAGGAGGCCAGCCCCTCAGTGAGAACTGATGACAATCAGAGGCATTTAAATTATACAAGGTGCTTAGCATTTTACTGCGTCACTACTCAGTCTGCATCAGGAACACACACGCAGGCAGACTGGGATATTATTCAGAAGTAATATATTATTATCAAAACAATGATCACAATCTGAACACACATGCTCGACATACTGTCAGATTCAGTGTGACTTACACTTTATAAAATCATTCAGTAATAGTCTCCGCGGCTGCAGTTCAAACAGGAAGGGCTAATAGTTAATTTGGCATGACTATTTAATTTGCCAAAATGCAAACAGATGCAGGCTAGAGAAGGCTCAAGGTGTGGCCCACAGCTAACTCACTGACTCCACAGTGCTTCCTACTTGCATCCCCCAAAGCATTATGGGAACTGTTGTTCACAAACTTAGACCATTTTGAGTAACAAACATTGAGTGCTTTGCACCATCCAATGCATTTGTGACCATGGTGTCCTGTTGATATGGACAGTGCTAAATCTAATGCGACTCTGAGGCAAATTGAAGGCATCTCTAAGAAGCCCAACTTATTTCATTTAAAATCACATTCACACATCACCAGCACCACAACTGACCATATTCACAAAGTGCTTCACCTCTAGTAAGCAGATACACAGTAAACACTGATAACAAAGACTAACACAAATGACATTCATGATAAAATTCACACCGAGGTGAACATTCAGATTCATCACCAGCCTGCTCAGTGTCGTCATTGTTGTCATCAGTGTAATTGTAGGAGTGACACCCAATGCAGGAACATTAGTGCCGCTTCAATCAGCACAGATGACCACCACCAGAGGCGATGACAGAGGACGTGCACGGTCCAAAGGCTGCTGATGCTGCTCAGTCACAGGCTGAAACAAAACGAGACACGAGACACGTCTAAACCCACAGCAGAGGAACTAATTCATTTGCTCACACGGACACTCATCGAAGAATAAACAGCTGCACGCAGAACAAGCTGGCTGGACACAGTCATTCATTTCACATCAGCAACAATGTTTAACTGTTAATGAACCAGACAAATGGTGTTCATGTTTAAACCCTGTGGCGTTTTTTTTTTTTTTTTGTAAACAAAGCTAATTTTACTTTTACATTGTTTACATTTATGCACAGTCTTCTTCTTCTTCCTTGGCTTTGTTGACACGCTGCTGCAATTCTAGGGACATTTCCTCCAGCTGTTATAAGTGGTACTGTGTGAAACCATCAGTCACTTTCGTGCATGAGTATCGTCATCCACGGGCAGCACACACTAACAAAAAGGGGACTCAATCTCAGAAACATTCCTACCAGAGGTCTAAGGCTCCACTGGGTATCTGAATATTTGAATTCAAAAGCACCAACAAAGGCAAGAAAAGGCCAATTTATTTGTATAGCACCCTTTCAACAACATAGCAATTCAGTGTGCTTTACATTAGATATAAAGGTGTAAAGACAAGATACAAAGGATGCACAATGCGACTTAAAAAAGACACATAAATATGATTTAAAAGAATTAAAACAAAGTATAACAGAAGACTACATAAGCATTTAGAATAAATGCAGGGGTGTCAAGAGCTCACCATCTTTATGTGCATTCATTAGATATTTTCGGATCACACTGGCATTTTTATAATAGATACTAATAACAAAAAGTATCAAACATGGTGTTTATATCATGACAAATGAGGATTAACACATAGGCAACACCCCTGTATCAGATTATAAATCTGATGTGCCTTTATTTCTAACGGCTCACTTCTTTTTTTAAGTCCTTTCTTTCCTTTTATTCTTTAATTAAAATGTAATATTGATGAGACCAGATGAGAACAGCTGTCTGCTGTTGTCTTTGGAGATGCTATAACAGCCTTAGACTGACTGTGAGGGGAATTGGCAGTCGTTCATTACTGCCAGAATATTCCTGTCAAGTTTTCTAGTATGTGGGTCAAATTAATCTTGCTGGATTCGTTAAAGATGAGCTCATGTGAAATTTGGCCATGGGCATTAATACAGACATGAAGCCATAATGATAGGAGCAGAAAATGTGATATGAATGATTGATTTTCATTGTGGATTTATTTGTGATTTATTAGCACAGATTGGACATAGGCTGACAGCGAGAGTAGAAACCTCTTCACCGTTGCTTCTGTATTTCCTGGCCTCACTCCAACTACCTCACTTGTCTCTCTCCTCTGAGCGATGTGTGAAGCAGTTTTCTGTCATTATGGGATTGGGTTCTTCTGTTTAGTCTGTCAATTCCTGCCTTTCTACATGCTTTTTGAGGTCAGACTTTATGTTTCTGTCTATCATCTACCTCCCGTTGAGTTACGTTCAGGAAATATTTATGGATTATGGTCTGTTGGCTCATCGCAGCTTAGTAAGTTTCACTCAAAACTCCACAAAAATCCAGTCTTTTTCCCACTCACACAAAAAACACACAGTTTACTTAGGTCTCTTTTGGAGGACATTACATAGACTCAGATTGATTTCCTTCACCCTAAAATTTAATGATTAACCCTATGGCGACTTTATTTTGTCCCTACAGTATGTCTGTGTAAGCAGAGTTATGTCCAACAACATGAGTAAGACGTCCACAGAAACACACACAGATTGGTCAATTAGCTGGAGGCACCATGAGGCACCTGTTTCTTCTGTTCTTTACACAGTGATAGGTCACCATAGCAGCATCACTTGATTGTTTTACACCTCCAGTCCAGTCCAACTCCTGTGTGTGTGTGTGTGTGTGTGTGTGTGTGTGTGTGTGTGTGCAAGTGAGAAAGTTGTCTGCCTTTTTCTCTGTGTGACTCCATTGACTTAGACAAAACTTTAATCAAACTTGCTCTCAGCTTTTTGTACTCTTTGATTTTCATTATTGGAAATAGCGCTGGGCCGCTGTATGTTTGCATGCACTCATGGACGTGAAAGTGTGTGTGTGTGTGCGCTTGTGTGTGTGTGCATGGAGGGGCCCGTCATCATGGCTTGGCTGTATTCTACAGTGCATGTGTCTCCAGTATGTTAGTAATGCTACTGGAGACCCAGCTCTGTTGGAATAACAACCAGGACCCACTGCAACACTACCAGCCTCCCTCAGGCCATGCTGTGTGTGTGTGTGTGTGTGTGTGTGTGTGTGTGTGTGTGTGTGTGTGTGTGTGTGTGTGTCCTTGCCTCTGTGTGTCTTTTCCCTCAAACAGACAGGCAGACACTCTGATTTAGTCTTTACATTTATCCCTCTTCACTCCTCTCTCCCCTCAGCGACTCGCAGGCAACTGGCTTAAATCAATCCACATCAGTAATTCATTCAACCCGAATGTTAAAGAGTGAGCAGTACGTCCCCGGTCGACTTAAACCTACAGCAGGTCAAGGAGTGAGTAAGCTAGTAATTTGCTAAAATGCATAGAGGGGTTTATCAGAGCATGTACATAGTTCATTTTACATAAAAATCTATAGGCACGGGGGAGGACGCCTTTAATCATCCGCAAGCGTGATGCCATTACCCTCCATCCTCTTGCTATTAGATCAAGGTCGGACAGTAAACCTCTTGAAATGCAGATTGGCTTGATTTACCAGGCGGCTCTGTGAACAATGCAGCGGATACGGGAGTTACCCTAAAGGCTCCAATTAGCTCCTTAAACTAATCCTCCTGGTCGAGTCTTTAGCTAAGCTCGGTCTTTATCTAATGTGGTCAATTTAGAATATTAGTATTCAGCTAACTGGGTAATTTAAAATCTGACTCTCCACTGAATGTGTTATTGTCAATACAATCAGGCACTAAGTAATGATAGGGTGTTTGCGCTGTGAGTATTTTGCAAAATAGTTACAAGTGAATGAATATGTTTTACGTCAACGTGAGTCTGACTCAGCTATTCAGAGCCGAGGAGGGATTCATCTGTTTAAAATTGTGGAATATAACTCATAACCTGCGCTTCTCAACAGTTAATTAAATTTTCTTACATGTGACGTCAGGGACAGTGACTGTCTTGTGTCTTGTGTGTCCTTTTAAAAATCACTATTTTCCATGTTGCTGTGATGACGCATGTGGTTTTTATTGATGTTGGAGGAAGAGGATCGGTAGAATAAAACATGATTCACTTTGATGATGATTGCAGGTTTGATCTTGGGATGGGAGTGCACAAGAGGAATATATTGTGTTGGATTTTATTCTGATTGTCATGGCTAGTTTTCAAAAACACGGCTTGTAAATCTGCATGCGTGTGACAGCAGCTGACCAGCATCTGATCCAAATAAACAACAGCCATTCACCTTTTCCTGCAAAACACTGTCAAGCAAGAGCTAGTCTCAAATAATAGTCAAAATGGAGCAATCAGAAAACAGGAAGGCTTCTTTCTGATTTTAATGTTTTTACTTCTGTACACACAACATCACTTGCACATCTGTCTGTCCCTCCTCTGTTGCTCTTGCTGGTTTCCTCCTTTCGACATCTGTTAAAATCCATTTGGACTTATCCAAACTCAGAGTTTTAATATTTAGGGTATCAGGTGTTCTACTGACTGTAAAGCCCTTTTTGGCCAGTTTGTGATTTTGGGCTATAGATACGAGATTGACTTGACTTCCTCCATCCATCCAGTGATGAAGGTCACATAATTTGACTCGCAGCTCGAAATCAAAATCATCTATCAATCATATCAATCATATATCAAAATATGTAACAGCTGGAAATCAGGTTTCTCTGATTTTAGCCTCAATAAGTCTCAAATCAAGGTCCGTTCTCGCTTCACTTGCAAAACACAACTGGAGAAGTTACTATATAAACTTGTCATCTCCTCCTTCGTCCACTCATTCCTGCTTTGTTGCTACACCACTGCTGCCTCCTATTCTTTCTTCTCATTTATCGCATACATTTGCTGTAGTATGTTCTTGCATCTTACATCATGCATATTTCATGTTTTACTTGTGTGTGCCCCAGGGTCTCAAATCTACTTCCTGCTAAATCTTTTGCATGCTGCTTTTGCTGGACTCAAATTAAGAGCCCCTCAGATAACAGATCCTGCACCACCAAATACAGCCGTATAACTATTTAATTATGTCTTCACCATCAGAGAGCAAAAGAACAGCAAACACGAGAGCTGACTAGCAGCGCTGGCTCAAATAGCTGTGGGAAATAATTTTGTTGTAATCATCTTGAAATACTCCTGCAAAAATAAAATGTGTACAAATCAGGTAGCATCATGAAATTTGTCTCTCATACAGAATTACATTTCCAAACAATATAGTACTGACTGAATTGTGCCATAAAAAAAATCCCTGCTCACCAGGCAGCCAAAGCAGGGTAAAACGAACCTTAGAAAGAATGTGCAAATTATCTTGATATTATACAGAGCTGATTTGGCTTTATCCTGCTAACTGCAGCTCTGTCCATGTAGACTTAATTAAGGTTTTCAGTGAGTTGTCCTCCTGGAGTTATGCTCCAAATGTCTGCCTACCTCTCTATTAACTCTGATTGCTGTATTTTAGGGAAAAGATTTAATGAAAGGGTAAAATTTTGCCATGTATTTTTTTTCTTTTCTTACATTTATTAACAGGTCGGCATTTTCTTGCTTCTTGCTTCACTATAGTGTCATTTCCATACCATTATACTACCAAGGCTGGCCACTATGTTCTCAGCTTTTTACACTAGCTGCAGAGCAGCTTCAGAGTGATGTTTAAGGCTTGATTGCCCTCCCAAAGAGCAAATTGAGCATAGAGTGCACACTTCAGACACTGTGTAACTTTCTGCCTACACTTGAAAACCTGCAGTAACTCCAAATAAAAGTGAAAGGTAAGATAGAGGCTACAGAAAGCAATAAATGTGTGCACAGAATAGACCAACAGTATGGACAATCAGGACAACATTGTAGATAGATGGATACAACATGCAGTACATGGCCATGTATTTTGAAAGCATAGCGCACAGAATGGGATATAAGGTATAGCGAGATGAGACAGGTATGAAGAGGAGAGCCCACTTACAGTTTTGGAAGTGATCAGTAGCACCTTAAAGTCTGATCTGACATGGATTGGAAGCCAATGAAAGGAAGCTAAAATAGATGTTATATGGTCAAATTTTTTCAGTCGAGCTGAAGCATGCAGAACCATTTGAAGACTTTTACAACACAGTACTAGTAAGCAGCAGGCTTGGCAACAAAATGCTACAGTAATCAAGTCTGAAACAGAGATATGTATAAGGATTAAGATTAAGAATCTTGGCTGTCAAACTTCACAAATCACAAATTATTTGATAAAACTGGTGTCTATGTCGAGCTGGCACAATGACAAGTATCTCAGTTTTATCAGGATTGAGGAGCAGTAAAATTATATGACATCCAGTATTTCACAGCAGACCAACAGGCATCTAATTTAATTGAGCATAACTGCTTTTACAGGCACATACAGCTTAGTATCATCAGATGTATGTAATTAGGTCCATGACGGTGTATAATTTGGCCATGAGGTGAAATATAAAGAGAAAAAAAGCAGTGGGCCAAGAACGGAGCCCTGGGGTACTCCATATTTCACATCACAAATTTTAATGGAGTATAAATATAGGAAGCTCACTGTGTTGTTTCAGATAAATTACACTTTAACTACACAGAAACCAGGCCAGAGAGGCCAAATTGATTTTCCAGTCAGTCTTAGAGTATACAGTGATCTATGGTGTCAAAAGCCACACTGAGGTTTTGACAGAAATTTCACTGACGAGCTTTATCAGACATGTTTTTCCTCCTTGCACGTCTCGTGCAACAGATACGCTCTCATTTTAATCTCTGCAGCCGTCTGCACCGGCTCCATGAAGGCTCACATTTCATCTGTGTCTCACGGGCGTAACCACAACCTGGAGCATTTATTCACGCTTTTTTCAATACACACAGAAATGAGAGGTTGATGCCCAATAAAAAGGTACTGAATAGATATGTTTATCGATATTTTACAACCTAGGCAGGGCTGTGCTCCTCGCTGGAAAGAGCAAACCACACACACACACACACACACACACACACACACACACACACACACATCACTGGAGCGATAGTGATGGCCCATATATCCCAACATGCTGTGCAGGATTGAGTAGTTTAAGCTTGCTGTTTTATGTTCCAAAATGCAAATGTTATCTTGGAACATTAGTGTTTATATTGTAAAGTGTGTGTTCAGAACATGGTGGTTTATGTTGCAATCATCACTTCATTGTTAATAACTGCCAAACATTTAATAGCCTGCAGTAACATATTATATCAATTTGTTACCAGGAAAATGTAATAGTCACTGTAACATGTTACTGTTGTAACTCAAACACTGTTTGTAAGGTATTGAGGAAGCAGGTGGTTGGATTAGAAGCCAACACCAGCTTAGACAACATTTCAACATAGGAGATGAAAAACTATTTCAGTCCCTAGTCTGAATTTTTGTGCAGGAATACTCTAAAAAATGAGCTGTTAATGGCGGGCAGCTAACAGATGGTTGCTTTTGAGTAAGTTTGGCTACAGTGTCAAATATATTTCTAAGCTTGTGTTTTTTGTTAATGATTATGAAAGTGAAAGATGCTGCTCTTTTGATGCTCTTTTCGAAAGATGCTGCTTTTGCACGAGAGGTAGAAAACTTCCATTTTTGATTTGTTTATTCATCAAGTCAAGGGGGCTACCGCTGCAGCGAGTGAGTTAATGCACAAACGAACGACACCAAAAGTGTCAAGAAGTGCCAAAAAAAAAGGCTTCACTCAAAAGACTGAAGGCAAGGTCAGAGATAAATTCTCCAAATTCTTTTGAAGATTGGTAATAAGGACCAGGTGTTCTATAGAGGTGGCATGATCTGTGTCTGTGGTGCGAGACAAAGCAATTCATATTGATTTAGGTGGTTTAAATACAGGAGCCTCAAAAGATTTGAATTTGATATCAAGTTTGGAGGTCAAATTTGAAATAGCCCGAGCAACACTGGGGTCTGATATTTATCAAACTAAATCTGAGGGTCTCATAGGGCCTGTGCATGTCAGGGTGGGGATACAAATGTGATTACTATGGAAAAGTTGTTTTTAAGACTTTATTGGGTGCTTTGTGGGACCCTTGCCACTGCCAGTGGAAGGCATGGTGCTAGATTTATGTGAGTCACACATTTAGGGTAAGAGAACTAGTGAGTAATACAGCGGGGGAGGGAGACAGTCTCAATGTCCTAGACCGGTCTATCAGTCTGATATTGTGCACTGTGAAGACTTCCATGATGAACATATTAACCAAGCTTGTGAACATAAAAATCAGAGTTTTATGAGTGCGGTTTCATGTACGAAAGGTCAGAAGGTAAACAGGAGAGCCTACGGAAAATATGTGAGCATGTGTGTGATGGGGTGTCTGATAAAGATAAAGAGAGAGAGGAATTTGTGTTTAGTTATGCTGATCACTGGCGCCCTTCAAAATGTCAGAGCGCTCCGAGTGATTAGAAAGGCTGCAGATAATGACAACAGCCACGACGGCACCCTGATGAAAGGAGGAGTGGGGCAGGACCCAGAGGAGAAACCTGGAGAACAACGTGAAATTTAGGGGTTCAGGTAGAAAGGTGCAGGGAGGGAAATGACAACAAAGTCACGTAAGTCACCATATGGATGGATGTATGACATTTACCTTCTGCTTCAGATGAGCACATTTCTGTGACAAATCATGAATGACAGTAATGCAATGAGTAGAATGAATGTTGGACCTACGAGAGTAATTCTAAAATTGAATAGAAATAATGAAATAAATGTAATAGATATACACCATTATCATAATGGCCCTTCACATTGTCCTGTCATGCTGCTTTGGATCTCCATCGTCAGGGGGTGGATTTGATGTCTCTTGTATTAAAAAATTGTATTTTGTTATGGCATTTTCAACTCAATTCAGATAAAAGCCTTGGCCAAATTCACATAAATTGAAATGACATTAGAGACAAACAAACTGCGTTAGTGTAATGAAGTGATGTCGCTCTTTTCGTTCAGATTTTAGAGACTGTCATGCTTCAGGTTTGAATTAATTGAAGGATTACACTGTCCTCCATCTGATTCGTCATGCTGGGGAGGTTCAGTGACACCCCACTGGACGAAAGTATGTCGTTCAGTTAAAGAACAAAACTTTTCTATTGTGTTCCCAAAAAGTTGACATTAGCCTTTCACATAACAGCAATAAAAAAGACAGTAAATTATCAAATGTCATGATAAAATGCTAAAAATGAAAGTTAACCATGTTAAATTTACATTTAATTGAGCAAAATATATAAGGAAAAAGCTGAAACTGCTCATATTACAAGCTGAAACAGAGAGTTGGATGGTTGGATGTGTATGCATTGTGTGTGTGTGTGTGTGCGTGTGTGTGTGTGTGTGTGTGTGTGTGTGTGTGTGATGGAGAAGCAGGAAACTAATATAACAGATGGTTTGAGGTTTATGGCGAGAAATGATTGTGAAAGGTCATAAGAAAGAGTCTGACATTTACCAAGGCATACATCTTATTGCTAGTAATGCACACACGCGCGCGCACACACACACACACACACACACACACACACACACATACACAATACATACACATCCAACTACCCATACACACACACACACACACACAGAGGATGACAGGTTTCAGCGTCCATCCTCAACAAGTTCTTGGCAGGAGAGTGAGGAGGATGGATTGAGGATCAAACATTACTTATTGGGATTGCGCAAGCATTTCAAGATCCACAGCTTAAGACACAATACACTCGAAGTCTTTCTCACACACACACACACACACACACACACACACACACACACACACATGAGTTGGCAAAGCTCCAACTTCATTACAACAGCACTCTGGCAGGCTGATTGAGTGATCAAAGCTAATCGCATTTAATCATATCTAATCATATGTAATAACCAACACTGAGTGCTCAGGCATGACAAAGCTCCCCACTCTCTCTCCATCACTCCCTTTTCTTCTCTTCTCCTCCCTCACTCCTTGACCCTCCTCAACCCCCTCATCCAAACACTCAGAGCTCCTCCTCCTCCCTCCTCCTCCTCTGCCTTTGTCTTCCGTGTTTCCTCTCAGTCAAAAACAAAACTGAACGCAAGTGAGAAAGAGGTAGAAGGAGGGTGTGAAAAAGAAGAGAAAAACAGAAGATAAAAGAGAGGGTGACCGAGCGGACACCCTCAGCAGAACATGGAGCCCCCCAGCAGGTGCAGCCCACTGTACGTTTGTGGTATTATTTGCTTGAAGAAGGAAGAACATGTTCTTCCCGCCGGCTCGGCTGCGTGACTAAAAGTTTTGTCAGAACAACTGGAAGAGCATGGTCTGGCCGTCACAGGCAGTAGTTTCAACGTTACCGTCTTCTTTCCAATTTAAATTCAGTACACAGTTTTAAAAGCTGCAGCATCTTAAGCCTCTGTGATTTCTTCCAGTGTTTTTCTATGCTTTGATCAGATCTTGAAGTCTTGCCAAGATTCTCTCTTTAGGCTTACATGTAATAATAATGCTGTGTGATAACTGGAACTGGTAGGGATTTAAGTAGAAGACTGCACACAGAGTGTGAATATTCTCATGGTATGAATTTACAGCCGTCACCTGGGATTTTACCAGCGCTCTTTTGAGGAAGTTGTGGTTGTGAGACGCTGCGGCTCCGTGTGCCTGTTTGTGATTTTGGTGGAAAGTGAAAATGTGAAAACATGGAAGCGCAAACTCAATCTTCCATGACCTTAAAATATAAGCTTCCCTGTTTGTTATCACACATCAGCTCTGCTGTTTTGCTGTTCCTCTGCTTGTCTACCCTGTTTCCAAAGCTAATCTTTATTAAAGTAGAAAGTTGTTTTGAGAGGACCAAACAGTGCACTTGATGAAAACAAACTGCTCTCCCCTTGCACTTCTATTGTCCCTTTTAAGGCATGAATATGCTTCAAACAAAGTGCTTGTCTAATGGTCACACACAGGATCACAATTTTCCTCTTTCCAATGTCTACAATTGGACAAGCACACCCACTTTATGCAGCAGTTTACCAGATGTGTAGAGGCAAGGAAGTTTTCTCTGGACCTCACTTTTTCCATTATTGACACAACTTCTTCTTGTGTTTCTAACATCATCATGGCAACGTCTCCATTTCTACAACACAACTCGTCTTGTCCCTTTCTAATACAGCCAGACCTTCAAGTGTGGCTGGTTGGACAACACTTAGCACCAAGTAGTTTGTTTCAAGCCTTTCCTTTGTAGAGGAGTCATTCCCCTCTGGTTTCAGCTGTGATGAGGTCCTTCATGTCAGTCTGTCTTTAATATTTGTATTGGATTTTGATGTGGAGAGATATTTTATCAAAGTCAAAGGAGATAAAAATAGACTGGCTCTTGTTGAATTTGATCAGACTGATCAGAGGCAGGCTGTAATTAAGATAACCGCCACTCTCCTCCAAGTTAAGTGCTTCTATCCAATCTTCAAAGAATGCAGCAATGATAAGAAAGTAAATATCTGTTATGTAACTGTGAACCATGCGATCTTTGCTGTAGCACCTCCAAACACCATTTCACTTCATGAATAATCAGCTGCTTCTTGAACGCTTAAAATGAATATTCAAGTGCTTGGTTTTTCACAGTGCCTAAATGAAACAAATGCACTGAGTGTCCTGAAGAGCAAAACTAACTCCAGTAATCCCTGACGGTGTTCAGCTCAGTTAATTTACAAGTACCTCACTTGTGGCTCCAACAAGCACAGGCTGCTATGTGTTTACCAAGTGTGACACAGTTTAAATATTGTTTCAGAGGCCTTCGCAGCCTGCCAAGCTAAATATCTAGAGAAGAGCTGTTGTAACATAAACATGGTACCCACAAAAAAAAAGATCCGAAGCCAAGGCCTCAGGTTTTTGGAGCCGCACACTAAAATCACAAACAAGCAACCAAGCAGACATCAGGACATCTGTTTGTTTCCCTCCCCAGGATGCTTTGCTGCGGCTGGCGGCGGTTGTCGACGCGCGCTCGCTGCGAGTGGCCCTTCGAGACAGCATACAGGAGCTGCTACCCAGCACGGTGTTTATACTCGCACACAAACCCTACATTTGCACAAACAGCTGAACATAACAGACATTTCCTTGATTTATTACCTGGAAAAAAAAGAGAGCTTCCTGTTAGTATTCATAGCGTTGGAGCTAAATGCCTCGGTCCTAACACACCGGGGAACAAAGGCGCTGGGCCTTTGTTGTAAATAGATGAGGCTCATCACTCAATATATTAATTACAATCTGATTAATATTACAAATGAATGTGCGAGTATATGTGTGTTTCTCAATGCAGGAGTGTGTATGTATCTACATGCTGGAGGGAGACTCGAGGCTGCTATCTGATGACCCGCCGCATGAACTGCCACAGGAGGGAAAGATCAGGTGTGTACTCTGTGTGTGTGTGTGTGTGTGTGTGTGTGTGTGTGTGTGTCAATGCGGCAAGCCCCAGATGTCTCGCAATAGAACAAGGGAGAGATGAAGATGGGGAATAGAGACAGCTGTTTTCTCTGTGCGAAAAGAAGGTGCCACCTGAATGATTATGAGCCAAAATCACATCAACACAGAGACAGGAGTGTCACCGAGAGGGAGATCTCATCATCAAGACACAGGAGGACCTCCTCCGTCTCTCCTATCCTCTCATTTGTACCACCTCTTACTTTCTCCCCTCATCCCTCATCTTTATTGCTGTCTCATTAATACACTCCCTTTATCTCACTTTTTTCCTCCTTATTACACATCACTCTCTGCCTCTCTGACGAACAGTTTCCCTCTCTTGTCATCTGCTATTCCACCTTCCCACCTCGCTACATCAGTCAATCATTGCCCTTTTTCCTCTCGCCTGCTCGCTCCTTGAGGAGCCATGAAGCACTAAGCCGCCTGTGTTATGGTCTTTCTACACCCCCCTCCTCCTTCCCCGCCGCTCCTCTTCCTCTCTCACCTTCAATCCCTCTCCCCACGGAAGCGTTGCAGGGCTAATAGCCGAGGTGACAGCGCCCGGGGTCCCTTGGCGAGACATGGTGATCCTCTCCCCTCTTAAGTGCTCTCTGAAGCTCTACAACCCGTGCGCTACTGCGACTGCTGCCCAGGCTCCGGCAGAAACCAGCACTACATTATAGATGAAACTGTCTGTTTGTCAGACAAGAACCCCGTTTCTAACACCTCATTGCCACACAAACGGCGTAGCGCACACAAACATGCTTACGCAGAGACGAACACACAAGGACGCCGCGAGCACAGACCACACGTATGCACACACACAGACACGCATACACAACCCGATGCACTCCTACACACACACGCACACACATTTGCGTGCACTGCATGCAGGCTAGAGGTAGTGGCGATGTTAGAAGAGCTACAGGGCACTTTGTTACTTTTCTGCCTCCAATTCACCTGCTTACATAAGCCTGTTATCAAGACCTTGGCATACACACACACACACACACACACACACACACACACACACACACACAAACACTCAGTGAACTCATCTGAGAGGCAGAAGGCCACTGTGTTTTTGCCTCATTCCAGCTTCTTTCCTAATACATACAAGCCCATTAACTGGACCTTGACACACACACAGAAGCGAGCAAGCAAGTTCAGCAGACATCTCCCATGATCATTTATCCTCTAAACCGTTTGTTGTGCACAAGATAACTGATGCCTCATAGCCAAACAAGCTATTGTTAGAAATGCTGCAAATGGAAGACATACAGTCCAAGGTCTCATGGACACAGAAGACAGAGGTACACATGCACAGTGTAGTGGCACTGCTGTTGGAATAAAACTTCTGTCGTAGGTTAGTTTTATTTCTACTCAAAACATTAAACTTTTTCCATTTTTTAAAAAAGTTGTATTTTATTTATTGCCTTATGCAGAGTGACAGATTGCAGATCATTGATATTTTGATGGGTTTTGCCATCATGCCATAACCGTTTTGACAGCATTCAGTTTGTGAGGCTGCCATACATTTACGTAGTAATCATTAACATTTCCCATATTTTGGATTAAAACTCTTCATTACTCTAAATTCTCTTTTTCAGATGACCAAATTACAGAGTATCACACTGTAACAGCACACAGGTGCAACTTAAAATGTGCATTCAATCTACAGTATACCACAACATGAAGTCACTAGCAGCACCCAGATCAATTAATCACCAGCTGATTTCTATGAGTGCCAACTACACACCTACGTAAACATTTACTCTATCTGAGTGGTCTACTTAACTGTCCATCTCCAAGTCTTTGCTCCTGCTGCTGCTAACTGTTGTGACTATAAACACACCACCCACCACGCCGGCTTTCACCTGTACATCACTCGATTTGAGCTCTCCTATCCACAGAGAAAAACAAATAACTGTATTTTTGCTAACACTCACGAGTGGGGTTTTTTCTCCACTATAAATTTTCTTTGTCATGTTGCAGGAAAGCTGCTTTGAACAATGGCATTACACACAGGTCAGCTGTATCTGCCACAGCAGTAACCTATGATTCCACTGAAGTGGGCTAAATGGACATTTTTAAATCAATGCACCATGCAGAGATTTGGCTGCAGTAGTTTGAGGGGATTTCAGACACTGTGAGTGTGTCATGGAGTGACTGCTGCTTTGTGTGTGTGTGTGTGTGTGTGTGTGTGTGTGTGTGTGTGTGTGTGTGTGTGTGTGTGTGTGTGTGAAGCTGCAGGAGGGTTCAGTTGATTATTATGTGAAGCACATAGGACTGTGATTTTACCTGTGAAACTATTTTCTTTCGTTTTCTCCTTTCTATATTCATGCAAGTCAGAGTGTGTGTGCTTACTGAGGTGTGCAGTGACATTACCACACATGTGTGTTATGTGTGTGCGTGTGCAAATGTATGTCAGTCAAGAAAAAAACAAGTCCTTGTCTCATACTTAAGCATTTAAGCATAAGAACATTGCCCTCTGCATTAAATGTAACACACACAGACCTTTCCCATCCATCATCACATTTGGGTTATACCTGGCCAGCACTTTCACACACACACACACACACACACACACACACACACACACACACACACATGCAAACAGCTGTATTGAGTTCACATAATTTGACAATGTATAATGTCAATGAATACAACATGTCTGGTTTTGTAATGCTGCTGATTGTTTTTCCATTTGCTCCAATTGTCTTCCAAATCCCCTCTTCCTCTGCGTCTCCCCAGTGTCTGACACACTCACTCACACACTGTCTCACTCTGTTTCACACTCAGACACCAATGAGCTCAAGGTAATTGTCCTTCTCAGACCAGAGTCAAACACAACTTGTGTGTCTTTCTCAGGAGCATCGTGGACCAGCTGAAGCGATGCCAGTGTGTCGGCCTTCCTCTGTCCGAACTGCCAGAGAAATACAGAATCTGCCTCGCAGCGCCGTTACCAGCCCACAGAAGAGGTGTGTGTGCAGCGAGGGCTTGAGTGGACAGACAAATGGACCAACATCTGAGTGTGTGTGCCTGTGGGCTTGTTTGAGGATGCGTGAGCATGTGCTTGTGCATGCAGAGAAGCAGAGAGATGCGAGAACGTGGGAGAACAAACAAACGAAAGGAGGTAGAGAGAGAAGCAGGGAACAAGAGATGATGATTGCTGGGGAGAGGTATGGAGCCGTGTGGGTGAAAGGTTTATGATAAGAAAAAAGTATGAAAAGGACTATGAAAGGACTCCACATTCCTCTTAGCATTAACATATTTAGTTCTTATCTTAAAGCAGAAATGAGAAAACAACCTGGAGGCATGTAATCGAGGAGACATCCTAAAGTATACACGCGTGACCGCTCCGCACTCTGTGCATCAATAAATATCACTGAACATTTACAGATGCTGCACAAATAAGAGTTAGTTTGGTACCAATTCAGCAAACACATCATTCTGCTTTTTGTGTTGTCCACTGTTCACAGCAAAGATCTTATCATCTTCAAGCTTATTTTGGCCATAAAGATCTGCTGCTGTAGCTCTCTGCTCTCCATCGATGGGAATATCAAATGAAAAAGAACAAAAGCATAAACAGTGTTATGCAACGACACTAGGTTTATTTCTTTCCATGTTCATTTCCTCTACATATTTCTATTAGTACTAGAACACGGAGAAAGAACAAATAAGATTAAGAGCGAGACAAGGACATGGAAAGAAAATTGCTGGACCAATAGTCTGTTTTGTCTGAATTACTGCATTATGTGTTATGAATGCCTTTTTTTCTCTCTCTCTTTTTTCTTTTTAGCTGTTGTCATTCCTCTCTTGGACCAGGAGCGGGACAAGGCCATTGCTGTCTTACTGGTGAGTTCTTGCATTCAAGCACATACAATTGGGTTTCAGTGACTTAATGGACTGGAGTAACAAAAGCAATCACTCGTGGTTACATCATTGCCCCTCCTCTTCTGTTCAAAGCTAGATATTTACAGTTGAATAACACATATGGATTCATTTGGTTTTATTTAACATTCACAAATTAAATGAGCTCTACAGAGACAACTGTCAAGCTCATGTACCCGACTGAAATATCTGTGTGTGTTGCAGGTGGGCTGTAATCCACTATCTGATCAGGATGAAGTGCATCTTAACGTGCTGGAAAAACATGTAAGGTCCCTTTTTCTGTCTCTGTTTGGGTCAAAAATGTGAAAAAACTATTATATACCGACACGTGTTTTTACCATAGGTTGTATAAAACATGGACATACATCACCCATAGGTTTCTGAAGAGCCATTGTGAAGCTCAGTGACAGTGGCTCCGACCATCGCCATTATGGCATAATGGCGTAATTATGCATAACTTTAAGCCCCTAATATGATTTAAATGAGTGAGTTATATAAAATTTCACCTTTGTACCTTTTCTCATAAATGTGGAAATTAGCTATAGAGAGCAAAATGGGGTTTTTTTGTACCAGGCTGTATTTCTGCTGGAAAGTTGGGCATTTTAATATGGGGGTCTATGGGGATTGACTCACTTTTGGAGCCAGCCTCAAGTGTAGAAACTGCAGTTTTTGGCACAGTTTTTGGCACTAATTTTTCTGCCCCGGAGGTTGCTGCTTGGTTTTTACAAAGAGGGTAAAGCACAGCGTTATATGCTCTACAAGAAAGCATAATCTTTGTTAATCATCCAGTGAAAATTAGACCTATACTATGGATGACCAACTGTATCAGGATGTTGCACCTAAAAGCACTATAAACCTATAGAAAATACAAAACGAAAGGTAACAAGCACCAAAAATCATCCCAAAAGCAGGGATAGAATTTAAGCAGTGAATTGCTAAAACAGTGCAAAAACTACAAAACGTCCTTTTATTCATTAATTATAAATATAGCCTCTCAGTTGTAACATTCTGGCATTATAAATCCAGAAAACCTGTTTCCATTTCTTAAGAAAGTTCATATCAACACACTCCCAATCCTAGACACAACTTATCAAGATCAATAAAAGAAAAAATCCGTAATTGCGTGCCTGGCATCCAAAAATGTCTGCATACTGGATGTTTTATTTTTCTGCATAAATGTGTGTGTTGCATTCAGACTCACATGCTCAGAGGGGATTAGACTGGTGACGTTTGGAATTTCCATTTATTTTTGTTGGTTCTCTGAAGGACCAAACAATATTTACTCTGATGATTTTCTCTCTCAAATTTAATCTCAACCGAATTTGGCCTGTGTGTGTTTCTGCGTATGTGCATGATGTCACAGGCCTCAGTGGCGTGTGTGCGAGTCCAGGCTGTTCATGCGTCCTACCAGAGGCCTCCTCTCAGTCCCTCTCCAATACAGTCCCATAATGCACTGCTGCACCTCAACGTCTCAGACCAGGACTATTGTGAACTGGACCGTAACATCCTGCAGCTCTGTGGTATGCACACACGCACGCTCACACACACACACACACACACACACACACACACACACACACACACACACACTCATCGATGGTTGACAAGATACATAAAGACATATTGAATAAACCTCCTTCTTCACTCTCTCTCACATATGTACATCTCACGTTTCCTACACCTCATATATACACAGACTTGCACACATACACACATACACACACACTCACAGATGCATGCTGGTATATGTGAGGTGAGGTATGTTAATAGAGAAAGCCCATCTGGATAAAAAGCTCCATGAATTTAGATGGAGTCTGTGGCTCAAAGAGCGGATGACAGCTCCTGTGTGAAAACAGAACGCTCTGCAAAAACACTTTAAAATCTCATTCATAATGGAAGTGGCCTCGCTAATAAATACACATACATCAGCATTGCTTGCGCCCAGGTAATTGTCAACAAATATGAGTTGCCTTTACTCTCCTGAGTTAGTTCCGGCCTACACCTCGCCTTTCTGCTTCCCTGACCGCCTCTTTCCTTCTGTCTTCATCTGCAGTCCAGGCAGCCCTCCATCCCTTGTCTTGTCTTCATTATTAGGCCGTCTGTTAGCTGGTTCCCGCTCACCCCTCCCCGACCTTGCTGTCTCAGTGCATCCCTCCCTGGATTACTTTCTGCCCACATGCGTACATGCTCTGCATTCCCCCTCTTCCTTAACGCCAATCTGCCCTTGCTCCTCTCTGGTTTTTACTCTCTTGCTCTCTCTCTCTCTTCCTTTTCTCCTTCAGGTGAGCTCTTTGACCTTGACGCAGCCTCTCTCCAGCTCAAAGTCATCAATTATGTAAGTGGTTGAGATCACTCACACACACACACACACACATACACACACAGGGTTAAAGATGTACAGTACATGCAAAACATGAAATACTTCCGAGTAAGTTGTTCCCCTCTTGCTGTCATTACCTATACCACAAGCTTTTTATCACACGCATACTTCATCAGTCTCCTCATAGTATGCCTCACTCTGCATGATAGACTGTAAAAAGCAGGGGAGCAGGGGAAGAGATTGATGAGGATGATGAGAGAGAGGAGATATCAGGCTTCCGCTACAGTATGTCCAGACGCCTGACAACTATTTAAATGTATGGAATTATTCATTGATAAAGAAAATATGAGATAGAGCGGGGTAAAGCAGGAGCGAGGAGAGAGCTTTCAAGGTTATACAGCATCAAAGGGACAAAGTCTTCAGCCATCAGAGCTTCCATGAATCCTAATGGATGTATGCACATATACTTAAAATTATTTTCATGCTACATGTTGACCATGAAGGACTTGTTTTACATATTTAAGGTAAATCAGTGTTTTTCTCCACGTCAAAAGACCAAATTGACTGCAGTGATCAGTATCATCTTTGACATGAATTTGTGGACAACATAAAGTCTCTATGAAAATTGTTTGAAACCAATCTGTTTTGTATTTTTCTGTGAAAACGGTCCAATCCAAACAATTATCACCTACTTCACCTTCCCTGCACTTGTGCTACCTTGAAACTGCAGGTGTAGATCAGGCGGTCGAACAGCGCAGCTGCAGCAGTGCAGTCTGCGTGTAACACGTCAGCTTTTGATGGCTCTACACCTGAATTTGTAGTGTTTTTTTCCTGCATCTGAAGGAAGAGAGAGGGAGGAGTGGTGGTGGTGCAAAAGGCTGCAGGGGTTTTAAGATGTATTTTGAATCAGACATGATTTTCCTTGCCTGTTTATTGTTACAGTTGTAAAAAGGGGTGAGAGGAGGAGGAGGGAGAGAAGAGGAGGGAGGGGGGAAAGGAGCAGGAGATTGTTGCTTCTGAAGAATAGTCAGTTTAGTGGGAAGTGCTTGGGGTGGCTCTTATGGGATTAACAGCATTTGGGGGAAAAAGGGGGTGGAGGGGCTTATTTATTATATGTTAGCGCAGAGATGTGCTTTCCGTGTGTCTGTGCCGTGTGTGTATGTGTGTGTGTGCGTGATGAATGCTAGCGTGTGTGACTTTGGGAGAGCGAGTGTTCTGGCATTGGCTGGTGTTTATCCCTGTCCTGCTTGTTCTCTATCCAGCTCTGTGGATTACAGAGAAGAATGTTGTGTGGGGAAATGCTGCTCTTATAGCTGCGTGTGGGTGTGTGTGCATGTATGTGTGATCATGTATATGTTTATGTACCTATTTATGTACCTACGGTGTTGGTGTGATGGGTGTGTGTTCCCACCTCGGAGTGAATTTCAGAGTGTCAGTGAAATGTTGCAGCTCTGCAGGTGTTACACAGTTCAGTGCCTTATTTCATACACACACAGAGACACCTGTGTGTGTCTTTGTCTCGTCCATGTAGGCATTTCACATCCAAAGAGAAACTTTAATCCTGTGCTCAAAGCACGTTAATGAATTTTCTGTTATTTAAAAGTTATGAAGGTAGGTTTTGATGAGATGATCACTTATGAAGAGATTGAGGTGAATCCTTCAGAGAGGCCCTGGATACACACACTTACTTACAAGGTAGTCATATTAATGGAAATATGTACGCTTGTTGACCATGTACTTTGAACATTTCAATAATTCCTCATTCCATTTCTTTGTTGCTATGATATGACTCTGAATCAATACCAGATTTTGTTATGTGAGTTATTTAATTTGTATTTTCTGTAAATAGTAGAAATGTTTAAAGTTCATCTGTATAGCATTTATCAAAACCAGCATTACTAAAGTGCATTACACATAAAACACAACAATAAAACAGGCAGCAATGTATGAATGAACAGACAGACATAAAGAATTAAAGAGGAATAAATGTCAAAAACAAACCATAAATGAAACACCAAGGATAACGTTTAAAACAAAAGGTGAATTAAAAGTTAAATAGAGCAGTGCAAGACGTAAGTGCAACGTCCACAGGCGAGGAGCCTGGCAGCAAAGCTTGGTCTGCTTTAGGTTTGAAGCGTGAGTTTCCTCCCTCAGGATCTCAGGCTGTGCACTGGTTGCTAAGAGGACAGCAGTACAGATATATTTTCTGGGGCCAGGCCATGAATGGCTTTAAAGGTAGTAAGGGAAACCTTGAAATCAGCCCTAAAACAAATGGACAGCCTGTGTGAGGTCATAAAAATTGCAGAAGTGTGTTCGTACTAATAAAGCTTTCTTTAATCTGCAATTTGATGCTCCTGCAAGAAACTGAAGATTAGAAATTCTTGTCCCACCCAAGCGTCAGTCGTTTTCCACTGTCCACTGATTTCTAATCTTATCTTCTCACCAGACTACGCTCCGAGGAATCTCAAATTGAGGCTTCAAAAACAATCTGACTGAGTCTTAAAAAGAGCTTTTCTTTTGTTTTTTTGAGATTTTTGTGACGATATATCAGGACTCATGTGTGTGTTTGTGCTCTCCTTCAGCTGCAGCAGCAGACTCAGTCGCAGTGCTGTTGTTTACTACTGGTGTCAGAGGACAACCACCAGCTCTTCTGCCAGGTACACACACACACACACACACACACACACACACACACACACATAAATATATTCTCTCCACATCAGTCTCGTACACATTTGTTTTTCATAGTCTCTCTTTGCAGTGTCACACAATACAATACAATGCAATGCAATACACACAAATATACTTATTTTCTCACACAATTTTCTCTTCAGTTGCATAACCCTTGACCTTTGACCTCTGTGACCTTCAGGTAGTTGGAGACAAAGTCCTGGAGGAAGAGATCAGCTTCCCGGTGAGGCCAACGAACACACCAATTTAGTCAGAAATATTCATTATTTGCACGAATTGGTCTGTATGTGTTCCCTGTTCAGTCACTCGCTCATCAATTTATGGTTTTATTAATCATTCATTCATTCACTTGTTTTTCTTGCACTTTGGGCCATGAGGTGCCACACTGGGGCACATTCAGGGATGTTTGCTGCAATAACAAGCTTACTTTCAATGCAAGTGTTGTCACCCTGTGTGTTGGTCTCTTTCAAAGACACGCTAGAATGAACCTCCCACGTGTAATCTTTTATAATCCCTGGCAGGGGTTATAATTAAGAAATTTGGGCAAGAGAAGTAATCACTTCCTTTTGGTTGCTTTCAGCCTCCTGCTTGTGGTGCAGACGTAGCATTTTTAACAGGCTTCCCATTATGGTGCGAACACACGGTGTAGTCCAGGCTAAATGATGTGTGAAGTGTTGACAGTAGTTGGTGTAGAGAGATATCAGGACACAAATAAGCACACCCAGGATGATCAATTTGTGGAGGATGGACTTCAGTCAGAATACACTAATAATCAACCTTTTTTTATATTTTTACCCCTAAAAGAATCTCAAGGACTTTCTTCCCGTCTCTCGCCCTCATTACACTGTTTTTCATCACCTCCCTCCATGTTCACTCACCACGTCTCTCTCTCCTTTTCTCTCCGCCATTCAGCTGATGTTTGGACGCTTTGGTCAGGTGGTTGAAAAGAAGAAATCAATTACTCTTCAGGACATCAGCGCTGTGAGGAGACATTTTCTTCCTCTCTTTATTATCCACCTATCTACAGTATTTATCTGCCTATTTTGTCTTGGTGCTGAAGTGCCTCTCTTCCTCTCAGGAGGAGCGTAGGCAGCTGTCCAGCATGTTGGGCTGTGAGATCTCCTCCATGCTCTGTGTACCTGTGGCCAGCAGGGCCACCGGTCAGGTGGTGGCGCTGGCGTGTGCCTTCAACAAGCAGGGTGGACAGAGGTATGTATCTGAAAGACTGTGTTCATACTGCAATAAGCTATCATTGACCTTCTTCCTTTTCTGGTTGTGCGCTATTTTTCCCCCGTCGTGAATCATATGATCAAGTTTTTTAACTTCTTATAAGATAAGATAATACTTTATTAATCCCACGCCAAGGAAATTACATGATTCATAAATAAACTATAATTATAAATGAGAAATTTCAATCAAATTATCTTTACTTCGCCACTGACTTACTGCTGAAGCACATTTTAAATGCTGGGATGTCAGTCTGAAGATGATTTTGCTTTGGTTAATTCCTGAAGCACTGACTCATGTTAGATACAAAGATTTGTCTGACAGCGGCTTACAGTAACGTCGGAACGGGGAGCCTGATTGGTTGAGCTCAGCAGCTCAGATTTGTTGAGAGTGGAAACATGCTGCTGTTTCCACTGAAATCTGCCGCCAGCCAGCAGTGTGTGCTCCATGCTCCTTTGTGAGTGGATATCATCACTTTGGAGTCTGTGTCAGATCACTCAGAGTGTGTATGTGTGTGTGTGTGCATGAGCGAGAGAGACCATGCAGATGGCTATGTGATGATCTAGAGTCAGGTCAGAACAGCGGGTGGCTTGGCTCCCTGGTTTGGCTCCATTTCTTGGCATGTATTTCTATGTGTGTATGTGCGTGTGTGTGTCTGTGTGATGCTGCCAGGAGCAATGCTGCTATCACCTGAATACAGAGGAAGTGTATAAAAATGCTCCCCAGTTGTGTCTCTGTATGTGTTTCTCAAAGAAATAGTTTGCAAGTGTGATGAAAGTTCTTATCTATCTATCTATCTATCTATCTATCTATCTATCTATCTATCTGTCTATCCATGCATCTATCCATCACCATTCCCTTGTCAAGCAGCACATGTCTCTACTTGTTTCCATGCTGGGAGATTAGTGTAGTCTATCTTTTTTCCCTAAACAAATTTCTCGCGAGCACACAAACTTCACACACATGCATGCGCTCACATACAATCCCCTCTCTCTGTGAGTGAAGACTAATATAGATGAGAGGGGATCGTGTCCTATAATTTCTTCCTCTGCCAGTGGCACTGATGACAGAGCCGGCATCTCATTACCATAGTAACAGCAGCAGGATTATGGTTGCAACTGCGCATAAAATGTGATAAATCCATCCTTTGCTCCGAGCACCGTCCTCCAGATTTTAGCTAAGACATACATATATCTCATATATTGCATATTCATGTGCAGAGTTTTTTGGAACTTCTCCCTGCCTGCCCCTCGTAAAAGTGTAACTCAGCCTCTAAGTGTAGGACACAGGTGCATGAAAACACACTGTGGCAGTAACAGGTCTATAACTCAGTTTTGGTGCCTCAGTATTCCTGCTCACAAGCATCATTTAATCTTGTTTTTAAGTTAGGAGAATAAGCAGAAATATACTGAAGACGACGTGTGCAACAACAACAACACGATGATCAAGTGTACAGTATGTAAGGCCAACACTGGATGAGGTTTTGTGTTGAAAATGAAGTTGGCAGCAGGCTTAGGAAGGCCGAATTAATTTGGCTGTTGGATTTATTTCTGAGAAACTGCAGCCAAGCCCATGGCAGCATCACACAGGGTGCACACGTTCTTCATTCATTCTCCATTTCTTTGTGGAAAGTGTTGTTTACTTTCTTACTGTGTGTATCTGACTTGTGGTCTTTGGAGATGGACTCCTGCTGGTTTTCGTTCTCGCGGTGGAAATGGTGATTTTTCTGTCGTAGCTAGAAATAACTAGCTGGTACCACAGAAAATTACTCTCCAGTCTGAGAGGCTATTGCTTTGTGTTGCTCTCCTGAATGTCAGTGATAAAGGATTTGTACCTCTTGTGGGAGAGTGAACTTAATTGCCCTCAAACTGAGTTTTCCAGGCCTTTTCCAAGCTTGGTTCAAATCCTTCCCCCTTTGCTAGAATTCCTGGGAGTCTAAAATCAGGGCAAGAGGCCCCAAAATCTATACCCTGATCCTGACATCGACACAGTAATGTGCCGCTGCCCTCTGTAGGCAAAGAAGGATAACTGCTGGCAACTGCTGGCGTCACTGTGGTCACTGCAGATAATTTCATTCATCAGTCTTCATTTGCCTCCTTCATCCTGTCAAGTTCTCACGGGTCTTTGTCTTAAAGGAGAGTGACGTTCAGCACCTGCAGGAAACCAGAGTTTGGTTCTGTTTTCAGCCATTCAGACATATTACACTAATTATTCATTCTTACACAGCCCTAAGTTATTCTTTGTTTTTAGTTAATAATAATACACCTTGCTTTTCTTTTAGGACTTCAACTAAAGATTGTTTTCATCATCAATTAACTGTTGATTATAAAAGAACTCATTATGCTAAAATTGAAAATGCTTAAGCTCTTCAAAATTGTACACTAAGTGCAATACTTGAGTAAATGTACGTAGTTACATTCCAGCACTAATGAAATGATTTTAAAAAACAGGGAAAAAGTTTTCTAAAGCCCTAAAGATGATGTATTTTCTCTGACCAACAATACAAAACCCAAAGACTCAATGTTTTAGAAATGTTTTAAAGGTCCAGTGTGGAGGATTTAGAGGATCTATTGGCAGAGATGTAATACAATGTTCATAGTTATGTTTTCAGTGTATAATCACCTGAAAATAAGAATTGTGTTTTTGCTGCCTTAAAATGAGCTCTCATGGCTACAGTGGGGGCGGGTCCTCTTCCACAGAGTCTGTGTCACTTCATGCAATGTGCAGCCGCACCACTAGATGCCACTAAATCCTACACACTGGACCTTTAATAGCAATACAACATTGTCAACATATGTATAATACGAATATTTGATGTTTGGTAAAATGAGTGCCAAAGTCCCACAGCAGCCTATTAGCTTTGTCTGAATTCAGACTCATCATGAGACTGTCTGTGTGTGTGTGTTTGTGTGTGTGCGCGTGTGTGTCTCCTCCACTGCAGACACACAGAGGCGGATGAGCATGCAATCCAGCACTGTTTCTGCTACACTTCAACGGTCCTCACTTCAACTTTGGCCTTCCAGAAAGAGCAGAAACTCAAAGTGGAGTGCCAGGTACTGCACACCGCCCCTGTTACACAGAGCTGCATTCATTTCCTGTAGACTTCCCCTAATCTTAACCATTACCACTACTGTCCATAACCCAAACACTTCGCCTTAACCCAAGTATTCACCCTAAAATCTAATGATTTACATTATGGGGACTTGCATTTTGTCTCCATAAGGAAGGCAAGTCTGCACAATGTAACTGTGTAAACAGATTTATGTCCACACACACACACACACACACACACACACACACAGTATACTTATGCAAATGTACGTGAAGCTGTCTTTTAAAGAGCTTATCGCGTGCACTGTTTCTCCTCACAGGCGCTCTTACAAGTGGCCAAGAATCTCTTCACACACTTGGGTAAGTTTCCCCCCTCTGTCACTCTCCCTCTGCGAAGAAAGAACGTTGTAGGACAATTTGCGTTAATGGCCGATACTTAAATGATCACCAAGTGAAACGAATGGCACGCGTAATTGAATGAGATATTACTAAACCGAAAGGTGATTACGCTCAGGATCATAACCATAAAATCAAAAGGGCATTAAAAATGATGGCGCCACCTCTGTGTCCTTTAATTACAATGAGGCATTTAGATTCTTATCTAACAGTAAGCACCAAGAGTAGAATAAAGTCATTGATGATTCACCATGATTGCAGGTACAAAAAATTGATCCGCTGGTAGAGCAAATTGCCTCTCACTGTACTGTTGACTACAATAGCTCTTATCAGCTTGTGCAGCTGATCCACTGGCACTCACTGAGTAACCTCTGTTTGTGTCTCTCTGAGCTTTGCTGTATCCCTTTAATTTCCTCTGTTTTCCTTTTATTTCCTCTCTCACCCTCTCTTTCTCTCCCCCTGTCTCTAATTCTTTCAGATGATGTGTCAGTGCTGTTACAGGAAATTATAGTGGAGGCCAGGAACCTCAGTGATGCAGAGATGTAAGCCCTCTGATTCATCTTCAAAGGGATGTTTCACTGCGTGTGTGTGAACGGGGGTGTGTGTGTGCAGTGTGAATGTCTTTATCTGAAAAGGCTATCTTGGCAATTTGTTCTTGACTGACTTGCTGCATTTAATTAAAGTTACAAAATGACCTGAGATTAAATGAGATAAAACACTCTCATTTTCTCTGCTTTGCTCTGTCCTCCATTACCCCTTTAACCCTGTGTGTGTGTGTGTGTGTGTGTGTGTGTGTGTGTGTGTGTGTGTGTGTTTCTCCAGCTGTTCAGTGTTCCTGCTGGATCGAGTCAGTCATGAGCTGGTGGCGAAGGTGTTTGACGGGGGCGTGGTTAGTGATGAGGAGGTAACACACAAGTGTTCAGTTGATCCATGTTTAATTTGTTTTTCCCAATATGAAAGTGTGTCTCGTGTCTTTCCTGTGATCTTTTTTTAGGGGGATCATTCACGCCTTGCTTAGAGAGCTGACAGTCGAGACAGACAGGAAATGATGGGAGAGAGAAATAGGGACAAAAGTCCAGATCCAGACAGCATTGTCAGGGCCTGAAACCCCCAGGGTGCCCTCCTGGTTGGGGACCGTGGCTGCATGTCTCACCCCTCATTTCCTGTCTGACTCCAACCAATTAAAAGCAAAAGTGTTAGAAAGATAACAAGCAATTTTGTGTGTGTGTGTGTGTGTGTTTCTGTGTGTGTGTGTGTGTGTGTGTGTGTGCGAGTGCAGAAGGAGTTTCGTATTCCAGCAGATCAGGGCATTGCCGGTCACGTGGCGACCACCGGCCAGATCTTGAACATTAAGGACGCCTACTCCCATCCACTCTTCTACCGTGGTGTGGACGACAGCACCGGCTTCAGGACCCGCAACATCCTCTGCTTCCCCATCAAAGACGAGAACAACGGTAACAACAGTGACTTCTACTCACAAAAAAACTCAATAAGAAATCTTTCACTCAGCACACTCAGACATGCATTAGCTGCCAGGTTAAAGCACCTTTCAGACAGGTTAGCGTCATTCAGAGTGCTTTGCAGGTGACAGACAATAACACATATTCAAGACTAATACACAAAACGTTTCTTATCACCTACAGTATTTGTTTAGGTCGGCTGAATTAAAGATATTAAACATGTGGAGCATAGAAACTAAAAGCGTGCCAAATTTTTTCTGCTGTTTTAACACAATGTGGCACATTTGTTATCTCTGCAGTTAAGGGACTCCACAGACTCCTCTGCAGAGTTCAGTAATGCACTTATAATGCAATAATGAGGCTGCTGATAATGTAATAATGGCCAATATTGACTTTTTTTTGGCAGATTTAGCTTTATTACACCACAGCTGCTCCTGTTACATCCTCTGCTAACTCTTTCCTTTTAAAAACAAAGCTGTATTTCCACACATGTGCTCTCTCAGAATAGCAGCAGGTGTTGTTACATCACATCCTTTGCTCCTAAATGTTAAAGTGCACAAAGTGCACTCAGCGTGTTCCATACCTGGAAATCACAGAAAACTCAGACTTTGATGGTGCTCCTCACTCCTTGCTCTGTCCAAGCAGAATGGTTGTAGATTCTGTGTAATTTGTCTCTATGTAGAAAACTGAAGCTCAGATTACAAGTTTCAATTCAGATCTTGTATGTGCGATTAGCCTCAGCTCTGGTGTTAAATTAATTGAAGTTGGCAGACCTGTTTGATTCAGCTTTGCAGCTCTGACTGTTGCATTCTGTGCAATCATCTTCCACTCTCCATTTCCCATCACCATCAACTCTCATCCACCCACGTGTCTGTCACTCCTTTGTTTCCTGCCTCTTTCAATGTCTGACCGTCCTTTTCTCATTCCTTGACTTGTGTGCTCTTCGCCCTTTCTTTAAATCCTTCCTCTTCTAGAGGTGATCGGGGTGGCCGAGTTGGTGAATAAAATGAATGGGCCGTGGTTTAACCGCTTCGACGAGGACCTGGCCACAGCTTTCTCCATCTACTGTGGTATCAGCATCGCCCACGTAAGTCTCTTCTCCCACTGAAAGAACTGACTCAATAACCTTTGAATTTTCTGTTTTTTTTTTACTATTGAATAGCCTTAGACGTCCGGTTAGGGACGAGCCATTAAATTGCTTCTTTCAGTCTTAGCATATGCTGTCACCAAGCACATCAAGCATGAAGTAACTATTAACAATGAAAACTGTGCAACTACGCATTTGCAAATATCAGTTACAAATTAATTAACACCTAAAACGTCTCACTTTACAGTAGAAGGCAGCTTCTCTCCTTTTTTCTTATCATATCTATTAGCAGCAGTGGAAAAAGTATGAAACATTAAAAGGGAATAAATGCAGCGTTTCTTAAGCTGCACATTCATCTTCATACAAACTGGTTCATTGTAAACAATCCTCGGCCATTAACTCAGCTTGGTTTTAAACATGCATGTCATTTATATTAATGTCATCTCTGCACGCTTATGGTCATTAATTCAATTGGAGGAATAAAAGAAAGTTTAGAAAGTCAGCATTTACAGTATATGGATCATTAGGAGTCTCTTACTAGTTAAACGGTGTGTTAGATCTTTTGGGAGAGAGATTGATCCCAGCTGGCAAAATGGGATCGGTTCAGCAGGAGCAGAACGCTCAGTCAAAGCAGAGTCGAGCGAAATCTCAAGGGAAATTTAAAGAGATTCAATTTGTGATGGAGCTGAGTGGCTTTTATGGTGCAGTTCACAGGCTTTGTATGACTGCAAAGCCATTATCACACATTCAGCTGAGCTAGTGTATGTAGCTCACGAAGGCGATGATGAAGATGGTGATGTTTGCTACAATAATGGGGATCAGAAAAAGGTGAGCGAGGGCTGCGCTGTACTGTGCTGTCAGAGCTGTTGAAAGATTGGTATGGTTTTAACAGCTTTTTCAGAATGTAATGATCAAAATTGTGCTAGTTTGCTTCCCCCCTTTCACCTTTTACCAGAATATAGTGGAAATATTGATCAAACTTGATTTGCTGTGTGTAACTACAGTGATTTCTCCTGCCTTTAACATTGCTCTGATCCAGTCACACAAGTGATTTGAATAATTGAAAGAATCTAGACATGAATTGAATCTACAATTTACAGAAGAAAGAAAGAAAGAAAGAAAGAAAGAAAGAAAGAAAGAAAGAAAGAAAGAAAGACTCTTACAGCTGACTCAGAGAGTCACAAAGCACCGCTGTGATGATATTTTATTCAGCATTTCCCATTCACCTTCATATTAAGCAGCTCTTGTAGCGTCTGACCTTTTAATGATTGCAGGTACTCGATAGTTTATTGACAAACTATAAAGATATTAGACTGGAAAAATAATTGCCTTCTAGGCAGCTCATTAATCATTTAAACATGATCAAATGCATTATTTATCAATGCTCACCCTGTATCATGGTGCGCTGCAGGTTGTAAAAAACATTTCCCTCATGTACTGAAATGTAAGCAGCATTCAGTTTGATTTACATTGTTTTGTACATTAGACACAAAGCATGTCTGATGTACCCAAGTGGATTAACATGAAGGGTTCAGTTCATAGCGTTTGGGACTGGTGCTCTTTACAACCTTACTTTAAAATCAAGCTCGTTTGGCGACAAAAGATCGGATTCAAATTCAGTCTATCCGATAATCTTTGCAGGTCAAAATGAAGAATAAAGAAGAGCGTTCTTGGCTGTGCATATAGCAGCCAGCCATCTTTCAGAGCTAAAGCTGTTGATTCGATATAGCTTCTCTGTAATATGATGTTTGTCCCTCTAGTCTCTGCTCTACAAGAAAGTCCATGAAGCCCAGTTCAGGTCCCACCTGGCCAATGAAATGATGATGTACCATATGAAGGTAAAATCATATTTGTCTGTCTCACTCACTCTGGCACACAGGCACATTGTATTTACTGACACTGTCAATATTATTTACTCCATATGATTCAGTATGTGTATGTTGCAGGTGTCAGAGGAAGAGGTGTCTAAGCTGCTGAAGACGGGGATTGAACCGGTGAAGGAGATCCACCCCTGCTACGCTGAGTTCACATACACGCCTCGCTCCCTGCCTGATGACACCACGCCCCTGGTAAGGACCAGAGGTCAAGAGACAGCAGAGAGAGAGTAGAGACACGGAGCAGGAGAGGCAGATGCAAAAATGATGTAACTGGTCCTGTTGTGTGTGTTTGCAGTGCATCCTCAGCATGTTTGAAGACATGGGTTTCATCAACACGTACAAGATTGACCTGCACACTCTCGCCAGGTCTGACAACTCAGCTTCTCAACTGCTTTATAGTTTGTTGGAGTAGAAAGTGCTTTTTGGGGCTGAAATATTCAAATTTTCATGGACCCTATCAGTCAGCTACAACACTTTGGAAAGAGGGGTGTAAGCAGTGGGAAATTATTGAAACATGTTTCAAGTCAAAATCATTCCTTCAACTTGGGGATTGGTGGAATGGAACAGACTATTTCTGGTGCTACTTTTAATTGAAAGAAAGAGCAGCACAAGAACCGTTCTGGTCCACAGGTCATAAAGAAATCATTTAACTACATATTGGAAAACCAGTCGACTGCATGTGCTATGCGCAGTGTTGTAGATGATAAGTAAACTGCTGTCTTGATGCCAGGTTCTGCCTGATGGTGAAGAAAGGCTACAGGGACCCTCCCTACCACAACTGGATGCACGCCTTCTCCGTCTCACACTTCTGCTACCTGCTCTACAAAAACCTAGGGCTGTCCAACTACCTCGAGTACGTATTTAAACACATCAGAAATTGAACTGTAGCATTGCTCGTATTGCTAAAATGATCCCACTGCTGACACAAGTGGCCAAAAGTTTCTGTTTTGATCCTTAACCCTTCACTTTCTTCTCTTTTTAGGGATATAGAGATTCTTGCTCTCTTTGTCTCCTGTATGTGCCATGACCTGGACCACCGTGGCACCAACAATTCTTTCCAAGTCGCCTCAGTGAGAACGGAAATTATGTTCATGTGTCTGCGGTATAAGCAGAAACATAAATGATACAAAGAAGGGGAAGCGAAAGGGAGAATAAAAACATTAAACCTCCCGAACACGTAGAGTGCAGTCGAGCAGCATCGCACCTGCACTTTAAAAATGCAGGCTAAAATTTGGCTTTTAGATGCTCAGGATGGAGCGCATCAATAAGAGCCAGCCTCTGGGTGTGTCTGTGTGAAATCAGAGTCTGTGGTTGTGTCTCCTCATCTGTTTTCGCCCCAGCGAGACATTAGATGTCATTGTGATTAGAAGCATGTTGCCCTGCTGCACTCGAATCATGCATAACCCTGCAGCACCTAAATGATACACACACACACACACACACACCAACTGTCGTAACGCAACAAAAGTCATCATTTTATCAGCTTCCTTCATGGTTTTTCTATTTGAAGATTCATAATCAATTTGACATGTGCAGTTAAAGAGAAGGAGTGCGTTTTATGGAAGGATGTTGTTTCATTTGAATTAATGCAATGTGTACACTGAAAGGACTGCGTTTCATTTGTCTGTTTCTATTTTCAGAAATCTGTGCTGGCTGCTCTCTACAGCTCAGAGGGATCTGTGATGGAGGTAAATTCACAACCAGTGAGGGATTTGTGGCAATATAAATATTTACTGCATGCACGCTCAGTGGCCACATTATCAGATGCACCTGCACAATCTATCGCAGTTCAGTACAACAGCTCTGCCATAGATTGTACTCTTCCAACATATAATTATTCTTTTTATTATAATGATCATTTCAAGTTGTCACGGTAGGAAATGTTTAAATTTAATTATATGTTTATTGCTGAGTGTTGTACTGGACTTATACTATGTTGAGAGGCTAACTTTTTGTATTTCCATTTACATACATGAGAGGGGCAGAATATTAGAGGTCCATGCTATGTTCTTATGTTTGTCTGTTCCTTTCAACATGATCCACTGTGTGAGCTATTCATGTTTTGTTCCCTTACGACACCTAGTGGCCAAAATCAAACCTTAATTCCTGGTTTCAGTGATGAGGCGATGGGAGGCATGTAAATTGGCTGTGCTTGTTGCTTTGCAACATGACTCAATATTCCTTTAGAGGCAGCATTTCAGATGCACTCATTCATGTTCCCGTTGTGCTGTTTGCCATGACAGAGGCACCACTTTGCCCAGGCCATCGCCATTCTGAACACTTTTGGCTGCAACATCTTTGAGAAGTTCTCCAGGAAGGTGAGATATAAAATCTGTCATTGACATGTTAGAAATGTCTCCCTCCATTTGTCTCTCTCTCACTCTTAATTTGCATTTGCTACATTCTACCATCCCCGTATTTGCAAGCTAACGTTATTTTTGTTCTTATTTAGGACTACCAGCGTGTGCTGGATTTGATTAGAGACATCATTCTGGCTACTGACCTGGCTCACCACCTTCGCATTTTCAAGGACCTGCAGAAGATGGCAGATGGTGCGTCCCGGTAGTTCAGTATGCACAGCCACATCTCTACTTTTGTTTTACACTCCCAACCTTTAACAACAAAGGGAGGCTTGGTTCAGATGCTGGATCCAGAGCACCAAACCAATATTTTTATTTTCTCTTAAATTAGAGCAGCCTGATTTCACAAGAAGAGACGGCAATGCAACATGCATTGTATTTAAAGGACACACTATAATTACAGCAAATTTACCATTTTGATCATTGTATGATGAATCACAACTAAACCCATAAAGTTTATGTCCAGTTTTTGGCTAAATAGTCATTGACAAATATGCAGGCTGTGAAATTAGAAACTCTGCAGTGCAGCTCTCTTCTTAGCACCACACAAAATACACATACTGACTCTAGATTTTCATTATGTGACTGAGGATTCTGAGGTCAGACTTGCAGTATTCATCACTGACATTCTTAGTTTTCCTCTACTTTCAGTGGACTATTTACCCTTTCAAGGGGACAATTGCTTGCTGCACTCTTATGTAATGTAATTGGCTGTAACCTCCTGGCCAGCATTTTGTTACAGCTGAATGCAGCCAATTATAAGTTATCTTGAGTGGATGTCTCCTTAGTGAAATCAATTTGTGCTGTTAAAGCAATTCAAGGACATTAAAAGCTTCTAAATGAGTTGAGAAACTGTCTCGCACCACAGAATGTAACTTGTCTATCATCAACGAAAATCGTTCAAAACCCATTGAAATTGTTAAGATGCCATTGAAACACCATTGACACACACACACACACACATGCCTTCCCTGACTGGACATTGTAACTGGACATTTTGAAATTTGGAAAAAATCTGTTAAATGATTCCATCTGAAATTTTATGGTGGTGATTTGACCAGTAGTTTCCCTCAGACCCTCACAGAGCTCTCATCTAATTCACTGCAAACGTAAGTGCGTAAATGCAGCTGAGATAGTCATTTTTGCACGTGTGTGTTTCAGACGGATACAATCCAAAAAGCCGCACACACCGTTCCATGCTGCTGTGCCTGTTGATGACATCGTGTGACCTGTCAGACCAAACCAAGGGCTGGAAAACAACACGCAAGATTGCTGTCAGTTCACAGTCTACATGTCTATTCTTGACACAAATTTAGCTAAATGTGCTTAGTTTTTACATATATGAGGAACTGTCAGACAAAAACTTACATCCATGTGTCCCCACGTAAGAAAATATCACCTTGAAGTCTTAATTACAGTCACAATAACAACATATGGATCAGCACACAGGTATTTAGGTCATGCTCCCATGAAGGGCTCATATGGGGTTTGTGCTTCACCCTTTGACATATGAAGCGTAGTATTTTCATTCTTGTACATGTGTCTTATTACCCGTGAAATGTGAAAAATTACTGATATTAACATTTAGTAATGATAGCGCACAGTTTCAGACATCTTACGTACTATCTCTGCTAGTTGACGTAACATTTCTCCAGAGCAGCTCCGTATTTTCAACAGTGCATTCCCCAAAGATCTCCCACTCCCAATGACTGTACAGTAAAACTGACCCATTTCTGGGACAATAAAGATTGAGATGTTTAGCTGTACAGCTGGAAACAACCTTCCAGTCTATATGCCCTTGCATTCATTATGTTCTGTGAAACTGCACTCCATTTTAGGATTATGTTTAATCTCGGTCTGCCCCCTTTTTCGACACCAAGCCCCTGACCCTTGTCCTAAATCCTACACCCTAAATCTCCAAACACCTAACACCTACAGCAAATGCACTGTAATCCTTTCTCCCCACACTGAACACACATTTCTGTTTAATTCAGGGTCTGGCTCGCATTGATCTCGGTTGGTACATGATTTTCTCACTGGCCAGAATGGGGATTAATGAAAAAACAGCAATCACACCAAATATTGAATTGTAATAAAGCTCCTAAATCTGTGATTCACCAGGTTTACATCAAATACTGTTTGTTATTGTGGTATTGTAAGGTTTTACATAGTAGCTTGTAATATTTATGTTTTAAAATTGGTTTACGCTCATTTTGAAGTTAAATGAAAACCCAAACTTCTACATAAAAGATGTCTTAATAGAGTTTATATCTTAATATTCCAGACTGTATTTGCTGCTTTATTGTGTGACATTACATACGTATGAAATCATGTGCTCAGTAACAGCTGTCTGCCTGTATGTGTCCGCAGGAGCTGATTTATAAAGAGTTCTTCTCTCAAGGAGATCTGGTATGTGTCAGTGTACGTTGGCTGTTAAGTGGCTGAAGTGTGTGTGTCTTTTTACACAATAGAGAGCTTCTTACTCATGTCTGTCTGTGTTGTGTTTGCAGGAAAAAGCCATGGGGAACAGGCCCAGTGAGATGATGGACAGAGAGAAAGCGTACATCCCAGAACTACAGATAAGCTTCATGGAACATATCGCCATGCCCATTTACAAGTGCGTACACACAACTTCACACCCCCCTCGATCATTTTAACCACATATCACACTGTCTTAAGACTGGCCTTGGTCCCCACACTCACACTCACACTCACACAGAAAAAGAAGTGTAGAACTTTTTTGGTTTATTCTCACTGCTCTCATCAGCAGCAGTAGTACAGACAGCTGTTTTCAGTGGAAAAAAAGCTCTGATCACTGTACACTACCTAACCAGCATCAAACAGCAAACAGAGACAATTAGTGACTATCTGATTATCACAGTGGAGCACTTAGCAGCCAGGTATTTCCCTCAGGAGCTGGAGGAGACCAAAACAGAGCTAAAATAGACTGACCATTTGACAGCTGGCCTGAAACATGACTTCAAATGAATGTCCATATGTCTGCTAGCATGTTCACCATATCAAGTTTATAAGGTGACTTGTCAATGTTGCGTTTGCAGCTTGTTGCGCTTCCTCCACATGGTCAAAAAAATGAGCTATTGCAGGTTTAACAAAATAAAATGCTGTCCTCTGTGCGTTTAGGCTGCTGTCTGAACTGTTTCCTGGGGCCACTGAGCTGTACGAGAGAGTGGCGGCAAATCGGGAGCAGTGGACCAAAGTGTCCCACAAGTTCACCATCCGTGGGTTGCCTAGCAACAACAGCCTAGACTTCCTGGACCAGGAATACGAGCTGCTGCAGTCCCAGGGTGCTTTCGGGAGCGACGACCACTGCCTCAATGGCTGCCTCGACGATGCAGAAGGAGGGAGGGGTCAGTGACACCATGGGGCCGCTGACGGTTTCTTGAAGTTTTCTGTGGTCCAATAAGAGGCTGAGGATACCTTTTTAGCGACCTGAGAGGGAGGGATCTCTCTGTTGTCAATCACTTAGATGCTTAGCAGGCCATGCAGAATGGACAGGACAAAGTTTCAGACTAACTGAATCAGACAAGCGATTTGAAACACGTGGATCCATCTGAGCCGGTTCAGTGATTAGATGCTACATGTTGCTTGTGTCTCCAGTTCAGGAAGGCAGAAGGTGGTGACTTTATCTTTTTCAGCAGCTATACTGGAAAAATAAGTTTTTACCGAAAGTCACAAGTTCATTCATACAGTACTGATCCGGATTACGATTGTAAAAACACACACACTGACACACATATGTACATGCACATACTGTTTGGACACACAACAGAGTAAAAAAAAAAAAAAAAACAAATTTCATTCTTATGGAAAGAGACTACTTCAACATCTAACAGTGAGATACAGTGCTATTCTTTCTGTAAAATGTTTCATAATAGCTTATACTGATTTAAATGGCTCAGCTTTGTTCACACACAAGCAGCTGCCATCGTCCCTCACCTGATGCTTATGAATGCATGCTGTATGGACACCTCATGTATTATTCCTTTTATCGTCACTGTTGATTTCTCCATGGCTAAGAAATTAATGCAGTCCATTTTTATACCATCAGAACAGGTTTTTATATTCAGCTCTTCACAGCACATTTAATTCATTCATCATGTCCATGAAGTTGTACAGGGGAGGTTTAGTCCATTTACTTACACAGCATTACCACCCTCACATGTATTCATTCGCTTTACCTCATTTCTGGAGGTGTTTAAGGGACAATTTGACAATCACCGATCCATGAGTCACTGATCCCTGGCCACGACACCCCACGCCGTGCATATTAACTGCATGTCACTGCATCACGTTTGCATCTGCGCCTCAAACAGAAACCACTCATGACCCATGACAATGCACCCTGAGTTTTTTTTTCTCAGCCATCCTTCCCACTTCCTTGCATCTTTGTCAATTCCTTTTACTTTTAAGTCGAGTGATTTTGTCATAAGTGACTTTAGATAGAGAGCAACCGAAGCCCTTTAAAAGATCCATCTCATCTGTTAGTGTAAATGTGCCAGAGTAGAGCATGTTATATGGAGTGTGTCATTGAGTGTGTCATATGGATCTGCCTTATTGCGCATCTTTGCTGCCTTTCTTAGAGCTTTTAATATATGAAAATCGAAATAAATAGTCTGTAGTATGTATGTTGTACATTTGTTATAGACATAGTTTGAGTATCAGTGTGTTGAGTGAATGATCACAATGCTCAGAAGATGTATATTTGTGAGAAACCTGTGTGGAGACCTCAGATCTCATGTCATTTCACTTCTTTCTATTTTAAGTTATGTATACAACCACCAGTGGTTATTAGGCAGACATGACAGCATTTTTTTTTCAGTTCTTGGTGCACTCAGAAATTGCTTCAAAGAAGGAACTAGAGATGTAGCCGTCATAGAAAAGACTCTTTCCCGAAAGCATCAGCAGTTCAATATTGCTGCATCCCAATGGAAAAGCTTGGAAAATTAGAGTTAAATTCTCAGATTGTGCCTCATGTCTTTTTTTTTTTTTTTTTTTTTTTTTTTTTTTTTTTTTTGCGGTTATGGGGTTTTGTGTTACAATATGCCATATTCAGTTTTACCTTACGATGTTTGAAACAGAAAATGCTGCAGTTAGGTTAAGACAACCACAGAATAGTTACACAAAGAGAAACGTCTCTGTAGCGTTCTCCACTGTGCTGTATGTAGGCTGTGTGTGCGGAGGCGTGAGAGCGAGTGGACGGACGGGTGGGTGTGTAGCTGAGATACAGGAAGAGAGAGAGAATGGGAGAGGAAAGAGTGGATGTGATCTAGAATTTCTTCAATGATGTCCCCTTTTATACAGCCCTGATAATGCCAGTGGAGGTAGATGAAAGCAAAAAATCACAGAATTTAAATATATAATTTTCCCTTGAAAGGGTCTCGAGAGGGCGCTTTAGGGAGGAAGGTTAATTGGTTGGCAAAGTGGTTTGATGTATGTGTTGTACCTACATTAGGATATGCATCAGCGTGATTGGACGAAATTCTTTGATCTGCCATGGTCTGCTTCATGGACATGAATTTCGTAAAGGGCATACGAGTGTTTGTAGAGGAGCCGCTCTCTCGCTCTCTTTCTCCAGCTCTTTCTGTCATACATGGGTTTTCCCCATTTCTGTTATTTTTGAACCACTGTTTCATATGTACCTGCCTTTTTCATGTGCAATATGAAGTGTCTGCCTCTGTGATGTTGCATAGATTCCTATGTAAATACCTATGCCTCTTGTTAAATTATTACTTCAGCTCTGAGTTCCCAAAGGCATTTAAGTGTTCGATCACGACGTTTCCATTGAAAAATAAATCAAATGCCTGTGACAATTTTAATTCGAAAATGCTTTTGAGAGTCCAGACCTCGGGCCGTTTTCTATATTGAGTGTGTATCTGTCCCTTTATGTTTGTGTTAGAGAGTCAGGGCTAAATGTGCCAAGCAAACATTGTCAAATTACAGGCATACCTACAATTGTTTTTTGCTCCCCATTGTCGGAGTGAAGTCGAGGGCTGTGTTCACATGAAACTTTTCTGATACATCAGGAGCAGGTCTGGAATTACGGCTCATCCAGGAAGTATGAACCCAATCTATTCCCCATCATCACAAAACAGCAGGACTCTAACCTGGGATGTAATGTCATTGTGATGATCACCTGTGACATAATTGTTAAAAGTGGCAAAAATATAATTGCTGTAAATATCAAAGTTTTAAGAGAAAATGTTACTTGATTGTCTGTCATTATTACAATGGGAAGTATTTCATTTCTGTATTGTATTTAAAGTGGTTGCATCCTGTTCTCTTTTTTATGCCATTTTTGAACAACCCTAAACTTAGACTTTTAGACAGAGGGGATGAAAGGAAACTGTATGTGTATTTAGGATATACATATGATATTCTACCACAAATGAGAATCCAAACTAATCTGAAATGTATACATGATGCTTATACGGAGGACTAAATCCAGTCGTCTGTTAATTCTTTGTTTTGTTGAGTTCTGAGTGCTGGTGGTCCTGTTCTTCTTCAGATGTAATCAACAAGGACATTTTTGACAAGACAAATGGATGAAGTTTTGATTTTCTTTCTTTTTTTTCTTTCTTGGAATAAATCTGGTGAAAGGCTTCTTGGTTACTGTCTCTGAACGTGCACAACACACCATACAGTGTACTTTGAGAATACTCAGCAATATCACATCGCCATGAAAGTGTGCTTGTTTGCCGGGGAAAGATCAGATGACATTAGGCGACACAGATCTAGTCATCACAGTGGCATCTCTGTTGATCCTGTCGGTCTATTCCACATACTGATACTGTGTAAGAATGGCCACACTAACACTCTGGGGGCCCTGGGGACAAAAATCTACTGTACTTTACTACTGAGTCCTCCCCCCAAAATTCACCAATCTCTCTATGTTCTGCATCTAGTTGAAGTCAACTTCTAATAACTTAGAGTTCCTATTAGCATGAGACTCCTTAGAGTACATGCACATACATTTGGCCTCTTGAAACTGAGCAACTGATGTAAAATTAAACAAATCTTTTTTAGCAATATGCGCCAATTAAGAATTGGACAAGGGTCCCATTACAGGCTCATCAACTGATACGATGCCTGAAATGATGCCTATTACGTGAAGCACTGGATTCGATCAAATTAACCCAGTTGAAACATGACAAACCACGCTAGAAACAAAGCCAGGAAAACATTCAATTCAACATCCAAATTAAAATCGAATTGAAGGTATTCCAGTTTGGCAGAGAATCTATAAATTATCTGTGGAATTAATATTTGGTTTATAAATTTTAGAAGAGGGACATAAATGTACAGAGAGATTTTGAACGCAAAGTTGTGCAAGTGCATATTACACCTATAAAAACACTAAATAATCACAATAGAACTTGGGCGATCTTACACTGACAGTACATGAAGCAGAATTGTAAACATTTACATTCCCTCAAAAGAAAGTGATTTCCAAACACGCAGCACTGATATTTTATCTTATCGTATCTGTTCTACCACAAGGTGTTAATCTGCCCAGTAGTGCAGCCAGGGAGGAGTCCATCCTCCATCCAGCTGGTCCAGATGCTCAGACAGCACATCACAGCCCACACCAGCCTTACTACACCTAACCAAATTAAGATGTAACTTATATCAAGAGATGAGCGCCAGCAAATGATCTGATTGAAGATCAAATTTAATAAACAATTTACAATATATGTACATACAGTATGTGCGTAATATAACACTGGCAGGGACCATTGTGCATGAGTATTTTTAGCTTGGAGTACATTTTTATGACATTATTTCTCTACTTCTACTTGAGTAAAATTTGAGTGCAGAACTTTTCCTTATAAAGTTGTATTTTTCAGTAGTGGAAGAAGTATTCAGATCATGTACGTAAGTATCAATATTTGTGTGTGAAATCTGAATCTGAAAAGGAATGAGTAGGCATAGCTGTTAAATGTCAATGAGTAAATAGTACAGTATATCCCTTTGATAGCTCTGAAGTTTGAAGTAGAAGTAGGCAGACATAAAATAGAAGTACTCAAGAAAACTACAAGTAAACTTCAAATTAAAGTAAAGCTACTCGAGTTATTATTCTTGGTTACTTTCTATCATCGGTATTGTTAAAGCAAAGATTAAAGTATGAAAATATAAAGTACTTACAGTGCTTCCAGTGAAGTACACAGAAACAGAACATGAAATAAACCTACTGAATAAAAGCTGTAATCATAATACTCCCTATGGCCTGTCTGTAATATATATGTGTGTGTGATAAATCTAAATTAAAAAAATAAAAATTATTCTCTAAGTACAGAACAAGTGAAGTTCAGAAAATTTTCCTAATTATTAGTTTCTCGCGTGACTTGGAGTGCGTGAGCTCTGCGCAATGAGAACTGCAGGTAGTCCGCCATTGCTGTATGAAGAACTATCGGATTTGGCGTTTGGCTATCAACAATAAACTTGCGGTGCCGGGACGCGGAGCTACGAGGTCGAGTGAAAGCTCGTCGGCTGCTCCACAAATCAGTCGTCACCTCCGTCCCTCCCTGGAGAATACTTTCATGTGAATACAGAGCCAGTGGACGAGGCAACCATGTCCAATCTCAGCAAAGGCGGCACCAAGAAGGACACCAAAATGAGGATACGGGCCTTTCCTGTAAGTGCTCACCGCAGTAGGTGCTCTGCCTGTCCGGCTTGTGGTGACTCGATCGCCGTGGTCTGGGCTGCTAGCTAATTGCTAGCAGGCTAACCAGTGAGCAGCTGATATGACTTGCCTATCCGTAAACAAAGTGCTGCCTTCAAATGTTCAGTCGCCCCCACTCTTGGTCGGTTGGTTAGATGGCTGCTGTCTTATTTTACCAGCTCAGTTTGAACTTAAATAATTGACTTTTGTCGTCCTTAACGGTTAACTATCAACTCCCCAAATGTTAGCTAGCAGCATCGATCTGTCGATATAGCCGACGCTAACGTTAGCCCTGGCTCTTGACACTTGTTGTTTTGAATGCTTTAGACTTTCTTAATCAATTGCATGATGTCCCTGTGTGCTGAGCTCTAAATGTGACTGGCTTTCGTGCCCCGGAAGGTTAGCTAGATTTCCAGCAGTAGCAAGAACAAGCAGCATCGTTGTGACTGCTGTAGATGGATGCTAACAAAAACCAAACCAGCTAAACCAACGTTAGGTCTGGGTTCGCATTAACGGGAATATCAACAGTATATCCAGATGTTTGTCGTTGTTTCCGTGGTGAAAGTCTGATTTAGGATCCCCCTCCTCGTTCACTTGGCACTCCCTTTGTCTGCAAGTCATTGAAAGACCTAATTTGTGAGCTGACCTCATTTTTCTTTAAATGACATTTCAGCCTGTCTGTGAATGGCTGACTGAGAGTGTACATCATCAGATACTTGTGATGTTGCTCCTCTCTGAGTAGCTTTAGGTAATGTGCCTGTGACAGTGGCCACATAGCTGCCCTCTGTTACCACCGAGAGGACCTTCACTTATGTGTGCCTGTTGAATGTGGCCCAGTCCTGACAGAGAGCGGCATCTTGACATGCATGTGTTTGGGCTTGTCTGCAGGGAGGGAGCAGGCACTGTTCCCCCTCACCAGCAGTCCCACATATTGGGTTCAGAGTCCGCAAGAAAGCTGAGGAGAGCTCCTTAAATTAAAAGCTTTTCAGGAATTGTAACACAATGATGCACCACAGTTCAGCATCCTGCAGAACTACGTGTTTTGTTTTTCTGTCATTGTCAAAAAGGGCTGGTATATTGAAAATCCTGCTCCTGCATTTCTTGTCAAGGTCTTGACAGATTAGACATTTGAATATGTAAGATATTCGACTTGCTGTAGTTTTCATTGTGCAAATGAGGAACATATAAGGGGTGTACAGTTTTTTCAGTGCTGGAACTTGAGCCTCATGTCACATTTAGAAACGTATGGCCTTAGTAGACACAGCAGTTGAGTAGTCTTACAAATGTGTACACATATAATTGTTCCTTTAATATTTGACACCAATTGACAGACCCTACGCATGGTCTTTAATTTTTCATCTTCCTCAGAGATCATGCTGTTAGAGCAACGGAAGGGGTTGCACCAACAAGGGTTCATCTGATTGGAGGTTTCTTATTAGTCTCAAGCACATTTCAGTAAAACACGGCAGAAATTGGACATCTGACCATTAACATTTATCAGAAAGGCTGCATAACTACTATCTCAATCATTTGGATTAATTGGGTTTTTAGTAGGCTGTTAAAGGTAAACTGAGAGAGGAAACAGGAAGACATGATTTAACCTAGTCAAGATGGACCAACCTCAGCACAGAAGTCAACATAGCAGGTATATCTCAGTATTTCTAAAGAAATTGAAAGGTGTCACTTGGCCCAAAACACACTGCGGGAATGAAAAACGACTGAGTGCTCAGTATTGTGCTTTAGCTTAATTATTACCTTTCTATTTTTAAATCAGAATAGAGGTGTGTTACTTCAGGAAAGCACGGTTATGTGTGACATTGAAGGTCAGCCTTGTTGGGGTTGTGGTAATATCTTCTGCTCATGGGTTCAAAACATCACTCCTTGTAGCTGTTCATAGCTCAGTTTCCATCCAGATGTATTGCATATTTGGACAGAATTTTGAGACGATCTGCATAAGAAAATGTAAATGAATGCTTGTTTCAAATCAAATCAAATCAATATTCCTTTATTTGTCCCGCGAGGGGAAATTTCAGAATACAGCAGCATCAGTAAAGATTAGTAAAGATTAATATAAGAAAGTGCAATGCAGATTAGAAACAAAACAGTATATACAAGAGAGTGAGGATTTAAATACAAATAAAAAGAAAGAAATTGTAAAAAAAAAATTGTAAGAAATTGCAGATCGTATTTACAGATTGTTATGTACATGACAATCCACTACTTCTTTGTTTCAGGCTTATTAAAACTCCTGCCTTATTTGCAATATTCAGCAGACCCTAACACCGGCCATGGCTCAAATACCAACCCCACCATCTATACAGTAAAGCATATGTTTGGTGGATATTCTTAAGAGCAGCATCCACAGCAGGAGAGGAAGTGTCGCCTTAGAGTTTCAGATCATGGCAGAAAGCCCTCTTCCAAACATATGTTCTGTTGTAGTAAAATCACAGATGTGTCAGACAGTTACGATGTGGGAGCTTGTCAGGGGACAGAGCGGTGTTTTGGGCTTTGGAAAAGCTGTCATTTGAGGTATAGTACAATGCCCTGTTATTGGCTTATTCTCGATAACAAAGTAAATAATTAAAGATTGGGAGTTGACAAATAGACATTTTTTTCTGCACACCGTCCCCTCACTCTCATATCCAATGCAGAAAGGGTGCAAGGACAAAACTGCACAGAGTGGGAGTCTGTCGGTATCAGGAGGCTTTATCGAGGAACAAGATCCTCGGATCTAAGTGTTGGTAAAAATAACCATTGGTGATGACCGTCTTACTCATTACTGGTTACCTTTTGCAGATGACGATGGATGAGAAGTACGTCAACAATATCTGGGACCTTCTGAAGAATGCCATACAGGAGATTCAGAGGAAGAACAACAGTGGCCTGAGCTTCGAAGAACTGTACAGGAACGCCTACACAATGGTGCTCCACAAACATGGAGAGAAGCTGTACACGGGCCTGCGGGAGGTCGTCACTGAACACCTTATCAACAAAGTAAGACAAACACAGATTACATGCATTTGCAAAACATTACGCATGAGTATATTTTGGGAGGAGCAGGGGGGATTGCACAGATTTTGACATTCAAGACAGGATAGTTACTCCTGTAGTAAACACCTGGGTAATTCTGTAAACTCCCTTTATTGAAATCAAAGGGAATTATGACGCACCAAGTGGTGCACCTCTTAAGCTTGGTAAAATTGCCAGACACTTATAGTCAAGTGATGACACAGTGTTTGCAGAATGAAATGAAACATGCTTTATGCTCCTGTTTCTTGTTGTGTCGAAAGTGCAGGTGACTACTATTTCACTCAAGCGTGTAACAGATAGTTATTGGTGCATACTTGACTTTAATATAAGATAGTCCTGTGAAAAGTATCTATGCTAAACCGAATCTTTCATAGGTTACGTATTATGAAATATATTACTGCTTGGCCTGTGTGTCATCCTTGCAAAACAAAGGTAATGCCAGAAAACATGAGCCATTTCCATTCATGAGCAGCCTGGTGAGGCTTTGTTAGAAAGCTGGGGAATACAGTTTCAGAGATTGTTACTCAAAGTCTTGAGTAATGGGAGATTTGTAAAACTCTTTAAGGATCACTCAGTGCCCTTTTGACAGATTCCTCATTTCTGTGACGGACGAGAAGTGCCCAGATTTGTCGATAGGGTCATTGAGATATAATTTTGTTCTGGGTTTTCTGCTGTGCATGGTTGGTCATCTGTCTTACAACCTTTCTTAAAATGTGTTTTTCCTCATATGTTACAGCAGTGCAGTAGTATGTTTTTGAATGATGGCTTGACAGTTTTCTCAAGCTGGAAATTTTGTTGATTTATTTATTAGGAGAAATCCATTGCAAGTGAAATTGTGGACATGTTTGTGATTTTTCTCAGCAGTCTGTGTAAAAGATATTGCAATCCATTGCTCATCCTGTAACTACGAGATTAACTTGTTTTGAAAGTCAGAGGCATCATTAGTGAATGTTTTTCCGTAGCTGTCACTTTTTTCTGCTGCATATAATTAGTAACAAATTAAGCTTGTTCGTGATATCTGTAGTGAAAGCGTCTGTGTATCTTACAGTGTGCAGAAAGCCATTGAGCATTGAATAGCAGCCAGGTGGGTTTACAGCTTAATTAAATACACAGTGTCAACTTGGCAGGTTTAGTAAATTAGCAGTCAGGGAAAGTCAACAAGCAAGTGTTGAAAGAAGAGAGATCTGACACCTGAGTGTGTTTTTATGATCAAATAATGATGCAGACTTTTCTTAGCGATTTTTAGTTTTTAGTTATTGGTTTATTTAACTCCTTGTAATGTTCCCCCTGACTCCACAAACACAACAAACACCTTCTGGCTTCACGAAATCACATTTCTAGAAAGCAACACATGAAACAATAGTTTGATTTATGCATATTACTGTAATATCAGTGTTGTTTATTATGATGGACCAGCAGCATTAGAAATTGTCAGAACAGATTAGCATAAGAGCAGCTTCATCTTATCAGCACCACGCAACGATAGTGACCTCATAATTACTTTTATGGGTAAGCAATGAGTGAGCACAGTGAGTTTTCAATTTAAGGGCATATTCAGATTTATGTCTCCATCTTGCACCTTAAAATTTGGTCTGGATGTGCGTAAGAAGAAGTTAGCGAGTCTGAGGGTTTATCTCGTGTATTAGCAGGAGTAGAGGTGATAATTCATCATGTCCAGAGGGGAGAAAATGGGGAGGTCAGTGTGACCTTAAGAATCTTACTCTACAGAGACATTAGGTTTACAGTGCTGAGTCACACTGCAGTGTGACTATTACCAAGCTGTGGAGACTTGTAGAGAAAAGATATTAAAGAAACTGCAAGTATTATGTTTATAAAATCCTGCATCAGAGTGTCAGGATGATACAGGAGCTTTTTCTTCAACAAGGAGTTTTCAAGTTTCAGGTCCTTGGTCGATATGTTGTCACTAACACTGCAGGACATGCATGTGTGTTTGTCCCTCTGAAAGGTACGAGAAGATGTCCTCAACTCCCTAAACAATAACTTCCTCCAAACCCTCAATCAGGCCTGGAATGACCATCAGACAGCGATGGTGATGATCAGAGACATCCTGATGTACATGGTGAGAAGCTGATGTTTCCCGGGGTTTAACACGTTTACACGGCTTCATAACAGCACACGTTAGTGAGGAGAGTGAGACCACAACACAATTACAAAAATGAAGGTTGATCATTATTTTAGAAATCCTGCGCTTCTGTTATGCTTCAGGTGCATCTTACTGATGTGTGCTCTGACTCTGGCTAACGTATTGGCTGAGTTCAAAAGACTTTTCCGACTGTATCAACAACTGTAATGTTGTTATGTTGGCCTCTGATTCAGAAGAGTCCATAGAAGGAGCAACCAATCAAATCTGACAAATAACAACCTGCAAGTGTGACTTGATAAACTGGTGTTCAAACAAACTGAGAGGCCTTCCTCACTTTGGTGGCTCAACTTCATGTGGAGGGATTAAACCCCTTGTGTGCAAATGTAATGCACTGCAGTGAGCTATATATGTTGTTGGTGCCATAAGTGGTGTGGAAATGCACAGTGGTCATATTTGCATAGTGGATATATGAAGACAGACACATGCATGTATTTGAAAATGAAATTGAGACTGTTTCTAAAGTGTTGAATAATCACCATAGAACAGAAAACATCAGGCCGGCCTTAGAAATGTCTCTGGGAAAACAATTGATCTTGGCAATATCTCAGTTGTTATGTCACTACATTAGTGAGATATCTAAACTTATATGACCTTTGGAGGGGAAATGCATATATCCAGCATTATCCAAGACATTGATTCTCCTTTTCATGCGTTTGTCCCACAGGACCGAGTCTACGTGCAGCAGAACAATGTAGAGAATGTCTACAACCTGGGACTTATCATCTTTAGGGATCAGGTGGTTCGTTATGGCTGCATCAGAGACCACCTCCGGCAGACCCTGCTGGACATGATTGCACGCGAGAGGAAGGGGGAGGTGGTGGACAGGTAGCCAAAAACTCAGGACTGATTGCTTGTGTGACAACCTAACTAGCTGCAATTCGTTGTCTCTGTGTTGCACTCTGGCGATGACAATAAAGTTGAGTCTAATCTAATCTTAAAAAATAATAAAAAATTGCCAGTTGATGTTGACAAGTTCATTTTAAATTCAGTTGCACATAAATTGGGAAGAAAATCGAATTTACATCCTTCATATTTAGTCAAATTAAGGGAAATGTTAAATCATCATTTGTTACTAGACAGGGTGCATGTTTTTGCCATAAACAATAAATGTAGCTGTCAGATACCTCTGCCACAATTAAACCTATTAAACCCCGAGAAGTTCACTGAAACAGGCTCTGACATTTAAAACATTGATTTTTCTGAGCCCCCTGCGCTCTGGTGTGTTGTTTTTAGATGAAGGAATAATCAAAAGTTAGTTGGCAGCCATAGTAAGTGTGAAATGTTCTTTTGTTTTGTCTTGCGTCACTGATTGTGCCTTCAACATTTGGTCTGCTTCTCCTCTCCACCAGGGGGGCCATTAGAAATGCCTGCCAAATGTTAATGATCCTCGGCCTTGAAGGCAGATCTGTTTATGAAGAAGACTTTGAGGCACCGTTCTTAGAAATGTCTGCAGAATTTTTCCAGGTTTGTGAGAGAAAGTAATTCCTCTGACTGCTCCTTGTTTATCGTTTGTTTTGATCGCTGTTAGTTGTTACCTTGGCTACATCTTCTCTTTCATTCCTTTCGTCCATATAAATATAATGCAGTGTAAACACAGATGTTTCCCAGACATCTTTGAAAAAGGCTTTACAATACTTTTATGCAGTATACTGTATTATATAAATGGTGAAAAATTGAAGGAGTTTGAGAAACATTTCTTCTTTTTTTGTTCACACTTAGATGGAGAGCCAAAAGTTCCTTGCAGAAAACAGTGCCAGTGTGTACATAAAGAAGGTGGAAGCCAGGATCAATGAGGAGATTGAGCGGGTGATGCACTGCCTGGACAAATCTACAGAGGAGCCAATTGTCAAGGTGGTGGAACGTGAGCTCATCTCCAAACACATGAAGACCATCGTAGAGATGGAGAACTCTGGCCTGGTCCACATGCTCAAAAACGGCAAGACAGACGGTGAGAGTGCTTCTGCTTCGTGTCTTTAGCATTTGTGGTTAATGTCCTTGCCATCAGGGGAAATGAGATACGGTCAAAGTTCGTGCTTCAGTCCAAAAAAAGGGAGACAGAAATCCCCCAACCTCTATAACAAACCATCTATCTCTTGCAAGAGAATTCTACATTGTACTCGATCTGTAGTGCAGTCCTCTTGCTCATGTCACAAACAATAAGAGAGGAGGAATATGGTTGTACTGATTAGATTCATATAGAAGTGGGACTGCAGCGTTGTAGCCTCAGCGATGATGGGTGTCCTCGTAAAATATTTCGACATTGGTACACTCAGGTGTTTCAGTTCACTGTGCAAAAATAAACCTTTTTTCAGCTGCCCAGTCCTTTTTCCGGTTTGTGGGAAAAGATTTATAGTATGTGTGTGTGTGTGTGTGTGTGTGTGTGTGTGTGTGTGTGTGTGTGTTTTCACGTGTATCCGTCACAGATTTGGCGTGCATGTACAAGCTGTTCAGCAGGGTTCCCAATGGGCTGAAGACCATGTGTGAGTGTATGAGCTCATACCTGCGGGAGCAAGGCAAGGCCCTCGTGTCAGAGGAGGGAGAGGGAAAGAACCCTGTGGACTACATCCAGGTGAGACGACGGGGTGTCAGGAGACATTACAGTGCAGGGATGTTATTGCTCAGTCTTGTGAATCTACAGGAACGCCTTTGCTGCTCTAAGAGTTGGCCGTTCTCATGGTACACCTGCTCTTTTGAAGAACATTATAACATATATATTTTAGGTGAATGAAAGAGAAAACGACATCAGTCCTAACATCTAACCTTGTTGGAGATCATGGAGCAATTTCTCCCGGCTCAGCGCACTTTGGCACATTATTGCGTGCTGAGCCTCGACCATAATGTGCTTCCATAACTTCCCAGCAGAGGATAACTGCTCCGACCCCCTGCCTTTGTGGCCACAAACCATGATGATCTCTGCCCTCAACCACATACTGTCGTTGCGCTGTATTGAATAACGTGTGAGGTCTTTCAGGCGACAAGAGCAAAGGCACTGTTTGAATATCTTTCAGTGCTTTTGAAGCAGCCTGGCTTTTCTCTGATTCGACCAGCTTTCCTCTGCCGTTAGCTTCTGGTGGAGCTGTAACTGCAGTGTTAAGCTACTGCTAATGCAGACTGCTGCTGTATGATCCCCGATCATCCTTTCCTGCAGGGTTTGCTGGACCTGAAGTCACGTTTCGACCGCTTCCTCCAGGAGTCCTTTAATAATGACCGGCTCTTCAAACAAACCATTGCAGGCGACTTTGAGTACTTCCTTAACCTCAACTCTCGCTCGCCTGAGTACCTGTCACTCTTCATTGATGACAAACTGAAGAAAGGAGTAAAAGGGGTGAGCACTCTCAAGGATTCACTCTTATTTTAGAATAACATATTTGGTATGTGTAACTTGTAGTAGTAGCTTGCTGTGTGGGTGTTTGTCAGAGTACTGACGGTGTTGATGATCACCCTCCATGGTTTTGTTTTTTTGTCCAGTTGACAGAGCAGGAGGTGGAGTCCATACTGGACAAGGCCATGGTGCTCTTCCGCTTCATGCAGGAAAAGGACGTGTTTGAGAGGTACTACAAGCAGCACCTGGCCCGCAGGCTGCTCACCAACAAGAGCGTCTCTGATGACTCAGAGAAGAACATGATCTCAAAGCTCAAGGTGAGCAGGAGTGTGATATCACCAGTAGAAGTTCTTGGGAGTAAAATAATGAGATTTCAGTGAAGATGTTGGCTGAATGAAAAACTTTCCTCTTCGAGATAAGAAGTTGCAGTTTCTTTTTTTTTTTTTGTCCCAGCTAATCAAAATAGAAAAAAACTTACTTTATATATTTCACATCACTGTAATTTTCTCTGAGTCAGCTCATACTAAAAGGCGGTACTTAATTTTTAGACACCTTGTGTGACCTTGTTAATGGTTATCTAAACCCCAAGGGTAAAGATTTGAGCTATATTCAATGCATGGGTACATTACAAAGGAAGTGGAGGGTAGAGGAAACCTACAGTAAGCAGTCTGTTAAACACTGACAAAGATTTGTTGACCGCCATATGAGTGTTGATTTGAACCTGAATAGCTTTTGAACTAAACGTGATCCTTCTTGTGGTCTTCATTGCTCAGACCGAGTGTGGCTGTCAGTTCACCTCTAAACTGGAGGGGATGTTCCGGGATATGAGCATCTCCAACACCACCATGGACGAGTTTAGACAACATCTACAGACGACTGGGGTGAGCACACGCCACACGACACAACTTACTCTGTACAAATAATGAGTCCAATTTGCTGCCTGTAATCAATACACGGCTGCTTGAGTGACTGAGCATTGCTGCGTTGCTCTGTTACATGAAAATTATGCACCACAATTCGTACCTTGGGAATACATGCTGCTAATTTCTGGCTTGTGCTGTGCTGTCACGTGGCTTTTTGTCACAGAGCCTCTGTCGCTGTATTTGCTTGTCAGTCTAGTGAACTGAAGCAAATGTGACTCATGTTTAGTAGATAATAAATAAGTGAACATGAATCCCAGTAAATATTTATGCACTTTTTTTTTTTTTGCTTAGGCTATATTTCAAACCGTTCCTTTTAAAAATAATGAAACCTGTTTTTTTCAAATTCATCTAAATAAATACGACTGCCTAGTTTGTGTTAATGGTCTGCAGTTATTTTTTGTCTGTCTGTTTTATCTGTTATCGTCATACAGCGTGTAATTACAACGGACATGATGATTACATGTCTTGTGTTTTCAGGTGTCACTCGGAGGAGTTGATCTCACTGTTAGAGTCCTGACCACGGGATACTGGCCAACACAATCAGCAACACCCAAGTGCAACATCCCCCCTTCACCGCGACATGCATTTGAAGTCTTTAGAAGGTCAGACTCTTGTACACTTGAAGCTCAGAATAACAAGTTTCCTGCTTAAATGTGTGGTTGTGTAACTTTGCTTTCAGTCCAGGGATTTCTGAAATGTGTGATCCAAAAGCAGCAGTCTCACTAAGCCACATTATGTATGTTACAACTAGAAGCTGACTAAAGTAACAACCTTTTCCAGCTCCTGACCCATTTTTGAAGCGAAAAGCTTGCGTTTATTCCTAGAAATAGAATAATCACATTTGTGCCATATTGTTAACATCGTCTCCTCGGGCCTGTTGTAGAAAGTCCTAACACTTCAGTTGGATTAATTGTGGTACTCGGACTATTCTTAGATGTTAACCTGGAGTGACTCCTTTCTGCCTGTAGGTTTTATCTTGGTAAGCACAGCGGCAGACAACTCACACTGCAGCACCACATGGGCTCTGCAGATCTAAACGCCACCTTCTACGGTCCCATCAAAAAGGTAACGTGTTTGCAAGAAGCTCTAGTTTCCAAAGTGTTTAAATAATTCTTCAGGACTTTCAGTAACAGAACACATCGTTTCTTGCGGGAGTGGATTTTGAATCACGTCTTTAGATTCTGATGTTTCATCCCAACATTTCAAAAGGAGGATGGGTCAGAGGTCGGGGTTGGAGGAGCCCAGGTAACCGGCTCCAACACCAGGAAGCACATCCTACAGGTCTCTACCTTCCAGATGACCATCCTCATGCTTTTCAACAACAGAGAGAAGTCCACCTTTGAGGTACGCTTCTTAAATCCCAGCTGTCCATGCACACTGTAACAGCATGCTGGAGTTCCTGTAGTATCACAAAAAGAATTCGCCTTGCCCAGAAACCAGCAGCCTGGTGATTTATAGTTGACGGTTTCACCACGATGAGGCATTTATCACACAAGTTTCACATTCCTGCTTTTCTCTCTGGATGTTGTTTCATTGCCCTGAACTTGATTTCTCCAACCTGCAGGAGATCCAGCAGGAGACGGACATCCCAGAGAGGGAGTTGGTGCGAGCGCTGCAGTCTCTGGCCTGCGGGAAGCCCACTCAGAGAGTTCTCACCAAGGAGCCCAAGTCCAAGGAGATTGAGAATGGCCATGTGTTTACAGTCAATGACCAGTTTACCTCCAAGCTGCACCGTGTCAAGATACAGACAGGTACACAACCTTCATCAAGTTTGTATGATGTTTTCATAAGACTTGAAGTAAAATAATGTTTTATTTTGAATTCCTGATGCACTGAACAGTCATTAGGTATTACAGGTCTTACAGTATTGGATGTACACAAGCCGCATGTACCACAGAAAATGTATCAAAACAACTTGTATTTAGCATTTATTTCTTTTTTGTTGTGCTCCACCTAGTGGCCGCTAAACAGGGGGAGTCTGACCCGGAGAGGAAGGAGACGCGACAAAAAGTGGACGATGACAGGAAGCATGAGATTGAAGCTGCCATCGTTCGCATCATGAAGTCCAGAAAGAAGATGCAGCACAATGTCCTAGTAGCAGAGGTCAGTCAGCTGAAATGGTTTCATGAGCATTGTCCACATTTTCCTCAATTTCACGATGAATTTAAAGACTTCCAAGAAATGAGAACAGAAAATGAAGGCGAAAAAAATGAAATAAGGTGACGATCATGGTGATAAAATGTGAGTCATGACAGGATGAGGTGTGGAGCACTGACATTACCGTGTTTGTTGTCTCCACAGGTCACGCAGCAGTTGCGAGCACGATTCCTCCCTAGTCCCGTAGTCATCAAGAAGCGCATTGAAGGACTCATTGAGAGGGAATATTTGGCACGAACACCGGAGGACCGCAAAGTGTACACTTACGTAGCATAAAACAAGTGAATTGAATGAAAGCTAACATCGAGTTGAGAGAAACTGAGAGCCTTTTTTTTTTTTTTTTTGTGGACTGCTATGCGTTTGAATGAACTTGGAAGTGCTTTCATCATTGATTCTGGGAAACACTGGGAAGCTTAACTTTTCTTCCATAAAATGTGTAATAAAAAAAAAAATCATGCAAAAGATGGGGAAGTTTTCTAGCAATATTAGATTTCTTCTGCTGAGAGAAAGGAAAGGAGGGGGATCTAGTTTTGTACAAAATCAGTTTCTTGTGGCCTTTGGAGAGAATTGGACGAGCCTGTTTGCCAGTTAACTACTTGCTGTTGAGAACAAGCGAAACAATGTTAGAGCAAACACGCGGCTACATGGAGACCAAGAAAACATTTGAGTTCACTCCCCTGTTTTAAATGTTGATGTCAATGTGTTCTGTTTGTTTTTCGTGGCACATTGATGGCTGTACAGGTTGACAGACACTCTTGGCCTTTTCCTCCCGGAGGATTTTAAAGTTAAAGAAGAGGACGAAGTGTTACCTGGTACACACCTGGTTTACAACAGCAGTGAAACACATTTTGAGTACTTGAGAGAACAGGAAAAGTGCTTAATTTATGTTGCAAAGATGTCTGTTTTTTGAGGTTGTTTTAATTTCGGATACAAATTAAGTGCACCTCACATAGCTGAAATATTATTTTCAACACTTTGGCCAGGTCTGTACTAGTGGGTAGAGAGATCAAGAGCTGTAGCTTCACAGCATGCTTTATCTAATGGATCAATCAGGGGTATAAGATGCACATAAAAGCTCCATAAATGGTGTTTGGTCTCTCATCACACATTTTTCACTTCAGGCCTGCTGTATGATCGGCCAGAAAGATTTATCTCCTCTTTGAATGGATGTTGTGCAGGTTTCAGAGAGCTTTTTCTTTTCTTTTTCTTTCTTTTTCCATTCTTGACTGCATTTTGAACGGGTGGAACCAGTCTAGCACCATGTTCTAATGTGTACAAATTGTAAAATAATTATTGTACTCACTGCGAAGGTGGATTGTACAGGGCCTTGTTTTCATCATATTAAATGTAGAATAAAAAAAATGAGAGGATGTTTTTTTTTCTTTTTTTTTATGTCTTTCATGAGAAGGCCTCGGCAAGCATCAGAAATACTCGAGTCTCTAACCATAATTAAAGCTTAATGTAAATGGTAAGCCGCAGTCAAAGTCCCCGCGTTCACATGAAGAACTTTGCCTCTGAAGAACATTGTTTACTACAGTATTTTGAGATTTAAGTGCAACTCTTCTTTCCATCTTCCGAAAAAAAAGCAGTCAATTAAAATCTAGTTTTGTTGAAATTGTTTTTAGGAAGGTGTAGATTTAACTGTAGTTTGTGCTGCTGTTGAATGGTCGCACTGACAGTCTTTTCTCAAGTTTACCTTCTGATATGAAATGTGCCTGCAAAACTTGGAAACCAAAAGTTTTTGAATAAGAGTCGTTGAATCAACACTTTTGTAAAGCATTTTCAACAAAAACTAAACTCTGTAACTCTTCAGAACATGGAGCCTCAAATGTTCAATATTATAGACACTATGAAATAAATGGATAGATAAAATATGTTGTATAAACATGAAACTAAACTAATCCACTTTTTAGAAACTCTGCTCATTATTCTGAAGTTGTCTGCTTGAGGTTATATCAGGTCATTTTTATTTCATAACAGCAATTTCTCTTAGAAACACTGAATGGTCTGTCTGCTCGTTCAGACCAAAGTCTGCCCAGCTGCCCTTGACATTAGAAAATAAATTAGGGGCAGAAAAATAACACTGAATTAAAGCAGAAATATTCTGAAATACAAATTGCTGGAATGAAATAAATATGACCTGCAATGAATGTGAAAAGAGACAGGTTTTCATCATAATGATCTGGGTTTTAATCAGGATTGTTTGACAGTCCCACGGTTTAATTGCATATCAAGTATTTAATCAAACGACACACTGAGTGTCCGCACATGAAGGTGAGCAGCGAGCTGTTGAGGACTTTAATGCTCTTAACAAGGTCTTAACAAACAATGTCTTTAATTTCCAGGCTTTAGGGCCTCTCCTCCATACGTGCCCTGCACTTTTAAATCAGGCCAGTCCGTCTGCTCCGTCTCCTTTGTCTTCTCATGGTGTTAGACGCATGCCATCTGCTCCGTGTTATTATAGGCGGCTTTAGATGAAAAGCAGCACAACTTCTGCTGGTCCCTTTCGCCCAGACTTAAGTCAGCAACTTCCTGAACTCTTTCCAGCATTGCATGTCTTCTCGACTTGAATGGTGGCTCCTCCAGTTTCAGCGCTTTCTGACGGGGTGATAAGTCAGAGCTTATAGTTTAACATAACGGTGTATGGTTGCCTGGTGACGTCACTGTCCCAGTAAGAGTCCCATTTTTTGAGGCGCAGGCTGTGGGAAGAGACCAGCCAGGATGCTTTTCACTCTCAGTCCGGACTGCTGCAAACACCGCCCAAAGTCTCTGTGCAGGAGGGTCGGCCAAATGTGAAAGGTGTGCCGGACTATGTTTCGAAGAGCGGCGGTGTTGAAGAGAGCCGACGATGGAAACGTGGACTCCGGGGCTGAAACTGCCGAGTGAGTCAACGGTCGCCTGGCGTTAGCTTCAGGCTAATGTTAGCTAGCCAACTTCGCCTCGTTAGCCGCAGCCACAATGGAAATTAATTTTGTCCAAGACAGATAGTGTGAAGGGGGCTGACATTTGAAAGCAGAAACTTAGCACTTGCTTACACCTCTCAGCACTTTGCCACAGCGTTTTGTAATTGTTGAACTCTTCGCGGTATTTTCTCAGAAATGTACTTTTTAAGCTTATGTTAGCTAACAACAGGTTGTCATGGTGACCAAAGTGAAGGGGCAGCTTTCCAAACCAACCGCCACGAGATGGAGACAGATTTTTGTCTGGTCTCCAGTGTAAAACTCAACAAAATGTTGCGCAGCAATCACTCGTTTTTAGTATTCTTATTTATTTATTTTATTTCTTATCCTATTCAGATCTGACTGCAGCAGGATGTCATCATCTGGCAGTAAGTATTCATCCACTCATGGCAACCCTGTCATTTACAGGGTACTTTGATAAACTTGCAAACAACAATGGTCAAAATTGATGTAATGGATGCCTAGATATCCCAAATATGAGTCAAGCTCCAAAAACCTCAAATCCTACACCTCCCATAATGCAGTTGGATAGTTATTTTGACTAAAATATCTTTGTGCGTGTTCGTGTGGTGTGTGTTTGTGTGTGTGTGTGTGACCCCAGTTGAGCTCATGACCAGCCGGGTCAGGCAGCAGCAGCGGCAGCAGCAGCTCCTGCTGATGAACTTGCATCTGCTGGCCAACCCTGGAGACTCCCTGCTCCTGCAGCACACCCTGGATCGCCTCCTCCGCTGGCTCTGCCCGAGCCTCCGCATCTTCCACGTGTCGGAGAGGGCCTCCCCGTTCAGAAGTTACACGCGCCTCTGTCCTGTGACAGGTAAGGAGTCTTGCTGTGTGATCTTGCCTTTATGTACAATCATGTTGTTATACAGTCGGGGTCTCAGGTATTTCACTGGCAGAGGTGCAGAAAAAAACCCTGTTGTCCCATTGCATTTAACCTCACCGCTCGTTCTGTACGTGTATATTTTCCGTAAAAAGGAAAAAAATTATTTCCATGTGTGAGAACAAGACATGTTTACGGGAATTTCAACCATTTCAACTTTCCGTTCATGTCAGCAACCCCCTCAGACGTTTCGCTCTTAACTGAATATTACTTTTGCGCTGTGTATGGTGTAAACATGCCATTCCAGAATGAGCTTCTCTTCTTAGAATTGCATCTGTTTTTATTTAAGCTTGATTGAGAATAAATCTTTGCCAAAAAATGTTTCAGGCTACCCGTCTCTGGCCATCACGTTCTTCCTCCATGAGGCGTATGGAGAGGAGCGAATCCTCAAAGTGCTGGACTTCTTTCAGCGCCCGCCCTGGCAGTACCACCACACAGAAAGCTGCAGCAGACGAGCCGGAGGGATCCACATCACCTCCAGCAGCTCTCCTGCTAGTGCACTGATGCGGCCCTACCTCCTGCCCAGCAGAGACTTCTACAGCTTGGGTGCAGGGATGCCTGTGTGGGGGGTTCGACCGGTGCACTGTGGAGGAGAGATACTGCGCGTCACGCTCTACAGTGGATATGACAACTATGAGGATGCTGTGAGGCTCTATGAGACTGTGTTGCAGCGACAGGCGGAGGAGCAGAAGACAGGCTTCTGCTGGTTCACTCTCCACACTGGTACATCTTTGTAGTGTTGCACTATGGTTTTTGTCATGTTTGTATTCTAAAGCAATGAAAATTTAACATAGTAGCCTCAACAATTCCAGCTTTAAAGCTTATCTTTTATTATAATATCTAGAAAAGTAACTGGGCAGTGAAATGACACAAAGTCACTTGTTTCCAATGCAAAGATGCAAATCTGTTTGTCTACAGAACATCTTTGCATCCAGTGATCTTGACAACATGAAATGTTTCGCAGTATTGAAAGTATCAGTTGTATTTTGGATGAAATCCTCAAAACAAGACTAACTCTTTTTTTTTACTTCTGCTTTTAAAAGAGATTTCCTTCAATACACTCCCTTACATTCACTTCTCCTATATATCTGTTGCCCTCATTTGGCCTCCCCACACAGAGCCTGGGCTGTGCCTGCAGTTGGCTTTAAAACAACTGTCACCAGGGGTTCGGGTGGAGCCATGCAGCTCTGCCGTGCTGCAGTTCAGTGTGGAAGAGATTGGCCAGCTTGTCCCTCTGTTGCCCAACCCCTGTACCCCCATCAGTACTACCCGCTGGCAGACAGAAGACCTGGATGGCAACAAAGTTCTCTTCCAGGTAAGTGCAGCTAAAAATGCACCCAATGTCCTCATTTTATCCTGTCATCAGGAAATGATGAGAGGTTTTTGTTGAAAAAGTCAAGTGTGTTTCATGTTGCCTGATGTCTAGCGTAGCGTGGATTTGATTGTTCAGTTCCTGCTGTTTAATTGTATGTGTCACAGTCAGCATAATGACTGATGTTGTGTGTTTTTAGTCTGTCAGTCTGTCCCGCACTCACATATTAGGTATAATGGAGGAAAAGCTTCCCTTTGATTTATGTCAGGTTAAATCATGGTCTGAAGTAGCCCTACATTAACTGTAAACACACAGCAGTCTGCTGGTTGGTTTACTCTATAATCATCTCACAACATACAGAGTCCAGAGAGCAGGATCTCGTCCTGCTGAAATGTTATTTGTACAACAGGAGATTTTTTACTCAATCTGTAGCTGGCCAGGCTTCTGTGGAGACTAAAGATTTTGCTTTGGAGAGAAAACAGCAGTTGTTATGAAAGGAAGCAATGTGTTGTCTTTCAGTTTTATTTTTTCATTTTATGTTATGCTAAACAAACAATGATGATTTAAGCTGAAATTAGTAAAGGAGAAGCTTTTCTCCCATTGACAATTATCTCACATTATACAGCTGGAACTACAAATGTAAAAAGACAAACAACATCAGTTATTCTGCTGCATGCAAAGCACAGTTTTTATAATGCAAATCACCAGATGTTGTTCAAACACCTCAGTGTAAATAGAAATAGATACTTAGAAATAATAGAACATCTGTGGAGATGTATAGGGAAATAGAGAAATGATAGAATAGAATAATAGAAATAATACTGTCCAGATATTACAAGTATTACAAGATCAATGCCAGGATTTTTTATTTGAAAATTAATTCTGACTGGTTTTGTAATAGTAGTAGTAATAGTAATAGTAATAGCCAACTGAGGTGCGTTGTTATTTTAGAGGCTTTTAGATTAGTGTCCAAATACAATTATGCGTGAAATGATAAAGATGGTGAGGGAACTCATGATATTAGTCTTATATGTGGTAGTTGTTTTCTCAAATGTTATTGTTTGGTGCTCACATTTAAGTTTTTAACAGTGTCATGTAACACAAACGTGATGAGACAGAGCCCAATGAAATCAATCATCTCCAAAAAAAAAAAAGTATTGTTGAAGCCAAAAGGCCAGAGTCAGAGCTATTCAGCCTGTTCACACCATAGAGTGATCAGATCAGAGTTGACTGTCTGTGTTTATTTAGCTCAGAATAATCAAATCAAGCTTTCAGCTGGTGTTAAAATCATCTATTATAACCATCCCCATAAGATAAAGCATCATCCATTCAACACTTATCATGTTCATCCTGTGTGACAATCAAATCAAAAAAGGCATGTAGTTGCTGTCCTTGGCAGAGCCAACTCAAAGCTCTCACAATAGCCATATGCTCTAATGTTAATTCTGTCAAGTTACTTAACTTGCTTAAATCTCTCTAGTCCTGGTGTAAATCATAATCCTGCTCCTCCTGTCCTTCTGTGCTGCAGGTGAAAACCCCAACTCAAGCTCAGCGACCTCTGACCTGTGCTTTCCCCCTGACCTGCCCCAGCGTTCCCCCTCGAGGAATGCAACTCAGGAGCTCAGTGCAGGGCCACAGCCTGTCGCCCTGCAGCTTCACCATGCCCCTGCCCTGGCAAACGCACAGACAAGGTAAGTGCACAGAAGTAAAAGCTGTGTTCACAGGGTTTAAGATGCTCGACAGTGTGTTATATCTGCTGCATATATTGGTCGGCACAAATTCGCACGGAGCTCGAGGGACGGGGCAGCAGGAGAGGACACGATACTGGCAGTGAAACGGGTCTCTACAAGTCAGCCAGAATGATTTGACTCAACTCATGACAGAAGTATTTTAAATTTTTTCCCACCAGTCACATATGTATTAAATGACGGTTTTTATGTGGGAGGCTTATTGTAATCATAATCAGTTTAACAAATCAAAATGAATCAGAGACATGGAAAGTTTGCCAAGTAAGTGTGAAGTCTTTGTGTTACTCTCTGGAGTTTTTGGCCTCTAGTAGCAACATGGAACTTTTTTAGCGGCTGGGTCCCTGTTTTGTTGTCTCTTATACGCACAAGGACGCAGGTGACGTGATACACATTCCCGCCAATGGTTTTACACTTTTCCACTGAACTCCGGAATCTGCAGAAGAGGAAGAAGACTGCTAACTAGTGGACATGAATATAAACAAGAAAGTACTTTGAAATTATCGGCTTTGCACATATTTTATGAGGAAGGAAATGCATTCCATACGTTTGGTAGACCTCAAAGATACAGACACAGTGCATTGGGATGAATAACACTGAATGTGCACATAATGTTCTCTGGCCCAAGAGTCCCTGGTATTTGACAAAGCCATAACTTTGTATTCAAAATCATTAAAGCCCACCCATGGTGATTTATTTGTCAACACATTTCTTCTTTCTTAATTAAAAACAAATTTATCAAAATACTCGCCTACACTTTGAGTTGACACTGCACAGAGAAATCACTCTGAGCTGTTTTCATGTTCAATGATATTTGAGTTCAGTATAGCAAAGGTTTATTATTCACCACATTTGTTCCTCTGCTCGATGTGTCTTTGGTTGTCGATAGGCCACAGACCACGCAGTGACCCTGTCCTGGAGAAGCTTCATGGAGGAGGTGGTGGAGCAGAGAGCCTGGGATCAGGAAGCTGCTGCAGCACCCCTCCAGGCAGCTCTTGTTACTCATCCCAGCGCAGCAGCCCAGCACTACCTTCAACCACCAATCACCCTGACTCTCCTCTGCGCCCCTCCATCACCCGTTCTCTGTCCCATCTCCTTCTGGAAGAAGAGGAGGAGGAGCCAGAGACCAACGTAGACACAGGAGTCCCTGTATCACTTACACACTCTGGTCCAGCAGTCAAAACAATTGCTCGCTCTTCCTCCATGGACCTTTTGATGAGTCTCCGCTCTGAGAGGCCTGCAGCTGTCGGGGCTTCAGCTGGTGAGGGTCTGGCCAAGGAGCTCATTGAATGTCTGCCAGGGACACACATACACCCTCAGTGCCCCTCCAGGACATGGGGCTCCGCCGGTTGTACAGATGCAACCAAGAAGGGCTGTGGCAGCAGGACTGTGGCAGCAGGACAGAGCCCCTCCAGAGGGCCCGTGGTGGAGAGCAGGACTACTGCTGAGCTGCTGTCAGCACGCACAAACAATGAAGAGCCAGTCGACGAGTTCTTCATCTAAATTCCTGCCGCTACACTGCACGCTGTGGTAATAATCACAGCACAGGAGAAAACAGAGAGGTTGGGCAAGGTGAGAAACCCCTTAAAGAGGAGTTCTGTGGAATACAGACAAAACCAAAGTTCAGCTACAGGTGACACTTTCCACTGATTAGTGTCTGAAGTCTTTAAGTGTTTTGACTCATCCCATTCATTTCCACATTATACAGTCATTGTCCAAAGCCTACTCTAACAGACCTGCCAAGAGAGCGGTACACAGGGAGTGATATTTCAGTGCAGGTAGTAATATTGCTCAATATTAAAATGACTCTTGTATTTCGATCCAACTAATGATTTGTGCAGCTATTGTGCTAAAATGTAGCCCTGTGAGTAGCAAAACATGTCTCTGTATCAACTGTCAGGGTACTAGTGCCAGGCTAGGTTTCTGTTCTCAGCTAGGAAAGTAATGTCTTATTCTTCAATTGCCCTTGAAACAGATGAAGATGATCTCAGCGTGAAGTCGCTCTTTGATGTCTCTGTTGATCGTGATTAGAAACCTGATTTAGTCTGATCCACCGTGCAGCACTGTGGGTCTGTATTACACTTCTGAGGCCAGGCCTCACATAGTGAAAGTATATCCCAGTGGCTTTTTTTAAACGCACTTCAAATGATCTATGCTCGAGCATTTTTGTTTTACAATGTGTAAGTGGTGGACTAGACCTGGCCAAATTACTGTCCTGAAGAGGAATGAATATTCTCTCTTTTCATCCACAGAGATCCTACAGTTACTATGATTTCCTGAATAACTACTTTAAGAGAACATTGGGCCTGAATATCTTGTAGTATGATTTTCTTAATATTAATCTAACCATGTGTATGTAAGGTCTGAGACATCAGAAAAGTTGATTACTGTAAGGCCACAGTAAGCTGAGGGATCAGCACAGATTAACCACAGTGAAACCTCAGCTAATACACCATCTATTGAACTGATCAGTTCCAACAGATGGCCGTCAAACCCACAGTGCTCATGATCAGTGTAGTCAGAATAGCTGTTTAGAGACAAGTCTGATAAAGATAATATTGTATCATGTGAGGAAAGGAAAATACTATGCATTTAATGACTGCATGACTTCAACTCCAATTCCATAACATCTTTTCTTGTGACTAAAACTTCCAATTGTAAACCTGTGTCTGTTATTCACTTCTGTTACACATATGGCCAATGCATGATCAAACGCATGTAAGGTGGTATGGTAGGAGTCGCTCCTGTCCGGCTGCTCACACTTCAACAAGACGCTGTGGGTGTGCCGGCCAGCTTGGCTGTGTGATTGTGTTTGTTTACTGTAAATGGGCGTTACTGGAACAAAGCAAGTGTGCTCGTTCAGAGAGCGTCAACTGCGAGGCTACTTAGTGTCTAACATGTTCCGCCATGCAGAGAAATGTCATAAGGCTTGAGTATTAAAAGAAAAATGAATAAAATCACTTTCTGTTGTGGTCAGATGATGAAGGCAAACTGTGTGTGTTCTGATGGAAACGTTTCCTCGTCAATGTAATATCGAACTGTACTGTACAGTGAGCTGAGTTATCATCCATCCACATGTGCACTGACAGGCCGCTGCTCCGCCTGCAGTGATGTACTGCAGTGATGTACTCCTCCACTGGGATGAGAAGCACAGAGGTGAACACTGGAGGTTTCCCAGAATCACTGATACTCTACAGCTCTCTTTGAGAATGCATCACAATGTCGACAAAGCTATCACCGTTGTGATAACATCCACCACTCAACTGCCATCGCAATACACATCTGCTACACTTCAGGATGTGTTCCTCATATTATCCAGACAGTTTGACCTACACATCTACTACCTGCTTTGACAGACGTGAATCAGAAAAGTGCTGGAAGCTCAGCGTGTTAAGGCACAAAGGTTCAGGCCTTCTACACGAGCAAGCAAAAAAAGCAGGAAACACACAATCACAGACCAGAGTAAGTTAGCAGTCATTTATACAATATGTTACACATGTTAGTGACACTGCAGAAGAGATGATGGAAACATTTTGGTTTCTCTGTCAGTGTGCAAATACTACAAGAGAAAAGAGGATTGTTTTAAAAGCCAACGTAAAACAGTTCTGCTCTCATGAGAGAGCACGGTCACGCCATTATCTGTATTAATGAGGTTATACTTGCACATCCATATACAGTAATATCCATTGCTCTATAAATACTAAAGCAGTAGAAATACCAAATGTGCTTCAAAATGTAAAAACCAGATGGGTGTCTTTTTTTTTTTGTTGAATCCCTTCATGGCAGGAGTTCGCTGAGCTCGGCTCCTTTTGTAATACATAAACTCAATGTGGGTTCAGGCTGAAAGTGTTCAAGCACCTTTATGTTACAGGATACGCCAACAAATTGCACATTATCTAAAGCCTACAGCTCCCTCTGCTGGTCAAAGGATATTATTGTTCTGAGGAGCTCTGCTGCAACCAGTCCAGCTCAGATCCTTGGCCCACTGGCCCTCTCTGGTGACTCGCACCTTGACTGGGTCAAACCTCCAGAATCGCTGTTCTCTGAACAGGTAGAGACGTCCGTCTGGTCGGGTCAGCCCCCCATTGGTCCCCTGTGGCACACCTGTCCAGTCTGTCAGCCTGCGGGGGTAGTAGGGCTCTTGGTGCAGGGTTTTGAGGTTCAGCACAGAGTAGCGGGAGCCCTTGAAGACGACCATGTGACCCAGAGGAGCGTAATAGAAGGCACAGTCGGGGTGGCGAGGCAGCCCCAACTCACTGCTCTGCCTGGGGAAGCCACTGTCCAGAACACTGCCGGTGTAGCGCCACATCCGCTTCCCTGCACACCACATCAACAAGGGGGAAAACACAAAGGGACAGATTCCATAAGTCAGCAATAACTTTGGATGTATATTAATCATTTTGGTATCACTAATAATAAGACATTTATTTATAAAGCACCTTTCAAAACTACCATAAAGTGCTTCACAGCCAAGGACGAATGAAAGAACAGTCAAGCTTTACAAGATACAAGATCAAAGAAAAAGATGGAGGTGATTTATGGAATATAAATTGTGTCATCATAGAGCATCCCTAAAACAGTTCTGCACGTAGCAGATTAAGTAGAATCAGTGTCAGGTTTTTGGCCCTTAGCAGCAAAGTTAACCTTGGCAATAACTTCAAACAAGTTACCAGCCTTAAGCACACAGGTGAAGCTACTTCAACTACAGCTGAGGCTTCAGTGCAGTATAGTCTTTAAATAGGCACAATAGAATCTATTTTGGGTGGCAGGTTCATGAGGTTAGGCAACAGGTTAGTGAATGTCTTTAAAAGGAAGTGTGAGTCACATTCATGAGCTCAGCGAAGCAGCACCTTTGAAAAAGTACCACTTGGAGTCCAGCGGGGAGAAGGCGGCTGCCTCGATGGCCAGCGGGAGGTCGGACCAGCGCTGACGGAGAGGCAGCGGGCCGCTCACGCCACCTTCAGCCGACACCGTCCAGTACACGCTGCCCCGAAACACCAGCACCGTCTCATTCTGGTCTGGATGCACACAAACACAAATATATATGTGCCACGTTACAGATCTTCATTCCTGACCTTCCTGACAAAGTTCAATGTAGCAGCTTTTTCCAGAGCTTTCAAGTGCATCTCATGGTCTTCATCAGCAGACAGCGAGCTCAGTTGTCATGCAGTATGTGTCATGTGTCACAGGGTATAAAGACATGAAATGTGGTTGAAAGCTTCAGAAAAATTAAAAACTGTATACTGAAAACAGATAATTGGATGAAAACTAACTGGTTTAACTTTAACATGGCTTTGAAATAAAACAAATACAATAACAGGAATCTCTTCTGCTTGTGCAGGATCATATTTCTAATCTTGAAGCCACGCCAGTGCCCACAGTCATGACGGATACGGCTGAATGTTATTCTGGAATAACATTTCATTTGGAGCTCACCCATAGTGATGGCATCAAAGACACCCTGGCAGTAGAGAGGCTGCCCTGTGCTCTGATGCCCGTTGTGAAGCTCTGTGAACTCCCACTCTTGCAGCGCAGCATGCAAAACCTGGCCTGGCAGCCTCACAGGGCGATCGCCTGATGGCTTACCTGAGGGCAAAAACAAAGCAGGACAACTGTGAATTAAACGGTGACAGACAAGGCCATGAAAGAGGAATCCACTTCCTGTCATATAATCACATTGTGTAGGTTGCTGTCTATCCACAAATAGTGTGGTTCTATAGAGGTGATTATTTCAGACCTACAGTGACACAGATCAGCCTAATTTTTCATGCCGACAGCAGCTGAAGTGTTTTCTGAATTGGACAGCATGGGAACACATGGAAAGACAAACAGTGCAGGCTTCTCCCAAAACAGGACTTGGCTAATGTTAACATTGAAATCATCCTTTACAGGATGTGGCTGGGTTGATGCATACTGATGGATGACATTGTACTGGGCAGAAAATAAACAAAGCACTCTAGATAGAGCGCACACTGGAACCTTAAACAAACTTTCTGAATTTCAAGCACTTAAAAAAAGAGCCCAACATGCAACATGCCGAAGTATTAAGAGTAAACGACGGTGCTTTAGACGTGATTACAGCCATTTTGTTTGCAAGGAGCTGAACAAACATTTGTGTAGGAGGTGGATAAAATCAGCACACCCAAGAACAGGAGGGAGACAGCAGGAAAAATAGATATATACACACCACAGTGGATAGCACATAGACAGCTGCCCGGCTTTGTGTGTGTGCGTGTGTGTGTGTGTGTGTGTGTGAGAGAGAGAGAGAGAGAGAGAGAGAGAGAGAGAGCAGTGTAAGATAAGAGCTGAATGTCTGACTTCACTCTGTTTACATTCATCAGTGGTGCAAGAACTCCAAGATACCACAACTCACCATTACAGTATACTGAGAGAAAACTGACAAAACCCATACAAGTACACTTCTGGGCATCTGTAACATCATAGACAATATATAGAATGTAATATAATGTGCGCAAATCAGCATTTTGTGTGGAAAAATAAGTTATTTCCTATTATGAGTTCCATATTGTTCCTGTGTTCACCAGTGGTAAAGTACATGTATTCTAATATTATAAGTACTTAAGTGCACATTTGCGGTACTTGTACTTAACTTGAGCTGTTTTATTTTTATTTTATGCCACCTCACCCAGCACATTTCAATGGGACATATTGTACTTTTGACTGCATGGCGTTACCTAACATTATATATAATTGTTCAAATTAGCTCCATGATAACAATAAAAAGCTTCTTACACATTAATGTATGGGTACTGATCACACATATCTAACGCAATAACACTCACAGGGAGCAAGTTTTTATACTTTCAGTGCATTTTGCTAATAATATCTGATAACATTTTCACTATTTTCTCCGCCAAGTTAGGGTGTGAAGTTGACACCGGAAGCTTAGTCACTACTAGTTCGTTTCTTGCGGCATGATCTAACTTGTTTGGGTGTGAAATCATAAGAAAGCCAACCAACGATCAAAGATGGAGTTGAATCATCATGGTTACAGCGTGCATTAGCTTTCTGGCTGGCATGAGCCTCTTGGTATGGCAGCACATCATAGTGAAATAGATTAATATTGAAATGTCATATCAATAAATTAGATCTGTGCTGGATTAACTGGCGTGCAATTCATGAAAAAATGATGTGGTGTGGCAGAGAAAGTGCTGTTTCAGCATTAGCAAGTACAATTCTGACTACTGTCGGGGCAAATCTCAACTAATTAATTGTTCCTGCTGTAACTTCTCTTCGTGGTGCTTTTATTCTATCACGCATAATCCACAATTTAGAGACAATTCATGTTATAACTAGGCTAAATTCAGTTAAGTTAAGGCTAAGAGCTGACACACAGCTGGTGCAACAGGCTGCAGAACACTTGCTCCACCGCTGCTGTTCATCACACACACTGGATGTACATCGTCTTATAAGGCAGAATCACCGCCAGCGTGTTCTTAAATACGCTCTGAGGGTTTTCATGTTTCTTGACGCAGAGCAATCAGAGGGAGTCAGGAGCTCTGGAGACTGACAGAGTCAGGCTGTCTCACATCTGCTTCTCTTCAGATCACAATGCCAACACCAGGAATGGTTCTCTCTCTCACACACACATACACACACACACACACACACACACACACACACACACACACACACACACACACTGCCTGAAGCTCATATCTTTGTATGTAACATTCTCCCAGTGCTGGCAGGTCCTGTTAGCTGCCGTTCCTGTCCATGTCTGTCTGTGGAGCTGCTTGACATTTAGGTGGGAGCAGCTGCAGTTTGTAGAAATTACTGCCGCAGGGTGGAAATCAGGTAGATAAGCGCGAGAGTGAGCTCTCTTTTCTTCCTTTAAACGCTGATAAGCAAACATTCAGCCTTCAGTTTAAAAGCAAAACACATACAGCTCAATGACTGACTGAAACCTAATCAGCTGTTCTAACTGCTGCTCATTAGTGGCTATTAATTTAATGGCAGTATCTGTGGTCACATAATATATCAAAGTGGCATTAAGTGCTGTGGCTATTGAGCTGAAAACGAGAATGCGAGTCTGAGCGGCTGCTTGGCCGTGTGGTCAGTTGCTGTATTTTTTTTAAATTCCAGTGTGAATAAGGGAGGCCCTGAGGAGAAAAGGCTGGCAAATACCATTTTAGGAAGCTGAGGCCAGAGTATCTCCAGAGGCAGAGCAGATGGGACTACTCAGATATTAAACAGAAAAGGAGGCATATGGACGCCGGCAAGCTTCTGTTGGGCTGAATCTCAAATTCAGATTTGAATAATCCAAACGATAGCGAGGACATCCTGAGGCCATGCAAACATTGCTGCAGAGTGTTGTGTCTTCACTTGCAGCTGTTGTACACCACATTTCGGGGTCAAAGCAGGCAAACCATTTCTGCACCTTGAGCACCACATCATCACAGAGGAGGGTCAAATAGCTGCAGGAGCTACTTTGGGTGCAAACAAAGTAGAAAGATGTGCTCTTGTGCAACTGCTGCAGTGAAATCAGTATCGTAGCAGCAGGAAAAAAAACACAAGCAATACGAGAACCCTGCACATGTGGGAACGTGCCTGACACATGCCAGGAGGGTCAGCACGCTCACAGTCAACAGAAACTATTATATTTGTCATACGCAAAGACGTATGCAATGCTCCCACCCTCTGCAACAACGCCAGCAATCTATCACACAAAACTCCCAGGTAAGCGCTGTGTGAAGCACCGAGAGGCTGTTTGGTAATAATAACACATGGACAGGCCGCTGAGTGTGGAGCGAAGCCCGGCCCTCCTGCCAGAGATGAAGTCACTCAGTCTGTATTGTTGTGACGCCCACACCACCTCTGCTGCCCTCAGTCTAAAGCCTACTTCTCCCAGCAGCACAGAGGCCACAGAAGTGAAGCTGATAGAACAGACTTCCTCACGCTGTTAATGAGAAAAAAAAAGAAAAGATGTTGTTTCAACTCTTTATGGTCAAGAAGTGGCCGCAGAAAGTCGCCTGTTCTTTCCCTCCCTGTTATATAAATTAAGACTTCCAACAATCCCCTTCACAAATAATGCTGCTGTGGACTTTTAATCACATTCATAGTTGTGTGCTTTGTTTCACTACAACTCTGAATGTGATGCAAGCTTAAATGGGTAAAGGTGAACAGCCTGGAAGACACTGCTCTCATAACTCTCATTTTAAAACCAGCTTGAACGAACTGTGGGAAGTCTCATCAGGCGTTGCAGTTCTACTGATTCTCATTCTGTGTCTGCAGGTGGTGGCCTTTAGGGCTGCCTCTCCGGCCTTTTCACAGCTCAGTGCCACGACTCCTGGTTTAACGGGCAACAGAGCAAAAAAGGCTCCACTTCTGCGTTTCCTCAAAGACAGTCTGGATTCATAACAAGTCAGTCATTCATGCAGTCCATCCTACGTAATCCAATAACATTTCTCTCTAAACTGCAGCCTCATTTCACCATCTTTAACTCAGGCCAGACAGTGAGACATTTGTCATCTGTCCTCTAAAGGGCCCTTCAGACTTGAGGAAAAAGTTGTAAAAATATATCTGTGTGTCCAGTGAAGGCGCTATGTTTAACACTCCTCCTGACCTTGAGACCACACACTCCATTCCACCAAGAGCTCCCTTGAGTAGCTGCAGGAATCCGGACAAGACACAACAAACCGGAGGCTGCGGGGTTGGATAGATCACCATAAAAAGTACCATCATCTCACCGTACAGCTGCTGCACGGCGATGATGTCGTCCCAGCTCAGCACCAGGCTGCGGCCCAGTTTCCTGTAGTACGGTGACATTAGGGCGTGGCGGACGGGGGAGTGCTCCAGTCCCAGAGTGTGTCCAATCTCGTGGGCGGTCACCATGAACAGGTTGTGTCCCTTGTGTCCGTTCAGCGTCCACCTCTCCGCCCTGTCGAAGTGGGCCTCACCGCGGCGAGGCAGGAAGGCGTGAGCCAGAGTTCCTCCTGAGGGTCAGAGGAGGGAAACAGTTAGAGGCTCAGTTCAACAGTCATACGGGACTAAAACAAACCTGACCTCGGTTAACATGGTGGTTACAAGTCATGGAAACTTGTGTAATTCAGGCCAGTACAGAGTGTCTAATCAATCTATTATCTTAATCTGGTGGACTCGCAGTAATCCTGTTACTGTGTACAAATAAACAGTAGGACTTGTAAAGCTTTATTCATTCAGGAAGTTGGGATCAAGATCTCTTTTGCAGGAGAGATCTGAGAACAAATTACAGACACACGATCGTAACACAAAACAACCATCTCTCTCTCTCACACACACACACTAATTAAATCTATGACAAATCTTCCTTGATAGATGAAAACACAGATATGATCAGTCAGTGTGTGGCTGTCCCTGACCTGGGCCATCAAAGGCATTGCCGGCCCCATCGTTGTGGTCTCCCTCATAAAAGGCCAGCCGGATGTCCGCGGGACCTTCGGGGGCCTCCTGGAACACCAGGCCTGACACGTTGCTCCACAGCTGGAAGGCAGCGCGCACCGCGAGCCGCACTGAGCCCAGAGGCAGGTGGCGAGGCCAGTTCACTATCTGGTAGGTCAGATGACGTTTGTACCACTTCTCAGCTGGAGAACACACAGAGAGATGAGACATGCAGGTATGAAGCTCACAATCTTATTCATCACAGACTTACAGTCAGTGCAACTGCTGAAAAGCTCCAGTCACCAGATAACCAACAGAAAATCCCTGGCAGTCTTCCTCTGAGCAGGAATGTGGCAGCAGATGCTGAACTCATGCCTGCATTTCCATTAGTTTTGTTATTGACATTTAAAGTGAATTCATCACTTGTTTATCACTGCTATTTTCTCAAACAACCTCTTTTATTAGTATTATCCACTGGAGGAGTATTTACATGTTGCATGGCTGCATTATAAACTCGGATGCCAGATATCCCATGTTCAGATGAAATGTTTTGAAGTAGAGCCCGTCTACATCCAACAGGCAAAGCCAAAATGACAGGATGTTAAGCATGTTAGCTCGCAGCTGGGTAAACTAACAAGCACTGTGAGCACACACTCGACTAAACAATTTACTTCAACACGTGTCTGTGGTTTCTCAGCTTAGATATAATTATATGTGTCGCAAATGTCAGAATCTCCCATGTGTTCGGGGGAGAGAGGGAAGGGGGGAGTTCAATTCAACCGTTCTGTAATTTACAAAACGCTAATCTCTTCGATATAGACATTGGATTGCCATATGTAGCAATCGGGACGCAAAGCAAACGTAACAGCAAACACACACAAGCTCTCAAGCATGCAGCTAACGTTCACAACAAGCAGACAGAGAGGCTGCCTCGCAGGAAACAGTCATTAGATAATATGAACCTTAAGGGAGAGGCAGCGGGGGGGGGAGGCTCCTGAGTCACAGTGGACACATTTTAGATAGCTCAGTTGTTAAATTATACCAGGACGAAATCTCAAATCAACTTACAGTGCAGGATGAATATCTCTTTAAAATAATCTTACTCTGAATAATAAATAAATGAGGGCCACAGGAACACTTTCTGACAAAGGATAATTGGACTGTAGCTCTTTATGAAAAAACTGTATAGAGAAACTGACTATTACATTAAGACTTTTTATTTCTATTTTCAACCAAAACAGGTGGTATGTGGGTACAAGTCCGTCTGACACACAGAAAAAATGTAAAACAACCACAGAACCACTGCAGCAGCAGTAATTCAGACAAAATGAGGGCACTGCCCTTTAAAAGTATGTGTACTTATAGTGGTACGAAGGTTTAGAAGGCACTTTAGATGACTTACCACAAGGGCCTCATACATTTACACATACTTTCCCATCTGAGGCTGCACTAAAAAGTGGCAAAATAACTCAGGAACACTTACAGGTGTCAAAATATTTAAAGACACAGCCGTCGTATGTTTGCCCCGATGTGGAGGCCTAATGTGAGTGGGAGGTCTGCACACATGCCTGCGTTACACACCTCTGCTCAATCTTACACAGGGGACTGAGGCGGTCAGGTTAATGCGATGCCATATGTGCTCGGCTGAATAATATACAGCAGAGAGTCATGCGAGAGATGAGGGTGATAAAGCAGAGGTATGTGCTACATACTGTTACTGTTACAGCTCAACGGCACCCGTATCTGGATATCTGGAGCCATTAAGACATGGCTCTGGCAGTGACATCGGTGTGTGTTTCTATGCTTCAGCTCGACGCAAATCTTGGCACCAGGGTCTCACTGTAACCGCATGGGAGTGAATGACAGTCATCCTACTGATTTACATTCCAGGAAGGATGAAAATGAGATACAAGACGGTCAGAATTCAACCTCAGGAGTAACGTCACTGCCATCACAGCCTCCATTTCTATTTCTACCCAGTTTGATATCTGGTCTAGTTCTCAGCAGAGTCAGAGGGACACTTGAACACTCCCTTGTTTTCCCAACCCAGCTTCATTTTTCAGTCCCAGCTGAATAATACACATCGGGCTTGTCACCACTTGATGTGTGCAGATCTGCATTCTCGGCACAGCTCAGGCGCCTTTCTCCATCCCAGACGGCCGCAGAGTAAAGGGTCCCCGAGGACGGCAGAGAAGCCAGGAAGTCAGATACACAAGACATTCCCCAACTTCCCTTATGGAAGCAATTAGCATGATGCCCTCTATAGCAGCAGTGTGGGGCGGGTGGGTTATCACACACATTAGGAAGTGACCGAGATCATTCGATAGCTGAACTTATTGTTTGTGGAGGTGCAGACAGATTTGGTTTGTTACTGGTGTCAGTTTGGAGGCTGTTTGACGCAGCTGTTGCTCAGGTCAGCATGCAAACAGGCTCACAATGACAGCGGTGACCTGCTTATGTTTACCACGTTCACAATGTTAGCATTTTAGCACGCTAACATTTACTGAGTATCTAAATGGAGAATGAAAATAATCAGTAAGTGCAGTCCTGTCCTGTAATCAAGTAAACTACAATCTGTGCATTCAGCAGAAATAGTGTCAAATTAGCATATACTGGTAAAATGTTGTGAAATACCAATAAAGTGGTTAACAGTTTCCATGGGCAGGGCACAGACCCATAAGTGCACACCTTTGAAAACACACACACACACACACACACCTAGCACACTTATGGCGCTTATCTTGGACAAGGGTGGTGGAATGTGGGCTCTGTAAATATCAGTGGGAATGACCATCAGATTCAACCACAAGTCAAGGTCTGTTTTCAGTTTCCAGGAAGCTCAGAGGCAGCCATGTTCACACCAAACAAAATCACATCACACCACAGCTGAGAGTGAATAAACAGGCTGACTCCTCTGCATGTTGCTGTGGCCTGCAGGCCGGCTGCAGCCAATGTCAGCTGTCAAGGACACACAGCTCAAAGAGTGAAGCATTAAGTTGAAGTCATGGATGGTTTGGGTCGCATGTGTCCTAACTGGAGAGAGAAGCTGTAAGCTACGAGGGTTATTGGTGGACTGATACCTGAAAAATCAACAAATCATGACTGCAGTAGAATTTAAATTGCAAGGAAGCATTTGAATCATACATTTATAGTTTAATATGCAGTAATGAGAGGAGTTTGCATGCTAGCAGCTCTGTGAGGCTGCACAGTATTGCGAACGGCTAATGTCAGCATGCTAACATGCTTACAATGACAATGTTAACATGCTGGTGTTTAGCAGGTGTAACGTGTACTGTGTTCACCATCTTAGTTTAGCGTGTTACGTGCTAACATAGCTAACTAGCACTGAACGCAAACCGCAGCTGAGGCTGATGGGATTGTTATTAGATTCAAAGATATTCAGTCACAAAGGTAAAACTGACAAACTGAAATTTTGACCCGGTGATGAAAAGAGATGAAAGGTTTTTACAGTTCATCCTGAGGGAGATGTGAATGTTTGCACCAAATGTAATCGAATCCATCCAATTATTGTCAAAACATTTCACTCACAGCTACAAACGTGAACTTAAAGTCGTGGACAGACCAACCAGCATTTCCATCCAAACAGCCATGCCACTAACATACCTATAAACAAAGGCTATACACAATCATGGCCTGCAAATCAAATGTTACTGCCACCAAGCACTGAGTAATTCACTGTTTACCTTACAAAGACAATTTTTATTTACCCAGTGTGAATCTTTTAGACCAAATGTTCTATCCAAACATGAAAGTCTTCCAGTAAACATTCTTCAAGTCACAGGCAGACATATATTTTATCTGCTGCCACTGTTTGACAAAGCAAACTAATGTGTGAGTGCAAGGAGGTGGTTACACAGCCTCGCTGCACTGCCACTCACAATTAAGTTACTGAACAACTGAAAAACAACAGTGGATATATAAGAGGCTCGACCTGGGGGTGTAAAAGTATCTGCCATTATAATACAGCTACATATGAGTCATGTCTGGGACAAGAGTAAGGACAGAGACTTGTTTCCTTAATCGAGAACAGGCTGTAATCCATCCAAACAGTCAGTCACTCAGCAAGATATCCACTCATTTAGCCAGTGAGATATCTGGCCTTTGAGACAACCAGCCAGCCTGGCAAACAACGTGATCCAGTCAGTCAGCTGCGGATGTGTTTACCACAAGCGAACATGTCAGGTACTGACACGAAGAGGCAGCAGCAAACATCAGCCACCGCTGCATTCCCTGAACATTAGCCAACCTCGTCAGTGACAGGAAGGAATGCAGAGGCTTCACACGTCGTGAGGCCAGAGGCACCGGGCTGCTGCCGCTCATTCACACAGGAGGCTGAGGAATGACAGTGCCATAGAGGGACAGGGAGAACAAGAGAGATGAAAACATAAGTCATAAAAGGCACAGATGTGGACCTGTAACTCTATGTAACAGGGTGAAAATGGACCCAGAGCCATAGAGAGAAATAACGTTTTACTGCTGGGCCTGTGCTCTGGACCTTCCACCAATTTTCATTAAAAAGCCATTGAGTGTTTTTTGAGATATCCTGCTAATGTACAGACAGACAAACAAACAGCAGGAGCAAAAATCCACCTGCCCCATGCAGGGTTAAAAAAAAAAAAGATCCATTAGAGTCAAAAAAAATCACCCCAGCTCCTCTCAATATCTCCCACACATGTTTAGAGGAGAGGAGAAATTACACCTCTTGAGGATTTTCTCCTAAGCTTGGAGTGGAGGACGTTGTGCTTAGTTATGTCACACAGTCTGCAAGAAATCTGGCTGTTCAGCTGCACCGTGAACCACCGTTAAACACTTTAAATCCTGCAGTCTTTGGCCAGGGCAAACTGCAGCATTCTGCTCACCAATGAACGCTGCTGTGTTTAGAGCAGAAAATTAGGATAATCTCCAACAAGAGCCTCAGTAAACCCTCAAAGGAAAGCTGTGGTATTGTGAAAGAACATAACTTGGAAATGCAGATTTTTAGAGGAAATTGCTCAGACAAAGAGAGCCCAAAGAGGAAGTAAACTGGAGAAACTGGAGCTGCAGGATGTGTTGTTGTTCTTTCTCAAACCACAGAGGAGCCAGAAACTCCTAAAGATAAAAAACGCTACTGAGAAAACTGAAGGTGAAGGTTTTAACCCAGCGAAGATGACGCGCAGGATACACGAACTTGTGTAATTGCAGCTAAAAGCAGGAATCATCCGAGCTGACGTGTGGAACATCAGACAGTCCACCAGCTTTAATTGCACCCCTCGCCTCTATGCTTTAGTTTACAGGAGTGGACCCTCCCAGTTCACTGTTGGCTTTTTATGACCGCTCCACAACAGGACGCCCAAAACCTCCACATACAAGACAATGAGACACACCACAGCGTGCAAACAGAGGCAAAGATCTCAGTTCGGTCTTCACTATAGATACTCAGAAACACACACATCGACAGCACCTTGTGCAGAAGAGCTCCTCCTGCGGCGCTGTGGTCGTCTCCTTCCAGTGAAGATGGCGTTCACCCTCTGAGCCCAGATCTGCTGGCTGCCCTCGTCCGACACCCCGCAGCGGGGCTCCGACATCTGCCTCAGGGTGGCGCCGTCCAGCTCACCTGTGACAGGTAGCCGGGACAGCCACTGGAACTCGCTGCAGAGGGAGGAAATGTTTGCATGATGCTCCTGCTGGACACACGTTTGGCTTTTCGTGGCTCAGAAGGTTCATCATGTCATATTCATTCAACAATGGATTCTTTGCACTGTTTGTATTGTTTTGAATACGAGGACGTACATTTAATTTAATTCCTTTATTCTCTACCATTCTTCAGCTTTTTGTGGTATTCCTTGTAAGAGTACACATACTTAGCGAATAAACTCAGTCCTGACTCCTGACCTTTACTTTGTTTACCAGAGGCAGCTGACATGAATTAGCAATCAAAATGATCTTAAGTTACCAGATTTAGACAAAAGGCACATTTACATCTGCTCTCCATGAGATGAACAAGTAATATCAAAGCTTTCCAATCAGCTTCCATTAAAGTACAGTCAGTACGAGGGCCAGGGGACGAGGTTCTCCACATTCCTGGGTGGTTCAGTGAGGGTTCAGGGGAGGTTTCCCAGTGCAGAGGTAAGGGTGTGTTTTACTGCCCTGAAACTGACGTTCAGCCCCGGGGCTCATCCCACAACGAGCCCACCCTTCCCCCTGATGAACACAAGCAGCTAATGGTTGTTCTAAAATCACATCACATTCATTTCATCTCTGTTGTGATACATTGACACTGGCCCAGCAGAGGTTCTGTGATGAAGTTTCACAGGCTCTTTAGCTTGTTAAGCTTTAATAGATGAAGATCATCTTAAGCACCCACCAGATAGCTGACTGTATCTCAGCCGCGCTGTGGATGTGGTTGTCCTGGTGGAGGTAGCCGTACTTTTCCAGAAAAACCTGCAATTGTTACAACACTTGTTAATACTGCTTCAGAGAAACACATCAACCCCACAGGAAACTGCTTTCCCATCATTACTGCATCCTAGTGCCCTTCTGTAAAAAGGCAGTGCTTGCTTGGGGATGATGTGGATGATTTTACAGACCTACACTGTCACACTTTGCATCTCATAAAACACACTGTGGTAAATCCCCAGAGAGGCATACCTCACCATGAGGGGGGAAAGAGAGAAATCATAAAAGTGGAAAGATAAGTTCCCCTTTTTTTTTTATCATAGCTGCTGTCAGCTGCCACAGCAGATGTATAGATCTGGACCACCCCTAAGAGAGAGAAACCCCTCGGGTGACCCTGAAAATTCCTAGTTATTATTTCACAAGAATGTCATGCAAACATGCAAGCTGAGAATAGTTCTGAAGTTTGACGGCTATAAAATACTGTACAAAAACTGAGCCAACTGGATACATGACAACAGATGTCGCATTGTGGTTTGGGATTCGACCATGTTGATGGTTTGATATTACCATCTCTCAATCACAGCCCTTGGTGTGCATGTAGCGGGTTTCATGTTCAGACAACAGCAGGCGCAGCTATGATTACAGATGTGGTGAAGGTGGGATGGAAATTAAAATTGAGGAGATGACAGATGTGCTACAGCAAACAGGAATGTGCACTAAAAATGTCCCTTTGTCTCTCCGAAACGTGCCAGAAGGCTTTGTTTTCTGTAAGAGTGAGGCTGCAGAAACACATGTAAGATCATCGTTTTATATGCTCTAACAGCTTTGATGAACGTATAACTTATGGACGGCCAGCAGAGACAGCGGTGAAATGAAGCTACTGCAGTCTAAACCACAGTGAGGCCATTAAACGGTTATGTCCCAAAACAACACCACACACAAATAGCTGTACTGTCCTGTGGGCTTGGGCTCCTTGTGAGTCACTATTTGCAGCTATAATGTGTGGTTAAACATGTCATTCAATGGTCACATGGATTGCTATTGTAGACAATAAAATGATCAGGAAGCAGTTCCCAAGACAGTTTTTAACTTTTCCTCAGTTTTCAGAGATGTTCTGTGATGTTATCGACACAGGCTTAAAGAAAACTGCTCCTTTACATGGACATGTCATTTTAAAGGGACATAATCCAGTTTAACTCCTTTGTTTTGTTGCGATTTGCTGTTTCCATCAGGGGTTCCACATATCATTACTGTATGTACAGACATGTAATAACTGCAAAATTAACCAATTTTCCTCCTTTAAATATCCATTTTCTTATTTTCTAACTTAATAAATAACTAAACGCAATACGTAGAAAGTATTCAAGTGGTAACAATTTCCTTTACCATAAACTAAGCTTGCTCTCTTAAGGTGACACCGAAATGGGCACAAATTATTAATGAAAAGAAAATATTGCATATTTAATGTTATATGGGCTACAGATTAAACTAATAATCATTCATTTTCTGTGTCATTCACGAATACACGTTAGATAGCGACCTGGCTAATGTTTGGAGTCAACTTGACCGCAGAGACGTCTTAAAGTCGCTCAACACAAAGCCACATGGTCTTATTTAAAGTTTGGACGTAAAACCAGAAGCCTTTTACGGGACTACCTCTGGCTCCAGGACCAACGGTGCTCCCGCTACAGCCCGGGCGGTGATGAGAGTGGTCACAGTCAGGATCCAGGCTGTCCTCATGTCCCGTCCAGTTCCGCGCCGGTCCGGAGGTCGGCGGCTCATTCCGGGACAAGCACACGTTCACCACGCCGCTCCCAGCATGGCGCATCTCTGCTCAGATCCTAATGTGCGTTTCATTACTGGTTTTCCTTGCTGTCAGTGCCTGTGAGCATGCTGCTGCTCGTCTAAAGCCTCCATCCATGCGAGGAGTGCCGCAGCAAACACAGCCAGCCGGAGTGTTTACAGGGGGAGGGCCGGCACCGGCGCCGCCCCTCAGAACGGCTCACGGCAGCCGAAGGTTTTAATGTCTATCTGGATAAACTGTCATCAGTATCGCAATTGAGAGGTAAAAACTCACACAAAGCAGGGAGAAAAGATCAGTTTTTAATATCATTTTGGAAACAGAACCAAAAAGAAAAAAAAAAGAAAAGAACCGAAGTAAAATATTTTATTCCGCTCATACAAAACAAATGGTACGAAGCCTAACTCACAAAACACCTGCTACTAGAATCTGAGGAAATTAAAAAGGATGTACAAAGAAATAAAAACAAAAAAAATAACAAATCATAACAAACATTTGACCACATGCTAACCAGCCCAAAAGTCCCGTCACAGTAGCTCAACACACCCCTCCCTCACTCTGAAGAGCAGGAAGAACCTGAATGCACCGGCTACCAAAAAAAAAAAAAGGTACACAAACCAGAACGTCTGATCCATCCCCTTCCCCAGTCCTTTCCCCAAACTAAACCCTCCCTCCACGGCGAGCTCCAGGGCTGGAATGGTTTCCACCTGCTCAACACTTAGTATGGCCGGTCTCTTCTGTCGTCTCTACGTTCACCTCTGTGGGGAAAAGACAAAGATGTCCATCACCACTTTTGTCATTGAATGAAACAGCTTTGCTCTGAAAGACGAAGATGAGGGTGAAATATGGCGTCAACGTTTCCCTCCCATTCACCCTCCGCGTTGCCTTTTAAATCTGTAAATGGATAACATCATTTGCTTCCATTTAAATGACCGTCCTTCGTTTAACGCAGCACTTCACCTTCAGTGAGCGGCGATATATCAAAATATTCAAATCCACGAGACGCTCCAGGGGCATAAAAACACCCAGTGGAGGGCAGCATGGATATTTACAAACCAGACACTTCACTGCTTTGGCTCTTAATAAGCAGCGATTTAAAGTGGGTCTCTCCATTCAGGGGTAGAACTGTGATTCTGAAGAGCCTTGAACAGACATTTTTTTGAGCTTTTCTCTATTTTTTGGGGGGCATGTTGAGCAACTCGAGCAGAGTGCCATCTAGTTCCATTATGTTGGAGAGAAGGCAGACATCCATGTCTAAGTATAATCAAATCAGTCAGTAAGCATAACAACATTGATTTGAGTGTGCTGCTGATTGGACTCTATTCCTCTGCAATGATTACACATGAAAATGGAGCAACTTCTCAGCTGGAATACATTGTGGTAAAATACATCAGAAGCCGTGTGCTGTTTCTGTTCAACAGCAGCCTTTTAACATCTAATAAACTCCTACAAACAGTATACTAAAAAAATGTGCACAGTAGTATGAAATTGGGGTACAGCGTTTGTTACAGATTTAGAATAATCTCAGGCAGGCTGCACCATCTTCTGGTCATACAATGAAACTACAGCGGCAAAGAACCACAGATCATACGAGGACCATCCTGCAGAAGGTCAACTCACATGTAAAATATAATAAAATACAAAAAATTAACCAACCTTCCTCCCATTTTATAGCCCCCACCAAATCCTCCTCCGCCACCACCTCCTCCATAGCCTCCACGGTCTCCCCCACGGAAACCTCCACGGCCTCTGTAGCCGCCGCCGCCTCTGTCGCCGCCGTAACCACCTCTGCTTCCACGATCTGCAAACAGTCACAGCATTGTGAGTAAAACTGTAACAACTTTTTAAGGAGAACATTTTGCTATTTTCAATCCTCTGTGGTTTTTAAGAACACAAACAGCTGACACGCACCTCCACCTCCAAATCCTGCGTCTCCTGGTTTGGGTGCGCCACACTTGTTACACTCTTGCCGCCGTGCAAAATTCATGTTGCCACAAGAGCTGAGGACAGAGGAAAAACCAGTTGAGCACTTTATACTTAGAAATATAATCAACACATGAGGGCAAATGAACCCCTGAAGTTGTATATTAGTTACAACTTTTTTTTTTTTTTAAATAATGGGGCAGTGGGGGCAATGAAGAGACAAACCTGTTGGGGCAGGGCCAGTCCCCTCCCTTAATGTCAAAGTTAGGTCCTCCTCCACCGCCACGACCTCTGAAACCTAACACAAGGCACCAGGTCAAAAACTTCAGATCAGCAACATTAACACAAGTATTTCAATTTATTTCTAAACTACATACTTGCAGTATTTGCCATTTGAGCAGAGCGTCAGCTCGATCAATACCCACCTCCTCGTCCCCCTCCTCTTCCACCTCTCTGTGTGAATTCAGCTCTGCGAGTGGCAAATGATACTTTGATGGGTTTTCCATTGAACTCTTTGCCTGAAATGGAAAAGATAACAAAGCCAGTACAGGGACACCGTAGGATTTGAACAAAACAGTACGATGAGGACTTCAAAGACACGCCTGTGCTCTTACCATCAAACCAATCAATAGCAGCTTTGGCAGAGGGCGGGTCATCAAAGGACACTGTAGCTTCTCCCTTTGGCCGACCGGTGGCCTTGTCAGAGTAGATGTTTATCATTGGCTGGCCAGTCTTCTTGTTTACCTAAAAGCACAAAATGAACACACAACATTGAACACAACAAACCAAACAATGTGTCATTTTCATTAAGAGTTCACTAATTTGCTTCAAAAATACCAATGTGACATAAAAGTAACAAACTAGAGAAGTGTTCACATCGTAGTGCAGCGTTTGATAAATCAAAGAGAACAACTCAATACCTTTATGATACCAATTTGCTTGAAGAAGTCACCCACTTCCTGAACCGTGGCATCTTCTCCCAGTCCCTGGACAAAGATTGTGTTGTTGTCAGAGTTGTCCTGCTCACCAGCTGTGGAAGACATCAGAGGAGAGAAGACGTCAGTGATGAGGATATACAGAGATCAACCAGTGAGGATTTACTGTGCTCATCTCACAGGCAGAGGCAAAACACAAGTAATGATCAAAGAGTTTCACCTGGTTCATCCCTTGAGCCGTAGTCTCGAGAGCCTGTAAAACAGAGGAGAGGAGGAAGACAATGCTTGAGCAAGAAATCTTAAACTGTCCGCACGCTTTCACACAAATAATTAACTTCATCCCTATCAATGCATAATGATAAAGAAAATTAAACAAATGTCCATGTTTACAGCTCTCTGATGGGTGTTTTCATACCGCTGCGCCACATACCAACACCTTGCAACAAGAACAGAACTGTTCTGTTTTTTTGAGCTTACACCAGAAAAGAAAACCACCAAAAAGTCTCCAGTTTTAGAAAGTTCTCCTCCTTCGTCCTGGGAACACCTCTGTCATTTACAATCAGCCCTTGTCTTCATGCAACAATACCATTATTTTACAACTCAGGCTCCATGTTCTTTACCATATCTGAAGTCACTTATGAGAATTCCTGCTAAGAATAATAGGTGGAGTCCTTTGGGATCTGGACATGAAAATGGTGGCATTCACTGAGATTTTTTTTTTTTTAATCCCCCTCTCTTTTTTGCTAACTCAAGTTCTTTCCTCCCCCACCGACACAGTTCTGATGCTCGTCACTTACCACCGTAATTTTTGTAGCCACCACGGTCACCACCTCTGCAGAGGAAAAATTGGAGATATGATGGCTTTTCCTTTGTCCCAACTGAGAGCTCAAAGCTCCCCTACATCCCCATCAGTTTGCACTCCTGCCAGCGTGTGCGACTATGGTGGAAATGTCTCACACGAGGAATGCGTTAGTCTTTGACATTAGAGATCAATGGACAGACGACTAGGCAGCTCTGACGTCAGGCAGACGAGTGAAGACAATTATTACATGTCAGCGGGTCACCATTTACAGAGAATTGGGCACTTTTTCTTTTTACATGACCGGATTGGCTACCAAGAGCTGGAAAACCAGCTAAATTTAAAAAAAAACAAAACAAAACATAAGGCCAAATTGTTGTGAAAGGGGTGTAGGAACTGATAAGCAATCTTCCACTGAGTGCGTTTATGAGATCCTTTAACTGAGGTCCAAGTTTTAGTTCAATCACTCTGAATACCTGTAGTATAAAATGTAGATCCATGTTAACACAACACACATGTTCGCCATTGTCAAATATACAACACTTGAATGAAACCTGTTGAATGCGAAGCAGCTGAAGATGTGGGCTCCAGGTCTAAGGGCATCGTTTCAGCGGAGTTTCCTTTGTTCAAAAACCATTATGTGGTCCTCAGAGCACAAGAAACACACCAAAGCTGAGTTTCTAGCAATTGAAAAAATATGGCTGCTGGAGATTTAACTCTAATTTTGATAGTAACAGTAAAAAAAAATAAGATGGAAGCACAGCAAAAATTCCCCACTGTTTGGATCAAGATCAAATGACAAAATGTGACAGAAAAGTTCTCGTCTGAATCAGAGACTGCCATGGTCTAAGAATATAGATAACGCAGAACAAATATACAACAGACAAGAGTCTATTGTGCCAGTCGGCTTCACGGCGTTACCTGGTGGACCAATGTGTGGAGCTTTTACGTTGTACCAAAGTGCTACCTTTGCAGGTACTACAGGGAGGAAATGGGTCCATTCACAAGGGTGAAAAGATGACTCACATTATGTGCTTAGCTCAGAGTGGAGCACAAGTTTTCGGTGCCTAAGAAAGAACTGTGTCATATCTTAATGATGTGCTGCAGCACTGTTCACGTTACAGAAACTGTCTTCAGGTAGAGTTCTTAACTTTTTCAATGCTTCAATGTTTTGATTAATACTATACAGACTGATTAAAAGAAAAAAAAAAAAATAGGAAAAAAGGAAGGGGAAAAAGGCACAAGGTGCCCCTTCGTGGTTTATCGAAAAATTGCCGGCTGTTGGGACAAACTCTGTCACCAGGTCAGGGGTAATATGATCAGCAAGACCAGGTCTCTTTTGCCTTTAAAGCTCCATTTTGAGCAGGTATGTTCAGTCTCCATTCAGTTACTTGGAAACCCAGTGATAACGAGCAGATCCCCATTGGGTCAAGTATCTCATCTTTAACCTCCATCTAACCACCACTTGTGTGTAAGCACCCATCATTTGATCTCAACAGCAATGTGGATTAGACAGACTTGTTTAAAAACTCCAGGAGAATCGGGTTTGGAAAAAAACACTGACGCAGTTTGGGAACCTGGAGCACAATGCAGAGGGGTAGTGAATATTACTTATGTGATCTGTGACAACTTCGGATAAACCAGGTTTTGGGAAAACAAAAACGAAAAACAGTTTGAGGATCTGGAGCACAAAGCAGATGAGTGGTGAAAATCATCAAGGTGGATGGTGTGAAGTTCATGAGTGATGATGTGTTGAGTGGCAACAAGTCATTTCTCATATTTCAGTGTATAGGAGGTACCTTGGGGGCAGTGGCACTATGCAACTTACCCCATACCAGGAGGTCCACCTCTTCCGCCACGGTCGTATCCGCCACGGTCGTATCCACCACTGCGGTCATAGCCGCCACGGTCATAACCACCACGGTCATAGCCACCGCGGCCTCGGCCTCTGTAGCCCCCTCCATCTGAGCGGTCTCCTTGGTCACGTCCAAACCTTCCACCCTGACCGCCACTGTCACCTGGAGCAAAGAAAGATTTAATGAGGACCTTGTGTCACGTTCATATGTTCTTTCAAAATGTATGTGTAGTGTGTATATTTAAGTTCCAGTTATTCATACCTTCACTCCATCTTCCATAGCCACCGCCGCCACTGCCACCCCCTCCACCTTGTCCCTGGCCACCGTAAGAACTTTGCTGTCCATAGCTGTCGCCCCCTTGGCTCTGGCCACCATAGGAAGCTTGCTGCCCATAAGTCTTGTCTCCATACCTTGAGACAAAAAACACAGAAAGTCAGTGAGACTCATGAGGCTCAGACAACTCAGAGCACTCACTCAACCTAAGACGGTCCCTGAATAATGTGAGATGAGTGTCTTACCCAGTCGAGTCCTGTCCGCTATAGTTATCATAGCTCTGTTGTTGAGGCTGATTATATCCGCCTGGCAAAATACAGAGATGAGTCAAAAAGACAATTCACAAAACTGCATCTAAACATTAAAAATAATTACGTGAGGATTTAACAAATTAGAAAGGCATCAGTGCAATATTCATTGGTTTGCCAAACAACTGCTGTTCTGAAAATCTAGACATACTATACCTGGCGTCACACCTTGCTGTCCATAGCCACCATAACTCTGTCCCCCATAAGAGCTACCGCCATTTCCTTGGCCATAACCCTGTCAAACAGAAAGACCAGTTCGTTGACATAAAACTTGATTCTGACAGCGAACAGGCTGACAGTCATTTGAGGAATGGGCTTACCTGTCCACTCTGCTGACCGCCATATGATCCATAGCTAGACACAAGATATCAGCAGTTAGTGTCATGCTTCATATGCATCCAAGAAGTGGTTATATTTACATATATATGAACATTCAATTAATGTGAGGCTCGTTTGTTTGTACATTACCTTTGCGAGCCACCGTAGCCTGAATCTGAAAGAGACACAAAGCAGTGGTTTAAAGTTGTAAAAGGTTGACCGGAAGAAGAAAAGTATGTTTCCCAAATGATGGTGACTAAGCATTTCAGGATGAATCTGTAGTTTGAAGGCAGCAGAGGGTGGGCGTCACGTTCAGCAGGACAGCTGCACGGAAACGGGCCCGTCACCACGCCAACCCACTAAAAATGGCGGTCACTTAGTCTCGGCTCGGGCTAAATCACGCAACAAAACTACCAGGAGCTTAAAAATTATGCCCATTCTTTGGAAAGTTTGCTTCCAAAGAAACTCGCTAAACTGTGCAAACTTGTTCTAAAACCACATCTGCCCAAGTGGCGCAAAATGTTTCCTGTTCAGGTGGTAAACAATAGCATCGGCATAAACAAAGACACATTCATGTTCGCTAGCAGGCACCTGGGGCTAAGTTAGCTAGCCGACACAAGGCCTTCCACTGTCTACAGCAGTATTTCCATATACGAACAGTGCGGCGCAATCCTCGATAAATCCACACTCGAGTGTAATCATAGAGTAAACTCCCCTCTACAAAAAATTTTCACTGAACTTCCCGATAAACGTACTTCTACGCAGAAACGACGAGCCATGTTCCATGAAATAGACGCAGCCCATGTTCTGGCCTCGCGGTTGTCTGCTAACTAATAGCTCCAATGCTATTCGACCTACTTTTCATTATCCATACAAAAAATACACACAAAATCGACACATACTAAAAAGGAGTGCTGACTTACCAGTGGCCATTCTGTGCCGATATATATATGTTAAAAACACAACGAACTATGTTTCTTCTGATTAGCTGATAAAAACCCAGGTTGACATCTGCGTAGCGCCACAGGACTGAGCTCACCACACTGCGGCACTTCCCTTATGCAGCTTCTTCTTTTCCTGTTTGAACGCACAGCTCACATCCAGAGCTGAGTTACAGCACCGCCACCTACTGGTTCACAGTAGTGAGGATGAAAGAGTAATGCTGAAAATAACCTAAATACCACGTAAAACTGTACAGTATTCAGTGCTCCTTTGTTAATTGAGAAAGTTTGAAAAGATATTAGGCTGAATTGTATTAATCTTTTTCATTGTCGCATATTTATTATGTTGTGGGGACAAGAATCTACTCACACTAACACATTCATCTCAGTGGCACACAAGGTAAATCCTTTCATTTGTGGGTTAAGACTTGATTTTGGTTAAGCTTAGGATAAGGCTAATGAATGTGAATCAATGCAATGTAACTGTCTGAATATGACAAACACAAGGCTGTCTGTGTGTACATGAGTGACCAAACAACCCTTTTCATACAACATTTTTGACTTGGTTTGCATGCTCTCATGTCTCTCGCCTGTATGTCTGTCCTGAGAGAGGCGTCCCCACTCTATTTCTTTCCCTGAGGTTTCTTCCATTTTCCCCATTAAAAGTTTTCCCTTATTTGAATCCAGAGTCTGAGGACAGAGGGCAATGTATGCTGTGCAGATCTTGAGGTAAATTATAATACATAAATAAAAATCAGTGTTGAGTGTTGATTAACAATTCTATCAGCTGGTGCCTGTACTCCATTTAGATGTGTCCGTTTCAAGGTCCTGAATCTGTGCTTAGTTGCAGAGCCCTGTGTGACTTACTGGGAGACTTCACTGAAACATTACCGGTCATCAGGAACGATACTAGTTCAACCTGTTCTTGCTTTGACAACTCAGCATGTCTGGCATGAAAGAATGACGGTCTAGTGAGGAAATGCTCAACATTTTTAATTACAATATAAAAGTGTGTTTATGACAATGAGTTTTTGGGAACCCGGAGCAGGATTGATCACATCAGTCCTTGATCTGGGGGGAGTTGGTGTTTTGTTCCAATAACTTAAACAGACAGGTCAGTACACTTGCTTCTTGGAACAGGCTGCTGGTAGGGTTACTGAGAGTCACTCTCGATAGGAGGAGCTGCTGATTCAATTAAAACAGAAACAGTCTGTGGGCCTGTGTGATTTTAATCTCTCAACATTACTGTCTTGTGAATATTAGGACTGATGGAGCAGAATTGTCATGACAAATGACCAACAGATGGTGGAGATAACAACCTGCTAGAGTTCAGACTAAAATATACTCAGAGTTGGACTGATGGTCCTACACTCACAGCTATTCTGTAAAAGAATAATGCTACGATACTTCCCTCACATAGGTCATGTTTAGTGTAAGTGTCCAAGTTGTTGAATATGTTCTGTTCATATTCAACTACAGCCATGCCTGAAATCTCCTAAAACCTTATTTAATCCCAAAAAGTAATTAACATGACGGATTATTCCAATTTTATTCATTTAAAAAAATGCATGCCTTGATAAAACCAAATAATTACATCGTAAAATGGAATGACAAAAAAGTGACAGTACTGGGTAAAGTGACTTTCTATCAAAATATAAGCATGGAAGAAAACAAATATTAGACAGTGAAGTGTCAGAGTTTTAATTCTAACTTAATTATTAAGGCAGTGTTAAGAAGGCACAGGCTGCATTTCAACTGCTTGGCTGACCACCTCAAACTCCCCATATCCACACAAAACTACTGCAGTGACAGACACTGGGGGGGGGGTCCAACCATGTCGTGGTGCACATGACTGGACGAAATAATAGAAAATTACAGATAACCAAGGAGAGGTCGTATGTTCAAGTTACTGCCACATGACAAACACATTTCATAATCCTGTCAGATGCATATAAAATACACAACCACCATCTGGGAGGGCAGATCTGGTTTCAAGGCCAGAATATCAAGTGTTTTAACATTTTACCAATATAGGATACCTACATGTTCATTCTCATGTTCAAAAACAGGCTTTTACAGGGAATATAAATGCACAAAACCTCATGTTTTTGTCTAGAAATTGTCTTACCTTTTGCATCACTTTTTGTGCCTCTCAAAAAGTCACCATTACTGATTAAAATGAACAGAAACTTTTGCATAAGAGGCAGAATCCCTCATTAAAACACAAAGGTAAACATAATTGTACCTATGATGGCGGTTTGCCTCACCAAACATTAACCTCTTCATGTCTAAAACTACTCTGAGTGTTCACACTTCAACAGGAACACACAGCGCTCCTTAGGTTCACTTCACGTATGATGCACAGTTACCTGCTGCGGTGTGACTACAAACCGTTTATCAATTAGATCAAAGTTACGAACATCCCAAGATGGAAAAAGTGAATGAGCAAATTCTGAATCCAAATCTTCATATTCACAGTGGAAATATAATTCTGTACATTCAGAGGTTGGGCGCAGCGAGTCCCCGTCCCACAAAACAGATGGCTTTTCAACTCTGAGCTGTCATCAGCTGATAAATCTGCACAGCCGCACCGACTGACTCATTGATATAATCCAATCACAATTAAATCTGAAATGAAGACGGCTGTGCTGCTTTTTCAAAGTGAGCACCGTATTCAGTTGATGATTTTCAAGCCAGAGTTGCAGTCAAACACCCAATTACACAAATTCATTCATTTATATCAAACCTGCTGAGGTAGGGTTTGCCTCATGATGCTCTGCTACCTGTAGTGCTCATGAACAGGGGTGATGAGCAAGTGTTTCATGTTTTTATATTCAGTCCTGATAAAACAAGACACACAGTAAAAAGAGAACATTTAAAACCACAACTTGAGTAGTGAGGCTGAGGCCGAGTGAGGCTCTTTAACTCCACACATCTTGCGAGTAGCGTCCCTTGGTCATCAGTTTCTTGATGTAATCTGTGGCCTGGCTGCGCGTCATGGCTCCCAGCTCTTCTGCGATCTCATAGAAGGTCGTCTGCACGTCTTTAGCCATGTTCCTGGCATCCCTAAAATCAGGAAAGAGATCACTTTGGACATGTGGTCGCCTTTGTTTTAGTGCTGTTTTTTTAAATATTGTTTATTAAATATGGCTCATTAATAAAAAAAAAAAAAGAACAAAAACTGATCTTCAGCCAGCAACAACATTCACCTCAAACTCTGCTTTTGACTTCTCAATCATGAGGAATTTACAGAGAGAATATTGACTTCCAAAAGGGTTATTTCATTAATTTTGTTTTCCTTGTGTGTAAATTCCTGTTTCTATAATAACAAACGGTCAATTTTGATATGAGTTACAATCTCCAATACTCAACAACTCACTCCAGAATTCTTTCACAACATAAATAAGTGAAGAAAGGCTCAATCTTTTTGAATAAATGATATTTAATTGGAATTTTTCACTGGGCAAAAGGGTGACTTACCCACAGACGTAGATATGAGCGTTGTCTGAGTGAATCAGCTTCCATAGGTTCTCCTTATTGTTCTTCAGGAGATGCTGCACGTACACCTTTATTTTGAAAATGGAAAGCGAAAACATTGTTCGTGTGTGCGTCTTTAGCTGTATGTTTAAAGGCACACAGCGCTACTTTACCCAAACATCAATTATCTGAATACCATTCTTGTTGCTATGTAAGACTTAATCTGTTGATGACCAGGAAACAACTGCACAAATTGAGATACACCTCTACTATAAAATCCTGGAACGTTTTTTTCTGAACTAAACAATGACTAACAAGGACACTGAAACCTACAAATTCCCCTAATCCAACCAGGTACGCTCAATAAGCTGAAGTATGTTTGAGTCCCAGCAGCTTCTAGCTCCACCTCTGAGGGACCAGCAGTGAGGAACAACAGCCGTACCTTGTGCTCCTGGTCTCTGGAGAAGGCGACATTAAGCTGCGTTAGAACATTGTTCTTCTCTGCCTCCTCCAGCTCCTCCTGGTAGATGTAATCCTCATTCTTATGTCTGCAGCCGAAATACATCACCGTCTCTCCGACCTCCTTTCCTATATAAGGAGACGAAACAAAACAAAGAACTGGTTATTTTGTACCTGCTGATTATTCCATTCAGCCTCTTCCACTGAGGCTTTTGAGAATATAACTGATCAAGTAATTGTCAGAAACAACTGCACACACAAAGATTAGATAAACACACACACACACACACACACACACACGACCCACAGCGTCTATAAGTACCTTGCTCTTTGAGCCAGGCCCTCTCTTGGACGAAGCCCATGAAGGGGGCGATTCCTGTCCCAGGGCCGATCATGATCACTGGGTTGGTGGCTTTGAAGGGCAGGCGGAACTGAGACTTGCGGATGTACATGGGAACGGTGGACTTGTGGCCGTTGTCGCTGACCACTTTGTTCATCAGCCAGTTGGTGGCGACTCCCTTGTTGGTGCGGCCAGTCTTGGTTTTGTACTCCACCACTACAGCACAAATGTGCACGCTGTTGGGGTGAACCTACAGAACACGGGAGTTACCAACAGATCTCTACTTTAATTCTCACAGCTGACTGTATTTGTGTCTTTGTGGCAGCATTTCTACAAATGAAGTCTTTCACAAAAGGAAAAAAGGATATGACTCTTGTCTATCTTGGGCGATTTAAACAGGGCATTACCTTTGAGGAGGAGGCGATGGAATAGTAGCGAGCCTGGAGACGAGGCAGCAGCTCGCACAGGTGGTCAATGGGAGGCTTCAAAGAAGGCATGTCCTCCAGGATGGCCAGGATGTTTCTACTGGCATCCAACACCCAACTCTGGTAGAGTGCCTATGGAGAGGCAGCAACAGAAAGACAATAACATGAAGTATTCGAGGTAGAAGGTGGTTGAAAAAACACAAGTATCTGTATGCAGTGTAACGGTCTCCATGCATGAACCTGGCACTGACCTTGCCCTCAGGTGAGGAGGAGGCCATCTTGCGCATATTCTCCTGGTGTTTGGGGTCAGAGGCGTACTGTGCCAGCTCGTAGAGGACGTTTGTGCGAGGAGGGTGTGTGATGTCCAGGTAGTGAGTGAGGGCCGTGCGGTAGGTGGTGGGGCAGGGGAAAGGGTGCTTCTTGTTAGACTCCTCTGAAAATACATAAAGCAGATTCAGTATTGGTATCTAGAAGGAAAAGAAAATGTGTATCAAGGGCAAAACATTAAATGTCATTTTCCTGACACTTTGACCTTCAGATCATTTATTTCTGTTCAACACTGCGGACCGTGCACAAAGTCCATCATTATGAAGCATTTCCTGTAATTTTTTATAATGTCAAACACTCAACAAGGACTGCCTTAATGATCACTTACGCAACCACAAATTACAGCTGAAATATTCCTGCAATAACACCTAATTGCTGTAATAAAACAATATCCCATCCATATGCATTGAGTGAGCTGATACTGCGAGCAGAGATATGAGGGGAAGGTTTCGTGAGAAGGTTTGGTCAAGTCAAGGTGCTTCACGCTTTCAGTGCCGCACCGTCAAGGTTGTTGAGAGAGATAACCACATCAAGGTCCACTTCAAGGATTTGTCCCAGCTTGTTCACCAAAGTGGAGTCATTTGTGGGGAAAACAGCAACGTGGTCACCTGACTCATATCTGAAAGCACACAATGTGGTAAATTGAGACTTTGACCTGTATTCATAAAACCTTAAAATTGAACAATAATCAGAGTTTTTCATCCAGTTGTACGGCATTGGGTTTATGAAAAAAAGAATATATAACAATACAATGGACGTATCCATCCAGTCTCACCTGATCTTGGAGCCCGTTATGTCTAACTCCAGGTGCATGAGATGTCTATCACCAGCTTTGTTGAGTTTGCGGTTGACAGTGACCGGGGCCAGGAAGGGGTTTTTCGAATCAAAGGGCCTAAAAAGAGATAAAAGAGCAACAGAAATGTGAAAATACAATCACAAAAGGCTGAGCGCAGTCACAGAAGAGACATGAAATCTCAACTGAATAAAAAAAATTACTGCAATCCATTAATCCATTAAATAAATGACTTATTATAATTTGATTAAAACAGGCTGCAGAAGTGTGTTTCTCATGTCCACTAGGGGGCAGAAAGCTTGATTTTTAGAAAGTGATCTTCAGTAAACTTCACAGTGGGTTGTAATTGTGGGTGAAATGTGAGCAGACAGCACTTTGATGAAGAATGAGTTCTGGTGATGAAGAACAGCGTCTCTGCTACAGTACTTACGGCTTTTGGACCTCAAAACTCTTCAGGCGGCCGATCTCTCCTGTGTACACTTTGTTCATGTTGATGTCTGTGTGCTCTTTCAGCTCGTACTGTCGTATGCTGCAGGGGAAAACAGTTTGAAGTTAGCCCCTTCAGACGCTCCAAACAGACACAGTGACGACAGTGAAGATCTTAGTGCTGGTAAAGAAAAGCTTCAGAGTAAAGGTAAGACAAATTAAGAACGGTGGCAGTATGGTGAAAACTGAAAAGCAGTAAAAGCTTGAAATGATGATGTGAATGAACCTTGATTCATCTCCTAAGGCTTCCACTCCAAAGTGCTCACAGACGGCCGGCCAGAACTGCTCTCTCCATGAAACGAAGTCCTCTTCCAGACTGAAAGACAATTGTATTACAATCAATAATACATGTTTGATGCAGCAAATATAATGACGATTGTTATTATTCATTATATAGATATTCTTGATATTAGCCCCTTTATGATTTTGGGGTAAACACTGGGTTGCATTACAGTGAGGGCTCACGTTTTTCATGGTGCACTGAACACCTCTACACCAAGAGAAACGTTTACTTGTCATTTCTTTTTTGGTGCAGAGAATTTGCAGGTCACTTACTTGCCATCATCGTCCCCTAAACCGAGGTCAAAGATGCGCTTGGCCCCAAGTTCTTCCAGCCTTTTATCAACATATTTTCCCATTGCATTGTAGTGTTCATATGTCTTGTTGCCCAAAGCGAATACCTGGAGACAGAACAGGACAAAGTGAGACACCGTCAGCATGTGGCCTTGGCCAAATCTGGATCCAAACAGACAGAAAATAAAAGTACATGATGAACTTGTGGTTTACAGTTATCAATATTTAGACAGAAATTGTCTTATGAAGTTAAGAGGGGAGCCACGATCCTTTGATCTGGATGCGATATCATCAATGCAGACTGAAAACATTGACATTGAAAACAACCCCCCCCATCCTCAGCTGTGTTTCCAACATGAGATCAGGTGGATGTGTTTTGCTAATGGCTAAGAGCACCTGTCAATAAAAGTGAGTATTCCAACAATAGATTATTTCATACATGCTAAAATTGCTGTATTGTATTCAAATTCTGAGTTTGTTGTTCGTAAAGCAAGCTAAGAGTTACAGGTATAGGTTACAACTTCTGGTAGGGCTGTGCTGCAGGCGGACCCAAGCCAAAGTTCATCTCAGCCACAAACACACAATCTCACAGCAGGTATTAACTGGGAGTCAGAAAAAACATCACTTCACTGTTTGCCTTGTGTGAAGGGAGATAGCGATCAACCAGGCAGCCAGAGAGCGCGTGATGATGTCTGTATGTCTGTCTTTTAACCGTCTCCCCCTTTCTCTCAAGATCTGTTACCGACTGCTCAGATTTGTGACTCTCAAGACAGCTGTTCCACTCAGCTATCCTGGTCACCACGCAACTCGTGTTAAAAGGGCATATACTATCCTCTCATATCAATCACAAGCCCTTGAATTGAACCTAAATTATTCCATGGAAGACTGTCAGCAATATCAACAAATATCTTATCGTCGTCCAAAGAATCAATGTAATATGGTATTATGATAAAACTCGCGATTTATACCCCTAAAAGTTAATAATTTAACAATGCAGATGTTTGCTTTTGGTTCAAGGGTGAACACAGTATCAAGTCAAAAACAAAATGAGAACAACATGCCAAACTTAATGTCTCACAAGAGATCCAAAAAAATCTCTCAGTGGCTGTAACGCATGCAGTCACTCTAATACAGACTAGATAAAATACAAGAGGAAGGGCGTGACTGTGCCCAAGAATTTAACTAGATTTCCCACAATCAATTTCTTCACTCAAATGAGGCCAGAGGCCCCGCACCCCAACAATGACACACACACACACACACTCACACACGACACACAAAGCCCTTTCTTTCACGATGCACACAAAGGCCGACGCAGCTCGTGTTAGTGAAGCCTGTGTGCTGTGTGTCAGCGGGATAGACACGCAAACTGACATAGCGTGACTCCTAAAATGAACAGGTAGTGAAGCAGTGACAGTGAACAAAATGTGAATTTATATGTGAGTAATTCAAATCCAGCCTTTGCATCCCATTAGTCAGAGCTGGCTGTTCAAATTTCCATGCAACAACAGAAGCTATATAAAAAATGTGCACATTGAAAAACACAAGTCTCTCATACATATTAAGTTTGGAACCTGAACATGAAACCTGAGCTGCAAAGACGAGCCCGTTAAGTGATCAGTCAATTCATCTGCAACTATTTTCATCAAAAATCTATAAACAGTTCGACTAATTTTTAAGCGAAAATACACTCACAGTGTAGTTTAGTCCCGAGAGGTCTTCATCGTCGTTCTCCTGCAGCCAGTCATAGAAGTCCTGGGCATTATCTGTTGGGTCTCCTTCACCATAGGTGGCCATGCAAAATATGGCGAGGGAGTTTTCAATCTCTGACAGACGTGACAGCTCCCCCTGGAACATGAGCCAGCAGAATCAGACAGTGAGCACTGGAAAACTAATCATTTTCACATATTATTCTGTAATATAAAAAGCACATTATCATTGGTTATATGGTTCATCACTGGTTCTCAGTGTTGCAACACATTCTCGGAGAAAGCCTGACGTCATAACATTGTGCACTTTGACAGCGGACACATGTTGATATGAGTGTGTGTTGTCCTTGGGTGTTTACGGACTCACTTGCCCGGACATGTTTCATTTTATCACAGTGAATTTATAATTAGAATAATTATTACACTTGCAGTTATTAGAAACTGTTGCTTGGCTCATGTTTTACATTTTCATCAAAATCACTGAAGTCTCATGTCTGGACATCGCAGCAGAATCAGATTATCCACAGTCTTAAGCACTTCAGTGACACGTAGTTCATAATCTGTTCACAAATCATTGCGACAATAACCGACAGCTATCGTGAGTAATATCCAAAAGAACGAGCTCTTGTTAGTTTCGCTTCTGTGGTTTGGATGTTTTTCCACTGATGCAAATTACCATGTCATACTCCTCTGGATCGGCAGCCATTCCTTTCATGCCGTACCGCTGCGCGTCTTTGGACAGTCTGTTGGCAAACTCCTCTCCTGTGCCTGTCTGGGAGCCGTAGAACACGATGATGTTCTTGCCCTGGTTACAAACAGATAGAAAAACACAAGGTTTACATGGTGCAAGAAGAGGCTTTATCCCTCAACTGCAATAACAAGCTCATTCATCTCTGGCTGCTTTATGACACAGACCATGTGCGAGTACAACAGATGCAGTAGATCTTTTGTAATTTAATTAAAATATGTGGCGAAAGCACGCTGAAATGCTGCATTGCCAGCTAGAGCACTGCTGCATGTGACACAGAGGTATGAACACAACCCAAAACTGCACAATGTTCGATGACTTCAACTCACTTCAAAGCAAACACACATGAGAACATGCAGCTTATATTTTCATAAACAAGAAGCTCAATCTGCACATGGATTTTGTCCTTGCCTACAAAGTTGCCAATGATAATTCACAACACAGAAAAACAGAGACAAAATCGAATAGCACTGTGGGCCAACGTTCTCTTCTGCCACCATCATGGTATCCAAACTATTTGCTCCAAAACCACATGATTCAAAACCGAAGTCCTCTCTCAAGGCTGGCTTAAAAACAGAGGACCATCAAAGTCAAAACTACAGCTACACAGAGTCACATCAGCAGGGAGACCGTTATGGTCGTATCATCATAGCAAAATGAGTGTTGGCTTTCAACTACAGGCTGTAGGCTGTAGGCTGAAAAACCAACAAAACAAAACAAATACACTTTTCAGCTGAAGTGTTCCACTTATTTGCTGAGGAGAAAAACAATCAACATGTTGTGAAAGGCCACAACAGAAACACTGTTTAACACTGTATATCTGCAAGTCCAAATGATTCACAGAAAACCCTGAGTCATGTTTTGGAACCACAGATGTGCTCGTGGAGAATGAATTCATGTTGGCTAAAGGAAACGGCAGACACAGAACACGATTTGAGCTCATGTTATGGGAAAGGTTACGTGACTGAAAAAAAAAAAAAAAGAGAAATGCTTGTTAACAGTAACATTACTCACCGTTTTCTTCATTTTCTCGATGAAACTTGTCTCTCTTGTGGTGGGTGCTCTGTGATAAAAACAGATTTGACTTGTTATTAAGTAAGTTAACAAGTCGAGTTGTCCTTTACCATGACATTAACTATCTAGCACTTAGCAATGACCACGTTCATCCCTTACAAATGGAAATGTACTTTCATGTAATGCATCAGCTGTAATGAGAGGTGGAACTACTCCTCATCAATTAAAGGCCAAATAATCAAATTCAAGGTTTAACCTGATACCTTAAAGAAGAAGTACACTGTAGCCCTGCGAGCTCAGAGGGTTCAAAGGGATCAATAAAATGTATTTACTCTACAACTTTAGTTTTATTTAGAGCCAACCGATAAGACGGGAGTCGGTAATACTATGACAGTTGAGGTAAACACGGTTCAAAAGAGACACTTAAACATCTTCTGGGTAAAGAAAGTAGTAGAACTGGTTAATAAGTCAACATTATCATCTACCTCGCAAACATGTGATCATACTGATCAGATTTGTAAATTGCGCTGATGACTAAGCAAACCGAGAAAATGAGTGTTTGAAGTTTTTTGTTTAATGACAATTAATATATTTCATATTAATATTTAACAAATAAATAGGTGGATAGAAATGTACTGAGTTCTTATTTATTATTAAAATGACAAATAATCATGCACCAGCAACTTGGGTTAAAAGAAATGTGTGTAAGCCCTTTAAATTGATCAGGAATTAAAATTCGAGTGCAACTGCATTAAATCACAACAAAATGAAAACATCAAATCACAATGAAGTCACAAACGACTGCAAACAAACCTGATAAATTCACATTCACAATTTCAATGATTTATTTGAGTCAGTATCACATCAATATGCGATATCAGTATCAGACCATTGCATCCCTACATCAGTATGGATTATTTTATGTGGATGATTCATTCGCCTCATTGCGATATACAGCACAAAAGCCACAACAGCCTTACTGCTCAGACCAAGCATGACGTGAACACATTTTCAAATAATCAGCATCTAAATAAATGTGCAGCACGTGGACAACGTGAGCAAACTGTCTATTCTTTGTTATTTCTACAACAACAGGGAGTAGCAGAGCTGTGACTCAGCAGCCACACAGGCATTAGTCATAGTAACCATATGTGCAAGCACGTACTAAGCATCCGCATACAGTTTGCAATTTGTGATATTAAAGAGGGTACACCTCACGGTAATTCAATATCTTTATCCAGATTTGTCCAGGAAGTAATTAAAGGATGGGAACAGATCAAAACAACACATGTGAATGCAGTGTTTGGAGGAAAAAAAAAAAGGGAAACAGGAAGCAAAATCTATTATCGAGCCAAATAAAAGGCAACGCCGCTTCATTCAGCATCAAAGGTCTGAGTGGACAGCTGCAATTCCGTCTGCACTGAGAAAAATAAAAAGCCTACATGTAAGAACAAGCAGAAATGGTGAATATATTTTCAGATTTCACATATCCAAAAGCACAAGGCTATAATACAGCCATGAAAGCTAAGAGAAATAGAGGTGATATATGAATTTGCTACATTTAATCTGGGCTATATTAAGTATGAAGGAATTACACACAAAGAGCATCTGATTTCTTTTCTGTTCTTCTTCTCATCCACAGAGCAGCCGTGTGCAGAGTGCAGGCATGTGGGCCTGATGCCCAACATGCCATAAAAATGGGCCCCCTTGATTAATAAGGACTGCACACAAACACACAGAGCGAAGTGTAAACTCTCGATTAAAATTTGAAACAAGCTCGGTCAGACATTTTAATCCATTCCTTGGTCATTTCACTTGGGTTAGATTGTAGTTTTATTCTTTAATCTCAGTAAAGTACAAAGACTTAATGGAATGAAGATACAGGAAAAAACACAACTTATGGACAAAAATCATAGTTGACAAATGGCCCCACTTCATTTAGAGAAGACAAAGCTGTGTTTGCAAATCATACATTTTCAACAGGAATTTAAGTACTGCTGATCTGAGTGTGAACGAGCGCATGGACGCTGGCGTTCGGTCATCGGTGAACAATTTACATTTTAGCCCGAATAGCTCAGAGCTCATCAGCATTTATATATACTGTCAAATTTCATTTCCATCTATTCAACTCTTCCAGGACCTAAACATTTCCAAACATGCATACTGAGTCAGTTCAGTCTTGCTCTGCAGCACAAGGCTCATTCACCAGCGGAGGTGATCTTATGATGCTACAATCAATGACATGTTTTAGATTTACTCTTTAAAGGTACACAATGAAATGGAAATCAAACTCACGCAATGCTTATTTACTGACTAAAATGAAACAATCCTGGACATGTGCGACACAATGATGGCTGACACTGTAACTCACTGAACAGCGTTTGAGGAGCTTGTGGAAAAAGGGGGAAAAACAGAAGACCCAATAATTAAATTGGATTTGTAGTCAAACAGATTTTACGACCATCTGTTACATAACCTCCTGGGAACATTGAATGGTTTTTGAAACCACTATCTTGCCAGTCTGTGCTCGAGACAAGCAAATGGCACTGTGCGTAACGTTTACTTTGGAAACGAGCCGCCACTTCATTTACAAATCACTTTTACAAGGTGTCAAAGAAACACTTACACACCTAAGTGTGAGCTGAGCTAAGAAATCAAACAGCAGGATTAAACGATAGCTGTGAAAAATGTTTATGACCATATAAAGCAAGAATCATTAAAAAAAAAAAAAAAATCTCTTATTGTGTCTTAGAGGGCACAGTAAATCAAACACTTTTACTGACCTTTCAGCAGCATCTCTCCTGTCCTCTGGCAGGGAGAAGACACAGCCCATGGCATGCAGCCCTGTAGCTCGCCACTGCCACTACCACCACTGGCTAGGCCACACCGGGAGCCGCCACGCTCAAAATCAAAAGCAGGACGTCAACACTCCACAGCCACAGGATGGAAAAATAAACCAGCCCAGAAAGGCAGCCGGACACTCGCAGGTTTGGAAGAGCTGCCTGGCTTCACCATAGAGGCTTCAAACACGATGTGAACTCTGTCTCTTCCTGTGCTGCTCTCTGAGACCAGCAGCGTCTGTTCTCCACACACACACAGCCTACAAGCCCTGTCAGTGTCTGGCAACCGCTGAGGACACAATGGTGGGAAACTGACTTTCCCATAAAATGTAGCCGAGCTGCAGACCCACACTTTTGACTCACACAAACACACACTGAAACACTCTTGAGCTGAAAATGCCTTCCTCCTTGTCCCCGCCCCTTTTCCTCTCTGGTCTGAAAGGTGTTGGGAATGAAAAAGTCTACAAGAGCCATTCTAAGAATTTGGCTGGTTATCAGAGCAACTCCACGGTGGACCATTTAAGAGAGCGAGAGGTGGGGGGGGGGGGGCTGTGAATGGTAGTTTTTTCTCAAGTATCTCCCGCCCCCATCTCACTGGAGGAGAGAAAGGGGAATGTCATTGCTATGGTAACCTCATTTATCATAAAAGGATTGCATTTGTGACATGGCGCTACTCCAATGGCAGAGCAGCTCAGCTCAGCCCACACACACACACACACACACACACACACACACACACACATGCATACACATATACACACACACATAAAGAAAAACAAGGGAGTAGGGAAAAGAATGAAAAAAAAAAGTAACTCAGGGCAAAGAAAGGGTTGCTTGTCTTTTGCCTCAACTTTCCACCTTTGGAGAGGACTCACAAAAGCAGCTTGGCTAGCCCTCCTCATTTGCTCTCCAGGGAACTTTCAAAATGGGTTCAGAGCCAAAAACAAAAGCACAGGAAAGACATGGAAGACTACGCCCCCTTCATAACAGTTAGGTAATCACTGCTCCCTTTAAGGGGAGGGGAGACCAGCTTGGCGCTTGTGTTGCTCTATGCTCCCCTTCCTGTATTCCCGCCCTGCACTGATACATGCTCTTCCCGAGGCAACACATGCTCTAGGGGGGTCTTTCCAAGTCCTGCTTTTGCACAAATGGCCTGGATCTCCCCCACTCGGCCTCCAACACTGTCTCCATTCACACAACCACACAGCGAGTGTGGCTGCTGCTGGCCCGTGGCTTTTACTCTGGTGACCAAAGAAATTGTGTTGTGGTTGGGGAGGGAATAAAAGTGTGGCCAATGGAAGGAGAGTCCACTGAAACCAAGCCAAGCCTCCATAACTCCACTGATAAGTGATGAGGGGAGGGAGCGGAGAGGGAGAGGCACACATGCACTGAGAGACAGGCAGGCCGGAGAGTGAGATCAGACAAGTTTCTGAGGGAACGACACTGTGTAAAAGAGCACTGAAGGCAAAGAGAAAACAAAGGTCACTACTGGTGGAACATTTACAAGCCTGAAGCTATGCACTGTCACACACTTTCTTCAAGGCTCATACGGTGACTACTCCAACCGCTTATATGTAATAAAGCATTTGCAGGTAACTAGAGATACACTATACTATAAGCAAAGTCCAATTACAAAAACACAACAATTAAAAAAGTAATATCTTACTATGCCAAGATACTCCGCTCAGTAATCAATGAAAATATTAATTTCAACTGCAGAAAAACATGTCTTTTGGAATTCCATATCATAACACAGCATTTAACAGTTTTTACATGAACTACAGTGTGTGTGACAATTTTTGGGCAACAAATCTTGTGTGGATCAAAGTAAATATTGCGTCTCTTTGGGAGGTTTGTTCAACAGAAAGTACTGGTGTCAAAACCAGCTCCTAGATGAGTACAAGATAGCATAGAGGCAACAAGATAAACTTGATTCCTAAAAGTAAAGCTTCTTTAAATATGAGTCAACACATGACTTTACAGTGTGGCTGACGGGCTAACACTTCACAAGTAATGGAGGAGCTAATTTTCATTTGATAATCGTTTCATGAGCCGTCCTAGCAGCATGGTATCGCCGTAAGAAAACGCAAAATTTCTGATGTCCAAAGTCGTAGCCATAAGGCCCTAAACCTGCAGTAAAAACAAGTGTAAAACAGACTTCTTTTATATGGTGAGATAAGAGAACACGCTTTTTTATTTGACCTTTTTTCGTAAAAAGAACCGTGAAACACCTCATCATATATCTGCTAAGAATTAAAGGTAGCATTTGCCTTCATCATATTTTGTTAAAAAAATATTAAGAGTTGGAAGCAGGATATGACCAAATTAAAAAAAGATAAATGCAACATGGATCTCTTGAAGAATCTATGAAATCTACACAATAGCCAGTGTTACATGAAACTTCAATGACTAAAAGTAAAGCACAATCTATGTAAAAGACACAATATATATCCTCCTCCTTACATTTAGGAGCATAAGGATTTCAACCTGTTTCTTTACCTTTCAGCAGCATTAATTTTTTCCTCCTACACCAGTTAATACTCCAAACTCTTTAAAAAATGTGAAATAAAACGCAGTTTTAACGTGACGGATACTCACGGTGTGTCGAGCTTCTTGAACTCGGGGATGGGCTCAGGCTTCTTGCGTGACATGAACCAGTAAATGACGAGGCCGACAACCAGGGAGAAGAGGAGGAGGTCCAGGTTGCTGAAAAGAGGCTCCTCTTCGGCCTCGGTGTGGGTGGTGGTCTCATCCATGTCTGTCATGTTGACGCTCTACATGAGAACAGAACAAACACGACTATTAGACCAGTCTACCATGAAAAAAAAAGAAAAAAGAAAAAAAAAAGGAATCGAAAAAGAAAATTGACAAAGTTCGTAAAGGTTATAACTAAGCTATTATTTTTTCAAAAATATGTTTTCAAAAACATCAAATATTTGCCTCACTTCTCTTTGAGTATTTGGACTGTTGGTTAGACTAAAGCACCAGTTTTTACTCTGGGAATAGATATTTGATATCTTTTTATTATTTTACAGACTGAAGACCATCATTATCTTGCAATGATAATAATTATCTTACATTGACTACATCTACACACGCTACACTTTACCTGTACATGTTCCCTAAATGCCTTCCTTACACAGACTACTGTCTGTTTTTCACAACGTGTCATGAATTGCTTTTTTTTTTATAATTTAAGTTTTTATTTGAGTATGCATGAACAGACAGTATTCTTAATACATAATAATATATCCATAAGCAACCACAGTGGTACAGTTATATTATTGTCCAACAGTTACAACAGTGTCCCAGCAACGTTATGAGCAGAAACAAAAACCATCCCATGACCTTCATCATTAATTCTAGCTATCATTTGTTCATATGATACTATTTCTAACACAGATTTCATCCATTTCTTCAAGTCTGGAGGAGATGTACTCTTCCAAAATCTGAGGATCACTCGAGCAGCCCTGACCACCCCCACATTTATCACTGCAAAGTCATATTTTGACACACTTGGAAGCTGTGTTTGATCCCCCATCAGGCACAGTCTTGGTGATTTAGGTACCGTAGTACCTAACCACTTACCCATGTGTTCTAATATTTTTTTCCCAAAACGGGTAAACAAGTTTACATTCTCAGATGACATGTATAAATGTCCCAGTTTCTACCTGACATTTCCAACATAAATCACTGGCCAGCAAGTCCATCCTGTGGTGCTAAGAAGGAGTAAAATAAAACCTACGTAATAACTTACATCGAATAAATTGCCCTGTGCCTACTTTAGACATGAACTGGTTTAACAAAAAATGCAGGAAGAGCAAGTGTTAATTAAAACCTGCATTTCAAAAGTCTGTCACAGGTCTACAGGCTCGGGGTTAAATTCAAACTGAACAAAACTGGGGATTCATAAAACTGGTTAAAGTGCTGCACATACAATATGACTGTTAACATACATGAGCAGTTGTCCACATGCCATACCATACAATGACGCCATGTGTGCAAGCATTACTGGACAATAGGCTCTACATGCTACAAAACTGTGACCATTTGCTTCCCATAAACAAGGATTTTATTATTATTATTTTTTTTTTTGCATTAAAAAGCATCTCTTACCACACTGAGCACGAAAGCACTTCATGTTCTGACTGCTCAAGTTTCAATTAGGTTCAAAGAATGAAAAGAATGAGATCATCTTACGGCTAATCCAGCAAACTGGCTAGTCCACAACTACAGAACAATCTGTTTGACACGATAATGTGTACGCTCACTCAACAAACCACTGGTTTGCACACTTCTGGACTGCTGACTCACGGACATATCAAATAAATCACTTGAGCTTTTATGTACAGAGGTACCTGCGTGCCAGCCCAGTAGGTACACAAGTCACAGTTCATTTAAGGCTTTTCAGATGAACACTCAACATGGTCAAAAACACTTTGCAGTCAGTCATTTCTCAATAAAAGGTTCCAATGGTGTGTTCACAAATCAGTGTAGTGTGTTTTATGTGTTATATTTTGTACTGGAACATTGTCTATAATTGGACAACAAGATTTAAAAAATTGATTATCTGTCACTTTACAGCAAGCATTTCAAGCTAAATCAGACACTGAACATAAGTTTTTCTCAGAGCTTTTATCATGACTGTAGCTACACAGCAGCTTCATTGTTCTGTTTAATTGGTCTATGAAAACTGTACTAGTTAGTTTTATAATGGCATCCAAATGTATGGAATGATCAATTCTGGATTTTAAAGGCTGATATTGACATTTAAGAGGCATAAAAGTCTGTTCACAAACAAACTATGCTTACAAAGTGTTTATTTGAAAGATGTGATATGTATTGAGGGGAACATTTTATAGTTTTAAAAGTAACTTAGTCAGCGGTCTCTGATGGACAAACTATGTGAGTGACATTGTTTCTCAATGACTTCTGCCATTTCTGCATAGCCATTTGATTTTTCATTAGCTGACATATCATATAAGTAAGATATATCCACAAAAACCTAATATCAGCCAATTTATCAGTCTTGAAAGTAGTGACCCAAACACACTCAGTTGCCAGTTTATTAGGTAAACCTGACTAAAGGCCTGCAATAAATCCTGCCTTTGAGAGGGGTATTATATTAAATCATTTAAAATGGCTATTTTGCCTTTGTTGGACAGCAAGTAGTAAAGATGGAGACAGGTAAAAAGGGGGGAGCGAGGGGGGCAATGTATGCAACAAGGGTCCCACAGCTGGGATCAAACAAGAAACAGCTGTGGTTACGTGGTCACACACTTTAAGCATTTATGGTGCAGTTGAACTGTATTAAGTTATCCTCAGAGGTATATTATGTTCACCCTATTTATATCAATGAGGGTAGAATATTATTATAATATTAGTTTTAGCAAGATGTACCCAATAAACTGACAACTGAGGTTAAGTCTGATCATCCAGGAGCGAAGGTAATGACCACATACTACATCGTTTACGCAGTACCAGTGTCTCCTGTCTGTTGTAATATTGTATCCATGCCGACGACGTGTCCCAGCATAAAATGAACACACAAAAACCTCCTGTGTCAAGGTCAAAGCGTGTCTTACATGTATGAATACAAATGTACACAGAAGCACAGGCAATTTTTACTGATCATTTTGTTGATTTCACACACAGTGATGTATTCAAAAAGAGACCGTGATCGAGAAGCACTTACCTTAAGTTAAGCTCAAATGTTACTTAATGTTTTAGCGGTGTGGTCAAGGAGAAGTTGTCCAAAGACTACCAGCTATCCCAAATAAGCCACACACTTGACAGACGCACTGTATACCCTGTTCAAGTGTACGTAACTACAGACTATCACATGGTGTATTCAAAATCATGTGAGACTTTGGATAGTTGCCAACAGCGACAAGTAAAAGACACTTTAATAGCTGTTGCACCCGGGGATGTAGCTGATCAATGAATCAGACATGATTGAGGTTCACTGGAGTTCGTCCTAACAATTCACGTCTTCTGCTTAAAGCAAATAACGCTAGTTGTGTAACAGTCGGGATGGTGGAACCAGAGTCCGACAGCGTGTATGGAGTCCCACGTGAAAGTTAATGTAGACACCAGTTTAATTTCCTTCAAATGGGTTATGTCATAGCTGCTGAGCTATTTTCTTTTTACAAAATAATGCCAGCGGTCAAACAAAAAGAGGAAAATACCCAAGACAGCCAGCGGGAGTGGATTTTAGGGCCCCGACTATTCCCTGGACCGTGACAACTCTGGCTGAAAACACTACACTGTCAAAAATACAGGTTTATACAGAGACAAAACAGTGTTGGCTGAAACATGACATGTGCAAAGCTTATTAAATGTAAAATATTTCAACCTGTACACGCCGAGGAAACGACTTGCTCCAAAGACATAGAAGTTAGCCTCAGTTTGCGTAACATTGGAGTAAGCACTTCAGTTAAGCTAACGTTCATGCATCACTGAAAGAGCTAAGCATTTCCTCTCTTTTTCCATTTTCTAGCTCGGTGTTAATCTATTATTGCTGTCGTGTAATTCCCACAGACTGACACGCACTATAACTCGTAAAAAAACAATTTAAAGACGAGAGTTTGCTCTTGCGCTTACCTTCGTCTCCCCTCTTTGTGTTACACTCACACTGTATTCAACGCGGAAGGAAACTTTACGCCAGGTAGGATCAAACCAAATGGACCCTGGCAGCGGGGGAGGACACTTACACTTTCAGCGCCAATTACATCTAATTGTGGGATATTTGATATTTTTTTTTACAAAGCTACATATGTGTGTTTTTGAAATAAACACGTCTGGTCATATCGACTATTAAAATTAACAACGTTTATTCCTAATATCGATGGACACGTGTTTCGACATGGATCGGTCGACAAAGACATTACCTAATGTCATTATGCTCAAGTAACCCGCAGTGATAGATAACTTTCGAAGTGCAGCAGGCTAAGGATCATGGTTATGTAATATCACCAAGAGATCAGACCGTGGATCCCTGACAGAATGAGAGGCAGAGTCATTAAACACGTCCTCCTCAACTTCAAGGGTGTTTACGTTGACAGTACCAAGGGCATATGTTAGATTACCATGTTTAGTTATTCGTCCAGTGGACGAACTATTATTTACTGAAGTAAAAGTACCAATGCCACATAATAAAAATATTCTGTTAGAGGTAAAAGTCATGCATTCAAAATCTTCTTTAAGCAGAAGTTCACAAGGACACCAAAATGTGCTTGATGTATGAAAAGTAAAAGTATTCATTTAGGGGCAGAGTGACCCTGTCAAGAGAGACGGAGAGTTACTCAATTATTATATTATTTGTTATCAAATATTTGCTGTGATATTTCTGTCTTATTATTTGATATTTCTGTCATATTATTCACATTTGTCTTTTTGCTTTTGTTTGTTTTTCTCCAGTATCGTTTGGGATTAATAAGGTACTCTATTTGTCTATCTGTTTTATCCTTTAGGCTTCAATGCACTACATTTCAGAGAGAAATTGATTATTGTGTAGTTTTAACTTTAGCAATTAATCATATTTTATAAGCTTATCACAGGTTTTCTACATAAAATCATGCAAAAGAACTAGTTCATATTGCTTCCACATGAACGTCGTGGAGGAAGAAATACAGTATCTACTTCTCTAATGTGTAGTCAAGTACAAAGTTTAGAGTAACAGAAAATGGAAAAACTCAAGTAAATTACTTTAAGAATTGTACTTAAATACAATACATGAGTGTATGTGTTACATCAGTACGGCCTCAGTTAAGGTCACAGTTTGCATTACTACCTAACCACAGGGAGAAAATATTTATCTAATGTAACATAATAAAATAAAATGAGACGTAGTTTTTTAATCCTCGTGGGGATACCCAACTTTAACTCAACCAGATAAAAGGTGAAAAAAAAAGAAAAATATATCAAAGATATTCAAACACAAGGACAAAAGTAGGAGTACTAAAAAACATCTTCAAGTGTTTCTGTATTATATGATATACTTTATTGGAGGCTGCTTTTAATCATTGTCTTTTCATATAGGAGTAATTTTACTCTTTTTATTGTCATAATTTAACCTTTAATGATGATTGAATATTAAACATTTTCCATGTCCTTGTGTCTGCTGTACATGTATTGTAATAATAGTCAGAGACTTATGATGGCAAACAATGTTAACAATAGCAGTAATGATGACATGAGCTTTCATTTGCAGAAGACGCAACATTAAGTATCACAGACTCTTCGATTTCTGATTCCTGCTCTTGACCTTCTGACGGACCACGGCAAGAGTCGTGAAGAAGTTTCCCATGAACAGAATAAGGAAGCAGAGACCACACATCAAGACCTGGCATCACATGGAACACAGAGAACAATACATGAGTGAGCATGATAGTTTTAATTCAATGTTCAACTTGTGGTTGATTTCACCATAGCCATACAGATGATAAGGCCTCTACTGGTGTAAGCATGCTGTATAAGCAATTAAGAAGTGTTAATGCTGGCTGGATGATAGATAAATAGTTTCAGCAAATATTTAAGTTTTAGTAAGAACCAGATGAAATTGTGAAACTTGGTGACTGAGGTACGGACCTGCCATTCTTTACAGTCTGGACGCTGAGCCAGTCGGAAGAGAGACAGGCCGTTGAAGAGCTGCCAGAACTACAAGACAGAACATGACATCAGGGTTTATTTTGTGAAAACTGAATGTATACGCTGCAGTATGCAACACAGAGACGTGTTAAAGGTCACGCTGCTATCCAGATCACCTGAAAACATTGTGTCAAATCATGACGCTGCAGAATTACATGAACACATCAGCACTTATTAACGTCTTTTCTGTGTCACTCGGACTAAACCGTGACAATGCACAATTTTTGATGCAAGCTAAGCAGCAGTTAGAGGACATTTCTCAACTTCGGCTGCAAATCACGTCTGTGTCACAGACTGTACTCACATGACCAAAAAAGAGGAAGGGCAACAGAAACGTCAGCCCTTTCCACATCCACGACTGAAATCCCTCTGAAAACAGGAAGCAGACAAGAGTTTAAAAATCACTTTGTTTTAACCCCCACATCTGTTTATTAGCAGCAGGGACGATGGGGAGCCCAAGACACGCCGGATGACGCACCACTGCTTCTCATGACTTTCGAATTGAATATTCAGTTATGTTATGCCTGGCTGAGTGCGCCTGTGTTCTGCGTCCTTGGCCAGCGTATCTCACCCACGGTCAGATCCATGTTGTGTCTTTCTCCCAGAGCTCGCAGTCTGTACAGACATCCACTCTGATAATAGCACTGCAGACACTGAACAAAACCTGTGTGTTCCACATGGAAGAAAAACCGATCAGTTTGATTCAGGAAAGTGTGAACCATGAGCGTATTTCAAGTACTTTGACCTTACTTTGATAGAAGGAGTAGGCAAGGAACTGGCTCCTGAATATCTTGTACAGGTTCCCATCTGGCCTTGGGTGTGGGAGAGATGTAAATTGTTCATAAAAACTACAGTTTAAGTTGATGTATTTTCGTCTGACAGGAACAAAATAGAATAATAGAGTTTCATTGCTTCTTAACCTGTTATTTAAGGGGTTTTATCTTCCTCTACTCACCATGTTAGCATTACACCCGACAAAAAAGCTGACATGTAGTGATGAAAAACCCACCAGCCTTTGATCCTATGATACAGAACTCAGTTTAGACTTTTATTTGACATGCTTTTAGGTCAGAGAGCTAAGAATATGTTTTTTTTAATGAAATATATGGTAGTTTTATTTTCAATATTTTGATAGGGTGGTTGGCTGACCTGGAGCCGTTGGTGATGAGGATACTTTCCCTGATAGTTAATGTACAGTAGTACCACACCAGCAGGAAGTTGAGGATTGCATCAACAAATCTAAAATCGGGGACAAAAGACAAGTGCTGGATGTGGACATATGGTGTCCATATGATAAACTCATTGTATGAGAGATATGTGACGATGCTTACCTGTAGGTCACAAAGAAATAGCACATGAGAGAGAGCAGCAGCAGGAGGACCGTGAGGTACAGCTTGAACTTCTCATATTCATCTTTGTAGGCAAATCTGAAAAGGATGTGACAAATTCAGGTTTCAATATACAATACAAGGCTTTTCAGTACTACTGGAGTAGGCAAAACAGCCAAGAAAATGCTTTATTTAAGGAAATAAGGGATCTATTTAATATTAATCTAAAGTACTTGTTAGATAAAATAAAAACCATTTTACTGGGTGAAAGTTCACAGATAAATCTAAAGTAGGGCGGAAAATGTTGTTTAACCACATATACGTTACCATGCAAATGAATAGAAGGTTTAATATTCAGGTTTCGGGGCATTACTTACTTTGACTGCTTGCTGAAGAGAGTCACGTTCACATTTCCAAGAACCAGACTGAGGTACAAGCTGCAATATGAAACGATAATATTATTTTTGAATTGATGTATGGCAATAAAAGTAACTGATCCATTTTTATGTATTTAATCAGAGCGGTGACATCAAATTGCAGGTTTTCCTTCTGCTTTTGATTAAATAGAAGTCATCACCCATTTTTCTTGGGAAGGAAAGCTTCCATTTCAAAGTAAGCATTCGGTCGCGTCTTTATTTTCTCTTTGATTTCATCCAAGGTTTTAGCATCTTCTTCTGATCGTCCTGTGCTGCATCTGATGGACGATATAAGAGCATAAGGGCATAGGGTTGGTCTGTAACACTGACACGTGTGTGTGTGTGTGTGCGTGTGTGTGTGTGTGCGTGTGTGTGTGTGTGTGTGTGTGTGTGTGTGTGTGTGTGTGTGTGTGTGTGTGTTGAGTTGAGAGGGTTCCACTTTCTCCATATTAGCAAGTCTTTCTTTCACCCTTTGTCCAAATAAATGTGTATGACCGGAGGTACTGTTTCTATCTGTATACTATAAATTTGTGTCAATGCAAGTTTGGTTTGGTTGTGTGTGTTTGTGCGTGCGTGTGTGTGTGTGTGTGTGTGTGTAAGGTCACTTTTTGACTTGGTGGGACACCTCCTTCAGTCTTTTGCGCTGACGGGAAATGGAGGAAGAGCAGCTGTTTTGTAGCTTGGATATTTCATTCAGTTTCTCTAAGTACATTCTGTGTTTCTCCTGAGTGAGAAGAATATGATTCATATCAAAGAAATCAAAGAATTCAGATCAAAGAAAATGTGTATTAGATGAAGCATTTTGCACTATTTTGAACTTTTGGTCTGGTAGATTGCAGTCTGGACCACAATCAAGATATCTGACATTAATGAGCAGATGTTTGGCAGCTTTACAAGAGATTTAACTCGTTCATATCAAATTTAAAAAATGCCATTGTGTCTAAGTATGCAATGAATAACCAGTTTCCTACCTGAAGTTGTTGATACTCCTCTTCCAGACATTTCCACTCCTCCAGAATGGATGTTAAACTTTGAGACATTTTGTAATCACTACACTGTTTGGGCAGCAACCCCACTCTCACTTAAAACAAAACGAGTAAGTATTGTTTAACCACAAAGAAATGACTTGCTCACAGTGCTATGTTCAAGCATTTCTCTCCAGGGTGTGTGTCACATCTCCAGACGGTTTATTGCACAAAGTGAACTTTGACTGGTGCAAAAGTGCAAGATTTTGACTTGGACATTGTTCTGAGCAAATTCTTCGCTTAGAACATCACAGAGCAAAAAGCAAACGGATGTTGTTGACTATATTTTATACAATGCAGACTCAAGGTCTACCTTTTTACCTTTGCCATGATTCACCCGGCTCCCTGTTAGCTAGATGTTTTGTGCATATTTTATCTTTCACTATATGCTGTTCGTCACGTACACAGCTGCACATGAGCGACACCTGGTGGATGAAACGACTAAACCAGTGGTAACTCACTTTGCCATAGAGGCTGGTGTCCAGGGGGAATGTGGCTTTTGGAACTTGATGACAATTATTTTTAAAGATTTAAGAATCTAAATAGTCGGATGTGAAAATTCTGTGTTTTTTAAAATTGCAAAACCTGCACAAAATAGAATGACAAAAGCCAGACAGAGCGATGTTTTGACACAAAACAAATTCCAGTTTGATTATATTTAAAAAGATAACACATTTATTGGTCTGTACTCTATAATCAAATAAAAACCTAAATTAACAGTTTAAGAAAAAAATAACAAGAAGAAACTGCAGGTCCAAGTCAACGTAAGTGTACAGCATGTTGTGACAATCAATAATAATTAGATGCATGTGTGTTTTCTGTGACATTTTGTCAGATAGATAGATAGATAGATAGATAGATAGATAGATAGATCACCAAGAACATAATGTCATTCAAAAAGACCTGACTGAAATAAGAACTTGGGTCCTCATTAACACACACACAGAAAAATAAAATACAAATTAAAATGCGTTATATCAAAAGGACCAACAAAATCTGTATAAGCCAGCCATAATGATCAGAAAACAAATGAAATAACCCTGCACGTAATACAGCAAACCTGTGCTGGACTGTGATGTGTCATCACACCAGCCAGGTTAAGATAAAGCAATTGCAGTCACATTTGGTCTCGTAAAAAATATTCCTACCAAAATATGTAGTCACTCAAAATGTGTCGAAATGACGCTTTTATTCTGAAATACTGGGCCGGAGGGCCATGGCTGATGCCTCCGGAGTACGTTACAGCGCATGCGCAGACAACTGACAGCGACCGGTAAGTGTTTTGTCAGGGACAGCTGTGCGGTGCAAAGCTCACTGGAGCTGTGGACGAGAGGCTGGTGAATTATCTGCATATAAAGTGGCTTAATGTGTGGGTTCCTGACCACTAATTAAGTCACACTGGGACTGCCTAGTTTAGCCAACACGAAAGAGAAAGAAAACCCAAACAGTTTGATGACAAAGGTAAGATTTCATACTGTGAGTTCGAGCCCAGCTCAGCTAGCGTTAGCCTGCTTTAGCTAGTACACTGTCGTCAGTTAGCTGGTCAGCGAGCATGTCATTAAATAGTTGCTGCAATGGGGTGTTGTTATGAAGAAAGATGTCCGTAATTTTATCTAGCTGACATATTAATGTGAATCCTTTCTGCCTCACCGAGAGCAGGGCAGCTCAAGCTGTCCCACTGACAATGAATGACAGGCTGAGTGACACAATATCAGCTGAACCTTAAAATCTGAAACGTTCTGAGCAGCAGTTTGTGCCTCACATCTGATGGTTATCTGGCACGAACTGGTTACTAGTCTGGTTTCTAGTCACCATTGACCAGTTTATTATTAGCATGTATATTATTGGCTCTTAATAAATCATTATAAAGCACTTCTGAATGCCTTATAGGAGGTTATTAAGGGAAAACTCTTAGGTAGTTGTCTGGTAGTTGTACAGTATAATCATGCAGAATAAGGTATTAGTGCTGAATAATGACGAATAAAGAGCCAATATGCTGCTAATATGCATGCAACTTGTTAATGGTGAATATGTACACCTTTAATATTTTTTGATAATATGTGATGGCTCTCACTTGCAAAGACTTTTTACCTCCATTTATATCAATGTTAATGTAATACTGAGTTTGGGGCTGCAGGTCAACTGGCTGTTTCTCATTTTGGGTATTTTATTGCTCAATGTTGCAAAATGTCTCTGTCTGGGAAAAAAACAGACAGACTGTGAGTTTGTTGAAATCCTGCTTCACTGTTGACATTAATTTGAGTGGACTGTGTTGCTTTCCAGCTGCCTGATCGAAGATGTGTGCTGCCGTGTATGTCCTGTCAACGGTAACGGGCTACGTGCTCACCTCTGCCCTGCTGCTCAAATGTCCGAATCTTTTGCACCGGAAGAAGCGAGAGGCCTTCCTCGGCAGGCACATATCCCATCGTGGAGGTGAGCCAGTGGCTCTCTTTCTTATTTCAGCATTTGTCATGTATGCATGTCATCGCATATATTTGATTTCTGTCTTGAGCCTCAGGTTCACGTCACCTGTCAGCATCACAATAATCATGTTTGGACAGCTGTGAGTTGAATAAGTGAAGTTAGATGAGTGTAAGTGAAGTTATTTTGACTTTAAGTTCTCACTAAGACTGGCTAGGTGAGGCTGTTAACGTGTTTTTAATGTATTTGCATGGTTTTGGTTACATTGAAGTGCATTTATTACAGTATTTCCATCAGACAGGATGGTCATTGTTATTAATTTTGTGGTAAGCTGCAGTGGTTATTACAGGACATTGAATAAAGCTGCATACACTGTTTCTTGACCACACAGGGTTCCCAGAGGGTCATGGGTGTCCCTATGAGGGCAATGTTCCCGCTGTGGGTCCCACAGTAATGCCAATATAAAATAACACTGCACCATACATTCTTGCATTGCAGGCGCAGGGGAAAACTTGGAGAACACCATGGCAGCTTTCAAGCAGTGAGTAGAAACCTCAGTCACAGTGACAAAGCTCTTTGCCTGCATGTGTGAAACATAACTGCTGCTTGTGCGTGTGATTGTGGGCAGTGTGTGTCATTTGAGCTCAGTCATGGTCAGTTTGTGACCACAGTCACACAGCTATAAACTGCTAGAAACGCCGCAGCTATAAACACAGTATGTTTGTTGGTTCATGCAGCGCCGTGGATCTCGGCACAGACATGCTGGAGTTGGACTGTCACCTGACCAAAGACGAACAGGTCGTGGTCTCACATGACTCCAACTTGCAGAGGTCCACCGGCATCGACGCCTACATCTCTGACATGGCCTATGCTGTGAGTTACTGTCCTGCAACGTCTCCTTTAACATGCAAAAGACACAGAGGTTGAGAAGGCCACAAAAATTTGAGTTACAAACTCGAATATTTGTGAGAATTCAAATAGCAGTTCCACATTGTGTTCATGTATAAATTGTGTAAATGAGGCAGCAGCACTGATGGATCATGTTCTGAACATGTGATATGTCACATGATGAACTTTTGCCAGATTAAGAAAAATCTAATCCAGCAGAAATTCTTAGTGAGGCAGTTGGTAAATTGTCGCTCACTCAGGACTTCTGCTCCGCTCTGTTCAATGTCTTTGATGCAGGGTATACACAGCGTTCATGAAACAAAGACCCTTGTTTTCCTGGGAAGCCTTAAATGATTTCATACCAAAATGCCATTTGTGGAACTGAAGACTCACATCACAGTTTGACTGCTCTTTGACTTTGTAGTAGAGTGACACACAGAGAACTTCACATAAATCTTGCTGTGATGTGTCCTTGCTGGGTCCTGTCCCCTCTATATTAACTGTCATTGCTGTGAACAGCCTCTGTCACATTCATCTCGTCACCTCTGGACCTGACGTCGCAGGCTCTGACTGTAATTCTCATCTGTTAACCACTGACTGCTGTGTGCACTTTGCAGGAGCTGCCTCCGTACCTCTGCAAGCTGGGTGTGACCTTTCAGAGAGGTGAGCATCACGTACACTAGACTGCTGTGGTTACTGCAAAGCTAACACCACCCACACACAGATGCATATCTGCAACATCAGTGGCCGGTGTGCTCCTCAGGGGTTTCAGTGTTGTCTGTGATTTGAGTTTGTGTATCAGAAAACATGAATATTGTGTTTATTTGAAGTTTGCCTGTCTGCTAATACAATGGATCAATTCATCTGCAACAGAATTTAAAATGACTGTATGTGGTTGACTTTTGGTAAATGATATAGTTTAACTCTACAATATGTTGGCAAGGGAGCCAGAAAGCCACAGTTAAAATGACTGATGCCAACCTGGTATCATACCAAACCATGTGATAGGCCCATACCTGCTGGTACTACACCTTCATACATACATGTGTACTTTTCACGGCTAGTTGAGGCAAGGCGATCAGCAGGTGTTTTAGATGCTTTGGCGTGAGACCGGGTGTCAGTTCACTTGGGCCGATGTGCACCCCCCTCCTCCGTCATGTTGAGTATCTCTGAAGCTGAATGGGGTTTCCACTTGTCCTTGTCTGTGCAGAGTGTTTCTGCGAGGGGGGAGAAGACAAACGCATCCCTCTCCTCAGGGACGTGTTTGATGCGTTTCCAAATACCCCCGTCAACATTGACATCAAGGTCAACAACGACAGGCTCATCAAAAAGGTGTGTGTGTGTGTGTGTGTGTGTGTGTGTGTGTGTGTGTGTGTGTGTGTGTGTGTGTGTGTGTGTGTGTTTCCTCCTATTCTTTCTTCTTCTGGTGCTTTAACCCTCTTTTTAAACAACTTTTTCCTCTCTCTGTTTCTTTTTGTTTACTAATTTCCAACATAGTCACATCTGTTGAGCAGCAGTTGCTATTCACAGATTTTTGTATGCCCTTAAAAGCAGCATTAGTGGTTACCTCATTGTGCAAAGTCGTATGTACACATGCAGCCCATAGTTGTCATTTTGGCCCAAAATCCTGAAAAACTAAGAGACTTACGCTCTAATTCATGTCTCACACCTGTGCACCGTGTATTTCATGGAGTTTGTGTAATGATGACTCTTTAATCCTTGCAGGTCTCTGAGCTGGTGGTTAAGTACGACAGAGAGCACCTGACCGTCTGGGGCAACGCCAGCAACCAAGTTGTAAAGAAATGTTACAAAGAGGTACATTTACATAAAATGTGAAATTCAGTTTACCTGCAGGCCCCTTAAAAAGCATATGCTACCAGAAATAGTATTATTACATAGCAGGCCTTATACTGGCATGGACTGGGGGCCACAGAGAGGAGGAACTGTGCACTTTTCAATACAAGTAGTACATCTACTCTACACTACATGTGGAGTACATTTCAGATGTCTAGAGTACAGATTCATGCTGTGTCATCACACATCACCAGTATTGACTGAATTTAAGGGAGCTGACCCCAAGTTCAAGTTCTGTGTTTGCGTTTTGCAGAACCCACGTATTCCAGTGTTGTTCAGCCTCCCCAGAGTTTTGCAGCTGTTAGGCCTCTTCTACACCGGCCTTCTGCCCTTTGTGCCCCTCAAGGAGCAGTTTCTGGAGATCCCCATGCCTTCTATTATCACCAAGTAGGTTTACACACATGCACATACAAACAGGATTTAATATAAAAGAGGTGCACTTACAGCTTACAGGAGAGGCTGCAGGCAGTAACCCTGAACTCTGCTGGTTGTTGAACAACATGACCACAGTTGTAGTTTGTCAGTAAGATGCAGCAGCAACACTCGACTCTACCTGAGGAGATCAGTATCTGTCTGTTTACAAGCACACGACACTTGATAGCACTAGGTTGGTACTTTGACCTCTGTTTCAGCATGGGGCAAATTACCGCTCTAACCTTTTAAAAAGACTGAGTTGACATTTAGCTGCTGCTCAGTAATTAGCTGAAGGAAACTGTTCTCTTAATGCTGCCGGTTGATTTCCATTTATAGGTAAAAAACTTAAATGGTGATCTTGTTTGTCAGATTGTGGAGTTGAGCTTAAATGTTGGTTATAGACCTTGGAAACACTAGTTCAGAACAATCTTGGCACAGTGTCTGTGTACTGGGCCTTCATCACATCTGGCACATCTGGTGAAGGCCAAGAGATGTGGCTGAAAGCCCTTGAAATCTTCCAGTGAGTAGACTTTGATCTTCTAATTGTTTGTGTGGAATAGTTTATTTCCAGAACTTTGGCTTGATGTTTTTATTACAGTGGACTTTTAAAAGTTACACACTTTCTCTTTGTTTTCTCTAATTAAATGTACTTTTAATCACTCTTTCTTTTATCACCAGAGGCACCTGACGTGATTGGCACAGGTGTACCTGCTGCACTCTGTTCATTGGTCGATTCTGTGCAGCGTGTCCTTTCTGTCTCTGTTATCTGGGCCAGAGTGTTGTTTGAAAGACGATCTCGCTCTCTAATTAAGTCATTAAAAGAAACATTGACACCCCTCGCCCACAGAGTGCGTGTTAGCGGATCATAAAGATCAAGGTCATAGAGGAGATTATACGTATGTGCTGAACATTCATTAAGGATTAACAAGGATTACAAACACTCTTACAGTTTCACTGTCCATACATCTATCACCACTCTGCTGTGTTTAATGTACTCCACAAATTATGACCCGATGAAGCCGTGTTGCTGTTTGACGTTTGTTGAAACCATTTTCTCCCAGCCTGTGTCATCTTTTTTTTTAAGTTAATGATTTCCTTCATTTCTGAGAATGAAGACAATGTGTTGTTCCATCCAGATGTCGTGGGCTGTATTTGACCGCAGTCAACACGGCTCATCATTTTGCACCTCTGATCACCTGTAATGCAAAAGAGAAGTCTGACTGTGGCAACCACATCAATGGGATGTCACTTTTTTGACACTTTTCCTGTGTGATTTTGTTTTTTTTCAGACTTAAGGATCCAAGCAAATTAACCAGGAGTCAGCGACTCATCACCTGGATGGCTGACACGTAAGTCACTCATTTGTCTGAAGATTTGAAAAAGTCCAAGTGGCTGAATGTGTGGCTGTTTGCAATTTTAAACTTCCATAAACTTGTGTGTAGCTCTGACTATGTTCATGTATTTTCTTCTGCTGAGCACATTTGTGTTTTTGAGGAGTGCTGATACGTAGCTGAACAGGGCCGCTGGGAAGAACTCTGAGGCCTCATTACAAAATAATACACACACATTACTGCGTGACCATGATTAATGTATTTAACAATGGTACAACTACTCGTCTCTCTAGCTTTGCTGTATTTGCAGCTTCTCCCTGCAGACAAGTGTTTATTTTTCTCTTGCAGCTTGCTGATGAGGAAAGCTCTGTTTCAGCATCTGACTGCAAGGGGAATACAGGTAAAGCTGCTGTTACATGCCCTTTGTAGTAGTACTCACTGTCCTGAGCTCCAGACAGGTTTGCTTACATGACAGAGGCCTTTTTTATACAACAGTGTTTCCAGTGTTGACACGAACGTAGCTCAGAGCAGCTAGGGACAGAACTGGGTCAAGGCGAAGTCACTTTATCTGTGTTAAGTTTACTTCCAGGAACGACTGAAAAGGTTTTCCCTGGTATGAAATATCAACACTGAGCCTGGCTCTGTGCTGACGGCTGTTTGTTGTGGTTGCAGTGTTATGCTGTAGTTAAGAGCAGTCACTGGGAAATGTCCAAGGTCCCCTACAAGTTCAGAAATAGGCTCGAGTGGTCGCTAAGACTGCTGTTAGAGTACAGAAGCATTCTTGAGCCTTGTGCGTCTCCCTCCACTGTGTGATGTGAGTGCATCTGGTTTCAGGTCTACATTTGGGTGCTGAACGACGAGGAGGACTTCCAGAGGGCGTTTGACCTGGGAGCCACGGGAGTTATGACAGATTTTCCCACCAGGCTTAAAGACTTCATGGACAGGAATGGCATTTGTAAACAAAAGTGACCTGCCAAAATCTACCTCACCCACCCCCCCCACACCAGTGATTATCCTTCAACCTGACCTGACCTGCCAAACCAGCCCCCCGCACACACACACACACACACACACACACACACACACACACACACACACACACACACACACACACACACACACACAGGCACCCACTTTCAGGCATTCCAGCAGGGCTGCTCTCGTCGGTAGGGTTCTCCGCCATGTTCTGCACCCAGCACTGCTTTGAGGAAGCAGTTGTTGTACCAATAACACAGACCTCTATGTTTTCAATCACATAGAATACTCTGAAAGCACAGATATATGTTCTTATCTCCTTTGAGTTGTGTTATTTGCAGGTTCTTTGTTCCCTCACGATACACCTCGTACACACACAACAGTCAGTGTATTTATTTCACAAAATATCCTGGCTTTTTGCCCTTTTTCTGAAAAAGACAATATCCCTGCTCAGCTGTTTACACGGCTCAAAGAAATTTATAATACGCTAATATTCCTGTTTACACGCAGCCGTGCCTACTCTGATTAACGAACATATCCTCCCTCTTTCATTCGTTCAGCCACCCTCTTGAAAAGGTTAGTGTTGTGACAGTTTTGCATATCCAAAAGCCTGTTGATGTCCAAATCACTCATAGTGTTTGTTTCTCCTTCCAAACAGAAATGTGGGCTTTTGTTTTGTGCATGTGTCTCTGACCCAGCCTTGCAAACTGTTGGCTTGTTGGTTTGGTTAAAACGCACAGAGCTGACCATAAGCAGTAAAGAGGTTGTGTGTTGCAGACTGTGGTGATAACCTCAGTTGAGATGCATATTCTGGGCTGTATACAAGTACAAAGAATGCTCATAAAAGCCAAATACTATCAGCACAAGCCACATATCTTAATCAGAATATGCTACATTTGGAATAAGGCTTAATTTTGAACATCCAAACGCAATATGTTGTTTACATGACCCGTATCAAAGAGTGTTGTCATATTCTGAATAACAGAGGAATACTGGTAAAATGGAACAAAATGGCCATTGAAACACAGTGTTTGCAAGTCTTACCAGTCTTGAATTTCATAATAGGATGATGGCGAAAGGTTTTTTGTTAAGTTCTATTGATGTAAAGATTTTATTTTAGCTTTTGTAACACGTTCCAATACGTGACATTTTGCAGTGTTACTGCAGTAGGGTTGAGGTATTGTGCTAGTGAAAACTTTGATGTTGATTTACCAAGCGCTTTAAAATATTATCTTTTTTTTTTCACTTCGGCTCAGCACATGCAATAATACTCTAATGTGCTGGGACATATATATTTGCCACATGCAGCCTAAGAGTTGCTCTGAAAGTGAGAGGCTGCAGACACAAGTCCTCATCTGCATTGAGATTTCAAATGAGCAGCGGGAGCACTGAGGTGGGTTTAGCCGCTGCATCATATTTACAATTCAAAGGCACATTCAGCTGAACTGTGGACTGTTTTTGTTTGTTGTTCTCTATGGACAGTGGTTGTACGTTGCATTGCTGTGTTGTATGTTTATGTGTAGTTGCTTAGTCTCTGGATTTCCCTCTGATTCAAGTGAAATGACTGAAGCATCGTTTGTCCATTAACGAAGCTGAGAGAAGATTTTATGCACACAATAAGAAACTTTGTTTTAGTGACGAGTGGTAGCTTTTTCACCCGTGATGATGTGATCGCGAGCAGCATTCATATTTAAGAAATATGGACATATTGAATGTGCCGGATTTAAAGTACATGAGCAATACAGAGGAAGCTCTGATACGTGTTGAGTGATTGCTTCATTGCGGTCACTTTGAATTGAAATGTATTAAAGGCTGCAGCTGTTTTGCAATTCCTTGCTGTGGGTGTCACAGTGTAAAGATCATTAGGATTATCATACCACTGACATTCTCTAATCCAAACTTGTGACCACTCAGTGAGGGTCAGTAATGAATGTAGTATTGGTTGAATGTATTGTGTATTGTTTGATATTTTACAGTCAAAACAGTATTGCTGTTTTATTTGAAATTGTTTTTTTGTTTTCTTGTGTGAAATCTGCACAGCTGTTAGACTGATGACTTATATTTTATGTAGTTTTGAGAACACCTGTACTTCCCAAAATCATTCTTTGGGGGAAAAGCTTCTGATCTACCAATCTTATGACAGATCTTACATGAATTAATATCCTCTAGAGTATGTTGATTACATCGTCTGTGCTGTCCTGAGTGTATGTTTGTTTTGCATGCCTAAATGAACATTTGTAAAGCTGTTGTGTTTGAGTATTTTGTGATTTTGACGGAAGCACTCAAAATGTCAAAATGCCTTATCCCACATGGATCCTCCATGAAATTATGTTGATTTACTGAGAGGTTATTGAAAAAGTACGTTTTTATCAATATCAATAAACATTAATAACATTGCCACAAGTGGTGTATATTTATAGTATAAGAACAGCTTTAAATGTTTGGTAACTTCCTGCAGACTGACAGGAGGTGGCGCTGTAGGCTGGAGAGATTTAACAAGTTCACCTCGTAGCGGAAAAGTTAATGATGCTGGACATGTTTTGTTACATAAAAAACACCCGCACAACATATTTCTTCCTAGTTTTCACAAAAGATCTTTCAGCTTTTCCCCTGCTCGATATTCTTTCATATCATCAGAGGCTCGACGGTAAACTACACTTAAAGTTCGTGTTCATTCTCAAGAATCTAGTAAAAACTGTGAGATTGCAGTGACCTTATTGGTTAGTCGCTTCTGCTCTCCACCAATAAGCTCAGTGTTGCTATGCCTTATCGATGAGCTGATTGGCTGACACGGTTGTCATTTATCCATTGCCAGTGTGATATTTACCAAAGATCGTCAGCTTGGAAGTCAAGATAGATAACGAACAGTAACGTAATAAAGTCCGATCACCCGCCGTTGAATTGTATGAAAAAGCAGTGTTGTGATTGTCTTGTTTAGCTATCTTCTGTGAAACAGCTTGTAAACACGCGAACCCAGAGTTAGTTATTAAAATAGCATAATGACAATCGACTTCATACAGCATTCAGCCATTTAATACAAACAGCAAATGCAACAAATGGTCACGTTAAATATCCGGCAGTCGACGAAATGTGCGCATGCGCGACACTGTGTTTTGCCAATATTACCTATTATGTACGTGTTATAACAGTGTAAGGAACAGACGTTCTGAATCATTTCGCCAAACCTCAAAACAAAGCATAAAAAAATCCCGCTGCAAACTCACCGTGTACTGTTAAATATAGGAAGTCGCCCCAGCAGTGTAACGGTTTTTCTGCGAACACGGAAGTGGGTGGCAGTGAAGCCTCTCGCTCCGGCTGGCTGCTTCATCACTCTCTCGCTCTGCCTCCTCTAAACTCTGCTGGGCATCATTGCGCGTCAAAACATTGCGTCTCTGCAGGACTTGCCAGGGCCAGGGAGCGGAGGAAATTTGCCTGGGAAGGAATGCGAAAGGGGGTTTAGGATTGGCACTGCCACGAGGAAAACGAGGAGGTGCGACATTTTCTAGGCTACGTGGAGGTCCGTTTTTTCTTCCCTTCAAAGGTAAAAATGATCTCCTCTGCGTTATTTTTCACTGTGGTGCATTTGTTGTTACGCACTGTTATACCGTTCGGTGAAGCTTATTCCTGCGTCGATGGAGACATGTACAGCCTGTTCAATACTTTTAAACCGAGGCAACTTTTAATATAGACCGCAGGTACTCATGCTGTAACATGACAATAATAAGACAAGTTTATGGTGTGATGCTTCACATGATTGTCACAAGTCCTTTCAAGCCTGGACTGATGTTTTCTTCGCGGATGGGATGCTGAGGTGTACTCTGCAGTGGAGCTACAGTATCCAGCGGTTTATTATTAGGACACATGCTGTTTGTGGTGGCGGTCCAGCACGTATGCGCCATCATCCCTGTGCGCGCGCATGGCTGTGCATGCACGTCAGCGGCGATCAATGCGGGCCACGGTGTAGCCTAATACGCTCATGCGATAATAAACTCTGACGACATTCACCTGATTGTCATCGATCTGTCAAAGTCACTGCAGATGTTCGAGCCTTTTAGAGTGGGTGGCGGCGCGTGTGTGCGTGTACATGCGCGTGCACGGGAGGAGTGTGTGCTTCAGCAATGCTGAGCTGAGGCTTCCCCCCCATCTGTGCTCCGTGTGGTGGCTGAAGTCGTGCCCCAGATGAAGTGCGCCACTGCCTGTGACCTGATTCATACCAATAATCACACGCACACACTGTAAACCCCATGAAACTTCCAAGTTTTTGTTTATGTGTTGACGTGTTGTGGCTGTCAGTCTGCCAGCAGGTGGAAATGCTGCACCACCACCACCCCAAAAAAAGGCAAAATAAAAAAGAAAAAAGAAAAGAAAAAGAAAAAGAAAAGTCCAGATGGGTCCATACAGACAGTTTAACAATAGACACCTTTATCAAGTTACAACCTTTGCACTCTCTGTGATGTGTCTTCATCCCTGAGGGTGCATGCAGATAGTTATTGATCGTGAGGAGTCCATTCGCAGGGATCGAAGATGGTGTCCAGAGAGTTGCAGGCCTTTAAAGGTGCTCCTTCACATGCAGGGCTTGTGTACATAAACAAAAGTTGTGTACAGTGTGTTGCGCCTACAGTTTCACAGGCCTGACTCTCTCTGGCACTCCACCCACTCTGTTTTTTGACACTTTTTCTGACACTTTCATTGTTTATCATCTAAAAGCTACACACAGAAATGCAATGCAAAGTATATGTGAAAATGAATTAGGAGTGTATAAGTTAGACCCGCAATGAACAAGCACATTTAAAGAGCGTTTCCCTCATGCTTTTTATTAAACTCTGTAAGGAAATACACAAGTGTAAGTTTACCGAAAACAAGCTGCTTCCTCTCCGTAGAGGACAAACCAGCGACAGACAGAAGAAAATCAGAAGTGAGTACAGATCAAACTTAACAACAGTAACCAGAGACACACACACACACACACACCTGGGATGCAGGAGCATCGCTTTATCGTTGAGATTTGATACGGAGGGGGGAGGAGAGACGATGCTCTAATCAGTGATGTCATGCTGCTGTATGCTGCTGGCCTTGGTGGAAGACTGAATGGAGAGCAGCATGAAAGTACATGAAGTACGAGTCCGTGCAGCTCGTGGGCAGTATAGCACACACAGCTCATCCAGCGCCAAGGAGACACTCACTGCTCCTTCCCTCTTTCTTCCTCTGCTCATGTCACTAACTCCCTGTCCCTGTCTGACTCCCCCCACACTCCTACCGTCTCTTCCTCCCCTCTGTCTTTCTCCTGCTCTCCATCATTGTCAGGATCAGCATCAGCAGCGGCAGCATCAGTGCGTTACATAACAAAGGTTTTTTGTCGGGATACAAGGGCCCTTTTGGCTGTTGAGACTCGTGGCACGTAGCCTTTTGTGATGACACCCAGAAATGACCAGAATGGACAGCTCGGTGACCTCAAACGACCCGCGGCAGAACTGATGAATGGACAGAGCGACGGCAGGCAAAATAAACATACAAACAGGCTGAGAGGCACGGAGACGGACGAGGAGAAGAGGCAGGCAGGCAGGCAGGCAGGCGGACAGACAAACACCAGAGACACACACTGAGGCCATGCAGACAAGTCTTCATCCTGACGCGTCAGTTTTGATAACATTTTCCTGCAGTTGGATCGCTGCGATCAGTTCAAGTCATCTGATCATTTATGCAATTTGCTCCTCTGTCAAAGAGGTTTGTTTTTTAGTGCAAAGCAGCTCGGACTCACTCTTTGCGTCAGCGTTTTACAGCTCGTCAGCGTCCTCGTTCCCACAGACAATGTTGCCTTGCAAAATGATGTCCACCCACTAGTCGTTTAAAAATGTCAAACGGCGTCATCGTCCAGCCCAGATCAGGTCCGGGACATTTAGTTTAATGTGGTGCTAAAAGCCTTGTACTTTATGTCCGGTGGCCTTCTTGTCTTTGCAATTTCTTATTTCCTTTTTCAAAGTTGTGAGTCAGTCATGAGAAAATCTGTATGAAAGAAACCAAAATAAGCCTTTGATTATGTAACATGGAGGCCTTCATGTTACATAGTGTCAAAGAAATATGGCCAAAGCAGATTTTATGCCTGCCAAGCTAAAGTAATAGCACTTCCAGGGCTCTAACTAATGGCTATTTTCATTATCAGTTAATCTCCTTAGTATTTTCTCCATCTGGTCTATAAAATGTCAGAAAAGAACAAAAGACAAACGCTTGTCATGAGATCTCAGTCTTAAGATGTCTTGTTTTGTCCCACCAGTGGTCCAACCCCCAAAGATACTCAGTTCACTGTGACAGATGAAAGAGCATATCTTCATAACAGAGAGAGAGGAACCAATGCTTGGCAATTGAAAAAATGACCATTGATCATCAAAATAGTTCATCCTACAATGACGAGATTTCAGTGTATTTTTAATCACATGAGTAAGAGGTATCGGTTTTCATCCAAAGCCACTGGCAGGCTCCAGCACTCTGTTGTGATGAAGTGATTCTTCAGAGTTAATACACAGAGAGGATGGATTATGTATGACCCATGAAAAGATATGTGACACGTGCAATACTATAATCCCGCGCTGCTGTTGAGTGTCCGTCCGGTAAGGCCACATTAGTACCGTGATGCACCGTACGTCAAAACGCTGACAGTTCAGTGTAACAGCATCCACGGAGCTTTTTCCCCACAGCCGATAGTGAGTCGACATCTCGCCTGTCAGCTGTGATGGACGGGTTCTCGTCTGAACGTCACATTTATATTTCAGACGTTACGCTGCTACTTTTATCCTGAGTGACTTGCAGCAAACGCAGCAGAGGCTTAGAAGGAGAAGCTTAAATTTAATGTAATTAAATTTGGAGCTTAAGTTTGAAGCTTACATCTCCAGATTACTTACAGTACCTAAGGCTAATTACTGAGCTATAATCAGGAAGCTTTTCTTAATTGTTTGGTCTATAAAATGTCCTCATTGTGCTTGTCACAGTCTAAACAGTCTACATGTAAAAAATGGTCAAAATACTATCACAGAAGTCTTGAAAAATGAGCAATTTAAAGTAAAATTTTGGCATTTATGTTTAAAAAATGACTTGAACGATCAACAAAATTGTCGCAGATACATTTTCTGTTTATTGATTAACCCACTGATATTTTTTTAAGTGAAGTTAACGTTTCGTAACTTCCACAGCAGCCAAATACAAAATAATCAAGTGGCAAACGTCTCTGATTAGATCAGAAAATTGTCCATGTGTCTGTATGACAGGACTCAAATCTCAGAGGGCTGGACGCTACATAAACTTCCTTGTCCTCAGTCCTGAAATGAGTGAGAGGATAAAACATGCTTTGGGTTAAACGTCAGTCCGTGTGTGTGTGTGTGTGTCAGGGGTCAACTCTGACAACTGTACTGAGTGTGTCTTTGTGCCCCAATCCCACGCCGCTGGCACCAAGTCAGAGGAGAGAAAACAAGGGCACGTCTCACTGCCTTATTTATTTATATCCCCCAGCCCTTCCCATCAGCGCTGAAGCCTTTATCAGCCTCCATCCGACACTAAAAACAATCATATTGCAGAGCAGTAAAGAGGCCTTACTCTCTTTCTCTGTCTCTCTCTTGTTTGTCCTGAACTCACAGAGGCCTCCTGCTCCCATTCAGCTTTTTATTAGTTTTTCCAGATGGTTCAGTAAAGACAGACAGGAAGGAGAGGAGACAGAATGGGACAACAATATGTGAAGGTGATGAAACGACTCATAAAAACCAAGTTAGTGGAGTCATTACAGAATCTTGTCACAGTCATAGACCTGTAAACTGTGGAAATTATTGACTTTATTTAGATAGAAAGGTCACGTTTAAACTGAGGAAGAATAGCTGAAATAGGGAGATAGACAATAAGATGTCCTGTTGTAGTGAGGCTCCTCAACAACTTTATGGAAAGCAGCTATGGGGAGTAAAACCAGATTAAATTTTGTGATCGGTTGTGTTTAGCACAAGAGCTACAGTGCCGATATATCACAGTTAAAGTTGCACTGACCAATAAAAACACGAGGATTATGGCTGCACCACAAGGTAGAGGGCAGAGGGCCCCAAGCCATTTACTGTCTCCTGTACAGTTAGTCAAAACATACTCCTGTCCTCCTGGCCCCGAGCCTGTGGGACGGGTTCCCAGGCCAGCTCACTAATCTTCTCAGTCACCAGGGCACACCAGCAAAAGTATTTTGAGGGCTCAGTCTATTTGGATATCACGGAGTGAGCAGAGCACGATCCTCACAGTTGTGCTAGGCTAAGCAGATTATCTCCGCAGCCTCATAGACTTAAACACAGGATGTGAGCTAGCTTTGCTGCATGCGTGCTGCTGCATTGGAGTCAGTGCTGAATGGTTTGAGCACAGGCTAATGGAGTCAGCTGCAATGATTATTTTCTTTATCAACTATCTGCTGTGTATTTTCCCCATCAGCGAACTTTCTGTGCGGTCTGTCTGAAATTTTAAAATGTCCAACACCCAAAGGCATTCAGGTACAGCGACGTAAAACGGAGGAACGTACAAATATTTGAGAAGCAGGTACCAGACTAAAATGTTTTCAAATATGCTAACGTCAGTATGCTAAGATACTCACAACCAACATGCTAATGCTGATGTTTAGCAGGTATAATGTTGTCCATGTGTAGCACGTGTTAGCATGCTAACATATTAGCACTAAAGACAACCAAGGTGAAAAAATATACTTAAATTATACTTTTTGAAGAATGCACAAGTCCACTTTCTGCTATTTTGGTCACCTTCAGGTATACTTTAGTGTACGCAAGTAGTCCTTGAGTGCCACTTAAGTAGGCTAATGCTTGAATATACTTGAAGTTGAAATAGTATGCTAAATTGATGCAACTTTGTACAAACTTTAAGTGTACTGAAGTACACCAGTGAAAATCATCATTCATGAGCATTCAAAACACACGGTACAATTGTATTATATCACCAGTGTGTTGGAAATATACTTAAAATGAAGTGGAGGTTAAAGTACACTGCAGTTAAGCAAGCTAATAGTGTGTCACAAACGACTTGAAAATAAGAATACTTTTCACACACACGTTATTGCTATCGAAAGTATTCATAATGGAGTACACTTTTTAAAAGTACACTTGGGTACAATTTATGATACACTTTCAGTAAAGTACGCTTTTATAAATACTTTGAAATCCTTCTTCGTTATATATATGTATGTGTGTGTGTATATATATACACACACACACACACATATGTATATACAGAATATGTATATTCCGTTTTAATACATTTAAGTAGTACTTAATGACACACATCTATGACACTTTTTAAAAGTATATGTCAAACATACTTTAAATGAAGCACAAGTAAAAGTGTATTTGTAATGACTTTCTATACTTTCATTTCTAATTCACTAACCTGTACTACTTTTTGACCTGGGAAGGTGCAGCTGAGGCTGATGGGTTTGTCATTAGTTTGTAGTCATAAAGAAAATACCTGCAAATCCAATCTGCACTGGACAAATACAGACAGTTGATGGTGACGCTAGAAGTCAGTGGATCATCAAGTCACAAGGGTTCATCTCTGGGCACCATGAATGTCTGTGCAATTTCATGGCCATTCATCCAGTATTTTCTGAAGAACTGGCGAGCAGGCCAGCATTGTCATCTGTAGAGCTACACTGCTAGTCTGTCTAAAAATGACTTAAACTGAACAGTTATCAGAATAGTTACCTGTTAGTCTTTTGTCTGTCCCTGCTTTGGTGTTACACACTGTCCTCTCAACCAGCCAGGACTCACTGTTGGCCTCTTGGTCGACGTGTTTCTGCACCATGTTTGAATCCCACCTCCTAAAGTAGAGTTTCTTCAGTGTTTTCAGTCTGGAATTGAAATGTGAATTTTGGTGACTCAGCCTGGAACACAGGCTCATCAATAATGCATGACATCTTGCCACATCATCGCTTTTTCAGGTTTTAAGAGTCTCGCAGACAGCAGCAGGTTGGAGAGCAGACGATAATCCCATCAGCAGTTCTACACCTGTCCCTCAGTTTGCAGCAGCAGTTTAAGGAAGGAGCTGTTACACAACCGCGTAACCATTAGCTGCTCTTCTATCCTCCCTGCCCTCAGGTGTTCGCCTCCCAACCCACCGCCCACCACGGCCCTCACCTGTGTGTTGCGGTGCTTCCCCTGTGAGCCGACCTGGGCTGGCAGTCCCTTCTTGCACCGCCCGCCAACCCCGCCCATGGTCAGAATGACGCGCTCCAAGACGTTTCAGGCGTACCTGCCGAGCTGCCACCGAACCTACAGCTGCATCCACTGCCGAGCTCACCTGGCCAACCATGATGAGCTCATCTCCAAGGTAACTGGCGGCATCAGTGGCACTGTGTGAACTGACTCATCTTACCAACAGTGGTTGCCCCTGGAAGCCATTAGGCAGGTTGAGGCAGCTGACTATTACAGACTGAAAATGAAACTGGAGTTCACAGGCAGATGTACTTCGTGTACTTCATGTTTTACTTGTCTTACTAGAATTTACAGTCTCTTTGAATTTACAGCACAGTTAATATTTATATAATATAATTTACAAGCGTTAAGAGCAATTAAAAGGCCAAATGTTGACGATGTAACGAACAGATGAGGAATAAACAGCAGGCTGAAGACACCTGTATGTCTGTGTCAGCTGCTGCCACAATATTGCCTGTGCCTGGATTATGTTATAAGCTGGTTAGTGAATTGGATTATGAATGCACTATCACTGTTTCCACGTGCGACTATGAAAACACTCCTCACCTGTGTACAAAGACCTTCTGCCAGCTGTAACACAGCTGCACTGCATAAATCTGTTTCATGTGTCTCTTGTTGCTGTCTTGCCTGTGGCAAAGAAGATGGCAAGAAAATAACTGCATGGCTTGTCATGAAGATACTTATAGTCCCCCATGATGTTATCAGTAGCATATGGGCTGTTACTGGGAGAGTGTGCACCATTTAAAGTCTATATGTAAATAGATTTTCTGTGCAGGTTTTAAAATAAGAGCTTCTATTAAAGTAAAGGCACATCTACAGTCAACATGTGGAAACCAAACCACAGATATCATTTGACTGCAGCATTAGGGCAATATAATAGCATGCCTGTATTATTTAATAGAGTTATTAGACTTCATGAAAGGGTAGTTTTTTCTTGTTCCAGCCGTTTCATCTTTGTCTCATCTTGTCTCTGCAGTCGTTCCAGGGCAGCCAAGGCAGAGCCTACCTGTTCAACTCAGTGTGAGTATCCCTCTGAAAATCATTTCCGCTTGATTACAAATGAGTTTGCAGTTGACGTGATGTGTTGGGAAACGCTGTCCTGCCTGGCCTTCTTAGACAGCAGTGATCTAACATGCTCAGGTGTTCAGGTCTGAAATAGGTTAATGGTGCGTTTTGCTTGACACGGTGGATGTGTTGTTTTTGAAGCCCTGGCGTAGACGGAGCCAGCCTGTGCCTCGGAGCGCTGTCATTATCAGCTGAATTGAGTGTGAAAATTAGGCTGTTTGAATCTATGCTCCATGGCCTGGTGCCCTATCAGTATGCGCTGTGTGAGTGGGTGTGAGGCTGTGACTCACTCTGAGCACATCATACAGTACGCAACAGAGCCACTTGCACAATCCTCATTTTTACCTCTCTTTCTCTGCTTGTGTCTCCTTCCTCTCCACTTTCCAACCCACAAACCTACTGTCCCTCTCAGGGTGAACGTGGGGTGTGGCCCAGCAGAGGAGAGAGTGCTGCTCACAGGTCTGCATGCTGTCGCAGATATCTACTGTGAGAACTGCAAGACGACACTGGGCTGGAAATACGTAAGTGTCCTTGGCTGAATTGATGCACAGCACCAATAACTGCATCCAAGGTTAGAGGATGATAAACTGGGAGGTTGTTATTATAGCACACCCTAATTTTATTTGCACCCTAATTATATTTGGACCTCCTCTTCTCTGAGGGTCAGTGCAGCGGTACGGCTGTGGGCTGAATTAATGATGAGACAGATTTTTCCGAGCACATGGAGACAAGGCTTTGTTTATCTTGCGTGACTTGCGTGATGAGTTTTTAATGTTTCTTGGAAGTGGAAAACATCTGGATCAGCTCGAGTCACTTGATCCTGAAGATTTACTGACGTGCAGTTTATTCTTTAGGTTTCAACAGTAGAAGTCGACTTATACTGTACTTCATATGTCTTATTTCACTGTTAGGTGTTGATAATGTTGACTGAACATATGCAAACTGACAGTGTAGTTGATTTTAAACTCTTAACAGGTAACATTAGAGGTATATATACAGGTGAAGTTTCTTTAGAGCTGTGATAGAGCATGTTAAAATACATGTGCAGGATCTATTTAGTACAGGTGGTATTTTAGATCCCACGTCAGGGTGAATTAAACAGGATCCACCCTGTTAGCCGTCTTCATACATCAGCAGAGCTGAGCATGTGCAGCTGTCACTGTTGAACCCCGTCAGCATGGAGGTGAGAGTTTACATTAAAGGGCACGTGACTATATCGTTATGGGGTTAACGCAAACAAACAAACACACACACACACACACACACACACACACACTCACATACACACAGTAACCTTGTTGTTTGACTTCCAAGAATGCTCCATTGACCTCTAACTGAAACATTTGCCGCCACGTGTCTAACCTTAAACCTGATTCTTGAACCTTCCAGCCTAAAAATAACTTTTTTCCTTATGACGCCTGGTGAACACCTGGTAAACCAGCGTCAAAAGTAGATACTTTTCTGGGTTGTTTCTATTCCTGTCAGGACCCCACAAGGCAGAGAGGTCACAGGCATGCACAGGCACACAGACACTAGATAGGACTTAATGGAAGGCTGCCATTAATATCATTTGCAGCGGTATTGGTTTTCTGCAGACGTCAAAGTTCTACTGAGAGGCTTGACCTACTGCACTTCTAAACCGAGAAATCTGATAACGTGCCTCTGCAGCTTTGAACCAAAATAGCCAAAGACAAAAAAAAAAGTTACAGACGCTCTGCAGTGAAAGAACATTTGTATCTGCCTACTCTGTGACACGGTTTTTAACAGAGGCTTACAGTGAGTGAGTGGCTTCTCAGCAACAACACACGGTTGTTGTGGACAGGAAGTAAAAGTTGTCATTTTATGGCGCTGAGCCTGAGTGTACCGTTTGCTGCTGTCATTGTCAGTAACTGCGGACAGAAATAACCAAATTTGGGGATATTGGAGGTGCAACTGGAACAAACGTGAGATTAGCAAGCAGCAGCCACCACAGCTGAGCATGATCACATGACCACCATGAGAGACATCTGTTAATTAAAAGCATATTCACTCCTAACACACTCCTGCTTAAGTCTAAAAATTTCTGCTGAATCACCAGCTGTAAAAATACCCATGAAAACACATATTAGAAAAAGGAAAATTAGCTTGTAAGAAATGCCTTGTCTAGCTCTGTGAGGCTGTATTTTGAGCAAAATGCTAATGCTATCATGCTAAAATGCCCACAAGGATAATGCTAACATACTGATGCTAAGCATTTATAATATTTGCTATGTTCAATCTTAGTTTAGCATACTAGCATGCTAATTTTCGCTCATTACACAACACAAAGTACTCACAATTGAAGCTAGGTGTTTACCTGAAAACAAAATTTAAGCCATTAGAGAAACTTGCTGACACTGGTATCATGAATTTCAGTGTTCTTAGTTTTCTTTAACTTTGACTTGATTCTCTCACTGTGTTTACAGTATCTCAAGCTAGGCTACTGACTGTGGCAGTCATGCTTTTCAAATGATTGACATTTTTGTGCATACACAAAAGCGAATAAATAAAGGGTGAAAATGTATGTATTTTACTCAATAGAAGAACACTAAGTGGAGCTACTAAACCTCTCGTTTAGACTTTCTTGTCTGGTGATTCTAAGAAATCCCATTCATATTTTCCAGAGGAATCTTGGATTACACACCTAACAGCAGAAATGCAAGTTACAGCCTGCAAAATTAGAGCAGCCTCTGCATCTGTGTTGGCTGTGTTGGCTCAAACCTGTGGCTTTTTGGTTTTTGAAGTTTATTAGTGTATGGAGGCACTTTTCTGCCAGTACATGACGATCCAGTCTGGTAAGGTTTTTATTGTGCAGGGTGCTCTGCAGTGTGTAGTGACTGGCTGTTATATAACCACCTTCCATAGACAGAGAGACAGGCCAGGACTGAGTCAAGGGTTTTCATATACAGCTGAAAAGACTGCCATGAGCAGTTTTTTTCACTCATGTGTTTCTAACTATCAAACTTTCTGTCAGAGGTATAAACATGTTATTACTGTCCATCTGTCGTTTGAATTAAATGCCGTCTCTCTCCTGTCCTTTGCCACACCCTCCAGGAACATGCCTTTGAGAGCAGTCAGAAGTATAAAGAGGGCAAGTTCATCATCGAGCTGGCCCACATGATCAAGGACAACGGCTGGGACTGAGGGATGAGCAGCCGGGACACGACCGCTGGGGGGGTGAGGGGGGGACTAGATGGATGGACAAATAGATGGATGGATGGCAGGGAGGGAGGGAGGGAGGGAAGGGGGGTTGTGTGCGGTGGGTGAGTGTGTGACTTTGGTTTGGCTGATTTACCATTAACCTCTGTAACTCTCTTCCCATCCCTCCCTACCACGCCTCTTGATGTACACACACAAATAGTCACACACACACATCAAGGTCCCAGACATCCCAGCTTGACAGAGACTAGCCAGGCTTGTACGCAGCTAGCAGGACTAGGTGACTGGCCAGCAAGACAGGACGTCTCATTTTCAATTTTTCTTTACTGAAACATGACTTGATAGCTCTTAAAAAGGTGGCAACACTCCATCTATACCTGCTAGGAGGCATCTTCATTGTGTGAAGTATTCCCCCTTTCCCTACAACAACCATAAAACCAGTTGTTAACAGCTAATTCAGTGGACATTTAGCCAAAAGGAGGCCAGTTGGGCCTTGGTTGAAGAGCTGACGGGCATTCACTCTGTCTGAATGAGATGACCTAAGATGATTATAACAAATCCAGCTGATCGGGGCCATGCCAGCTGGGCCAGTGATGAGGCCTGGCGCTGAGGCTTGGCACGGAGGCCCGAGCACATGGGCGGTGGGTTGTGTCGGAGAGGGTCGGGGTGTGGGTGCGGGGATTGCCACCCACCAGGCTGCTCACTCAACGTGGTGCGGAGAGGAAGATCCTGATCCAGTTATGCGGTGGCCTTGATGGCTTCTGGCATGGATCCACTCCACGTCTTGCCAGCGATGCAGCTCAGAATGGGCAGGGTGGGCCGAGAGTGAAAGAGATACAGACAGACAGCCACCAGCTTGTCCTAAAACCTCACAGGAATTTGCCCTCGCAGCAGCAAAGCAGCTCCCCCTGAGTTTTATTCATCCTTCGATAAGAATCTCGTAAAGTGATCTGCTGATCCGTCCTGTGTTTGTCTGGTGTCGGCGGATGCTTCGCCGGGTCCGGCCTATGTTACTTGGCCAGATAGAATTACACAACATAAGCGTGTCTCAGGTGAACAACTTTGGCTGGGATTCCCAAGGGATTGCGAGCACTGTGAGCATCTTTCTGCTGCTGTAGGTCAGTGACCAAAGGTGATGAGGCTGTGCAGGCTTTGTGGTGGGTAGCTGGTGATCAGTCAGACAAAAACACAGCCCCTGCAATAATGCAAATACCAGTTTGATTTGAAGAAACTGACTAACAAATGGCCAATGCATGACTGGTTTCATTGGTTTCATGGGCCAAGGGGAAATGCATTGTAAAAAAAAGTTAACGGAAAAGTAAGTTATTATTTTTACTGAAGTCACGAGGTATATACACAACCACAGAGGTGTGTACTGTAGATGCATATGTATAAAAGGGTATATCTACCCCTCTTAGGCTCTCTTTCAGTGTGGGATGAATGCTGTTTAACTGATGCTACACTGATTTTCACCAACTGGACCTCACAAGACATTATAACACAGCTACTGGGCAACATTATGAAGCAATGCACTAGATAGACCTACTTATACTTTTATTCCATAATGCACCAACACATTATCTTCTTGGGTTTTGCTCCACTTTGAAATCATTTCTCTTTTTCATATTTTCCCCACCACAGTTGGCTTACTAAATATTCCTCATGCATCATGGGCCTTCCAGTTATGACACCTGGGTAATATTTGAGGTAACATTAATAGGAAGCATCGCTCAGTGTACCTTGATGCTAAATTTTCTTTGCTAGGGCCAGGATCCTACTTAATGTGCTGGATGTGTCATTCTCCGATGGAAATGTATTATTTTCAAATGAGAGAATCCCATTGCAGCCGCCTCTTTCCCGTGGAAATGCAACGTTAACGCATGCATGAAGTAAAACAGTGTGCTCAGACCAGTTTTGTGCTCGGTCCTCATCACGTTTTTGTGAAAAGAACAGTTCTGTGTGTATTAGAGTTGCAATGAAACATTGTGCTATGATACAACATCCTATCAGTTTCATCTCAGCACAGAAGCATTACGGACGAAATGTGATCCTGGTTTAGAAAAGTAAAAATTAGTTGCCCTGTTCGTCACATAATTTCCCCATGTTGTGAACTTTGCTCAAGAAGTTGCCCTGTATATGGCAAGTCCTGTTCAATACAGTTACAGCAACCCAACAACCAACCAACAACCTAAACAGATAACTCTCCTCAGTAACACTCAGCAGCTGACTGCTCAGCCGGCGGCTGCGACAGTAAACCCAGCACAACCAAAGAACCCACCCATCAACAATAAATTGACGAAGCAATTTACAATTTGGACAAACAGGGGGGTGTGTATAGCTGAAAGCCAAGGTTGTGGATAGCCTTTCTCTGTGATTATATATAATGCATTATGATTTTGTAAACAAAAGATCTTAATATATGAATATATTCTATTTACTGTATTCACCACGAGGATTACCATTCATGTCAACCTCTGTGTTACAGACTGTAAATAGTGTTAATGTATTGTGTTTTATCTATGATCCATACGATGATGAATGAATATGATTTAGGTCATGTCATGCTTTCTCTCTGGTACCCCACATTGGCTGTACGATACTACTTTTTTACTGAAAATGTTTCAATTTTAATGTCTTTTGTAAAGGAGGATGCTGATGTTGACTATATATCATTGGATCTTCATCTAATAAAATGCACCTTGATATCTGTATGGAATATAGGGGTTTGTTTCCACTCATGCAACCTTAAATCTTGGTATTCAGGATCATGCACTTTGAAGGGGATTTTTGAAAGGACTGATTGAAATTGGTGCAGCAGAGGGTGATATGTATTGACTTATAGTTCCTAGTGTGAGTAAAGCTCCAAAAACAATGGATTTTCCAGTTTTTTCTGTAATGCAAGTAGCATCTTTCATTAATCCATCCCACGCCTTTCAAACTTCAGGCGCTCTGTCATAAGTTAGAAGTCTGAAGCCAAGTTTGGTTATTTTTTCTTGTGCCTTATGTCTTTTGCTGAATTGTGATCACTGCAGCCACAAGTCACAATAAGCTCCCCAAAAGAGAGCTCCCCAAACCAGATAACACGGCCATCTGAAAGGGCTAAGGGCTCAGATGATAGGTGCAAGTGCAGCTAACACAAATGGTGAGATGAAGGAGTCATTCACACTAATTCTGCGGTGGATGTTTGTGTGACCAGGCATCATCAGACAACGTGGGCACACAGCCTGCTGCAACTGAACTGCGCTATCTGATGATGACATTTTATTGTCCCCATGGTAACAAGTGCATCATCTGTTACTATTGGGGGGGGGGGGGGACAACAATATAACGTGAGGATGATGCTCATGATGTTTTCTGTGAGAGTGGGTTTGGAGATGTATATTTGTGTGTTAGCGCGTGTGTGTGCGGAGGAGGGTTATGAGTGGGTGGCACAAGAGTCACACCTGTTAGTCATATATTAATCAAGCTCCTCATCATGCTTACTTTCCTCCCCCTCCCTCGCTGCTCTCCCTTCTCCTGCTAATTCTCCCCTCCTCTCTAATATCTTGCTTTTCTTCTCTCCCTTTCATGTTCCACTCTCACCCTTTACACTCCTTCTCCTCCCTCCGTCCTCTGTCCTCCTCTGTCTCTCCCTGTAGTGTTGTTTCCAGTGATCCGGGCTGATTTCTCTCTCTCTGTCCGACTTGGCTAACCCACTCCAAATATCACTGCAGCAGATGGTGCTGTGTTTGCATTGGGCCAGGTCTCCTAGCAACCCTGTCTCTCTCTCTCTCTCTGTCTCCTAAAGCGGAGCGGTGGAGGAGTTGGTGTCATGCACTGTCTGGGTCTGCCATGCCCACCCCTCCTCTGTCTCTTTGATTGACCTGCCCGCCTCTCGGTGTTGATGTCTATGTTTATGTCTGTGCCTCTGTCTCTCTCTCGGATGCAGAAGTAGGGCAGGGGCTGACGGTCTGGATTACTATACATGTGTAATGATTAAATTTGATGTGAAAATGGGCAAAGCAGGGCACAGCAACCAATGTGATTTGTAACCCTATGTGACCTAGATTTGTACAGATGTTCACGTATGTTGCAGCGGCAGGGAAAGATCACATCTGGGTCACGTTGGGTTTAAAGACAATGTTGCCACAATCACTGTATACTGAATTCCTAGTATTTCTAGCTGCTAAAACCTGAAAATGCCTGTTGAAGGATTTTTCAAGAGCTTATCATCACCATCCTGGGAGCCAGTGCTAATGAAAACACACCATCAGGTCTGCATGTGGAGATACCACAGATACAGTCCACCAGGCTACAACATACAGTCTGCTCTGACCAGACACACACACACACACACACACACACACACACACACACACACACACACACACACACACACACACAGCACTTTAAATAGACAGGAGGCAAATAAGGACTTGTGTCCTGATATGGCATTGGTTTTTGTGCTTTCATGCTGCCTCTGGCCTGCAGACACATTCACTGGTTTACCTCAGGTTTTTTTTTTTTTTTTTTTTAAATTGAGAGAAGATAGTTGAATTCACAGCAGACAGAAGCAAGCAAAATATGAACATTATGTAAATAAATGTGAAGTTTTCAATCTAAGAAATGCACACCATGTCACAGTACCTCTTCCTCTCTTACCTGCTGCCATTTCCTCCCATCTGTTCACCTGAGCAGCCAGTACTTTTCCACTCTCACTCCCCTGCCAGCCACGCCCACCTGCCCTCTCACCTGATTCTCATTACCAATCAGTCCAGTATTTAAGCTGCTCTCCCACACTTACTCTTTCCCAGATTGTTCTTTGTCTCATGCAAGACTCTCCAGTGCTCATAATTGGACCTGCCTGCCTTTGACTTTGTCTGATCCACTGTTCTCCGATAAATACCTCTGCCTTCAGTATCAGTGTTTTTCCCTGCACTTCCTGGATGTCTGCCTGTTTGCGACTGTTGTTTGGTTTGTCAAACATTTCCAGAGACTCTCAATAGTTCCGAGTGGGACATTGATCTGTACTACGGCTTATCCATCTCTGTCACGCGTGAGATCGTAGTCAGTGAAAGCGACTTCTGTGAACTGGTGGTGCTGCAGTTGGGTCCTAAATGAACCCGTTACGCACCAAATGGTTCTGAAACTAGATAATTAAAAAACAACTGAACTCAATGTTTAGGTGAGATTAATTAAGCAAACATTGAGGTGAATAATGATGAGTGAATAAATTCACTTCTCATTTTCTTTTTAAGACAAGTGGAAGCTAAAGGGTTGCACATTGAGTCTTTTTTCTTCAACCTCACAGTATTTTACTTTTTCATCTTCTTGCCCCCCCTTCACTTTTATTTTGACCTTAATCTAAAATCTAATCATGGGCCCAATCTTAAAAGAATAGTCACATGAGAAGATTAGATTAAGATAGATCAGAACATAGAAACATGTCTGTACAATATGAAGCTGGGGTCAGCAGCTGGTTAGCTTAGCGTAGCATAAAGACTGGAAACAGGTGTAAGCAGCAAGCCTGGCTGTGTCAAATGATAACAAAGTCAGCCTGTCTAAAGCTTGTTAATTAACATGTTATATGTATTTTGTTTAATATGTACAAAAAGGAGGATTTTGTTACCTTTGGACAGAACCAGGCTAGCTGTTATGCTAAGCTAAACTAGCCGTCTGCTGCCCCCAGCCTCATTTTTACCCTACAGGCTTGAGAGTGCTTTTGATATCTCGGCTCTAACTCTTTGCAAAGAAGTGAAGAATCATATATCCTCCAAACTATTCCTCTAAACTCTTCTTGCTCATGTTTTTATTGTTGTGGCAACATTTGGTTCTCACAAATGCAGAAGTTCAGGAGCGCACTCACACAGAAGCCTCTAAAGTCTCTAATGGCTCACAGAGTAATCATCCATCATGCACACAGACAAACACAGTCACTCACACACACGCAAACCACCACTGCGACACTTCAGTATTACTTGGGGAAAAAGAAAAACACAGTACAAATGGGAGCCACATGCCATGTTATGATGGCATGTGTCTCTGATTAATTGCTTTAATTTACTTTTCCAGCTGCATCACACAGAAAAAACAAATGCTTCATGATTCTTCTTGAAGTCTTCAAGCACAACGAACGACTGCTGCTTCATGAGTGCAATGGCTAACTTTTTATACAATGTGTTTTCAATAAATAAAAATGTGCCGTCTCACTCCTTAAAGCTTCTGTCATACACCTAAGTGGCACCAGATATTGTTGATCGATGGGTAGCCATGAAGCGTCCCCAGGTGATCGTCTGCACCAGCATCTAAAAGCTGCCTTTGTGGCTTTGCTTTCTTTCGGAGGCGAATCATTGGTCCCTGAGGGGAGCAAAGTGCTGCCTGCTTATTTGTTTTCCTCGGGCAGAAGAGCTCACAGGCCTCAGCGGAGAGGGAAAGACTTCTTTCCTCACTCATGTGACCTCATATCTGTATCAGGCACTCAAAAGCAGGGCCGAGACGGGCTGGAGAGCAATGTGCAAGGCGAGCACAAAACAATGCATTCAAAGGCCTTCAGTGACGGCGGCCTGAGTGATGACACTTTGCTATTCAGAAGGCTGACACACTTGTTCAGATAAACGTTTCCATAAACAGGAAGAGACGGGTTTTCAATACAAAGGTTGTACCTTTCAGGTGTCCTTCACAAGCTCAAGTCATCTGTTCTTCATCACGATGTGCTCCAGCAGCCCATAGAACATAGATCACAATTTTCATTGTTTTTCTTTTTTGTGGATTTATGCCATTTTCAGCAAATAGAGAGCAGCTACAGTCTCTAAGATTCCCCTAGTGACCAGTCGGGAAAGAAGCTGCTTCTGTTGAGGAAGTTATGTTTTATGTGTGTGTGTGTGTGTGTGTGTGTGTGTGTGTGTGTGTGTGTGAAGGAGTGGCCCAGATTTATTGAAGCTATGGAAAACTGTAGAAAAGAAAGCTTCTGCACACCTGGGAAACAAATGAAAGATACAAAAATGAAAAGGTTTTTCTGTCGTCTTCTGGTCCAAGAATCAATGAAAAACCACGGCGAACTGTCCCCTGAACTTAAAGTCTCCCCCCAACTTCAAAACACTAGAAGGCTGTTTTCACATTCATCTGGTGAAAGGGGAAAGCTCTTTTCTGTGCTCAGCTTAAAGTCCAGCTGAAATTAAAAGGATATCAAAAGACAACAGCCACCAGAGCAACAGCCTGACAAGCCATACAGAAGTATCCGCTGCCGTACCACCAGACTACAGAGCAGCTTCTTTCCTCAGGCCTCAAGCAGGATTTTATGGTTAGTTGTGGTCCAATATGCAACTTGCACATTGTGTACTGGAGACCTGAAACCTCCAGCGCACATTCATGGAGAACAGACTTCACAGTGAAGTAGGAGACATTTGCACATTCATTCACAACTTGTTACTCCAAGCAGAGTATTTTTACGTGTCTTAACACATCTGAGGAGACGTTAAAAAGTAAAAAATGTCTCGGCTGTGACCACATGAGGACTGGAATGCCTAATGAATATCAGCAAGTGTAGAGGACAAAGTGTCCTTCTTGAAAGGAGTTATTTTGGATTCACAACTCCTAAAAGAAGCTCAGAGGCAGTGTGCTATTTTTCTGGTCTTGACTTAGTGTCGGTTGGCTTATTTGCCTTCTTGACACAGCGATCCATCGTGACCAGGAGCACTTTCAGTTGATGACATGATCATTGAATGTAATACTTGTCCATGCACAGACATCCAGATCAATATGTGTCACTTATATAAAACTGCTGCTGCGGAGAGTGAGACCATTGAAATGTTTTGTTTTTCATGCGTCTCATGCGCTACACCTGAACCTCACCTCCATGACAACATCAGCACGTTTCCATACGGATGCTGACGAAAAGGCAATTAAATCTGATGAAAATCCCCCCTCAGCCCGGTCTGATGCAACAGTAATTGTGCACTGGTGAAATGCCCTTCAGTGTGTTTAAGTCAGCTGTTTTCACACAGATTAAAGTCCAACTTTCAACTGTAATAAAATGCAATGAGACTCAGGATGCTGCATGTTAGAGCACATTCTCAGACAGCTGAAAATCCAACGAAGGAAATCAAGGATTTCTGTTAGATAAAGGGTTAATTATAGATTTCTAAAGTGGGGCTACTCTGGTTACAGTATGTGATGGTGTTGCTGTTATTTTGTTGTGACAGAGTCTGAGGGATCAGGAGGGCTGATGGGAAATGCCGGGCCCGCTGACAAACGGCAACGTTGGGTCACTCGACCACAGAAATGACTCATGTTAAATGTTTTCATTACAGTTTCAGATTTCAACAACAAAATCTCATCTTATCAAGTCGCTTTTGTTTGCAATTTGAGTCTTGAAACTCATTTTTTCCCCAAAAACATGTTTACTTAAGTTTACTTACCTCATGTTTCTTGATGCCAGTCCAGCAACATACTAATTCCTGGAAATTTCTTTAAAAAAAAAGGTTGAACTTATCTCGATGCAATCACGGATTTTTTCCCTTTTAATGAAAATAATACTTTAATGAGAGGGAGGACTTTGTCGCGTGAAGGTTTCTTTGCTCTCAAATTATGTTTTTGTCTGCAGAAAGCAGAAAAAAGGCATTTGGAGTAATCATATTTAAACCTGATTAATCTAACAGATTTTAGAAGGAGCAGACCCAGCCTTTAATTAAATGAAAAATCAATAATAATTAAACAAATGTAAACCTTCATTGAGACAATCAAACAAGAAAGAGGAGGGAAACCAAATTTTAGGTAGGTAGTTTCCTGCAGGCCTAATGTTAGATGTCTATTGTCAGAGAATGATTCAAGCTTAACGTTTGAGGCCATATTTCTGTTGTGGCTTACACAACATTTTCCATATTATTACATCCACCAGCTGTATGCTGGCTGGCTCACAGAGGTCCATAGTAAGACCTGTACTCCCTCCTGTGCAGCCACACGAGTGACTTTGAACAATCGTTGTGTACCTGTCAGCATACCTGCTGCTTGAAAGCATTCATCTATGTGAGGCTGGTTGGTCCCTGCTGAATAATGCTTGTGTTGGAGAGCAGAGGGGAGACAAGCACAGACACTGCTGCTGCTGCTGCTGCCAGGAGACCTGCTGTAAGGCAGCCCAGCTCAGGACTGCGGAGACTATAAATAGCTCCGTCTCTCTCACAGGCGCCACCCACCACATTACCCATGTGGCAGAACAGCAGCAGAGAGCAAAACAACACAGCATCACTGCATACTGTACCACCACATCAGATCAGAGGTACCCTGCTCGCTGCTGAATGTGGACACGAGAATGAGTGAAGCCGAGAAACTGAAGTGAACAGTAGTCCTGATGGAGGCCTGTGGGGGTCAGAGGCTGGTTCCAAAGAAACCTTCTGGTCTGGAGAGTTGGGCCACTGGCCAATTATCTCAAATTTTAACAAGTTAGCCAACACACTCTTATAGCTTCCCATTGTGAGATGTGATGCTGACCAGCTCATAAGTAAGACAAACTGGAAAACAGCTTCAACAATGATGTGAAGCAGCCAATGAGAAACAACAGTACCATACACTGTATGGTTAATGAACTTTGTCTGCTGTGCTTCACTCATCTTTGAAATCTTTGAAGTTTTCTCAGCAAAATGTCATCGTGTTCTTCATGAAGTCAGTTTTCACGGAAATGTTCTGCTGCAGTTCACAGTACAGAGCCCAAAAACTAATAAAATGTAGTAAGTAAACTAAATGTGTGATTAGATTTTAAATTTCATGAACTGACTGGTGTTAAAGGAAACAATAAAAAGCCTTTATACAAACAGATTGAAGGTTCAAGGAAAAGTATAAAGCTGTTTGCATTTCATTTTTATTATCTAGTATCAATTATTGGTGTATGTTACATTACTGATGTATTTGGTAATCTGTCATGTGTAACTTTCAGGTCTCCATTCAGAGAAATGTGAAGCGGTGGTTCAGTCAGCCATGATTTTTGCTTGAAAAGAGTGTTGCACCCACACGGCTGATTTCACCTTGTTCAGACGGTCTTTGACTTACATCTCCCTCGTTCTCCTGCCAGTGCTGCCACGCTTGTGGGACAAATTACACCTTAATCCTTTCTATTAGTTCAGTGTAGCTCTGCCCACCTTCAACCTGCGCAGAGCTCTAATCTGTTGAAATGATCAGTGATGTGTTCTGATGAAACTGGACGTCGACCTCAAGTCTGACCATTTGTTTAAATGTGTCTGTGTCCACCTTGTGACTGAGAGCCGCCTGATTAGGGAAGTAACATTTAATTTGTCCTCAAACATCACGTGTCCCTGTGATCACCTGCCTGTCTGCAGCAACACTTCCTCAGCCTGTTGCTCGAGCACTGTCACCTCACTGGATTTACTAAACCACAAAACAGTTCCTGCTGTTTGGAGTGCTGCACTCTTTATTAGCCCTCGCTGATGGCTAACGACGCACACCTGGTCTGTGTGGCAGCAGGTGTGGCTCGTTACCTCGCAGGGAGGGATAAACCCCTGCAGGACACCTCTGAAAATCACGAGTGCATTAATTGTGTCACCAAGCAACAGAATGTCCAAAGTGTGTGTTTACAGTACAAAACGTCCAGGAAGGCTTAATTTTACAGGTGGATCGATCCCACTGGACTGATTAAAGATGCAGAACAGGGGAAATAAGCAAGAAACATCATCAATAGAGGATGATAGTAACTTTGTGCCAACGGGTGGAGCTTGTTTTTCTTACTGTCTCAGTGGGAGTCTGTTGCATTGCAGATACAACAAAATAAGATGCTTATCAGAAGATGTGGTTGATCCTGGAGCACACTTTAGCCCAGATTAGGGATTTCTGTAATCTCAGCACAGTGGTTTCAGATTACACTGATTCATTTAGTCCTGCAATGCCTCTAACGTATCTGCGTATGGGGGATATATTGTGCAGTGGGACGAGCAGGTGGAGTAAGAGCAGCAAGTCACTTTCTACCAAGTTCATGTCTGTGTCTCTAATTTGACAGTATTTTAAACTGAATGCCAACAAAGCACTTAAAATTGCATGACTCAATGCTTTTACTGGAAAAGGATTTACCTCCCCAAAAAAAATCAATCAGGTGCATTAGGATTTGAGCCCTGCTCTGATGCCGACGTGAGGCACTCGCTCCTGTAAAAGACAGCCACGGCGCGAACACACGTCCAGTTTTTCAGAGCATTGAGAAAATTCTCCTTAAATCACATAAACAGGAGCGTTATCTCCTCTGAAATAGAGCTGAAATGCAACCTTTGCGATTCATGTTCTCAGGATTCCTTGAGGTCTTTCTGAGCGTTGCATCAGCAGGTCAAGAAGATTAACAGAACAATGGATGAAGCAATTTATCAATCAGCAATTGTTCAGTAATATCCAGCTTGTCCATGAAGAATACTATGTGGAGTAAAACCAGCGAGCATCAGGCGAAAAGGCAGAGTAAAGCTGAGTCATCTAAAAATAACTTGTTTAATCACCTCAGCCTCCCTCTTCACTAATTATATTTCCTGATGGCTCAATGCTTTGTCAGACACCATAAAAACCACAGTCACACCTGGGTCTGTATTAACGAGTTGAAATATTTATTTTAAAAACTGAAAAAATAAAAACAAACCCACCAACATAGTTTTAGTATATCATACAAAGACATATTTCAATGTTGCTATGTGAGTATTTGTTTCTCTTTGACTACAGTGTGAGGCAGTTTGAAAGGCTGGCTGAGCTGGTAGGACTACAGACACAGACCCCAGAGAGAGAAGAGACAAAGAGAGAGAGGTTAATAAAGAATATTTGGGCAAAAATACAACCAAACATCACTCAAGGTGCGGTCCACTCATCTTTCAAGACACTTGAAATACTGTAAAAAGAGGCTCGATCCTTATTTTATGTTATTATTTTGTTTTAGGTTCCAATTTCTAATGAGATCAGCTGCCCAGGTGTGGGAGAAGTGACAGAACACAGCTAAAATCATCATTGAACACAAAGAGCTGGACCCAACAGCACTGCAAATAATACTTGCTGTTTGTTTTAACCTGGCTGGAGCAGCAGATGGGTGGTGCCAAATGGGAAAAATATTTCAAATTGTGATTAATAAAACACTTTTCTCTTCCATCTGCTCCCTCCAACTGATTCAAAAATAGTTTTTTTCAAAGAATTATTGGCAAATACTATTTGACCAGCGTCTGTTAAATAAACCAGTGTCACAACTTTGTAGATACACAGCTGAAGCGGAGCGTCTGAACTAAGTGTGTTAAGACACAGCGAAAGACAAACTGCCACCGTCGAACGGAGAGAAGAAATAAGGTGTTGGGTTCAAAACGGATGCCTGCTCATGTCAAGGCATGATCAGTCAGAGTCCACTGGCAACAAGCTGAAAGTCAGTCCATCAGTAGGAAATTCTGTTAAATAACAGTCTCTTATGGAAACAATAATGACCTCTATTGGTTAATTTAACTGAATCCTTACTTGGAAATATGCACAAATTGATGCTATTGAATGCTTTTAGATGAAAGGAAAGCAAGAGATTATCTCCAACAATAGAAGGCTTGTAGTTTATATACACAGCTACTTGGTCTTGAGGAAGCTATGGACAACACTGCAGTCTGTGTACTGCATACTTCAGAGTGCATTGTGGTCCTGGCAATGCAGACTGTTAGTGAAGGGCTTAGAAAACTGCAGTCAACCATCAGGCCTGTAGGCTGTTTGAAGAGGCAGGATCATGTGATACACCGGATAAATCTTAAACATTTCATGAATTAAAGGCCTGTGCAGCCTTAAGCTTCCCAAAACTGATGTTCAAGTTTGATCGAAAAGCTTTTCAGACTTCCTTTTGTTGCTTCTGCAGTCCTGTCTCCAAGAGCACGGTCGACCTGCTGGCAGTCATCACGTCTCCAGGAAAGAACCGAGCGGAAAAAAAAACAAAACTCGGACAGCCACGTGTCAGAAAAAGACGCCATCAGCAGATCGTGATGTGACTGGATCCAAAGCCGCTGCAGCTTCGGTGGCAGATTTGTTTTAGTGATGCTTGACCACTGACATTTGTAAAAATATGCACCAGTGAGGATCTTAAAGGTCCAGTGTGCAGGATTTACTGGCAGAAATGGGACAGAATATTCAGAAGTATGTTTTTCTTACTGTATAATCACCTGACGATAAGAATCACTGTGTTCGTGTTAGCTTAGAATCAGTACTTGCACGGAGTCTTTCTACAGAGGCCCAGAATGGACAAACCAAACACTGGCTCTAGAGAACGCCTTTCACATTTTAGTAGACACTCTAAGGAAAGGTGAGGCGGTCTGATGCCACTAAATCCTCCACACTGGGCCTTTCAGGGGAAAAAATAGCAGACCCCAAAGTTGTTGCTTTTTTTCTGTATAAAAAGAGGTTTTGCTCCCACTTCTTCCTTTAACCAATGAAAGGGGAAGAGACCAAACCGACCCCTTGTCATCAGCGTTCGGGCGACGGTTCTCTCTCGTCAGACCTACCCATGATGCACCGCTACCTCTGATGATGTAGCATGAGGTAGTTGGCAGTCTCAAAGCTCACAGGGAGAAGGAGAGAGAGAGAGAGAGAAAGAGAGAGAGAGAGAGAAAAGCCTGTGCTACTTTCCTGATCTGAAACGACTCACCGACTCCTCTGACAGTTCGGAGCGGTTTTAGGAGTTTCCATGCGAGCGGCTGTTAAAATAAAGAAAAGAGGGTCGGCTCCAGTTAACAGTCACAGGTCATTACAATGGTGGCGAGGTGAAAGGCAGAAAGTCCAGTGAACCAGCCAGTGAAGCGGTATGGACTTTATAAGGTGATAACTCACAGTGAGACAGAATAAGCAGGGAGGAAGATAAAGACAGATGAAGAGCAGCTCAGGCTCCAACAGCTTCACAAGCTCACAACGTGGAACAAACTCGTTTTAGTGGGAGAGCATGCATGCCATCTATGTTACACAGAGACATGGTTTTGGGGCTGGGGGAGGGCGGACAGTCACTGATGTCCCCCTCTTGCTGCTGAGAGCTTCGCCTTTGTGCAGTGCATCCTGGGATGTCTCGAGTAGAACTTGTGCTCGTAGCGTAAAGGAAAGGACAATAAATACTCTGTAGAACGGATCCACTTCACTTCCACTGCCTTAAACAACACAGTCCTGGGGGAGAGGCGGGGGTGGAGGATGTCATGTCTTTTCTCCTCCCACCCTCTCAGCTCCTTACATCCATTCGGAGCCCCCCCCCCCTTCACTGAGCCCTTGGTGCTGTCCTTTATGGAAGCTTTCAGACACGGGTGGAGAAGCAGGTTTAGAAAAGAAGCACCTTTTAATTTGGCTTAGATAACAAACAAAAAAGAGAGAAGAGAACAAGGGAGAGAGATTGAAAAGTGTGTGTATAAATAGAAGGAGGCAGACAGAAGCTGGTCTTCTGGAGGAGGAGGAGGAGGAGGAGGAGGAGGAGGAGGAGGGGGGACGACAGGGGCGACATCTCAACCTGTGCCTGTGGAGAAGAAGACCCACTTTAGCCTTTTGCACATGTTACCTGTGATATTTGTTGGGGTATAGTTACTGAACTGCAGTCCTCACCCTCCTCTCCCTCGTCCCAGCCCTCCGCTACGCCAGCCAGCTCGTAATGTTTCTTCCTCAGCTCGCCGAGACGCTCTCGCTCCTTCTGCAGGCGGGTCTCCAGCTCCAGGACCAGGACCTGAGGAGACACAGACAGAGGGCGGAGACGCGCTCGTCATTTCCCTGCCGCCTTTTATTTCCCCCTCGCAAACCACGAAAAAGCTCAAATCCTGAACAGATGATTATTTTCATGAGTCACAGACAGACGATAGCTGCATGGAAACACACTGGGAGGCAACAAAAGAGCTTTTGCAACACAATAAAAGGTGGTTTTCAACATTTAAAGCATCGTACATACAAATGAAATGTAAGCCATTGCAGAGGTTATCAAACTCCAGACGTCACCCAGGCTAAATGAGGTTAGACAGAGCAGTGGGAAATCAAATTCTTGCTGGGAGTATTATTTCCTCCAGTGTCCCCTGTGTCTGTGGATGCTTTCTGAATCCCAGTTAACAATCATTATTTACACAAGTTGCAGCTAAACTCCTATAAAGTGCACTTCAAATAGGAGCCCTCTGTGCGTTCACAACAATGGGCCGTGTGTTCGCGAGCAGGTCCAGACCTTTCTGTTTTCCTTTCAGCGGCGGAGAAGCAGAGTCACAACACACAGTCAAGTGTTCGTATGAAACACAGTTAGTATAGTTTGGATTTTCGTTCGTTTTTTGGCTGTCGTTTTCAATTCAGTTTGGTTTCCAGAGAGGGCTCGCTCACTTCAGTTCAGTCAGTTTTAGTTCGGTGTTTTTATTGTAGTATGGGGGTTTCTGTCAGGGGAAACGTTTAAGAAGTTCAGAATAGGTTTTACAATGCAGCCACTGTGTGGAGGCAGGCGGCTCACAGTCATGTAGACGTCCCCGTCTCAATAAACACGTGCACCAGAGCCTCCTCATTACTGCTGACTAAACTGACTAAACTGACTAAAACTTTTTCTCTGCTCTGGTTTGAATTATTTCGGTTAACTGAGATGTTTTTTGTGAAATGTGTTTGTAGCTTAGTTTTAGTTGACTGTAATCCAGTAACGCTGGTTTGAAATCATCCTCTGAGTGGATGAAAAACAGCCTCAGAGTCTAATGTGGAAACTTTATTCATTTATACAACTCACATATCGTTAATCCTAACTGATTATTAAATCGTTCATTCCTTACATAACTTTCCCAGAGTCTATTTCATCTAAACCAGATTTCTCAGGCGCAGTAAACTCAGCTATGTGGCTTGTTCAGACGGAGATCTCTGTTCAGTGTGTGTGTGTGTGTGTTCGGCTGCTCACCTGCGCGTCCATCTCCTGCCGTTTGATCTGGGTGAGAGTCATGCTGGAGAAGTCCATCGTATCTGGACACAAACACAAATGATGTTCAAACACCTTCTGAGTTTTCCTTTGACTTGTAGCTTTGAATGACCTCAGAGCTTAGAAATAAAAACGTTTTTTCAGCTAAACCATCTAACTTTGCACTCACTGTGCTTCTCTCACCTGTTTCTTCAATCTGAGACTTCCCAGACTTGGTGGAGGCCACGACGGCCGCGGTGGCCTGCGTGACGCCCCGGGACGCCTGCTGCAGACGGTGCAGGTTGGCGCTGTCCTTGTCTGCTTTTACCTGGAGAGAGATCATCGGATCAGATCATCCGGTCAGGATTCATTTGAGCTGTCTGGACTCCGCTGGGAGAACAAATGTACTCTTTGCTCACCTTAGAGGCAGCCACTAGCTGTGCCGTGCTGGCGGCGATTTCATGTGAACACACCATCAGCTCCTCATACTTCCCTTTGCCCTGCACCACCAGATCAGCGGCATCTCTGGAACGACACAACACAGTGCAAAATAACTCAGGGGGAACACAGGAGAGTTTGATTTCTGATGCATGATTGACCCTCCACGCTTCAAACCTGATTTACTGTTCTGTTATTTATTCATTTCCTCATAGGGGAATACATTTTTTTTACAGTAAAAGGTATCTAAACCAAAGATTTCCAGGCTCCCAAAGTCTTTTCCATCACATCTAATTTGTTACTTTGAACGCAATTGCAAAAAATACAGTTTCCAGTAAAAGCACTCATCACTTTGTTCTACCAGCTGTTCACATGAACTGAATGTTTCGATCATGATTATTTAATGCTTGCTCGTTTCCAGAGTAATGGATCAATAGAGGACGTATCTAGGTACGAGTGAACACTCCAGGAGACACGAACGTGATGACAGGACTGTTTCATTTCAACGGTTTTTGGTTTACATGTGTGATTGTAGGTTATGTGAAAATCAAGAATTTCTCAAGGTGGATATTCAAATCCAACCATATTCCTAATCTTGAAAACATAATGGCTGAAATGAAGCACTTTCCAACACGAGACTGAACGAACCCTGACTTCTTCACCTTCCTGCTGCTAACTTTATGAACATGAGCACTTTTACAGTGTGGAGGAGTCACTCAGGGGAGGAATGATACTTACACCATGACCGTGGCGCCCCATCCCACCGCTTTGGAGGCAGAGATCAGGCCCTCGGTCCAGCGGGAGTTCTTGGCGTAAAATTCCTTCATGGAGGCTGCCCCCTGGTGGACAAAAGGGGACATATCACCACATCATTATAAAATATATGATTTTGTTTATCATTGATTCATCTGCCAGTTGATTTCTTCTTTAATCAATTCATAATTTAGTCCAAAACACATCAGAAAACGATGACCAAGGCGACATGTTCAAACGTCTAATGGCCCAAACCAACTTTTATTCAATTTCCCTGTAATTTAGGAAAACAAATAAAAGCAGCAGACTCTCATTTTGGAGAAACTGGAACCATCGGCTAATCAAATGATGGACTAATGGTTTCAGCTCTGGATACAGAATTATGAAGATCTGTCCAACAAAGTGCAATCCAGCACTGCAGCCTCTGTTGAGAGTGTGCCAGAGACTGCATTACACTGTAAGGAGAGCCTAATATTATTATTTTTCTAGGTAGAAAAGTATTTTTTCAAAGCTGCAAATCATATGATTTTAAATTAGAAAAAGGGAACCGTGCTGCTTTTTTACATAAAACAAACGTCCTTAGTAAAAATGGTGAAGTTAAGCTTTCTACCTCTACATGAAATGCATCCACTGGACATTAAACAGTGTAAAGCTGCATATTCAAATCAGTCAGTTTGGAGATGTTACATATCAGGATTATGCTGCTTATTCAGATAATAATATGAGGCACTTCTCTCCCTCATTCAAACCAAGAGGACAAACTGCAGTATAACTCACCCTGCCGCTCTCCACGATGTCCCTTTGCAGATTTTTGGAAGACAGAATGAGCTCCTTTATCGCCTGCATCAGCTCCGTGCAGGAGCCCAAAATCCTGCAGGGGGCGACAGAGCAGAGGACACAAACACTCACTGACTGCGACTGCACTGAAGGGCCCGTGCTGATCTCTCTGTTTTGATATGGAGCACAACATTGTGAAGCCTGCTCAGTGTTGTGCCTGCAAGTGAATGCAACTCATTATATTCCGGTCTGCTCAGCTTGGTGCCAAAAAATATGATCCAACCTGACAGAGAGTGGCTTTATTTTGAAAGACGGAGGTCAAAACAGAGAGAAAGCAACCTCCTCACTGTGTGAAAAAAACCCCCAAAGTTTAGTTATTGCATGACTGGTGCACCACTGACCTAAATTTGTAGCTGCAGTGGTTGTTTGTTCCTTTTCATAATTATCTCTCACAGCAGCTATTGAGAAAGCAAGTTTTTTTTTAAACATTAATAACTGAGTCAGTGGGTGTTTAATTGGCTTGATCAGCACACAAAGAATTATTACACAGACTGGATGAATAATACATCATTTTCTCGGAGTTTCAGAGTATAGAAACAAACAGATATAAACCTTTACTACACGACACGCACACTTACATCAGTATGAGACAGAAGAGCTGAGTAAAAATCTCAAGCCAAAATGATCCGGGGGAAGATTTACAGGCGACAATCATCCTGATGGTTAAAGTTTGGAGCGGAGAGCCGAGCTTCTGCCCGATAATGTCATCAAGAGATTTCTGATCTTCCTGCGGCTGTTCGCAGCACAAAATAAATAAAGCCATTTGGTGTGAGACGTGTATGATGTGATCATAGTTGGTGCAGCTGCTCCACCGAAGAAGGAGCGACAATATTAAAACTACGTGATGCAAGCCCTTCTCAGGTTTGTGTGGATGAAACAGCCACCGTGCTGCTTTTCCAGTTCATCACCCTCGTTTGCATCCATTACATCTTGTGGTAAACTCTTTCACAAATACCTTCAGGTTTGCCTTGCTGCAATGAATCAGTTTCCTCAGTTTCGTATGTTTTCAGCCACTTTGATTTCTCTCTCCAGACTCATCGTTTCAGGTTTAGTCAGCTATGGCTTCCTCTTTCATCTTAACACAACTTACGGCTGTGGAGAGGCGACAAAGCCATCGAAAGCAGAGAGGTGTGTCTGTGGGTCAACTGTGTTCCTACTTCAGGAGAAGGCTGATGCTCTTGTGAGGTCGGTCTCGTACAAATCTTGTCAATCTCCTGTTGTGACCATAAAAAGTGATTCCAGTGTGTTTGAACCGCTGCCCTAATCCGCGTTTTACCTCTCATTGACCTCCATCTTGATTCCTGTATCAACTGCTCGAGACTTGTTGAGCATTTCCTGTTGGGAGGCACAACGGAGACAAAAAAAGACACTTTGAAGTTAATACTGCTGTAAAGTGAAACAGGGGGGGCAGTGTTTTCACACAGCGTGCAAAGAGCCGCACACTCACACGCACACACAGCCAGCACAAGTACACATCTGCCGTCAGATGACCGCGGCTAAACACACACACCTCTATCCTGGCAGCTGCTGATTCCACAGCGGCGGAAGTGGCAGCCATTTCCTGCTCCACGAGATCTCCCAGCTCCCCCTGCTGTAGCTCCAAACCCCGAGGACGCAGTTTCTGAACGGAGACACGACGAGAGAGACTGAAGTCAACTTCAAAGAAAATGTTCTCAGAGCCAAATTTAACCTTTTGTCACAGTCTAGAATCAGTTCAACTCATTCCTGTTTCATCACACAGCAACTCTGGGGACACTTTGACCTCATTCTATGTTCACGGTGTCCGAGTCTAAACATTTGTATGTTTGTGTTCAGGCAGTACGGACCTCCGCAGCGGCCAGGATGGCCTCCAGAGCCGCCTTCAGCCCGCCGCTGTCTGCTGCAGCCAGGCTGTCCTGCTGCTTCATCTGACCCAGCAGAGCCAGAGCCTCGGCCCCGCACGCCTTCACACTCTCTGACAGGGCTGACAGGGACGGAGACAAGGACAGGGAGGATGATGTGTTACCGCTTTGAAATACACAACATACACTGAGAGGAAACCTGCAGAAAGACTGCATTCCTGATAGATGTGATATATAGATGCTTTTTCAAGAGTTAAAGCTAACATATTCCACGCTGTGATTATTTACAGTCGCATATTCTGCCAAAATATATCCTCTGTAAACTCTGATGTGTAAGAGTACTGCTAGTGGGTGCAGCTGCAGTGTTAATTATACTGACATCCCCCTCAGGTAAAGTGTCAACTAACAGCTGAAGCAGCCACACTGATGGGAGGAAGAGGGAAACCAAAACTACCTCGACAGCAGCTGTTGGCCTGTTTTTTTTTTTTTTTTTTCATACAAGACAGCGAGCTGATTTGCATCAAACTGCACTTTCAAATGCTGCATTCAGACGTTTTAGAAACGCACGGACAAACACGGGGTCCACACCGTCTACATTGACTTCCAGAGACACAGCTACGGAAGTTCAACCCAGTTTCAATCCTACATGTTTGTCTTTGGTGCAGTAATAAGGCTGCTGGCCAGAGCTGTATTATATTCGGGCATGTTTAGACTTGCTCAGGCTGCTAATATCCCGAGAGTGTAAATCCTGCAAACATTGCTCCTGCGTGCAGTCAGCGACTTCGTTCTATCCATGGATCCAAGACTTTTTAAAGAGCTTTCTAAGGACATTAAACTAACTATATCAGTCAGTATGGACTGATATAACATATATAATACACATCCCAGCAAAATGCAGAGACAATACTTTTAGCTTACACTACCCAACCTTACTGTACACATGTAACATATGAAGAGGCATGAAGTACTCACAGACATGTCAGAACATGCCTGACTCACCCACAGATTAAAATCAAGACATCCCTTTCTTTCTTTCTTTCTTTCTTTCTTTCTTTCTTTCTTTCTTTCTTTCTTTCGTTCTTTCTGTCTGCACACATGCAAACGTACCATCAGCTTGCTCCACAGGCACCATGTGGGAGGTGGCACTACCCTGAACGATGGTGTCGCCCACCAGGTGGCCGCACTGGGTGACCACTCGAACCAGCTCAGACACACCTAGACAAACAAATAATAAACCACATATTGATATATTTTGTCATCAATTTTCATCCTGTGGTACAGTATACTGTGAAACTGGTATACTGCTGCAACCCTTCTTACATCACCATTTTATTGTTGTTTTGAAGATATATTCCTTTTTTATCTTGTTTTAGTGTCCTCATGCACCCCTTGCACGCCTACTGAACTGAACTATGACTGCTTATGACTGAACTCCAGGCTCTCCTGATAGAACATATGTAAATTCACTGTTTTGTACTGTTGTTTTCTTTGCGGCCCCTGTTGATTGTGGTGAAGCCAAAGACATTTTTTTTTTTTTTAATGTGGACGATAACATTGGTTTTAAACTTGTATTTTTGTTTTTGTTATGAATATGGCTGAAATATATATAGAATATATATTCAGAAAAGCCTCTTCAGTTGAAACCTTACAACAACTGTTTTAGCATTCAGGAGGAACATTAGCAAGCTAACACCTTGTTAGCTAGTAGGTAGCAAACAATGATTAGCCAAACACAGTTTATGACCTTAAAATACAGAACTACTACTGATAAAACTGATTCTTCTGTTGGGAATCACCACTGAAATCCCCAATGTCCAATTCTCGAACAGACGTCACCTCATGACGACTTTAGCTTTATTTGTTTCTCTCAGATTCCAACCCTGTTCTTATGATTCATGTTTTAAAGCCCCTCGACACCTACTGCACATTAATTTGTGAAAATGTTGGCACCACAGCATCAGTTCAAAAGGTTAATCATGTACAAGCTTATTACAGAACTTAAATACATTTAGTGCATCCCTCACTGAGCTACACTGAATCCTCTCACCTGTGCTGTCTGCCAAGAAGGCCTCTCTGCTGGACTGGAGTCGGTCCATACACTCTAAAGAGGCCTGACATCTGGATGCTAGGTAGTCTGCAGACATTTAAAAGAAAAAGACGTTAGAATGGGAGCTCAGGTATAAAAATAAAAGCATGCACACAAACTTTACTCCACGCAGTGCTAATTAGCATGAGAGCAGCTCTGTGCTGTGTTTGTTTCTGACCCGCGGAGCTGGTGCAGCTGATGTGTGCCGGGTCGTCTATCTGAGCCAGCGAGTCCTGGATGATCTTCTCTGCCTCCTCCACAGCTGCCTGCAGACTGGACCAGCGAGCTGCCACCAGCTGGCTCTCCAACGCCTGCTCCCTGCTCTCCTGAGGACGCAGACACACACAGGCGGGCTTGAACTTATCACACCAACCTTTATTAGGGTCCACACGTTAAGAACACAACGAAGACGGTTCTCAGCGGTTCCCTGAACATCTGCTTGAGTTATTACAGCTAATTAAGGAAGCTAATGAGGACGGGTAATTGAGAAAATGACAGTTCTTCACCTTCTCGTTGAGCTGATTCTGCAGGGCTTCTGCTGACTTCACCCCGCTCTCCCTCTCCGTCGCCAGAGAGGTCTGGACTTGCTCTAGCTCCACCCCGCGGACGGCCAGCTCCGCCTCCACCTTCGACAAGGACTGCACCAGCTCCGCCTTCTCGGACTCCAGGGCGGACAGCTGCGTGCTCAGCACCTCACTCGACTGCGGCGAGGAAATAAAAGATGGAGGGATGAAGAAAAGAGGGAAATTAGTAACAGAAGAAAATGATTTCGAGGTACAACGGACAGGATAATACGCAGCTGTTGTGACATGTGGGGATGTGGTGGGATGCAAGTGCGCTGACCTCGCAATTAAGAAACACTTTATCCTCAGCCACTGATTATAACAATACTGTCTCCACTTAAGCTTTGCGGAGAGGCGTAGAGTCTCCAGAGAGGTTTGGGTTGAGGTTCAGTTTACAATCAAACAAACACTGGGAAGTTGCGGTTGTGCAACTTGGCTGCAATGCAACACAGTGAAGAGTTTCATCAGATCCCGTCCACGGGAGGTATGTGAAATGACACTTGTTTGGACGACTAGCTGTCCTCATTTTTGTAGGTATGTGAACAATGTGCATGAAAGTGTTCTGCAGGTAAGAAAAACAGACTCACAGTCTGGGTGCCAGCAGGTCCGACAGAGAGAGAGAAATGCCGAGAGATGGAGGAGAAAACAGAGTTGTTAAGAATATGGATGTAAACTGCACAGCAGGGGATGGAGAGAGCTGGACAGTGGAGGCATGTGACAAGAGTGATAAAACGTGGGCTGCGTGTGAAAAAGGGACTATGGAGAGACGGAGGGGGAGGACAGAAAGTGATGGAGTTGATAAGTAGAGGATACAACAGCAGGACGTCAGGAGTGGGAGGCAGAGACGGATGAGAGGCGCAGGGGAGGGGTGAGGGAAAAACATCTGGAGGCGGAGGGAGTCAAGAGCGGTTAATGGGGTTCTGAGGGTTAATAGCATGAATTCGTGGCTTACTTCATTTCTGCCTCTCCCCTCCAAAATACTTCTGCAGATCAATCGTTGCTAGCTGCTCAAAGCGGCTGTGTTTACACCAGCAGCCGTCTGGACGCGATTTTACAGCTTCTGTGTTTTCATTCTGGTCTCTTCTTAGAAATAAGTGCCTTCAGTGGCCTGTTACAAACATCAACTTGGCTTTTTGGCAGGGCGGAGATGACAAACGCAGGGCCGAGAGAGGTTTAAGAGGGGGAAGACTATTTTGCTGCTGTTCGAACAGCCCCCCCCCCCCAAAGCTGAACACTGATTCACTGATGTCAAAGAAATGTATTAGCATATCAATTCAGTCAGAGGCTGGATGTGTTTGAGATTCAGCTGTAGGAGGAACAGTCAGTGACTAAGAGGGGAGATGACATAACAAAAGACAAAAAACTGAGATGGAGGGAGTTGTCTTCACATGAAAGACTCTGAAGTGTAAAAGGAACACAAAAACAGGCTTTTATCAGTCAGCATCCAGGATCTGCTGTTCGCACTTGTAGTCAGGATTTAGTGCTGACAGTCAGAACAGCCTGATCCAGGACACTGACTGGTGTGTACTGCAGCCTGGGCTCACTGGTTCTTGGTTAAAAAAAAAAAAAGTCAGGCTTTTAAGTATGGAAACAGGTCCCATGAACAGCTGAACCACACCATCGACCTTTCAGAAACACCGTGGAGTGGAAGTGAGACCATCGAATAATTGATGATGGCTAGAATAAGAATGTGTGACGCCAGTAGCCCCATTATTAGATTTTATCCAGACTGTACTCCATTAGCATCACGCAGGTGAAAAATTTCATGCCATTAATCTTTTTACACGTTCTTGTAGTAGCAGCTGCTATTAGCTCTATCAATTGGGACTTAATAGGTTCAGTATCTTTTCAGAGCAACTCAGGGATCTAATTAGCAGATTTAAGATAATCTTGTTGTGTGAGGGATGTAAAAAGAGAGGTGAGAGGAGAGTGACCTGCTGTGACGAGGCCATGGTGGTCTTCAGGGAGTCCAGCTCCACTCTGCTCGACATCAGCTCTCTCTGGAGCTCCTGAAGCTGATCCAGCTGGTCCCTCTCCTGAGTGAGAAAAGACAAAATCTCACTTTAAAAAGCTCACAGCCAAACTTAAACCAAAGAGGGGAAAAAACTGACCACCCTCAAAGCTGTCAATGCATGCGTCCTGCAGAAGCTGAGGCTACGTCCACACTCATAGCGTTTCATTTTAAAAGAGCTTTTAAAAACAAGAACCATCTCTGTCCACGCTGAAAACGCATATTACATGACCAATCACATACACTTGGCATGCAGGAGTGTGTTAGCGTTTGCCTCCTGCGCATTAGCAGGATGATAAAATGCAGGATTTAACTGCACAAACCTGCTAGCATAGAGAACAAGGTCAGCAATGCCTGCAAGTCATTAGCAATGTTGGATTAACTGCTGGTAGTCAATAGTAGTCAATGTATCTATATTCATCATGACCTCCATTTCAGCAGCTATGAAATGCCAGATCATTGTGGATGCTGGTCATAAAAGTAGCAGAAGTTATGCGTCTTAAAATGAAAATGTGGCTGCAGCCTCAGTTGTGCTGTACGTGTCTTGCAGCCGTAACAACATTCATCTCACACTCACTTGTCTTTCTGCGACCTCCTGAGCGGCCTTCACCTTCTCTTGCATCTCTCTCCTCACCGCCTCCACTTCATCCTGTGCGGCCCGAGCCACTGTCATCTGCCGGGTCACCTCTGCGTTCTGCGCGCACACACACACACACACACACACACACACACACAGAGAAGGACATGGGACACAGATGCAGACATACAGAGAAACACACCAAAATAATTAGGACAGACGCTGGATCTACAGCTGGGGAGGGTGTATAGGGACAGCAGGAGGACAGAGCTCAATTTAACTTTGAAGGTTTTTTTTTTTTTTTAGGAGGGGACAAGGACAGAGAGAAGCATTTGTTGAACACGAAAAAGATGTATGACTCGTCTTTTTCACCTTCCTCAGCAGGTCTGCATGACTCTGAACCAGCTCTGTGTACTTCTCCTTCAGTTTGGTGTAGCGCTGCTCATTGGCCTGAGCCTTTTCTGGTTAGAGACACACGTCAACACACGACGGAGACAGACACAGTTATTAGCAGACACAGTAAAGGCAGGAACTGGACAACCTTTAGTTTTCTTCGAGCGACAGACGGCCTTACTCTCTATCTCTGTCAGGCTCCGCTGCTCCTTCTCCGTGTCCTCTCTGACCCTCCGTAGGTCGTCCAGCTCTGCCTTCAGGAACTCGCTCTCCCCTACAGCCTGCAGCCTCAGGTGGCTCTGCTCTGCAAGCTCCGCCTCCAGCTCGTTGACACGCCCCCTCAGCGCCTGACACAAGCGACCACTCTGATGAGGGACGGAGAGAGACGGGCGGTTAGAGGGACAGATCACGGAGTTGGTGAAGAGCTGACTGACGTGGTTCTGGAGAGCTTCTATAAGCGCTTCACCTCCAGTCTGAAAGACTCCAGCTCGTCTTTGAGGGCCTGGATCTCCCTCGTCAGCTGTTCAATCAGGCGGTCTCTGATGGTTTCGGAAAAAACAATCAAAAGTAAAATCAATACCAATGAAATTCTGGGTTTTATATGCATCCAATTATACGCCAAGTTCTAAAATTATGTGTTGGCATCTTTAACATAAACATGACAAACACGACCAAAGATCTACATCCGTGCTGTGAACTGAACCACTGACACACATGATCAGCAGAGTCACATGGCCTTTATCTGGCACAGACAAACAGATGGTGGTGTGATGCTCTCGAGCCTTACTTGTCGTCCTTCCTCATGCCGTTCTGACTGTTGAAGTTGAAGGGGTCTATCGCAGCCGAGGTGCCAAACAGGTCGTCGAACTTGGTCTCCAAAGCAGCCTGAAAGAGAGTCATCTCTTTGTATCATGAAACACAGCCATTACCTGTTGGAGTTTGTACATTCAATCCACCTTAGTGCCCCTTTGGTTTCATGCCTTGACTGAACACCTGTGATCCAGGTGTTTGCAGCTAAACTGCGGCTCCAAAATACCATTAATTACCTCATTATCTCCTGTGTTTACAAGACGACAAATATTGTATTTTTCTTTTTCTGCACAAGTTCAGCTTCAATGGGCAGCTACGTGCCATTCAATATAAATTACCATGCAAAGTGGTGAATATAAACTCTCCACTTTGCATCTGCATCCTCTCATCTACGCCCACAAACACAACATCCCCTCTTGCATTTTGAATTGCTACATGAGCCGGAGAGCCGACTCTCTCCAAAACAGATGAAGTGCATTTCAGAAGGCATAATTCAGAGATTTTGTCTTGTTTAATTACCGGCAGCACGGGGACATCTGTGTCCACCAGGTCGTCTGTCTCCACCACGTGCTCCGACTCCGGGGACGACGACTCGGCGGGGATCACGACCACGGGGCTGATGTGCTCCGACAGAGCTGATGCACGCAGGAAGTTAGGAGGGTTCTGCAAGAAGCACAAGGCACAATTTCAATCAGTATATTAATTATAGATTTTTTGTTGTTGTTGTTCGTTTCAAGAACCCTGATTCCAAAAAAATTGGGTCCCAGTGTAAATAAAACAGAATGAATTTAAATGAGTTAATTCCTTACAATGAAGAACGAGGAGTGTAACTACAATAATGTGTGGGTCATGTTTTTGTGTTGAGTGAAGGATATGAGTTACACCCTCAAATAGATACAAGCAAATTAAGACCAGAATGTGAGCTGAAAGCACAGCGCTGTGAAGGCTGCCTCTCTTCTCACTTCCATTTATATTACGTGAAGCAGCATACATGAGCACACACACGCTGCGACTGCCACAGCAGGTCAGCAAATGAAGGAGAGCTCATAATAAAGACAAATAAGATGTGAACAATAACAGCGGTGCATGATGAAAGACAAACAGCCAGTATGTGTTAAGTTGAGGTTTAGGTGTGGTTAAGACTGAGGAAAGGGCAGCCCTCACCTCAGGCAACTGTGGGATCTGAATCAGCCTCTTGAAATACTGCAAGTTACTGGAGCGATAGAACAGACTCTTTAACCTGAAACAGAGAGGAAGAGAGCGAAGGGAAATCACAAAATCAGAAGAAATTCATTCAACACAGCACTGAGAGCTCAGTCCTCAGGGTCACATTGAGCCAGAGAGTGAAACCGTGACCGGCTGTGTCTCTGTTTGTGTCTCTGCCTGCGTGCCGTACTTCTTGAACTGTTCCTGGAAGCGATCTCTGTGGCCCTGGAGAGTGTCTGCTGGAAGGCCTGCGAGCACACACAAAAACACAAACACGTCAGCGCTCTGACTTCAAAACTATTCAGGTATTATAATGTCAGAGTGCACACGAGGATGATGGGATTTTGTGCATGAAGGTATCAAAGTCCACTTTGGAGAAACTGAGAAAAGTCTTTTAGAAGCTGAACCTCATCTGTGAATCTTTAAGAGAAGCTTCACCCATTCACACATGTTGTCTTTGTAGCAGAAGACGTTTAAGAGCTTAAAGTACAGCCAGACACCACGAGTCAATCCCAGGCTGCTCAGAGGCAAAGGACCACTCACACACACAGATATGTTTCTAAGAGTACCAGTGACTCATGAAGTTCTGGCATTTTAGTGTGACCAATCAACCGATGACCACTGATTTCTAGCTTTGAAAGAAGTTCAGAAACATTGACTGTCCTGTGTTGTATGTGAATTATTCAAATAGGTGGCATTGCCCTTTAGTTTGAAATCAATACGTGTAAATCACCAAGATGGAGTTTTCCAATCATTTCAGAAACACTCAAAAAACACAAAACGTTTGCATCTTGTCTTTGACACAATACTTAGCGTGTGCTATTTCTACTGAGCCTGCAGTTGTGCAGCTTGACCAACAGAGGTGTGCGTCACTCACAGGAGTGCAGCTTAAACAGCAGCTTGACGGTGTAGTCATACAGGTGGCTGCAGTCCAGGATGACTTGGATGAGGGGGGCCAGGCGGCACTGGCCGGCCGCCGTCACCGACACCGACCGAGACATGTCTAGAGAGCTGAAAACTGGGAGTGGAGAGAGAAACAGTCGATACATGTAGTCACAAGATCGATATGTGCCCACACACCCATCAGATATCATTACGAACACAGCAGGAGTCACCACGCACACTCGCACACACACACACACACACCGTCAGTGATTATTAATGCAAACACAAAGAGAGAGAGAGAGAGAGACGGGCGTGCGCCAGGCTCATCCATCATGAATTTTGCATGAACGAATCAAGTTGTGCTGCTCGGCTTCTCTGAAATTAAGCAATAAAAAGCAACACTCTGCTCCCTCTTGCTTATTGAAAAAAAGGCAGGAAGAGGGATTTAAAGTGGAGGCGAGAGGGAGCAGCAACCTGAACACTGACAGGATTGTCTGGATCCCTCTCTGCCTCCACCATTACACCCCTCTTTCATTTCCCTGCCACCACACTCACACCAACCCCAAAGCCAGGCCCTGAGAGCCTCTGTGCACTGCAGAGGCGTGGTTTCCTGCCCGGCTAGAACACACAGAAACATCCACAAACACACACACACGCTCACTCAGACACCTCAGGCCTGGCCTCTTCACCCCCCGGATGACGTGATGCTTTTAAAATACACCAGACCAGAGGCGGAAGCTGGCAAGGGCTTTGAGATTTGGGTGTGAGGTAACACAGAATCTAATGTGGATTTCTAGACAATATCAACTCATTTTGTCCTGAACACTAATGTAGAGATGTGGTTTTGCTTCTGGAAAGAGGAGGAGGAGGAGGAGGAGGAGGAGGGGGAGATAGCATCATCACACACAGAAACCAGACTGTAATTTCCTCCTGTTCATTTATGAATGGGAGCGCAGATTTTCAAGCGTTTCTCCTGAGCTCCCGGTCACATCCCGGCTGTCTATTTTTAGTCCTGTCCATCCTTTAAGAGACATTAGCCCAGGATGACTCACCCAGACAACAACAGGGCCACAGTACAGTATGGAAGCACCAACAGTGTCGTGGCTCTGTCGGGGGAGCTGCGATGATGCTGTACTATCATCTATAGTGTCTATTTCTGTCAGTCAGACAGCGTCTCCCTGTCTGTGTGTGTGTGTGTGTGTGTGTGTGTGTGTGTGTGTTTTCATGCTCAGATAAGCACAGCTGGTAGCACAGAGCAAGCAGTCGGACCAGAATAGCTTACCACCCAGGAAGAGGTTGAGCTCGCACTCCAGGTAGTCAAACATCTCGACCGTCAACTGGAAGCTAAAGGTGGGGGGGGGGGGGGGGGGGGGGGCACAGACAGAGAGGTGACCATTTATTCACGTGCTTTCAACAAACACACACACACACACACACACACACACACACAGGTCTGTTTTACTGTGTCACTGTGCTAGAGTCTGATGGAGGAGTGTTACAGACAGTTTCCCTCATTACTTCATGACTAAAACACTGGATCACTTCCTTCCTGAATTCTGATTGGCTGAGTCAAGGTCAAAGCTGGAAAATTCCAAAAACTACCCGACTCAGATTTTTGTAGAGAGCAGCCAAATCCAATTCAACGGACAAATTCTGACTATTTGTTGCTTTCTCCCTCTCTGAGAATCAATATCAGCCTAAATGAGTCTCATGTTTTATCTAATAGAGTCACATCTGAACGCCTTTTTTCATCATCCGTGATATGAAAATGTCAGTTTTTCACGCAGTCAGAGAAAGCATAAGTGTGCAGGCAGCTCGTAATTATAAAATCTCAGACTACATTTCCAGCATTGTGATTTTTTTATTCCTACGTCTGAAGAATAAGCTTTAATGAAAGAATATAATGTAATTATGATGAATAAATGAATCAAAGTACAAAAAACACCTCTTGCCTGCTCTTAAAATGACCCTGACGAATGAATTCTTGTGCCTTATTCATGTGCATCATGATTAAAGTATTCATGGATGTAATCATTTGATTTCACACTTTGGTCAACACGCTTTGAGAAACAACACTGGAGCCCGTTCGTGTCTGGATCCCGGGGTCCGCCGGCACAGTGGTCCGCTCCACAATACACCACCGTAACAATAACACACTCACAAGTTGTTAACGTCGTTCTCTCCCGCCTCGTCGAGCTGTCTGTTTGACATCTGCAGGTTGCCGGGGAAACGAGGGTTCTGTGAGAGAAGAAGAGGAGGAGGAGGAAGCTTTGAGCTCAGATAACAAGTTCGGCCGTTCTGACGTCCTCCTGAGATGAACATGTGATCATTTACAGGCAGGATCTGATGCTCGTAGCCATTGATATTCTGATCAAACTGCTCTTTAGGAAGTAAAAACATGGCTGTTCGCAGGCAGGTGGGCCGGAAAACATGTATATTTACTCAAACTGTATCTTTATATCACAGTATTTCTGCTTTTACTGACTGATTTTGTGGCCAGCTGGGGGCAGTGGAAACAAGCTGCTAACAGAACACTGACTATCATCATCTCTGAAGCTGATGTGGTGAACTTGTTAGCAGCCAGTTGCTTATTTCCTCGCCCAGCAGATACACAGCATATTTCATTTGGAGGTGTTTGTGCAGCGGCTGTTCAGCTGCGAGCCAGAAAACCTAAACTATTAGCTCTGTAGAGCTGAGGGGAGCTGCAGAGTCGGGTCACGATGAGCGAGCCCTTTCACACACAAGTAATCCTGTCATCCATTGTTAATATTAAAAAATATTGATCAGAGCAGTTTTAAGTAAAGCATGTGAGCTCCTCCTCTGCCACTGCTGCCTCGTAGGCTTGTGAAACGGACCCTTTGAGTCCCTCTGGTGAACGACTTGTTTGCTCTTGTGCATTCTTTAAATGTATTTCACTAGTTGAAGCCAATCAAAACAAAACGCTGGCTCTGAATCTAACAGGCTGCGCATTGGCTGCCTGCTACGCTGGAATTGACTTTAAGTGTAGCATTAAACTCTGTTATAACTGTTCACTTTGCGATTTCTGCTATGTGTCTCTCAGTCAAAACGATAACTAAAGGCTGAGTTTCATGATGTCATGAGGGATCATGGGAGTTGCTGTCTTCTTTATCAAACAACCAGCTATATAATAATGTTAAGTGGACAGCTCAGCAAAATATATAACATAGGTCTAGCTGTTTTTAGACATTTTAATGTGGAAATGTTCCATATTTTGTCTTTAAATGGTCAAAAGTGACATGAGGTTTAGTGTCATCTCCTCGTGGTGAGCAAAGCATATTTCAAACATCACGTCAGTCTGTTAAAATAGGACTAAAATAAGCTAAAGCAGCACACTTCTACTGCAGTCTGCATGTACCGAGTAGATAATGATTGTTTAGTAAGAGCAGATATTCTTTTTTTAGTTCACCAGCTCTTTGCAGGTTAAAAGTTAACAGAAGACTGTGTTTACTGGAGCTGATTGTTGATTAATTGACCTTTATGTGGAGCAGAGGGTCTGTATTCCCTCCTCTGAGAGCTCCGCCGTTACAACCCTGATTCCAGAACGGTTGGGAAGCTGTGCAAAATGTACGCCAATGTATGGGCAACACATTTAGCAAACACAAGGTCCAGAGAGGTGACAGAAACTTTGACCATCAGTTTAATCTGCCAAAGTGTCACATTACTCCCTTGATGCTCATGGTAGGTCTTGGCAAAACTGCCCTGTTAGACCTGGTAAGAATTAGCCATCAGCAGAGCAACGGCTAACTGCATCTGCGTGTGATAGCATCAATGCTACCTTTCGGTCCCTGTATCGCTGTCCCATAAAAAGGCTACATTACAGATTCTTGAGAGGCCATTAGTGTAAAAGGCAGAATTCTCTATGAAGCAACCCCCCCACCCACGGCCCACAGAGACACACTTGCACTAAATGGAGAGTCTGAGACAAAGATAATGAGTGATGAGGGAGACTGGCGCTGCGTTTTATAGGCCAGGCCAACTTACTTTGATGTGAAACTCCATTTTGGTGATGAGCAGTTTGAGGTAGATGCTGCACAGCTTCCCATAGCCTTCGCTCAGGTGACCCTGAGGGGACAGAAAGGGGTGGAAGAGAGACATTAAGAGAAAAAAGCGAGACGTGATCAAAGGGAGAAAATAATCTTCTCCTCTCCTGGAAGACTGTGAGGAAGCAAATCATTCGGTGTTTGGAGGAAACTCAATGTGGCACTTTGGCTGAAGGCAGCAGACAATAAACATGAAAAGAATGAGCACAAGGCCATTTTCATACTGCGGGGCTAAACAATACCACAGCAGCCAAAACAGTCTTTACTGGAAAACACAATAAACCAGCTGACTTTTGGAGCAGGTTCAGCTCAGTTCACTCTGTGTGAAAATGCCTCCGCTCCAAGAGTGTGGACAAAGTTGAATAGAGGAGCTATTTGGCCGATTGCTTCTCACTTCCTTTTTCCTTGAGCCTGGGTGAGCGGGTGGCGATGACACAACAGGAAAGAGTGGACACAACCCCGGTCACAGGGACCAGACTTCCTGTACCCTCCTGCTGAGTGACATCAGCAAAAAACTGAGCAATAAAACAACAGAGGGTAAATCCAGGAATGAAGAGCGGAGCCGGCCTCCGAACCCGAGCAAGTGTTGCTTCAGACGTAACTGAGGACTGACTGTTCTGTTCGTGGCTTCGTCCGTGCAAGTTTACACAATAAACCTCAAAAATTTCCTCAGCGGCGTGTGCAGCAAATCTGCGAAGACACTTGTGCTCACACAGATCAATGCAGGCGTCACCAGGGTTTCCGCTATCTACCGATCAGGTGAGAGGCGAGCAGACGAGCTTATGTAATATTACTGTCTGTTAGCCACAACACGTAGCTGGCAGGCGATCTGTTGTGAGCTCTGACAATCGCACTTGGCACGTTATACATGGCTTTGTCCACACAGGCCGCGATGTCTGTCACTCCGTCAGACAGACAGCAGGCCGCCTGCAAACAATCGTGTAATCCGATGACCATAACAAGGAGGCACAGTTGGTGGCTGTACGCTAATGCTAATAAACAGAGCTTAAGCATCCTTAATTACAGTTCTCCTTATTTCGAAGGGTAAATCGACAAATGGATATGCTGCAGGAAAACCATGTGAATTTCATGTTTCAACGTATGGACTTGCAGTAATATTATTTTTAATGTTTTAGTGTTATTTTCCTGGAATTATGTAGCTGCAGGACAGTTTGAACGCCGTGCTGTGATATGACCACATTAATATAATAATCTCTGCCTCCTTACCCACATCCTGCTCATATCGGTTAAATCAGCCTTGTTCCTCATGGAGTCCTTTATCACCTGCAGGGATGACACAGAGGAGGGGGCCCAAGCAGGGGGGGCGGGGGGTTAGTTAAGAGTTGTGTTTTATGGTCTGTGAGTGGAAACCATTAGAGAACGACATCTTTACATACGTTTGGATGGCCGTCTCGCAGCAGCTTGTGGAAGACATGGCAGAACTTCCAGCAGAGCACCGCGTTGCTGGAGAGAGGAAGCCGGTTGACCGCTGCCCAGAAGGTGTGGGCGCCTTTTTCATGATGGGTCCCCAAGATGCAGGGTGGCAGGGACAGTCAAGGATCACCAGGTCATAGCACAGAACATTAAAGAGCAATGTGGCATTTTATCCTCCCTTTGTCATGTCGTCCTTCGCAGGGATGTCACTGTGGTACACCTAAGAATCATCCTCTCAACCAATCTTCATTCAAAAAACCCATGATTTAAATGAAGTCTTTTGACAGCACTGACAGCTCAGACAATGCTTCGAAAATAAAGTAAAACAAATGAGCTGCTGATTATGTGCAAGAGTGTGTATAAAGATATGGCTCCACTTATTAAGCAGCATTCCCCAAATCTCTTTCTTGAAGAGTTAAAAACTGTTTTCTTGTTTTGTGTTTTTCGTGTGCTCTGTGCAACCAAAACGGGAGAAAACTGTGGAGAACAGCCCTCCTCTCTGTCCGTGTGGCTTTGTGTTTTGTTTCACACATGACTAAATTAGCTCTGCAGCAGGGCCACGTGTAGACGATGAGGTTACACTAAGTTTGTTGTTTTGATCTTGCACTAACATAACCCTCCAGCCACGGAGGAACACATGGAAATCAGGATAAACACACTTCTACTCGCACACACACACACACACAGACAATATGAGGATATTCCTGGCATGCTTCTCTTTGACAGCGACCTCCTGTGTGTTGATGGCCTTATTGATGCTGACAGCCTGTGAAGAGGAGGGAAGGAAGGGCAGAGGAGAGAAACAGAGAACACAAATCAGCCCACAGCTTTTTTCACACCGCTTACAGAAAAAAGAAAAAAACAACCATAAAAACCTTCAAGTGTCAAGCGTTTCATTTGAAAACTTGGCACCTTTCCACCTTTCAGAAAGTTGCCTTTTCCTTTCCTAACCATCTGGGGAATGGGAGGCAGCGAGGTTTTCAGTACAGGCTGACTGACCCATTTTCTGCTGTTGGTATTCAAGGCAGGTGCTGAGGGGCCTGAGCTCCTCTCTGCTTTTGAGGAGCTCTACAGAGGCGAACACCTGTCTCATCGAGGTAACACATATGCATGTTAAGTATATGGAAGCGGGCACGTGGTCAAAACAGTGCGTGCCATTTCTCTCGTTATGCTCCCATAAAGAGAGCTTCATGTTTCTGGCTGAATCGCAGGATTTGGGATTGTAAAATGTGATGAAAAGAATAGAAACGAGTGTATATTACGTCTAAAAAGACCATAGACAGAGACAAACAGACTTGAGCCATTTCAAAGCCAAAAGCCTGCGTTCGCTTTGGGTAAGCAGCCCTCGGTAAACACAGTTAACATTAGGACTGTGAGCAGGCAGACTAAACGAGACAGCACCAACAATTACACACACGCGGATGATAAGGAGAGTTATCTGTCTGTGCTGTGAAATCTACAAAGGAATGTTGGCTGGGCTAAAACTGAAGCCCCTCCAACTTCAGCTCAAATTAAAGTCTCGTCTTACAGAGACACTGCAGCAGAGTCACTGCTTTTCAGTAGTACACGCATCCTGCAGACGGACATAGTCAAACATTCGCGCTGACATGCACAGTCAGACGGCTGCAAAGTTGTTCTGCTGGTAATGTTTGATGGCAACGAGCTGAAATACACCCACCAAGTTTATTGATTTGATAGAGAGAAAATGCTATCAGTTAAAACTGTCAGGCATATCATCAAAGAGTCTACAGCTACGCTACGTTCACCATGTTCACCATTTAGTTTAGCGTGTTAGCATGCTGTAGTCTCCAAACCCAACTGACGCTGACTCAAGTGACATCACTTGAGGCAATTTTTTGCTTTTTTTTTTGGTCATACATGCAGCTGAATCCCCAAGACCTGTAAACAGACAATCAATGGAGTTCTTTAAAGGATTATGAAATCTTATCTTCTGGGGACCACGAATATCTACAAATTTAATAGCAATCCATCAATTGTGTTCAAGACATAATACTAAAAACCTCAACCGTTGACCTCATGCAGGTATGGAGCAAAAAACAGTTAAGATTCAATCTCTGGGGACCATGAATGCTTTGTCCACAGCAATTCTTCCAATAGCTGTCGAGATATTTCAGTGTGGACCAAAGCGGTGGACCAACCGACATCCACAGAGCTGCTCGCGTGGCCACATACCATGTACTTGTTCTCATGTGACACTTCTTCTTTTTGTCCCGTCGAGGTTATGTTAGGCAGCCACAGGAAAGCTGTGTGATGAAATAAAATATGAAAACGAGGCCACAGAGTGTTCCAGGCCCGCGTTGTTTGAGAGTTTAAGCCGTTTCAGATGGTTTGCAAAACAAGGTGTTCTGGAGCAGCATCTGGCTGACATATCACGTTGCACATGCGAGGAAAATCAAACCAAGAAAATCTCCCACAAGTCAAAATCTGGGTCTGAAACGCCAGAGTTAAACAACTAAAGCCACACTTGCATTTTGTCACTATTGTTTGCGTGGTTTCATGAACCGGGAGCGTGGTGGCCAGGGTCAGCAGAGGACGGGTGAGGCCTGTTTCATAATCTCACTTCCCACAGATGTCCTGAGTCTGCTCCTCCTCTTCCAGTATGTGAGCTGTCAGGACTGGAAGTTCACCCCGAGGAATCATTGGAGGAGGAGAGGGCCAGGAGGGGCAAGGAGGGAAGGAAGCAGGAGGAAAGGAGAGAAGAGGAGGAACAACTTGGTAGCACGGGTTGCTATCTCGAGGATGAGACCGACCCAACAAACTCCGCTAAAATGATCAGCTTTCCTCTGCATCCTTCGCTGAACAAACAAAATGCGACCAGGTGTCACCAGCTGCTTCCAATCTAAAATGTCTGGAAACTCAGTCCAGAGGATATTTTATTTATAACCATAATCCCTTCAAATACACAGCTCAGAACCAAAAACTCTGGTTGAAAATTCAGCTCCTGTCCTGACTGCATCCTCCACACGTCACAGCTGTGTAATGTGGGTGACATGTCTCACCAGCTCCTGCAAGTTTGCAAACACGAGTTCTGTGTTCACAAAAATCTAATTTACGGCTGCGATTCACATCAAGTCAGCGAAGCAAAGTGAGGACAGGAGGAGGAAGAGCGGGAGGAATGCAGAGCTGGCTGCCGTCTCGGTTTCTCTGACTTTAAATTCCACACCGTCTGCGCTCGGCTCGTCATCCTGCCGATGACGAGGAGGATGACGCCGCGGTGTGTGCAGTGAAGATGATGACTGACCGTGCTTCCACATTAAACATGCACAACGTGGATTAAACATGAGCACTGGAGCTACAAGTCCAACACCTGTCCTGTTGCCTCAGCAGCAACAACCTGAGCCAAGACTCCGCCGGTGAGCGTGTACTGTAAAGGTCACACACAGCGGGGCGTTCACTGTCCTGTCCGGGCTGTGCAGGAGAGAGCTGAGATCCGACGACGGCCGGACCTACAATCTGTTTCCTCTGATCGAGTCTGCCAGGGAAAGGTCACCGAGTTGGATCTGAGCATGTGCTTTGTTACACTTCCTGTTTGCAAATAAACTGCAAACACAAACTCAGTGGAAGAAGATTTGACGTCTGTGTGACACAGTTAGGAATGAACGACTTGCATTTATTTACCATCTTATCTTCATAGCTGGTGAGAACACAGGAAACCACAGCTTATTAGCAATGATGCCGCAGTAAGAGCAGCAAAGAAGATCATTTATAGCTTTGTAAATGCAGGTCTTCACATAATGTCCCTTTGTGGTGTTGGACATTGTTGTCAGCGTATTTGAATTTTTTGACTATCAAGCTTTATATTCATTGGTGTGAATGGGTTTGTTTGCACTTGTTGGCCTCAATTGAGAGAAATATTTAGGATTTATGGAACATGGAGGATGAGATGTGGGTGAAGGCCACTGGAGGACTGATAAGTGGAACTTGAGTAGTGACTATTTTGTCATTCATTTACTTCAAGAATGAGTCATCACATATATCAGCTTGTTGATGGTGTGCAGTCTTACATTTAGCATGCTGCAGGTCACACTGTGCGTGAGTGCAGCACATAAAGCAAGCCAGAGCTTTTTCAGTAACAGGGCTGTACTTTTTTAACAAAGATACATTCCTCCACCCGATACAGACTCTTTTATCAGGGAGGTTATTTTTCCAAAATCAAATTCAGTGTATAGCTTGCCTAAAACATTTTGTTTACACTCTGGCCACATCTGTCTTGTATTAGCAGAGAGGGACGTGGCTTTTTGTGTCATTTCCCGTCACTGCCCTGGTTGAAAAAGAAAACAACTATGGCATTATCTTGTGTTGTTGATGTGAATGTCACATTTAGATAACAGGACGATAAAATGTCAACACCTGGTTATTTTCCATTGTTGTGTCATTTCAACTCGTCGTGCATCCCCTTTTCCCTCAATCACTCACACACAAAAATCAAGGGATGATTGAAAAACTCCCACTGCAACCGGTTCCCACACGAGGATGACCCAATTAGCCCACAGTGAGACTTTGTACTTTGTGTTTGGGTTGAATGGGAGTGCCAGCTGCCTGGGACTGCTGGCATTGGCTGCTGGCATGGATACATCAATGGCCTATTAGCTCCTCACAGGGCGGCCACACAGACCAGCTGACAGAGTGCATGGATGAGAAATTAAATTGGAGGTGAGAAGCAAGTGATTACGTGGACAAAGAGCAAAGATCAGCCCTGAGGGAGACTTTCTTACGCTGGTTAAAGCGCACAGAAACCTACGTCACTGCGTCCACAGGGGACCCGCCTCCGCTCCTGACCCTCATCCTTCACCACGATACCCAACGGATATAATCAGGTTTCAATCAATTACTCACCATATGGGCACAAAACTCCTTTTGCATCTTGGTATCTACAGAAACATCTTTTATTCGCCCCACAGCTTTGCTTTCAAACAAAGTGTTGATACAGTGTTATGTTAAGTTGGGCCTGGTAAGCCCCAATCAGCCCCCTCTGTAGAGAGCAGGGCATTGATATGCTGATCGCAGCCTGGCTGTGTCCACTGAAGGGTCAGTGAACAGAGCCCAGAGAGAGGAAGCATCTTCTGCCTGCTAAATGAAACTGCCTTCACTCATTGACTCACTTCCCTTCCCTCTGCCTCGCCTCGGAGTGACTCCTCTGACCGATTCGCAAGAGCATGTGACTAATGCATGCCTCGGCAATTCGATTTCTACGTTAGTCCCGGAGATATGTCAGCGCGTCACGGCCGCTCCATGATGGTAGCAGAGAAAAGCCAGTGCTCTTGGTTATTTCAGTCTCCACTCGTGTCAACATTAAAGGGACAGTACACCCCAAAATGAAAATACATTTTCCCTCTTACCTGTGGTGCCATTTATCCAGAGCTTTGGAGAAATCAGCTGTAGAGATGTCGGGTGAGCTGTGCTAGCTGGCAGCATCGGTTAGCTATAAGCTAATCTCCATAACTTAGCCGGGTCGCACTAGTGTGAGGAGAGTCAATGCACACTTCCTTCAGTGCAATGATGAGGTATAGGGAAGCAGTCTTGTTCCATTATATTGGAGAGAAGGCAGATGTCTCTACAGCTGATATCTCCAGAACTCTGCAACTCAACACCCAAAACGGTCTAGATGGTTAAACACAGCAGTACAGGCAAGAGATGATTTTGGGGTGAACTGTCCCTTTAACGACGTGACGAACCCTCAGCCAGTAGTGTTCAATCATGAAGAAATGACTGTGGAAAACCTCACCAGAGCCAAATGAAAGGGGGCAGAGTAAATTCGGAAACACTTGTTCTCATCTGATTTAAATTCTCATGGTGGAGGAGGTGGAGGAGGTATCCTTGTGTAACCCTGATGATTTAGTATGGGAGTGGAGTGATTAATCTTAGTTACAGTGCTATGATTATCTGACCCAGTCATTTAAGTGTATGAGGAGGAGGAGGAGGAGGAGGAGGCAGAGCTTGAAGAACCCATGGAAGAATCTGCACACTCAGGCCCCACCAAGCATTCAGTCACAAAGTCAGATGTATGATGAGTTTGACTTCATGCTACAGACGGAGTTCGATGTTTGAATTCAGGGGTTTGGTGCTGCACCTACATTAGCTTCACTTTTTGCGATTTGCTGCATCTGTGAGGCTTTCAATGTGTTTGGACGAGAGCCGAAACGATTACTTCATTACAGGCAAATTAAAGGCTGACTATTACAATAATCCATTAACTGTTTCAGTCAAAATACTGTATTAAACAACATTTGCTGATTCCAGCCACCCAAATGTAAGGATTTGCTGCTTTCCTCTGATTTAGATCATTACGAATTTAAGATTTTTGGATTTGTGATCGGCAAAACACATTCACTACTGAAATTCCCAATGTTTGCAGACACAGGAGTCAGTGATCTTACAAAGTTAGAGGGGGGTTAGAGTCCACATCCTTATCCAGACCACTTAAAAATGGTCCTGTCTTCTGATGTTTCACAGGCTAAATGTTTTGAGAGACTTACCCTCAGATTAATGGATAATGTAGATAAATGTTGCAGCCCTAATTTGGACCTTGGGAACTATATATGTGAACTGTATTTCCCCAAGAGTACTCAGAAGAAAAAGCACATGTGTGCACAAATATTGCACAAACACGGACACATAAAAGTCCAGTACCGACAAATAAACACCACCTATAGCTGAAGAATGATGAGGACCTATACGCTGCCAGTTTAGTTTAAATGTAAATGCATCAGATCTAAGTGTTCAGAGTCTTCTCACTGTTTGATGTTTTCACGGAGGAGGGCGGCATGCTGACTTTACCAGCGACTGTAGTGAGCAGGGGGTGAACGGCGATGGGATTGAATGAAAGCAGGGAACATGCACGACTGTCTGTGAGTGCAGCAGCGCTGTAATGCTGAGGTGCGGCGGTGGAGGCCCGGTCACTGTGTCTGACGCACTGGGGTTGGAGGTAGCGGCGGTGGTGGGGAGGGGAGGGGTTACAGGCGCTCAGTCAGGCTTCCTGTCTTGGCACACCCTGCACTGCCCATTTCCTGCCTGCCTGCCTGCTGAAAAATGCCCGGCTCCACACCCCTTCAGCTGAAAACCTTGCTCAGTCGACCCAGACAGCGGCTGAGACAATCAGCCAGGCCGAACATTTCAGTCCTTCAACCTTCTCAGATTTCCAGCCAGACTCTTCCAGGTGACTTTAAAGGAAAACTACGTTTTACAACAACTATTTTCATAGCTCTGGCTATCTGTGAATAAAACTGCCCTGGCCAAAGTTATTGCTCAGTTCTGGGAATGAGGTGATATTGCTCAAAATATGAGGCCACACACATGAGCAGTCAGATCAGGCCAGATGATCTTAACCACTTTATTTACGTGTAAAACTGAAAGTGAGCACACCCATAGTGCCGCTTGTAATCCCTCATTGCACATGAGCACTCTGCAAGCAAATGAAAGGGTTTTCCTTTCAAGCTAAGCTGCACACACTCTGCCTTTACTCTTATGTTCATCTATGCATTGAGAGGCTGGACAGAGTATTGACAAGACAGCTTAGCATACCTAGTCTATCCTCACACGCAGCAGATACAGAGAAAACATTAGCAATCATTTGGAGTCGTGTTCTGGTCCAATGTTAGTCCAATATTTAACCTCCTTTTAGCTCTGTTTTTGGTCTCCACCAACTTTTGAGGGAAATATCTGGCTTTTTAGCTGCTAAATGCTCCAGTGTTCACCAGCTAAATGCTAACTGTCTGTCTGCTGTTGGATGCTGAGCAGGTTGTGTATAGTGAGTCTATCAGTCTGTCTAAAGCAGCAAGGCCAAAAACCAAAAACGACGAGCTGAAAGAGGCTGAAATGCTCCACAGAGCTGAGATGAGCTGAAGAGCTGGGTGATAATTCTTTGTGGGTTCATCAGTACGAGCGTCCCCCTTTCACATGAACATAGTTTGTTCAAATTGTTAACAAGAAAAATATACATTATAGCAGTTTTACTGTTATTGATTGAATTCGAGGTTTGTTCATACCAGAAAGATACACAAGCTGCAATTTATATGATCCAAAATTGACCAATGAGGCTTTTAATATCAGCCTTTCTTGGGCATTTGGATAGCTGTAGGCTAAAGGAAGGTTTGCCCAAAATAAAAACACAGGCCTGTTTCCTTGAAAATAATACAACTCCCCTCCCGGTTCAACACGCACGACCAAAAATAAACTCGTGAAACCGAAAGCTAGCCTCACCACGGCCTGTTTCACTCAAACACACATCCTCCCTTCACCATTCAATGGCACTTTCTTTCTTTTTTTTTTTTTTTCAAATGCATTCAAAAATCAGATAATAAATGGAAAAGCGTTTTGGGCCCAAACATTTTTCCAAAAGTAACTCCACCCGACTCCAAAGGTCACTGCTGTGAACAGAGCCCTCTGTGTTGCTTGTTTAAGGACCATTTACGTGTTGCATCTGACATGAACATCCGCTCTCATACAAAAGTCACTCCACACCTCTTGAAAAAGGAGTCTGGCTGGCACGGAGAGGAGGAGAGGAAGGCAGTGGAAAAGATGGTCCTTTTTACGGTGTACTTGAATGCACACAGATGAAGTCATGTACATGTAGAGCGCTGACTGGAAGGAAGAGAGGCAGCCTGCATTTTGATCTGCACCAATGTCAACACACTGAACTGAGTCTGCTTTGAAATGAATAAATCTGCTCATTAGTGACGGAGAAAGGGGCTTTTTACATTGCCTCAGTGTCTATCAGCGTCATCACACTCAAGAGCAACATCATGGGGCTGATAGCTGAAAGGTCAGTCAGGTACACTCCTGATTCCACCCTGCAAAAGCGTAAATAAGAACCAAATGCGATCATTTTCCCGAGCCCATGTAGTAATACCCTCTATACAACCTCTCTCCATCCTCGCTTGTGAACGACTGAGCCTCTCCAGGATGCCCCACTCACACCCAATCATGCCACTATCACCTGTTACCAATGAACCTGTTTACCTGTGTCCCAGCTTTTTTTGGAAGCAGGGTTGAACGAGCCTGTCAGGCTGAAGCTGGGAGCTTGTTTTCCACAGAACACACTGAGCATCTTCAATCCCATTAATAACATAACAGAGCATTTGCTGATGCAGATAAGCCCAGTGGGATGACACCGTCTCTTAAGAGCCCATTAAAAAGCATGAAAACATAGAGCTTGAGGATATTTGGAGTGTGTGACCTCAGAGCACCAGGCTTCTGTTCCTGAGGGCAGCAGCTGGTTAGACACACACACACACACACACACACACACACACACACACACACACACACACACGCACATGCACACACACATGCTGAAGGCCAGGCTCCAGCGTAATTAAACTCTCAGGCCGACACCCCCGTGGCAGGTTTATGAGCCTGTCCTCATAAGACGGCTTTCTGCAGCCTCGTGTGAAGGAGCCTCGGCTCTAAAGCTCAACTTCCTGCCGGACCGGTGATGTCACGACGACGCGTTATAAAAGAAACATCTGTGCGGCTCGCCGACGCTTCTCAGCCCACTTGCTCATTACTCCCTGACACTGAACATGCGTGAACATCACAGGGTCCGTCTGTGTCTGTGTTTTCCTGAAAGGCTCGATGACGGCTTGTGTAGTGATCTGATACCAATTAAAGTGTCCCACAACAGCGAGACCGTGTTGTCAGTGGTTTCTTCTAAGCACCACAGTGTGTTTGACTGGCAACTGCCAGCTCAGTTTGTTCAAGGAAGCTTTTGATGTGCATCGTTAGAGACTTTACTGAAGTTATGCGGAGGCAAAAATAGGTTTGACATTTGGGGATGAGGCGGCTCGCTCCTCCATACATACATGAGATCTGAAACGCAGGCAGTTTATGGTACCTTCCCACAGCTTTTTAAGAGTACAGTTTAGCACCTTCAAGGTATCCAAACCAAAGATTTCTCTCAAAGCCTTTATTGGCACATCTAAATTGTTATTACAAACGCAGTTGTGAAACATGAAGATTACAGAATTCGTTGTTGTGTAGTATGTTGTCACTCTGCTTCTTTTGCTTTCTTTTCTTTTGTTCATATTAACTTCGATTGTATGTTCTGATCATTATTATTCAATTCTTGCTCATTTTGATGCCAGGAGACAACAAGCAAATAGGATGACAGGGTTGTTTCACTTACAATATTGAAATGTTTTTGGGTTTTTTTGAGTGATTGCGCAGGTGGAACGCCAGCTTACGCTGAAAATCAAGCTTGTCTCAAGGAGTCTATGTGATTTCAAGCCCATTCTTGAAAACATAAAGCTTAAAACTATGCATCTGTCCAACTTTGAAGACTCTGCACGACCCCGGTATGAATCAACTGACCATCAAAACTGCTGCCAATGGATTTTCTGTCAACAGGTCGAGGAACCATTTCAACCATAGTTACAAACCAGTTTTCAATGAGTCATTACTCAACTATCTGCATGTTTATTAATATGTAACTGCAGCATCCCTGGACAAGTGAGACAGGTACAGTACGCCTTGGTCCTCACAGTTAAAGTCCACTTGGTGAGCTAAACACATGAGGCTACAGCAGGGAAGTGGAACTATCAGCATGTGTTACACAGAAGAGATCACTTATCTAATATGTGTAAAAATATCAAACTTCGCACAACACGTGCATGCAGTCAGGTTCCTCCACGCTCTCGTATCCAGCAAGCGTTTGCCTCCTGTGTGCATCGCCAGCTTCTGTGCAGTGTGGGAATGTCGGATTGTTTTCATACCACTGAGTCTCACTGCGTGCCAAACAGACAAAACACAGCCGAGGAGAACAGCCTTGAGGAGTTCTGCTAGATCCACAGTTCTGAACCGTGTCCCAAAACCGTCAAGACGTTTGTCTCGAATAACCAGTGAAGGGCAGCTGAATGGAGATCCAGTGGAAGAGATTTTCCATCACTACACCTACGCCATGTCTGCGCTACGTGCCCCGACTGGCTTCATGTGGGCAGCTGAGATTTATTTCAGAGATCGCAGAGTGAGTTTCCTGTCTGGATCTTGTGCCTCTGCATACATTTGCTACTATCGATGTTTACCATTCTTTTCACTGTTTCTCAAAGTTATTCCCATCAACGCAAACACTGGAAACAGGACTCTGGGTGTGCTTCCACTGCCCACCCTCCCCCACACCTACACAAGGGCTAAAAGTACAGCCATCCATCCATCCATGCTGGCAGTGAAAGGCTGGTTTGTTGCTTTGGCTTATGTGCACCTGCTCCAGTACAGTCTCCATCGCATCATAAACAGCACACCAGATCTCTGCTTGGCTTTCAAATACACAATGAAGTCCACGCTGTTAAACATTGCTTTTGCTGTCCTGCTTGAGATAAAGACAACACGCCGTCTCACTCGACTTGAGATTCGAAGCGAGTGTCTCTCTAAGTGGTGTAACGCACTGATAGCTGCACAAAGACACGCTGTTAGCTCCGTCTTTAAGTCTCCAACATCAGACATCAATGCAATCTGTAATTGGCATTCACGGCACACTTAGGCTGCGCTTTGGTGAACTTGCTCCACCGACCTGCAGCTGGAGGCAGAGAGAGGCACCTCTCTCACATATTTTGGACCCCCAAAAAAGACGCAGTTACAGCTGCAAACCCCTCATGTGTTAAAGTCCTGTCTTTGTACCAGGATGGCTCTGGTTCCTGTAACATTATCAGCCATGCTGAACAGTCTTTGCACAGTGGAAGTCAGGAGAAACCCCTGATCTGAGTGATTACTCCCAGAAAATCTAAGTGGACTTAAGCTGCTCTTCCATTCAGCTGGGGCCCTTTTTCTCTGGACCCCCATCAAGGACCCCGTGGCCCTAGCTGACTGCTCAGACCTTCATGCCTTTTTCTCCACAGCCACCACCAAACTTTCCACGGTCACACGGAGCCACTATCTCGGCAGACAACAACAAGTCCCTGCTTGCATTCAGCATAACTTGCATGTATTGGCGCAAACAGCGTGTGTGCGTGTGTGTGTGTGTGTGTGTGTGTGCGCTACAGGACTTCTTGAACACCACCCCCACCACCTCCAACAAAATCACGCAAAGCCTCGCCGTATCTCTAATTTAAAGATTAAAAAAGAAGAACGCAAAATCCTCTGCACTTACAATCTTACTGAGATCCATGATCGTCCCCCAAAGCGGTGAGTGAGGGTCCTCGGAGCCGGAGAGGAGGAGGTCCGCTGGCGTTATCCTAACGCGGAGTAATTAGTAACGGGAAAGCGATTGAGGCAACAAATGCATTTGGGAGGAGAAGAAGGGGGGAGGTGGAGCGGCCAGCTAGCTCAACATGTGTCCCGATTTGGTATCAAAATGCTCCTCTATCCTTCCTTCCTTCCTTCCTTCCCTCCGCTTCCCCTTTTTTTTTCTCCGCCCGACGTGCTCTCTTATCGGCGAGGACTTCCAGCATCCGACCGCCGCGAAGCCCGAAGCTGTCTGGAGGAAAAAAAGCCTGCGGACTGCGGCCGACGGCTCGATTCAGCGCTGCTTCACACTCCAAGAGAAAGCCTGCCCGTGTGTATCAGCCCACATAGCGGCTGAGGGCAAGACAGGAGGCTACCTTTATTTTGCAAATAGCCCGCTCTCCTGTGAGACAATAGTAGCATGGAGCCCGCAGAGTGGGATGGCTCTAACCCGGTGGTTCCCAAGCTGGGGTGCGGGTCCCGCCGGGGGTCCTGGAGGAGGGGAGGTGAAGTCCAGGAAATAAGAAAAACAGCTGAATTTCCCCCATTCATTGAGAGGCAGTGTGGTTGTTTCATCTCTGAGGGGTTTGAGGAGAAAAGACAGCAAAGAGAAAGATCAAAGTCCTCGAAAGGGATGTTCCTCTCTTGACCGGTTGGTTTGATTTAAGGGCCATGTGTAAGAAACGGTGTGGAGACCCCTCCACCGCCCCTGAATCCAGCTCAAAACATCCCCATTGCCACATAATGTGAAAAACATGGCATGATGGCACACGGTCAAATGTTTTAGTGAGCACACATTTGTGTTTTTAGGGTACAGGGCCTGTTTCAGGTTTATGTGTGTGTGTGTGTGTGTGTGTGTGATACTGTGCTTAAGGAAAACACATGAAGCCTTGAAATGAGCAAGTTCCAAAGGTAAAAAAAAAAAAAAAAAAACGGAGGAGGGGGAGCATGAGAGCAATCCTAGTTAACTGGTGCCCCCATCTGGTTTCTCTGAGACTGTCAGGCACAGTCTTCTGTCCTCGAGCCACTGCAGCTTGTTGTGTTTGAGGAAAGTGGGAACATGTTTTTACTACAGGAGTTTTAGAACAAGTGTTTTTCCACAGAGGACACGTCACAGTAACGCTTTCCAGTTTCCTTCCAGTCTGCGCAGAAGCCTCTTATTTATTTACTGATTTAGTCAGTCAGTTGAACGTGGGCCGGCCCGCAAGCAGAGAAGTGGCTGACACTTTTCCTCCCACCTCCTCAGCACACTCGTGGAGGCGGACGGTTTCTAACCATCACCCACGCCATCAGTTCTTCCTCCTCCACGGAACGAACGCCGGAGCTTGTCCGGGATGTTTCCCACATTTAGTGCAGAGAGGACGTTTGCTCCGGACTGAGCTTTAATATACATGAAGTCCAACATGTCTGCACTGAGAACATGTTGTTCCAGCCCGCATGCTGGTCGAAGTGAACACAGTGCTGATAAACGAACGTTATCAGCGGTAATAAACCCTAAATATTCACTCAGTGGCCAATTTATGAGGTACACATGTCAAATTGAATCCATAAAGCCCACATTCACACAGATCATACTATCAGAAAGGGATTTGATTAATTACAGGTTTTTTACTGGGGCTGTAGTTTGCAGTGGTGTTTCTCATGTTTTGTTCACCCCATTTACAAAAACTACACGCAGTTAAATGAACACTTCTCAGAAAGTGTGAACAAAAACTGGCCATAAAGGCAGAATACAGATCAGAGCTGCTGTACTGGATTACATTAGACTGAAACTGATGTGTAATATGTTTGTATACTGTGTGAGCATTTGATGTTAAAGCAGCACTTTAATGCATCGTGTTCTAACAGGAGATTTAAGTGTTAATATGAATTATCCAATTAGATATTTAAACCTTCAGCCTTTGAAGATCCAACATCTTTTTTTAATGCAAACTGTCTAATTAAAAGGATGATAATCATTCTTCAGCCAGAGACAATAAACCCACAAGATCCATTTTTAAATCCAGGCCACTGGTTTAAAAGGGCTTCTCTATACAATCACAGGACATCAGCTGACCGGCCGAGGCCAGGCCAGCCACCATAATCAATATGCTACTCATTATACCATCGGGGCTGCACATCATACCTCCAGGCTGCTCAACATAAACAGTCTGTCTCCAGACAATGCCGGCTCTTTTCCCCCCAGAGTCTCTTCACTTCCTGGTACGGCGTGGGCCCTTTGGCCGAGGGCAGCCTCACAGAGCATTTCTCACATACAGCAGTCCCACTCCGTCTCTGCCCGGCCTCTCACTCAGCCACACAACAAAACCCCTTCCCCTTTTTTACACAATGCGCCAACCTGGAGCACAGGAAACATGGGAGTGTGAGTTCTCGTCTTAAGCCAGGTGTTCTAAAATATTTCAAACACCTGCTGTTTCCTCAAAATAAACAGAGGTGAACTTATCAAACCATGTTGCATAATGGCGACATCTTATACTCTAAATTCTTTAGATTTAAAGGGTTTTTTCATGATTTAAGTCTGTAAACACCAAAGAAATCTGTCAGAATTCAGGAAGGGAAGGCGATCCACATTAATGATCTTTCTGTCTGTGTTGAGAAAACAAGCCGAGACCTGAGCGCAGGGGTTAAAGTCCTCTGTCGTAGGTGTCGCTTCCCCCTCGCTCGAGGCTGACAGAGGTTACGACATGGCGTGTAATAGGCTCCCAGTGCAAAAATCCCAATCCAGAGGTGACTGGAGACCCATGTTTCTACCATCTGTACGTGTTACTTGAAGCAGTCTGCAGGTTTGCAGAGAATGATGAGGCGAGACGATAGGATCATATCACGTTAATCACTGTGCAAACCTCTGTTGTGCACACCTGAGCGAGTAATCAACAACAGATGTAGCTAAAGTTTGGTTTATGTAAGAGTTTTGTCTGTAATGTCGAACAGCAGGATACAGTTCAATGCCCTGAACAGCAGTTTGACTACGTTACATCTCTTTTGCATAACTGGTATCAGTAAACGATCTCAGCCAGCCTTAGCCAGCGCCGAGTGTATTCTGTCACGCCGCTGAAGGCTGCATTGCATTTTGATTATTCAAAATGAGGCCGCTCATGTTGAAGCAGGCTAATTTGCATACCACACGCTTACACCGATGATGCAGGTTTCAGTCTGACTTCTGACCTCTGCCTCATGTGAAACAAAAAGCTCCACTCCATCTCTGTCGCTCTCTCTTTCCACTTTACCGTGCTGTAAAACACAGAAGAGAACTCCATAACAATCTGTAAATCAAAGCCATTGTTAATGCCGCCAGGAACTCATCGGTGCACTTTGTTCCACTTACTGACCTGTCACTCACGTCCAGCTCTATTATTCTACAGCCAGTCAGTGCAATGAGGCCACAAACCACCGCCTGCTGTTTCTGCTGCCTCAGTGCTTTTAATGGTCTCGCTTTCATGCCTGCATGCTTGTCTGTGTGTGCACTGCATGTACGTATGCGGATGTCCCTCCATAACCTCCCCGCATTTTGAATTGCAGGATGTAAAAGAGGCAAAGGAAGGCTCGAGACAATAAGCGATGGAGGGGGGAAAACAACAAGGCGAAAGGAGAGACAAAAGAGGGAGGGAAAGAGAGGCAGGGAGACGGGGTGATTAAAAAATTCTTGTCTACGTCCGCCCTGCTGAGTCCTGCTTGTGCCTGAAGGCCACAGCCCCGCTCCTCCCTTGAATTCCACAGCTGCCAGGGCACCAAACAGCATGCAGGCCGGGGGTACGAGGGGTGTCCAGCAGTGCAGCTCCACACATACTGGAACTGTACAGGGGCCACTTCTAGCTCAACTAATTTCAAGTAAAGCCAGAAATGAACTTTGAGCTCATACATGAGCTCAAAGTTCATTTCAGACACCTGAACGCCATGTGTTGCCATTGACAGTCTGATTAAATCAGCTAGCGGGCGAGCAGAGCAGCAGCTTCCGCTACTCCAAGTGGAGGCAGAGCGAACGCAAACCTGATCAGGCTGACACTGAACATCGACAGTTCAGTCAGACATAAACAGACGGGAAACTGAAGTGTTTCACACAAAAAAGGCCCCACAGTGATGCACTGAAACACAGATACTGTACAAACAGGAGGGACCTCCCTGTGGACAAGGAAAGGAGAAGGAGGAAGCTGGCAGGCAGTCTAATTTTAAGGCCTTAATTACGTAACACGCAGTGTGGTGTCACTCAGGGGCTCACCCTGCATGTCCCAGTTGAGGAACTGGTGCCCCAAAAGTTTTCCACAAGCACTAATTATGGTTCATATGGGTCCAGAGATTACTACCTACACCCACTTTCAACTGGAAAACCTCCTCTGGCCCCTGCAGTCGAGGAGAGGCTTGGCATCTCGGCCGGTTCGGAGCCTTCAGATAAAGGTTATGAAATACGTGGTGTGGTTCAGCGCTAACTTGCTGTTTACTTGTTTTTTTCCAAGCACCATTGAGAATACAATAGGACACGAAACCTGAAACATGCAATGACGTTTCAGACAAACACACCAAAGATTAAATCCCCCTTAAACTCTAAATTAAAGAGTCAGCTGCTATTATGAGGCTAAACATGTCATTAAAAGCGAGTGCTGTGTGCTATCTGGCTGCCCTGCGTCGTTCTTTTTATAACCCAATGTGGACACTATGACAGAGAGGATTTTGAACACACCCTGGTTGTTTACCCAACTCACCAGAGAGATAGGCGAGCACTTCTCAGAATCAGCGTTTTACACAAGCCACGGCTTTATAGCCAAGGTAGACGCCGCTGCTGTTGGCAATGCGCACTGCTGGTGTTCACACGCATGCAACTGCAGGATACTGAATTCAGGTCGTACCATCTACGGCTCACCCTTTGTCCAGTCGTCCCTCTGGACAAACTTCTCTCCACTCTGGAGTTAACATGCTCACACAAACTTCAGCAACTCAAAAACTGTCATATCTAACATGGGCTTACTAATATAAACACATTTTCACGCCCTCACAGCTGGAGAGAGATGGTTTAAATAGAAAAGATCGAAGACAGATAGGCAGACAGACAGATATGCGGACAGACAGGAGGTGAAAGCCAGCCACCCAGCAGATTTAGGCAGCTTTAGAGCACAACAGATCAGATGAGATTATCTCTCGCTGAGCTCCTGTAAAGTAGACAGCAGATTCATTGATTCCTGCACCGCCTGCCACCGCTCTGGATCCCCAGTGAAAAATCAACCGCAGGGGGAAACAAAAACATCGAGACGACAGGGGCCACAAATCCTACTCGGGCGGAAATTACAGAAAGTGTTTATGAAGAAGGAGCCAGTTGAACGTGTCATGCTGCGGTCGAGGCAAGTTGGAACGCTGATAACTTATCAGACTCGGGCTCGTTTAAACTTGCAGGAATATTTTCACTGCTGATCAACTGCAAAACTCTTTGTTTGGTCTAAATGATGCATTAAACTGCCAATTGCCACCACACGTGCTCTCAGGACTCTGTGCTATGACGACGTACTGGGAAGAAACTATGAGCCTGCATATGGTCGTGATGCTGGAGACCATTTTGCCTTGACACACTTCCAGAAGGTGTGATCTCAGGAGCCTGACAGTGACCTAGTGACCAGGCTTGGCTCCAACGCATGCGTCTCTCCCAGCCTCTAATCCACGCTGCTGCTGTCCCGGATGGGAGAGGGGAGCAGGGGTGGGGGTGGGGGGCTTTGGGCAAACTGCAGGCGACCATCCAGACGCAGAATAGCCAAATACCTGCTGTGCACATTTAGGCTGTGTTGACTGTGCCGTCCAATTTAGCAGCCGCTGTACATGGGAGAAGCACGTCGCAGCAGCAGCACCACGGCAGTTTGGCTGCCTTGATTCATCTGACCTACTTTCTCTCCCCTTCCCTCCCCTGTGCCTGGTGTGGGAGAGAGGGGAGGGGAGACCACCAGGCAGGAAGCAGCGGGCTCTACAGCATAACAGCAGCCTACATACATATGGTCACTGGGAGAGCACTTCATGCAAAGTCACATGAAACTCTGGTTGAAGCTACACAGCATTCATTATTCACGAGGAGCCATAATATAAAAACATAACAAAGAGGAGAAGAATGATCCTCTGTGCAGGTTTCACTTCAGACCTCCCCACCATCACTGATCCTGAGGGCCCACAGAAGGCACTGACAGCCTGTCATACATGACACAGCTCCACACAGCTCCAGCTCGCCTCCCTCCTGTCTGGTTTCATCCTACAGAGGGGCTAAACAGCACAGTTATCTGAATTCAAAAGGCCATTGACCTACATTTCAACAGCTCTTTTGTTGTACAGTAGACTCAATGGTATCACTGCTGATCACAGACAGACATCAGGCAAAGGAAGATCTGGATCTGGATCAAGCACAGTGGAGCTAGAAGAATTATTAAAATCTGTAAATGTATGTATACATTTACTAAACTGGGATTACGGTGTGTTTGTTGTGGACCCTGAGCTCGCTTCAGACAACATCTACCAAAGCAGAGTTGATGGGAGCTGACAGCAAACATCCTGGCATGACTGCTATCCTCCCACCTTGTAAAGCGGCTCTCAGCCAGGACCCTCAATCCCACGCTTTCACTAAAATAACATTATTTCATTAATGTGACACCCGGCCCCTCTGCTCCATACCTGTCCTCTTTCGAAGTTTTCCTTCTCCTGCTCCAGGCTGTTGGCCCCTCCGGTCCGTCGGATCACTTTGGGGATAGCGTTGGGTACTTGCTGCATGGAGCTCTTCACTCGATCCATTGTCGTCTGTTTTTCACAGCAGCGAAGGGAAAAAATAAACTTTGAGCCGACAAAGAGGCTGGACTGTAGAAACCCAAGTAAAATAAAAAAAATAAAATAGAAGCTGCGCTAACTATGGCGGGCAGCGGTCCATGCTGTGCTGGACTCGTCCCCCCCCGTTCACTGGGTCATCTGGCCTTTCTGTCCACCACCCCGTCAATGACAGGAGCAGCCTGAGCGGCACCAGCGTGAAGTCAGACACGGTTAGCGGAAGCACACACTTCCGCTTTGACTTTTTCAAAATAAAGCCCGTGTTGATTCATTTGCAGTGTAAATTAAAAGTGCGTGAAAATAGGGGTGTTTGATGAATAGATTCAGGTTTACCCTTGAGTGGAAGTTTTCTTTCTATTAAAATAATAGAAAATGTTCCTTAAATAGAAATAATTCTTAAATAATGTTTAATATTATTCAAATACTATTATTTGAATAATATTCAAATATTGAGATCAGCTAGTGTTGCCTTGCTGAAAGAGGCAACACTAGCGTTAAGAATTTTAACCAAAATATTGCAGGAAATATATGTTTACATTTTAACTTTTTGAGGATGTCCACAAAAACCAGAAATGATATGTGCAACGATGTGCGGAAACTTTACAAACCTCATTTTCTGTCTGTAACAATCAGCTCTGCAGCATGCTACACAAAACACAAGACCTCTGTGAAGAGCCTTTACAAACAGTGTCCCCACACAAACACGAGCCTCAGTAGCTGGTGGAAGAACACCTTTCAGCTTGCGTGCTCGTGAGAGTCGCTGTTATTTGGATATTTCCTCTGGCAACTGTCTGTGACTCCTCCCAGTGTTGTCTGCTACTGGCTGGAGCTGCAGCAGGGCCCACCCACAACAACAGTGATGTGCTGAGATTTTAATTTGATATCTTTGTCCAAAAGCTATCAGCAGTCTCACTAAAAACAGATATGACATATATGTCTCCACAACAATGTTACTGCCACAACTCCAGGCCCAAATATTTGTCAGTCTCATGATGCATGAAAATTGCTTCAAGGCTGCATATAATGTAAGTAAATTAAGACAAAACATAATAAATGTGGAGGAAGAATGAGTTCAAGAAGAATGAGTTTCTCTGAGGTCTCCTGATCAGTGCCAGCGTCAGTGAAGCATGGCACTACACACTGTCAGCACCTCTGATCAGTGATGCTGTACGTTATGCCATCAAGCATTGATTGTTAAGTGGGAGAGATTATAACACTACTTTTTTGTTCCCTTTATGTCACTACACAATGTTTTTCACAAGTCTTCCCTGAAGCTATACCACAATAAACCACACAGTCCACTCGGGTCAGTTTTGTGAGTTTTGAGTAGGTGGTAGCTGGCTGAAGAGAGCTGACCCTGCCCCATACTCCCTGAAGGATAGGGTAGGTAAGCAAATGATTATTTTGTGTCATCCCTTTAAGTAATTAATCAAAACTGCAGTGCACTCAACCATAGGAGGGGCCTCTTTGCGTTTCACGACTCAGGGCTGCCCTCTGTTGGTCAAGCATGAGCACCACAAGTCAAACCCACTGTACAGTATATTTAATCAAGCCTTTGTCTAAATACACACAATGGCAAGGGCGAATCCAATTTCGAACACTCACAAAAAAAAGATATACGATACATAAAAAAAAGATATATCAGCAAAGAAAAGCAGGAGGACTGGCCGGAAGTTTTTATTACAGAGCACAATAATATAAATCACAATCAAACAGATGGTTTGATCTATCTATCTAATTTATATACATTTATGTCTACAAACTGTTTACATTACAGTTTATACATTTTCCCATTACTACACACCTGCCTATCACAGTATATTAGACAGTCTATTATATTCTAATCCCTCAGCACTATTTTATGTGATAGACTCTAATTTTATCCACGTGATTTTCTTCTTATACATATTTTTATGAGCACTGTTGGAGAACAAAGGATTTCATTGCAAACGACTGCTTCACTGTAATTGCTATGCACGTGATAATAACACACTTGCAACTTAAATTTATGTGCAGTCATAATCTGGAGAATAAACTACACCTGGCACATACATGCAGTTGAATAAAAATCGAATATTGCTGAATTGCAGAAGTATAAAGTAGCATAAACAGTACTTGAGTAAATGCTTCTATCGGCCACTGTAAATAGAAACCTCTAATCATGTCAAATCATATGAATAAATACATAACGAGAAAAAATAAAAAGCACTAAATGTGTCCACCCTTTGATAACAGCACATACCGTACCAGAATACTGTTGAGGATGAAGGAAAGAAAGAGAGAGAAAAAAAAAAAACTGACGACGAAATCTCGCGAGATTACCACACGAGATGGTAACGGACGGGGGACTGGGGCTTGGTCTTGAAGTTTTCAGATGCATCTGTAGATGAATCATAACAGCGTCAAGATGTCGGGACGATCAGGCCGCGCTGAGACACGAAGTCGGGCTAAAGATGACATTAAAAAGGTCCTGGCAGCCATCGAGAAAGTGCGCAAATGGTATGTAGGCTGTGTGGGGGACAACATGGAGGGAAATGCATTAGTAGACTGTAGCCTGATATCTGCTGCGTCGCTCAACAAACTTCAGTCGGAAAAGTTAGATGATTGACGGAGCTGCTGACCAATCAATGCCCCAGGTTGACAGGCGAGGCGGGGCTAGCTGAGTTTTTTTCCGCCGAGAGCTGTCAATATGGCTACAGCCTCACATGCTGAGCGCCGTAGTGGAGACGACTGTCCTGTTGTCACATCACAGTGAAATTAATGAGCACCTTCCGTCCAATTCTCATGATTTTTACATGCTTATGTAAACGGTGGCTATCAATGAGCATAATAGGCTATGAGATTAGCTGTCATCTCTGCTGTGGACACACACGAGCTTGTGTACTATATGTCAGGTTACAGATGAAGGCTGTTAAAGCAGATGGATTAAACTGAGATCCTCTCGGAAATCTCACTTAATATCAAACTCATTTTATTCCCAGGGAGAAGAAATGGGTGACAGTTGGTGACACATCCTTACGCATATTCAAGTGGGTGCCAGTAACAGAAACAAAGCAGGTGGGGTCCTCTGTCATGGAAAATAAATAAATAAATACATAAATTCTCCATTGCTGTTAAGGCTTTACGTTCATGAATCTAGCCTGTGAATTAGCAATCTAATTTGATAATCCCCCCCCTTTGTTGTCAGATATATCGCACCAAATCCACAGGTGGAGATGTTAGAGGACTGAAAGATGTGGTCCTGGAAAATACTAACTCTTTACTGGATTTCACTGGTGAGTTTTGTGGCCGTTTTCTTCTGTAAAACACTGGAGCCATTAATCATGATGTGTATGTGTCAAAAAGACAAAACATCACATAACCAAACAAAATCTCAATGAAATTAATAAAACTGACGTTTAGTGCAACTCCTCTATCTCGGCCACTAGATGAAAACAGCAACCACAGCTTTCTGTCAGACGTTTATCAGCCTAAAATGGATAACAGCAGCAGCACCTCCAGCTCGCAGCAGGTCAGCCCTCCACATACCTCCAGCCTCCGCACTGAAGACTCTCAGCCACCAATGCTGGGTCAGGAGAGTGTCGATGGTATGTGCATGAAGCATCTTTTCTCTCAATTTTACACTTTATTCCTGTCATTTTAGAAAAGATGGACACAACAGATACTGTATCTGCTAATAAAATGGTATCAATCCTCGAGCTAAAAGACAAGGAACGGCTCTGCTCATCAGTTGACCCAACAATAAGACTTGACTTGTGCTCCAATGACAAGTTTCCATATCTCTATGAGATCGCTCACTTTTACTGTACTGTCTGTGTATCCCTTCACTGTCAAAGCTGCTTTAGTGAGGATATAATTCCACTCTTCCTTGTGAATGCAGAGCCAGTTCATTCAGGACAGGAGGGGGCTGATGAGCCTCCAACTCTCATCAAGGAGGACCTTCTTTCATCAGGAACTGTCAGACGGAGCACCACAGACGCACAGGTACACTTTCTGAAAATGGGTTCAAGGAAGACCAAACATTTGTGTTTAATTGTTATTAATCAATCGGGCGCATGATATAAAGTTGATGGTAATTTAAGACAGAATTACTTCTAACCACATGAGCATTTGAGCACCCTGTTTGATATGTTTGCTTTTATTCAACAGGAGGAATTGGATGAATCAGGAGCGCCTCCTCTAAAGAAGATCTGCACAGGAGAAAATGCTGTTCTGAGATAGCTTATTTATAATCGTATTGTTAAAATAGCTACACACGATACATGTCCTCAGTCCTCATTAGCTTAGCTTTCAAAATTATTCCAAGGTTCTCTTGACATATTTACGCAAATATTATATTTCAGCAAAAGACAAAAAAAAAAAAAAGTATTTACTGCAAAATCTTTGTTCACTTTTAAAGGCCTTTAAAGTTTTGCTGTTCTAGGTGATTTCTGAAATGAATGAAGAGGATTTTCCAAACTTTGTGGGCCAGTCACTGCTGTTGCAGGCAGTATTTCAATTTACATGCTGTAAATGTCTAGTTTTCTGGCAACTAACTGTTTCTGGTTTACTCGCTATATGTTTACTTGTGCATGTTTCCATCTCATATTTCTTTATTTTTGAGGTTTACAGGCCATTTTGGAAAGGTGTTAAATGTGTAGCTTTATGCAGACTGATGTTTAGATGTGCCATCTTGTTTTAAATACCATGCCCTTTCTAGAACGGATCTTCTTTTGGCTTATCACATGTAAGAAGAAAATGCTTTTTTAAAAAATATTTATAATATAATTTGCCCATGTTTATAATTGATTGTGTTGTAAACCATAATAAATGCCACTTTCTATTTCCATTTCAATTCATTGGCGCTGTAAGGTTGGTATTTATTCACGGTACATCTTGTGGTAATCACCATATAGACAGGCCCTATTGTTTAACCAGACCTGTTCAAAACGGAGCCCAGACAATGGGCTTAGAAATGTATTAGATAATTTAAAGAAGAAGGAATGCTACACGAGTTCTTAGCAATTACATTTTGAAAATAATTTAGTGTGTTTTACTATTAATAATACATCGTGTACTCCTTATTGTCATCAGCTGACCTCTAGTCTCTAATTTATATTCTACATGGGCGTAGTTTATTTGAAGGGGCTGTTCTAGACTGACAATAGACAGGCAATATTAGCCAATGATTGACAGTATCAGACCGATTCGACGGGGGCGCTTAACTGAGGAAGCCAATGAACGTCGAGAGAGGGCGGGACGTGTTTGCGACGCCGCTTGCTGCCGGGGAAACGGAGTACTGGCGGTGTACGGAATTGTGCCGGTGGACTAGAAACTCCCGCCATTTCGACAAGGAATTAACCTCTTGCTTGATCCAGGTTACTTTTTCGTGTTACTGACTAGCGCTGTTATCTGATAACGAAAAGCTCCGATAGTACGAACATGCAGCGAATACAACCGATTCAACGAAAACGAGACTAGTTTGCAAAGAGTTGGGACTGTACAGCGCGCCAGCCCTCCCGCTGAACTGAGCTTTGGCTCTTGCCGCGAGTTTGATTTCGGTGTGGTTTACATCCTTTCATGTTCATCTGGAGGAGGTAAAAGTTTACCAACTATACCGAGGGACGAGTCCAGCAACCTGTGGTTCACCTAAGACATTGCGTAAAACCAGCATGGCAACGCTACTAGAGGAGAGAAGAAGGATGCGATGAAGCGGGTGGCAATAAGCACACTGTTATTGTTTTGCAACCAGATAGCAATCCGCCTACTAGCTAGTCAGTTAGCTGCTACACGTTGAGTGCCGGGCCTGCCGGCGGTAACGTGAGACGTGCTACGATACTTCGGGATAGTTGTATACATGCTAAGGACATATTGTACATAATTGTACTCGTTTGTTGGAAGAAGACTGATTTGTACCATTGGCGTCCGTGCCATCTGTGGATTTGAAATGGCACCGCTTTTAGGCCGGAAACCTTACCCACTGGCTAAGCCGCTAGCCGAACCACCAGGCCCGGGAGAGGAGGTCTACATCATCGAGCACACCAAGGAGGCCTTCAGGAACAAAGAGTATCCTTTAACGTGATGCTGATGCTTAGTCTCGACTTCTAGAGCCAGTCGGCATGCCGTGTAACTGGCTTTGTCTTGCTGGCTACATTGATGTCCGTACAGTCATATGAACGGGATTGTAAATATGGCTAACGTACCTAATTTGACGTTACCTGACATATCCCCCCTCAATTAGTGTGTTCCCGCATGTACAGTTTTAACGTTACACTGGATGACAAGCTTGCTTGCTAGCTAATGGTCCGCTTTGCTATTGAGCTCATTGTAGATAGCTGGCTGTTTCACAAAACTAGTTTTGTGTGGCACATAGCACAATTTCCATGCTTAATTGAACGTAATGAGCTGTTAAAAGGCGTCCTATCACTCTCGGCTTTTACGGCCCCGCTGTCAGCTACTCGTGCTAACACGGTTAGCTAGCACACTGCTAACGTTAGGTATCCCATTATGTCACAATAGCCCGTCGTCTGGCTGAAGACGTCGCTCGGCTGGTTCGTTAGCTGTTAACGTTAGCACGCAAGCCTCTTCAAAGTTAGCTAGCATTAGCTACCGGCACGTTTGTTTTTCCAGGAGAGGACCACGGCTGTTTAAGAAGGGTGTACTTATTTATGACAACATTTTGGGGTGGATAGTTTGGTTATTGTGTAACAACTGGGTCACTTTACCCACTTGTTTTGGTGTTTAACTGAACGAAAGCTTTAAACGTCAGCGGTCCGTGCTCCTTGTATGAGAGCATGATTGTAAAACCAGTTATGACAGTTCAAAGTGACAACGTCGTGCGAAAAGTTTTTCTTAGTTCTTTCTATGGCCACCCAAGTTATTAAAAGTTGATGTACATTTGGATTCCTGCCTTGAGATAGCTGTGCAATTTTGTTGACTATATCTTAAACACAGAAACCTATGTTCACTGCTTGAAAACAGCTATGAGAAGCACAGGCCTCCCACCTACCTCTCCACCCTACCCGTCTGTAGTCAGGCTGTGAATTTGCCTTGGAAAAGTCATTTTACAGTTTTTTGACATTATTGGAGGTAGCAAAGTCACACGTTTACTCCAACCAACTACCTTAAGAAGTGTTTACTTTACTTACTGACTTTCCGCCCATCATCATTATTTCCCAGCCCACCCCTAACCTGGATGCCCCTTGACCTCAACCCACTTTAGAATTACTGACATCAGTTACACTCATTTGTCAACAATGGACCATGTACATCTCACTTGTAATTAGTATACAAAGGATATAACAAGGACCAACTGTTTATGTGCGACTATGTAATTTCCTTGACGAAATGTCTACAGAGAGTATGAAGCACGCTTGCAGAAGTATGCTGAGCGCATCTGGACATGCAAGAGCACTGGAAGCAGCCAGCTCACACATAAAGAAGCATGGGAGGAAGAACAAGAAGTCACCGAATTGTTAGTATTACATCCAAAGTTTGTGTGTGCATGATCATGAGTCCATCCAACTGGTCAAGTAACAGTCTCGTCCCTGCTGATTACAGTTCATGGATTACACAGATTTAGTATAGGCTGTGGTATGGATGTACCTATAGATGCACTTGGCCAAAAATACAGATTAGCAGAAGCTCAGTAGTATCAGGAAAGAGCCATACTCTCCCAGTGAAGGTCACAAGGCTCCCTGCTTTGCAATGATTGGATAAATGTGGTGCTCCTCCTCTCATTCTATTTAGAGGGTGTGTGATTGAGTCATCCTTGAATCTGCACTGGCCTGGTGATAGTTCTCTTATCCTGATCTGCGAAAAGGAAGGGCATAGGCCTTTGTTTGTTTGTGGGTTGTTAGTTGAATTGATAGTTGAATTGATCTCTTTCTGTCCACTTATCACCAACCAGGTGTAGGTATACTGTGTGTAAGTGCTGTCAGCATTAGGAAGATGAACCACTCTGTATGTGTGGCCTGAAGAGATGTCGCAGCAAAGGCAGCGCAGAGCAGTGCTCAGCTGCCCAGAGCTTAGTGACTGAGTGACTACTCAGGATCATGGGCTGTATTAAAGCTCTAATTATATCAGCCAAGAGATTGTACTCCCCCTACTGGTCACTCACAGCCCTTTGTTGCCCTGTTATGTAATGCTCTAGCCCCCGTGATGAATGCCTTGCAGAAACCCAAACAATATGAAAGATCTGAAGTCATGAATAGAGTGCATCACGCCCATGGGCAGCATCTCACTTTGTACTGAAGAAAGTGCAGCGTATTACGAGTCAAATGCAACGCAAAAGCTATATTATACTTCATCTTCATGTGTTGTAAACCTTTTTTTGTACTAAAAATGATCAATTTCCTGTGTGCAGGCTTCAGGAGGAGTACCCCCAGTGGTTTGAGAAACCAGTTCTAGAGATGGTCCACCACAACACAGTGTCTTTAGACAAGCTGGTTGAAATGGCCTGGGTGGAAATCCTCACCAAGTATGCTGTGGATGAAGAGTGTGACTTCCTGGTCAGTTTGACTTCTTATATTTCTAAATTTGGCTGTTATTATATCATGACTCCCATATTTTTCACCTGTTGAGTTACAAATTATCATTCTAAACATCTTTAGAGGAGTCATTAGTCATATTTTTAATTATTGCAGACCATTTTCTAAAGAATATCATCCATTTAAATTGATTTTGGCCTCTTAGGCAGCATTTGGATTCAGTTCCTTTAAGAGGTATTAGTGCACTAAAAATATTTTAAACTAATAGAATCTGACTAATGTGACCTGGCATTAATGTAAAATCTAAAATGAACACCAGCCGCAGTGAAAGTTCAGTGGTACGCAGGTATTTCCTCCCAGTGTATCATGAAATGCTCACAGGCTTTATAATTTCAGGTGGGGAAGGACAAAACCTTGCCAGTGAAGGTAGTGAAGATCCATCCGCTAGAAAACCCAGAGGGTGAGACAGCGGAGAAGAAGCACGAAGGTGCCTGTGACTCTCCATCCAGCGACAAGGAGAATGCAAGTCAGGAGAACCAGAGGAAGGAACTTCCTCCCCGAGAGGAGGAGAACAGGAGGGAGAGCCTCAGTGAGTACCAAGCAGTACATAAAAGAACAAAAGAAGCATGTAGAAAATGTTGTCATGCAGCATGGATACACCCAGACTTTCTGTAGAGTGATTATTAATGTGCCCTTTTTTTAACTGCAGTACAGGTTGCATAGTAATTGTATTGTTTGATAAAGCAGGCCAAGAATAGCTGGTGTTTGCTAAAAAAAATGTTTTTATTGGTCCTATCAGGTGACAGAGCACGGCGGTCACCAAGGAAACTTCCCACTGCAATGAAGGAAGAGAAGAAGAAGTGGGTGATGCCCAAGTTCCTCCCACATAAATACGACGTGAAGCTCATTAATGAGGACAAGGTTTGTGTCCTGTTATCAGCAGTGAACAAAAAGTTTCTGAACTTTCCTTCTTCAAACCAAAATTCCACGTGTGATTGATGATCTTTTAAGGTGAACACTGACTTTGCATTTGAAAGACATTCTAATTAATCTTCTTCACTGACTTCTCATAGGTGATCAGCGATGTCCCAGCAGACAGTCTGTACAGGACAGAGCGCCCTCCAACCAAAGAGATCATGCGCTACTTCATCAGGCATTACGCTCTCAGGCTGGGCATGGGAGAGAGCGCTCCCTGGGTGGTTGAAGATGAACTGGTGAAAAAATTTAACCTGCCCAGCAAATTCAGTGACTTTCTTCTTGATCCACACAAGGTAATTTGCTCATGGTGTGTTTTTTTGTGTGTTGCTTGATTTGAAACGGTGCCTGTTTTTGGCTCACGTTCTTTGGTTTGTCTCAAGTTTTTAGCGGAGAATCCCTCCACGAAGCGCAAGAGCTTGACATCTCCAGAGGGTAAACCAAGCAAGAAGCTGAAGACCGCTGACACACCAGGAGAGGAGTCAGGAACTGAGAAGGGAGAGAAGAAAAGGAAAAAGAAGAAAGATGCTTTAGGCATGCCTCTTAGTCCGACCATTTGGGGCCACATGCAGGTAAGCTGACATGTATGCACATTATCATGCGTATGTTATGATATTACGCCATGATTATGGGGTATCCCCGAAAAGGCAAAGCATTGCTTAACTAGCTTGTGTTGTCTGTATTTCAGAAAATAAAAATGAATGGTTCTCCACTCAAGGTAAAGAACTCGGGAACACCAAAGAAAGGAGAAGGCAAAGGCTCAGCTCCCTCCACTCCAAAACCGAGTCGAAAGTCTGGGGAGAAGAAGGAAGGAAAGAAAACTGGAAAGACTGCCGATAAGAAACTCAACGTCCTCAAAGCTTCTAAAAAGGACGGTAAAGCTGGCGCTAAAACGCCGAAGATGAAACAGATGACTCTTCTGCATCTGGCTAAAAGCCCCAGCGCTGGAAGCCCGAAGAAGAGAGCCCGCAGTACAAGCATGGGTACGCCGAAACTGGGGAAGCCACTGCACCCTATGGCTCTCCATCTCCTTCGTTACTATAAGGAGAACAAGGGCAAAGAAGACAAAAAGAACTCCCTGTCCTCCCTCATCTCCAAGGCTGCAAAGACTTTGTCCCCAGATGATCGAAGCCGGCTGCCGGAGGAGCTCAAGGAGCTGGTGCAGAAACGCTGGGAACTACTGGAGCAAAAGAAGCGATGGGCAGCCATGAGCGAAGAGGAAAGGCAGGAAGAGATGAAGAAAAGACGCGAGGAACTCAAAGAGAAACTGCGAGAAAAAGCCAAGGAGAGACGCGAGAAGGAGATGCTCGTCCGCCGCGAACAGTCGCGCAGATACGAGGACCAGGAGATCGAAGGTGGCAATGCCCTGCCGACGTTCAAGCTCGTAGACATGCCCGAGGGGTTGCCCAACACCCTGTTTGGTGATGTGGCTATGGTCGTGGACTTCCTTCATTGCTATGCAGGGCTGCTGATGCCGGATGACCAGTATCCCATCACAGCAGTGGCTCTGATGGAAGCACTGGCTGGGGAACGGTCCGGCTTCCTCTACCTGAACCGTGTGCTGGTGGTGCTGCTTCAGACGCTGCTGCAGGATGAGCTGGCAGAAGGCTACAGTGAGCTGGACATGCCCTTATCTGAGATCCCCCTCACCATGCACTCTGTGTCCGAGCTGGCACGACTGTGCCTGCGACCATGTGACGCGCACGGCGAGGAGAGCGGCCAGGGCTCAGAGGACTCGGGGGGTTTAGGAGGCTTTGACGATGTGGTGACCAGCGAGTTCTTGGATAAGCTTGAGACAATCGAGGTGTTTGAGCTGAGCCCCGAGGAGAAGGTCAACCTGCTGGTGGCACTGTGCCACCGCATACTCATGACGTACTCTGTTGAAGACCACGTTGATGCAAGGCAGCAACGGTCTGCTGAGCTGTGGAAGGAACGTCTGGCAATGCTGAAAGAGGTCAATGACCGCAAGAAGGCCGAGAGGAAGAAGCGAAAGGAGATGGAGGGCAAAGGTAGGCGGAGGTCACCAGAGAGCTTTATCTGTAATTTTAATGTAGCAGTGAATTAAATGAGATTTAATACTGTGCTGCACTGAAAAGCTTATGTAATACCCACAAAACACTAATACAACTTTTTAAACTATTTCAAGTAGTTATTAACAAATATGTTCTGAGGAAAATCTTCTTTCATCCTTTCACCAGACCTTTTTAACATCCCCAAAATGTAAACAGTCAAAGTCATTTCCATTGTATTGAGTTTTAATCTTTTTTTTTTCCTGCGCAAAAAGGTGAGAAAAAGAAAGAGGGCAATACAAAGAAGGAGATCAAAAAGGAAGTAAAGGTGGAGCCAGAGCCGGAGCCAGAAGACATGATCAGCTCAGTGAAGAGCCGGCGGCTGATGGCCATGCAGGCCAAGAAGGAAAAGGAGGAGATGGACAGACAGAACAAAGGTAAGATTTGTAAAGGAGACTGAAGTAGAAAATCTCAAAAGGGGTTATTTTAAAAAATGTGTGATGGTTAACTGACTAGTGTAAGTTTTGTTCTGTCAGTACCATTGAGATTTTATAGTGAAGTGTGTCATTTAGAGCAAAGCCAGACAGTTTATCATTCATTTCTTAATCATTTTTAAGTCATTCTTATTTGTTACTGTGTTATTCCCCTAGAGCGCATGGAGAAGGAGGCTGAGGAGGAGCGGATGCGTAGACAGAGGGCTGCTGCAGAAAGGGCCTTTCAGGATGGTATAACCAAAGCCAGACTTGTTATGCGCAGGACCCCACTGGGCACCGACAGAAATCATAACAGGTCAGTGCTCCACACAAACTTAAGAAGATTACACACAGATAAATGGATGCTGTTTGAATAACTGGAGTAAATTATAACTGTGGTTTCTTGATGTTTTGCTTCAGATATTGGCTTTTCTCTGATGTGGTTCCTGGTCTGTACATTGAGAAAGGCTGGGTGCACGAAAGCATCGACTACAGCTTCACCCCTCCACCAGAGGACAAGCCAGCCGAGCCTGAGGTAGAAGAGGAAGAAGATGGCGCGTCTGGCGCGACTCAGGATTCACAAGGTCACTGCCCGAAGTTATTTTCATCAAAATGTGTTAAAGAAATAAATTCGGGCTGAAATCTCAATTGTTTTAAAGTTGACATGAGATGACTGATTACTGTTTATGTTGTAGGAGCTGAAAAGGATGATGGCAGCATAGATGGTGCTATTAGTGAGGGGGCCCAGCAGGGGGGAGCAGCAGCAGACATCTGCATAGAAACTACTGTTCCCAAGCAGGGACAGAACCTCTGGTAAGAGCTTTGCTTCTGTCTTCTGGTCGGGCTTCCTCTTTCCTCTTTCTGTTGACTGATTTCTTTTTTTTTTTAATGCAATGGTTTGTTCTAATTTTCTGAATGCAGGTTCATATGTGACAACCCAGCTGAGCTGGAGGAACTAGTGGAAAATCTTCATCCTCAAGGGGTTCGAGAGAGTGAGCTAAGGGCGAAGATACAAAGCAGGTGCGCATATTCTCCTTATAAAAGATAATTGTTTGAACAAACATGAGGCCACCTAGTTCTGCTGTGCTGTTAAACGGCAGCAGCAGTGATGCAGCAGATGTGAAGCTGAACACGTTGATGTTTCCCTGTTTCAGATACCAGGACATCGTTCACTCCATCCATCTAACCCGCAAGGGCAAACTGGGCCTCAGGACCTGTGACGGCCACTCAGAGCTGCTCAACTACCTGCGCAGTGACATCCAGGAGGTGGCCTCGCGACTCCAGAAGGGCGGTCTGGGATACCTGGATGACAACGTAGACATCGAAGATCAGGTGAATTTCAACACTGAAGAGTATATCTTATCTTTGGGGTGGAGTGGTTGTGTCTCTCAGCACCTGAAATATTCCTCCCTGTTAGGCTGTAGGCAAGAAACGTAAGTTTGATGTTTAAATCCGGTCTATCCGGATATTGCAGCTGTGAGTTTACAGGCATTGATTATGTACACAAACGTTGACTACCATCATAAAACTTGAATAAGTTTGATTATGCTGTCAATGTTTTGTTAAACGGTGAAGTGTTACTGATCTTATCGCTCATGTCTGCGTTTGTTTCCTCTCTTCACAGTTGAAAAACATGGAGAGCTTGAAAGACTTTGGAGAATGCATCATCACCATTCAGGCCTGCGTAATCAAAAAGTTCCTGCAGGGATTCATGGCCCCAAAGCAGAAGAAGAAGAAAAAGCACGGAGGGGAAGAAAGCGCCAAGGCTGAAGAGTTGGACGAGGAGAAGAGGCTGGCAGAGGAGGCCAGGGTAAGAGACCAGAGGCATTAAAAAAAACTGGCTTTCATTCATGAAACACAGATAGAGCTACTGCTGTTGGACTTTCCTCACGTGAAGCGCTGCTGAGTTAAAACGAGGCTGGGCCTTTCCCTCGTAGGTAGCGACAGCGGTTGAGAAGTGGAAGACTGCTATCCGAGAGGCCCAGACCTTTTCCCGCATGCACGTCCTGCTGGGCATGTTGGACGCCTGCATCAAGTGGGACATGTCTGCCGAGAACGCTCGCTGCAAAGTCTGTCGCAGGAAAGGTGAGGACGGTCTTCAAATGCTGTCTCACTCGTTTGGTGTAAAGATGGGTATTCATCATAAATAAGATTGCAGGTTACGCAGCCAGAGAGCATTACTCCTTTCTTGAGATAGAAAGTGTTTTGTTGTAACGTGACTTTCTGTCTTTGTACACTGTCAGTCCTTACTGCTAGGTGTGCTGGATTTTTGAGTTGCAGTTAGAGTGAAGCGGTTCCACACCACTACCCAACGGTCTCTTGCCCCCCTGTCCTAGTGCTCAGGCAGAGCCCATTTGTGCTGAAACTGATGGAGCCCAGACCCAAACAGGGCAGCAGTGGCAGGCTCAGAGCAGAACAGACTAGTGGTGTCAGGCAGGTCTCCGTACAGAGACATCAGGTCTGCAAGGCAACAGGTGAAGCTGTAGTGATAAGATGACTATAAAAACGTGGTTACTTGCATAGATACATGAGGAAAATGAAAATTGGCCTCTGTGGGGAGTGAAGACAAGAAAAAAACGGAGAACAGAAATGAAGGAATTATAGGTAAAACTGGGAAATTGGTTTAAAAATACCTTGTTTAGCTCAGGCGTGTGAAATCTACTGGTCTCTTCCAGGTGACGACGAGAAGCTCATCCTCTGTGATGAGTGCAATAAGGCCTTCCACCTGTTCTGTCTGCGACCTGCCCTCTACCGCATTCCTGTCGGAGAGTGGCTGTGCCCGGCCTGCCAGCCCACCGTGGCCAGACGTGGCTCCCGCTCGAGGTAACTGTCCGCCGCACACTGTCACTATTTCCACGTTGTTTTCCACCACTTGAGGTTTGACTGGCGCTCTTTCAGTGATGTCATCTCATTGTGCCACCTTTGTCTTCTGTGGTTTCATGGCCCCCCGAGTGGAGAATTAGCACCACCAACTGTTAAAGTTCGAATATTTGCATAACAGCAGTGAATGGAGACACGTTAGTTTGCTGATTTGAATAATTTGGTTAAAATTTGAGCTCCATGAGGTTTGAAACCCGGCCAATGTGAGGGATGCTGCAACAAATAGGTGTGTTTCCTTCAGCCAGTCGAGACAAATGCAAGGTTTTTGATTGTTAACCTCGCCATTGCAGGAACTACAACCAAGACACAGATGAAGAAGAGGATGAGGAGGAGTCGGAAGAGGAGGACTCTGAGGAAGATGAGGAGGATGAGGAAGAGAATGACTACAAAGCCATGGGGCACAGCTGTGAGTATCAGCGAGAGAAAATTAAGTCCAGGTTTGACTTAATTGCCTCGGCTCAGATGCTGATGAAAGTGTTCCAGTCCGTCCATGTCATCATGTGTCAACTCAAAGCTGGACTCGTTTGTCATCCATACATTAAATTTTAGCTTTGGAAACTATGGCACGAAACAAAAGGTGTCACAGATTTGAACACCTGAGTTGACTTTGGGAAAAGGGGTCTTTAGTGCTGAAGGCTGGGAATGAGAGGAATGCTGATGGGGGATTTCTGCCCCCGCCATGTCCCTGTCTCTATTGTCTGTGTGTTGTCATGTAGCACAGCTCAGGTCTGGACCTTTTGCTTTGAAGCCATGTCTCACTGTGGGTTCACTCAGAGTATGTGGCAGGATGATCCTCTCTGTCAGCTCAAGCCTGCACGGCAACAATTTACAAAGTTTTATGGATCAATGCTGAATAGCTGAAGAGAGGATCGCAATGCACCAAAGTACATATTACTTTTATGGTTTGTGGTGGTTGTGTCTGGGTTTGGTGCAAATTAAAATGACAGCATATGACAAGTGCATGTAGTAAAGCTTTAAGTCAGACAAATTCTTGCACTTGTCAGGGTGGATTGATTAAACATCACATGTTTCATTTCTTTTCCTGTACCTTTTTTGTGCAAAGGCTCTTCTTGTTCTGATCACCTAATTATTTCTCTACAGTGAGACCAAGAAAGAAAAATAAGCAGTCCTCATCTCGGCAGAAAAGCTCAAAAAGTAAAAGCAAGAAGCCATCATCAAGTAGTCAGAGCAGCAAACAGAAGACTGGCCCCAACAGCCCTGCGGACATCGATGAACTGGTAAGAAACCACCCGCAGAATCCTTTATAGAGGACACCGCTTACTTAGAGGAGTTAAAGAATACATTCAGAGCAGGAAACATATGAGTACATGGTTCATGTGTGTTTCAGAAACTTAGGAGCACAGAATAAATGAGTTCTTGTGTTATTGTGTCTGCAGGTGCGACAGAGCTCCCAGTCAGGAGTGCGCAGGCAGGTGCTGGAGCTGGAGAGGTGTGAGGACATCCTCAAGAAACTGATGAAATTCCGCTACAGCTGGCCTTTCAGGTAAGCAAAGAGCACAGTCTGCACGTTTTCAGTTCACTTTCATTAAATACTCTGAAGCACCGGCAGCCACCGGGGTGAAAAATGAACCTTTTTTGTTCACCGGCTTGAGAAGGTTGAATGAACCATGTTGCCAATATTTTCCCACTCATTTCAGCTGATTGCTAATATAGACATATTTTCTTCTTTCACGTGCACAGGACATCAAATCTCTCCTGTAGTGGACTTAAGCTTGGTTTACGCTTCGATGTCGCGGCGACGCCGTACCTACGGCGTACACCCTACGCCTCACTGAGCATTCGTAGTTCTGCGTTAAGGGAACGCGTTGCTCCGCAATTCACCACCAAGCCGCTAGGGGGGTGTGGCTGTGTCTTTGTATGGTTTCGGGGTGCTCTTGCTGCCGCGAAGAGGAGTTGTAGAGGTGGTCGTACTTGCGTACCTCCTCGATAATTCTTTCTTTGGCTTGGTCCAGTTTTTCTTGTAGCTCTCACCACAGAAACTTTGAAAATGGCGGTGTTGTTGTGCTGCGACCATAGGGCTGCGACTGAACCGAAAATTACGTTCTGAACGGACCAATCACAGTCCGTCGACGCGACGCGTAGTCAGGATTTTTTTGGAGGTGCGCGTCAGGCTACGGCGTAGGGTCCACGTAGGGGTCTGCGTCGACGGCGTAGGGGTCTGCGTCGACGGCGTAGGTACGGCGTCGACGCGACGCAGAAGCGTAAACCAGGCTTTACTGTGTTGTTATTGTCTGGCAGATGCAGACTTAAAAAACAATGGTTTTCAAAAAAGAGCAGTTAAATCCCTCAGTTTGTACACAGTTCAGCTTTCCTGGGTTCTTATTACGATCCTCAGTCTGGAGTTTGGCGTAGCCCTCACTTCATGCTCTGCTCCTCTTACAGGGAGCCCGTGTCCGCGGAGGAGGCAGAGGACTACCTGGACATCATCTCCCATCCCATGGATTTCCAGACGATGCTGGGAAAGTTCGGCCAGGGCTCGTACCGTCACGCCCAGGACTTCCTGGAAGACATTAAACAAGTCTTCTCCAACGCAGAGGAGTACAACCAGCAGGGCAGCACCGTGCTCTCCTGCATGGTCAAGACGGAGCAGACGTTCACCGAACTGCTCCAGAAGCTGCTGCCTGGCCTCAGCTACCTCCGCCGGCGCTCACGCAAACGCGTCAGCCGAGCCCCCGCAACGTCCGAGGAAGAGGACGAGGACGAAGAGGAGGAAGAGGAAGAGGAAGAGGAGCCGAAGAAGAAGATGCAGAACGGCAAATCGAACAGGAAGAAAGCCAGAAACGGTCGGGGACGGAGGGACGAGGAGAGCGAGAGCGAGGAGGAGGACGAAGATGAGGATGAGGATGGTGATAATAACGGCAGGAGGAGAAGTAAGCGGACCTCTGCCACCTCAGGCAAGAAGGATTACAGGGAGCAGGATAGCGATGGCGAGCGGGACACACGGAGAACTCGTCAGCGGGGGGGCCGGGGCGAGGCTGGGGGGGCGAGCAGCGACGAGGACCAGTCCAGCCAGCAGCGACATTCCAAGAGACAGAAACGCTCATGAAGTCCAGGGTGTTTTTTATTGTTATTATTTTTTTTTTTTTGCATCTCTCTTTGCTTTAAAATTTCTGTCCCGCTCCTCAAATCACAAGCCCTCCTCCTCCTCCTCCTCCTCTTCCTCTTCCTCCAGCAAGCGGGACTTAATCCTCAGAAGGACTTTTTTTTTTGTGTTATTGAAATTCTGTTCATATTTTGAAAAACAAAAAGCAAACTGATTTATATTTGTAACATGTTTAATATTGGTGATGCTTTATTTAGTTTTTTTGTTGTTTTTCCAACCAAGAAAAACAGGACATTTGAGATAACGGAGAGATCCTCGTAGCTCTTAAGATTCTCTGATTAGAATTTCAGTTCCAAATTGACAACCTCGCACACGCCACCAGTGTCACATGATGGAAAATGTCCTGTGAACCGCTTCGTTTTTACATTGTTGCATTGTGTAATCGGAGGTCTGTCGCCGTTCATGACACTCATAGTCAAGCCATCGCTCAACTGGGGGGGATTTCAGCAGAAGTGAACCCATCTGGAAAATGTTTGTCCTCCTCACATCACTGTCGCAAGTCATTATGATTTCACTGACTAAAAGTACATCTTGTTGAAGAGATGTGGTTCATGTAGCTGAAACCCTGTCGGAAGCCTTTCTTTGCTCACAAACAGTTTTCCCCGTCACCTGTAAATCTCTTACTTCTAAGCATTGTGACGCCAAGATTGTCTTTGGTCAAATGCAAGTCTATAGATAAACATGATAGGATTTTACTAGTTGTAGTATTTTTTTTGGATTTTGTTCCCAGCCCAGGTTCAGCTTTGTTGTCAAAAGCTGGGTCGAGACTGCAGATCACACGTGGAGTCGCGTCAGTTTAGTGCTAAAAATGACTTTCATCTCAGCTCTCGGTGCCAAGATGTTTTTTTTAAAAAAGAAATGAAAATAAAAAATGGAGACCTGACTTGGAGTCTCCTCCTTGGCGTGTGGAGCTGACCAGCCTTTCCTCCTCTGTAGTGCCCTGCCACTTTAAAAGAACCGGTACCTCAATGCTCCGTCAGTTTGCACTCCTTCTTCTGTGTAAAGTGCACCTATTATGCCAGCAGCTGCAGGACCATACTTTATTGAAATGATCTGCATATGCATTTGTAAACAGTGTTTAAAAAGAAAAAAAAAACAACAAATGTGACATTTGGTAAGAAAATGGGCATTTTTGAATATTTGATATTTTTTGCACATTTTATTTGGTATTGTAAATGATAACTTGTTAGTGGATCTTAATCCCAGCCAATGAAGTGCAAAGGTTTATCCAGGGCTCTTAGTCGACGCAGAGAACATGGCAGAGTTTTACTTTTGTCGCGGGTGAACCAGCTCCACAGAGGCAGATGAGGGTTGCCCCTGCATGTCCTGGTCCAGTCACCGGGTGGTGCTCTACTCCTGCACTTTGGATAGTTTTGTCCCAGCATTTTCCAAGCGATTCAGTGGCGGTGCTGTTAGCTAAACGGGTGCAACACCTGACTCCCGCTGCTCTGTGTGCTCAGGACGGGGATGGGGGGTGGGGGGGGGGGTGGGCTTTGTCGTGCTGGTGGTTTTTGGCTCTTCTACTTGTTTTGTAATAACTTCACTGCGCAGGAGAACTGCTGCAGCCAATTGATTTAATTTTCAAACACCCACTTCACGAAAACCTTTCCAATGTGCAGAAGCTCCTGCAGTTTGTGGCGAGGTATATATGTATATGTGTACATATATATACTGATGAGGCAGTGGTTGGTTCCCCTCTTCTGTCTGTATTGTGCTGTGCTGTTTTCCTGTGTTTCTCTAGTGCTGTTATCATCAAGACCTTACTGGTTTCATTTGGCCACTGATTTGTTTCCCCCCTGTCTGTTTGTTTTAATTTGGCTTTGTTCCTGACATGATTAACAGATATTAAAAAATAATAAAATCAGCGATAATTGTTTGACATTTCAACAAACAAACAAACAAACAAAAAGGTGACTGCCCTTCTCAAGTTGACTGTAAATGCTTTCTTTGTTCTTGGAGGAACTGCAAAAGTCTTTTACACTTCCTTTTTTATATATATATATTTATAGTCTCTAAAGCTGGGTTTGGGCAAGTTCGGAGGATTCACATGTTAAGAATTTCCAATAAAGGTTATGGACGAAGACCGTAGTTCTCCCTGTTTTATTTGTGTTGAGCTGATGAGCATCCCCAGGTCCCACAGACAGACATCACTGCCATCTGTAAACCTTGTGATAAGACAATGAACGGGGAGGAAAACGGGTTGACCCTGACCACCGACTGATGTCTAATTTTACTTTTTAATAAAATATCAAGCAATTTTCTTACCCTCTGGTGTGGACTCTTTTTCTCACAAACATCTGCATCGTCAAACAGACGCCAAGTTAGCTACAAATATGGTGCGTTGAGGCCAAATGTGAGGGAGGATAAATGGTTTCATTCTTCGCAGAGAAGGATGAGCAACTTGGACTCAAACTGTTCCATGAAAGCATTCTGTGGAAAAGGTGAAGCTGGAGGTGGTTGAGTTAACAACTCGGGCTCTGTGCTGGTTGAACTCACATTGAACTGGAAGGTACAAGATCAAGATACTTTCATCGAGGGGCAGAAAGACAAAGTGTAAAGAATGGTTCTTGTAAGTAGGAAGCTGTGGACACCAGACCATTATAGCGTCCAGATCGCCACCGAAAGTCACTTCTCAGGCTGGTTAAGGGGCAAAATAATGATTTTGCTGCACAGTTAGTCCGAGTCAGCTCCACGGTTGGGTGTCTGTGCAGGTTGAAGGCAGCAACAGTGCGTTCCACAGCCATACGGCCAAAATGAAGAGTGTGTCTGTAACGTATGGAACAGAGGAGAGTGCAAGGAGGACAACAAGATCTTACGAAATATCTCCTGAGGTGCTGACAGCCTCTGAGCCATCTGTAACTTGGCAACAGGTGTCGAGGCTAAGATGGATCAGAGTAAAGGTCAGAGATGTGAAAAGTCAGTGGAAACCTTGATTAGTGACAGTTCGAGCACGGTGGCAGCTGCATTCAAAGCTAAAGTGATTCACTTTGACGCATCTATTTGTCCTTTACTGTTAATATTATATGTCTCAATGCAAAATGAAGGTGTGTCATGACAGAAGTAATCGTGTTTTGAGGTATGACAGAAGAAAGCGGTTGCAGGTCTGTGATTTAGACCCACAAGACAAGAAGTTTGACGACATTATGCACGCCTCAAGGCATTAGAGGGAAATCACAGCTTTTTATTTGCTCTGTTGTTATTTCTGAGACTTTATGCTGCCTGAATCGCTGTGACAGTTTTGGTGGCTGACTGCATGTTTTCAGTGAACCTCTCATGAACCTTGCAGATATTGTACTTTATATCACTACTTTTTGTCTGACTCTTGTCTTGTTTAATTATCTACAACCCCGATTCCCAAAAAGTTGTGATGCTGCATAAAAAAGGAAATAAAAATGATTAAATAATCATTTCCAAACAAACTGTGTTTAGAGTGAACAGTTTTACAAAGTGTAGTAAAATCCTTTGTCCAATTATGCATTTCACAAAGTGGTGAACCTTGTTGAGCCTTTCCAGGACGCCCCTTTCATGCCCAATCATGATCCTATCACCTGTTACCAATTAGCCTGATTACCTGTGGAACGTTCCAAACAGGTGTTTTAGCGCATTCCACAACTTTCCCAGTCTTTTGTTGCTCCTTGTTTGAAACATGTTGCTGCATCAAACTCAGACTAAGCAGACATTTACAAAAATCGATGAAGTTGATGAGGTCAAACATTAAATATATTGTCTTTGTTTCAATTGAGTATGTGTCAAAAGGGATTAGCAACTTATCACATGATGTTTTATTCATCCTAACTTTATTGGAATTGGGGTTGTAGTTATCTCCATGTTTGTCTTTCTTTCCATTTTATTTGAGTTACTTTTCTGGAAAAAAAAAGTAAACGTTATATGCACTTTAAGGTCAAATTACTTTGAGGAGACTGAGCACTGTTCACATGTCAAACACGCACAGTGAGGACTGCATGCATTTATTGACTATGTTTGATGTGAAATCATTTTGCACTTTGAAGTTGAAACGGTAATGTCTTAACTCTTGTTTGCTTTAAAGAACAGCAGAATTTATTGTTAAAATGGCTACAATTGTTCTTTTTTTTTTCATTAACAATTTCCCAAATGTGACAGTGTGAAAGGAGTCACTCACAGAGACGAGCCTTCAGAGAATCATCACACGAATCTGCTGCTTCCTTCAGCTTTATGGAGCGTTACAGTGAGTTTCAGCTCATTGTTTATCTGTCCGGCCGGCAGCTTTACTCTCACCATACTCACAGTGTTGTTTTCAGCCACAGCAGGCAGCCCTCAGTGAAAATACCAAACAGCAGACAGACACAGTTAGAGACCAGCTGGTGAACATAGTGGAGCGTTTAGCAGCTAAAGAGCCGGATAATTCCCTCAGGAGTTGGTAGAGACCAAAAACAGAGCATGAAAGACGGTGAATATTGGAAACATAAGTTTAAATGATTGATAACTGCTGGATGTGTAGATAAGCAAATGTTTCCTACCAACATGAAAAAAATCCTGGCTGACGTCACTCCCCCTCCCCCAAAGGCACCTGAAACTAATTCCAGTTAAACATAAGTGCTTCACCTTCAAATTGTCCTGTTTTTGCCATTTACAGAGACCCATGATCTCAGGACAAGGAGCCTATAAAATTGTGTCTCAGTATTTTGCGTATGTGGATCACAGATGGGTAAAATAATCCTTACAAATAATTCACTGTGTGCTTTTAACTTCGGGTGGTAGCAGATTGGTGTAGTTTAACAAAACAAGCTACTGAGCAGCACAAGGTCAATTAATTGGACATGTCTGGATATATTGAAGGTCCACTGTGTAGGATTTGGGGGGATCTAATAATGAAGAATCACCTGAAAATAAGAATGATTGTGTTTTTGTTACTTCAGAACAAGCTCTGGAGAGTGCCTTTGGCGTTTTTCATGGCCACTGTAGGTCCTCTTACATGCTTGGAAAGGGGTGGTTGTGGCGAGGGATATCGCTCGATTGCAATCTGCATATCTCACCCCTAGATGCCACTAAATTCTACACACTGGTCCTTTAAATGGAATCAACATATTAATTATGTTGCCTCCGCTATTAAATCACAAAGTCTGACCTGACAGGCCAAAGCAGGAGCAGGAGCAGCAGGTGCTTTCGCTCTCTGACAAGCAAACACTGGCCATGCGCTGACTAATCTTTGAACCCTGTGCAAACTGACAGCAGCAGTGTATAACCGAGCCATCCACGCTGTGTGTGTGTGTGTGTGTGTGTGTGTGTGTGTGTGTGTGTGTGTGTGTGTGTGTGTGTGTGTGTGTGTGTGTAAAAGCAGACTGGAGCAACCCACCCAGCAAATATTTACCTCAGGTCCAAGTCAGTGCAGAGGGCATCTGGCAAGGAGGGAACAAGTGTGTTTCTCAGTCTCATTCCACTAGACATGATGTACTGCAGGTCTGTGAATGGAAACATACTGTCAGCATGTTAAAAGACAGCTGAAGCATTTAACTGTGGCATCACAAAACGTCGACAATCATTTCATAAAGATCGTTTTCTGTTTTATCTCTATGCAAATAACTGTTAGCAGATATTCTCTGTTATTTGTGTGTATTTGTGGACCTCAGTGACTGCGTTAGAGGACGCTAATGGGGATCCAATGAACAAGACAGGAGTAAGTTCAGAAATGAGAGGAGAAACATCAATAAATAAGTATACATAGGGGTCAGGTATGCATACAGGCCATGAGGGGTCAATGGATTGTTTGAGGGGCATGAAAATGAATCATGTGCCGGAGATGTGATGAAATCTCCTCTTCCATCCTCTTTGATGTAAAACAGGTCTTCACAGTCACCTGATCTCAAACTGGGCTGACAGCGCCCTCAACACCATCATCAAAACACCAAATGAGGAAGTATCTTTTGATGTTGAATGATGTTCATCCCTCCAGTACAGTTCAGAGGCTTGCAGAGTCTATGTCCAAACACAAGAGTCGTGTTTCCATCCGCCATTTTGAGATTAGATTTAGATTTAATTAGCCTTTATTGTCCCAGTTCGGAGGAAATAAGAGACACAGACAGCGTGGTGGCAGCATCACACTCATATACATTTGGATGGAGACACCCACCTGTACCTTTAACACCTTTGGATGACTCTAGAGATCAAATCTTTATAAATATATTCCTACATGTTGAACAGGTCTTTGGCTACAGATGAGGTTATATTGAGACCTACTTGCTGCATTTTTGACACCTGTCCCACCGGTGCCGTCACACAGAATGACACAGTGAGTCAAGCTCTCCTGCTGGAGTCGGTGTTGTGGTGCATGAAGGGAGTTTTGAGCTGTAAGCGTAAACTGGATTTGTGTCACATCATGGCACACTTCAGAATGAGCTCAGTCAATAGTCTATCATGCTGGCAGCTGCAGGGACGCACACAGAGAAAATGAGGACAACGGGGAAGGAGACAGAAAAATCCTGACAGTCTGCCAGCACAGAAAGAGGAGAAGTATCATAATCATTCACAGAGCATAAAGGTGACCTGGAAATTGAGTGCCAAAACCAACGTATATGACCGCAGTGGCGACATGCCCTAAATTTCTCTCTCCCTCCTGCTTTAAGTACAAATGATTATTAATGCATTATTCACAAAACAGAGCCTTCGCCCCCAATTTTCTCTACTCATGTGCGTCCTCTCCCTTTGATGATATAACCAAAGTAAGAGGGGAGAAAAGCGAGGGAGTGCAGAAACAGAGGAGTTCAGAGGATGGCTTTCCTCATGGGACACAGAGCCCTCATCCCAAAAGGGATCCTGCACTCTTCTGAAACAGTCTTGCTGTAGACCAGGCTCCAAACAGCAGTATTAACATATCAGTCATAGATCAGAGATCAACCAGACACATCAGTACCAAGATACACACTTGGCCCGCTTGCTCCGGCTGGCTTTTCATCAAACAGGTAAATGTAGGGTATTCCTTCCATGTAGCCTCCTTCTTTATCAATAATATTTTAACTCGAGATTTACATGAAGGCACAAATCTGAAAAATGTTAAAGGCAATCTGAAAAACGACCGGGGAGAATAACCTCAGAATCACCCGGCGACGGCTTTGAACTCAGGGATCCAGATATGGCAGCAGCAACAATTGGATGAGCGAGCTACGGGGAAGATGAAAGACAGTCAAGCTTGTAGTCGTAATAAGTGGGCTGACGCCTTTCATGATTCATACTGAGGCTTCAACTTACCGTTCAGCCAAGCTAGTGATCCCAAATGTTCAATAGGCATATATATATATATATATATATATCTAGACTCTTTGTAAAGCTTAGCAGTAGATGATAGACAGACAATTAACTTCCTCCCCCTCTTCTGAGAAGGCACATTAGAGTAATTTTTGAAAGGAAAATTATTAAATTATGAGGAGTCAGTCAATTTAAACTCTCATTTATGGCAAATTTGTGTTTTTACAATTGTTTATTGTTTAAAGAGTAGATTGACAATTTGGGAAATTCACTTTCTTGCTGGAATGTCTGTGCTTTAGACATGAAGCTACAGCCAGCAAACATTAGCTTAGCTCATCATACAGACTGGAAACAGAGGGACACAGCTAGCCTGGTTCTGTTACTGCGCCCAGCTTAGAAACAGTGCTTGTCATTTTTACAGTTTTTTATGAATTAAACAAATGAGATATAATGTGTTCATAAGCTTTTGAGGTATAGGTCAGTGGATTTTGTTAGCTTTGGACAAAGCCAGGCTAGCTGTTCCCCTAGCTAGCTGTTGAGGTGTTTCCCCTGTTTACTGCTTTTGTGCTAAGCTAAGCTAAGCCTGGTTATTTCCAAATGTGCAAATAAGACAAAATGCAAATATGTTAAGCTGCGGTTTTACAACAGTTATGTGTTGTCTGTTTTTGTGTGCATGAAAAACAAACAAAGAGATAGTCTTAATTAGCAAGCTTAAGCTAACTTTGGCTAGGTTAGCTTTAGCATGGAGACATGAGAAGTATCAATCTTTTAATCTAACTCTTGGCAAGGAAGCAAATGAAGAGTAAAAAGTCAAAGTATTACTTTAATTAAAAGGATATTCCATTTTTTCAGAATTAAGATAATTAAGAAGCACATACACCAATCATGGACCATATTGTGTTTTTTCCCCTATTTCTTTTCTCTTTTCTCTCCAAATCAGATCCATCTTAAGCTACACGATGGCCTTGCTGCTGTGACGGCTCATGTTTCTCTGGAGTGTGCATATGCCCAGTGACAGGGATGTCAGCAATAAATAGATTAAAGTGTGTAATGGCCCAATAACCACCCCTGTCCTGCTCCACCCTGCATGGCTGATTCACTTTTAAAAAAACAAGAAGGCTGCAGCTGTTGGGGCTGACTTATGTTCAGATTTTTGGTCTAGTAAGAAACTAGAGGTGAGTGTGCACGTGCACATATGTGTGTGTTTGTATACAGTGTATGACTATAGACAGACAAAGAGAGGCAAAGACAGACAGGACAAATAAAAATGCCAGCTCAAATGTAGGCTGTGTGAGCGTGCACGAGTACAAACCTGCGTGCACTTTATCTGTATGTGTGTGTGTGTGTGTGTTCCAAGGTGTGCATGTGTACCAAGTGTGCATGTGTCTTAATAGGAAGCAGTCACAGGGCTGCTGACGGCTCCATAAAGGAGCCTTTGAATGGCTTGGCTCTGGTAAATTCATAGCAGATGTGAGCGAAAGAATATCCACCCAGGTTGAGTGGCCCTTCACTGCGAAGGCGACAGGAGTCCAATCCAGGGGAGGCAGACGGACGGCAGACAGGAGCCAGGAGAGACACACACACATGCACATACACACATTTTGGGTGAACTCCAATCAGCCAGGAGGGAACTCTGCACGCCACTAAACAGGAGACAGGAGTTTTTCTTTGAGCCACTCTGACTTTTAAGTAGAAAATAATTCTCCTTTTTATTCCTGAAAGAACAACTTTTGAGTTCCCGGTGTTGCTCTCTGGGCAGGTTTTCCATTCAAGTGTACAAGTTCAGGCCAGGTGTGTGCTACGGGGATGGCCTCCACACACTGGATCATGCATTCTGGTTCCCTCTGGACCCACGGAGTCTAGAGTGCTCCAAGGCCAGGCTCTATGCCACCTTTCCTGGCTCTGACTGACGCCAGAGGAGGGGTGGGGAGAGACTGGCGCCTCACCGCCAATTAACATCCTCTCACACTGAGGGCACGGCCAGGTAACACATGATAGGCCAGACTCCTTCTCGCAGACAGTCAAGTGGGGTGAGACTCATTAACTTGTCCATGCGCTGGACATCTGTCGGTGATACTACCCGAGGCAAGTGTTTTTTTCAGACGTTGTGAGCCTGTGGTGGTGTTAGCTTAGCTTAGCCCTGAAACGGGGGGAAAACAGGCAGCCTGGCTCCGTCCAAATGTAACAAAATCTGCCTACCAGCATGACTAAAGCTCAGTGACTCAACACATTATATCTCTATAAGTGACAATGACGACAGGAATCCAGGAAGTCGCTGCGCCCAGGCATGAAATAGCCCAACACAGACCCCCCTGTGAAGCCACTTCTTTTCCTTTTTAATCTTTGAGTTTATTATTTACAGACTGAGCCAGGCTGCTTCCCCATGTTTCCAGTCTGTATGCTAAGCTAACTGTTCACAATATCTTCTTATCTACCATACAAGTATGACAATTGTATCAGCCTTCTCATCAAAATGTCAAGAAAGTGAGTAAGAGTATTTCCCAAATGTCAGACCGCTCCTTTAAGCATCCTGTGTCTATGGAAAGTGTGGTGACTAATAATTATAAAATCTACAAACTGTGCCAATAAAGTTTAATCTGGACCACACAGAGATCTACATTTGTATTCTTTAACTTGACAAATATGTAAATGTTCCCTCCTCTGTGTCAGAAAAAGCAGCCCCAGCTTTAATTAAAAGTAGTCTGGAACATTTATCACGTGGGGGGCCCTGAAGCTCATTCACACACCTTCTGCCTGCTAAAGGCAATTACAACTGATAGATGGAGGGTTTAGCTTTATTACCCATGTTGCCATAAACAAGGTGCATGTACAATGAGCTTTTTTTAGTTTAAAGTGATGAGGGAATCCATGTGCCAGCTCATAAATGAGGCCCCAGCACTTAGTATCCGGAGGCGATTGGTAAACACAACATGAGCTCAGTCTCACTCGTAAACTGCTCCTCCGACTGTGACCACAATGCAAAAGCTGCAGCAGTGTCAGGAATTACTCTGACTAAAATATCTCTCAACCAAAGTCTGACAATACTCAATATCGTGGAAACCACACGACAGGATGGATGGATGTTAGGAATTGCCCTCTAGGTTTCCTGGATCTGGGTTGTAAGAGTCCTTAATGTGCTCTAAGCCAGTTGAGGTGATCTTGCATGCAAGGGTGCTTCTGGAAAACCAGAGTCTGGAGGGTAAGCAGATTTTTTCTGTAAGCAATACGCCCTCTTCTGTGTGTGGGGGGGCAACGGGCACTTTGTCTGTAACTGAGGCTGTTCCATCTGACTGCAACTGAAAACAAACAGTGAGGGAAATTTCACACCCTGAGCACCTCCTGAGCAGATAAATTACTCGATATCTCCTGTCTGAGTCTCTTGTCCTACATGTCTCTGCATTTTGTTTGTCTATTATGTTTTATTTCTGCCATCTGTCTGTCTCTTCTTCTCTTGTTTTGCTTTTCTGTCTTCATTCCACACTCAGCTGAAGCTCAGTGGATAGACAAAGCTGGGGGGGGGGGGTTAGCCGGCGGGCATCACTTTCACTTTTAATTAAAACTTCACACCCAAATAAATGTAGCTGAGAATCACACCCACTCATATCGCCCTATGAAAAGAGCCCGCCGGGGCCAGATGTTTGCCTAAGCAAGGATAAATATCTAAGTGGCAGCTTTCTCTGTAAGGGAATCTGCTCCCTGTGTCGTTTCGTCGGATTAGCTGGGGTAAGGAAAACATGGGGATCATGTTCCGTGCGTTTCCCACTCTCTGGCTGTTCAGCATAAACACCGTGAGTTCTTGGCCTTCCTCATATCCGTCTCTCCAGCTCCTCGGCCACTCTCCTCGGCCCCTGGGGTTCCAAGCGCAGGGTTTGTTTTAGTAGCATAGCCCCAGAAGAGTGTTTGGTTGTGTTGTGTGTCACACTGGGTGAGTGTTTGATTATGTTGAGTGTTACACGGTGCGGGTGAGCATGAGCAGAAAGGCGGGGGACGCTAATCCCTCTCTGCTTTGTCCTCTGCTGCACAGCTTTAGTCTTTGCAGGACACTTCACACTGGAACTGTGGAGGAATTCATGCTGAGAGAGGGGCCTGTGGGATGTGAGGGTCTCATAGTTATGCACACATACAAAAAAAAAAATGAACAAGGAAGGGCTGCTTCCACAACCAGACAGAAAGGATGAATTAAGGGCACCTCAGTGTGCTCAGTGTTCAGTCATATTTCTGGCTTGATTTGCATTTAGTGGCTGTGCTCACGCTATGCAGTGAGCCTCCTCTTTGGAAGGATGGGCATGGTGATATAAGCATAGTCATGTGCGTTCATCCAGTGTCTGCTATAGCATCCTCTGTGCCACAGAGCTCCATCTTTGTTGTCCTGAAACACGTCAGTGAGCCGCACGGCTGCAGCAGGTTACACTACACCTTCATGTAATTTTGTCTCCAAATGCTCTTGTATAGTTTCTGTCTTGTATTATTTTCTCATTTTAATTTTATATACCCCTATTATTTATTTGTCTTACTTTCTGCACTTAATTGTACGCATTTCTGGTAATCACTGGAGGTTTATCTCATCCAACAAATACTCCTCCTTGGGCACTGTTTTAGGAATTTAAAAGCATCCTTTTAAAATGAAAGATCTTCTCCTGACAAATGTGTTTTTCTTATGTTTATGTGCCATAAAATGTCTATACTGACTTGTACCTGTTCAAAGATTGTCACTCGAGAGGTGTTTCACATTCCTCAACCGACAGGGGAGATTGTCTCTGTTATGCCACAAATTTGAAAGCCAGTTGCTGTCTAATATGCAAATGCTCCGACTGCCAGTGAGCCAGTTCCCAGGCAAACTTGGTCGGCTATCAAGATACACAGATTTTATACGTAATATAAAAATTTTGATGAGACCACTGAGCAGATATTATTGTATGTTTCACAACCACTGACTCAGCCACTGCCAGACAACAAACAACATAAACAAATTAAAAATGCGAATTACACTCATCACTCTGAAACGTCTGTTAGTCAGTGATGTTTCCTCTAATGTTACAGCCATCTTGATGCATGCCGCTCTCTCACTGGTCAGCCTGCTGCAAGCAGCGGCGGTGGGCGTGCAACGAGGCCCGTGATTCATAGATGCAGAATTTCTCAATGAGGGAGAAAGAGCAGATGTGCTTCCCGCCCCTTTTCAGAGTTTTTTATTTATTTTTGTATTTTTTATGTGTGAAAACCACGTTAAACGAAATATCAATCATAATGGAGTATTTTATACAGTTTTGTACCATTAGTACATACTTTTATAGTAAACAAAAGGTTTGGGACTGATTATCACAGGCTGGGTAGAGAAGTTGTAAAGTATTGATTGAGATCGACTGACTTTGGTGTTTTCATGGGATTTACAGGTAATCACAAAAACGAAGAATAGATCCATCCTTAAAATCCAATGTCCAATCTGACAAATCCTCGTGGATGATAACATGTGGTGTTTGAGGGTTCGGCGAGACGTAACGATGCACACTTTTCTAATGAGTAAGCCCTGTTTAACCCTGTTTGGCTGTGTTGTGGAAACCAAGCTGCAGCACGGAGCACCTGGCCCAGTTGGGTTCTGGTTTGGGGCTACACTCCGGCCTCACTAATAGGCACTTGAGCACCCCCCACATCCGCCGAGTACCATGTTCCACTTAATGAGGCTCTACGCTGGGCTGTAAACAAGCCCAGATGCAACCCCAAAACACACACAGGAAATGTCTCATGACCATAACAACACAAGGATCCTGCCAGCTCATGCATGATGGGGTGTGAACAGGAAGGCTGATCCTTGCAGGTTTTCTCCCTCTCTGCTCCACAAGCAGTTATTATCCTGAGGGAAAGGGCTGCATGTGGTACTGCTGCTCCAGCTCTTGCTCTGCATGCCAAATCCTCACTGGCCGCCAAGATCATCACAGACCGCTGCCTCGCTCCTTTTCCACAGCCTACAGTTACAGTATGTACACAAACCACAGTTTATTCAGCACTGTGTTGGACCTGGCATGTCAGCTTTGACACTCCACAATAGGAACAATGTCTGCTTCTACACAAAGAGTATTTCACATGCAACAAGGTTTTTATTTAACTTGCAGGGGGGCTGAGACCTTGACAAAAGGTCCAGTGTTAGAGTGAGTGTGGCTCCAGCTGGTTCCCTTTACTAGACAGACTGGCTAATGTACAGTGATCAGCCTGAGTCAACAGCACTGGCCGGAAAAAGAGCTTAATTGATGATAGGAAACTTTCTGGCCAAATGTGTTTGAACTGCCCCAAAATGTCCCATTGAATTTTCTGTCATTTTGTGCACAAAATACAAACAGTCCTGGATAATGTCAGCACATGCCCAGTGTGCAAAGAGAACAAATGTGAGTTAATTAACATGTTCATTCTGAGAAACCAGAAACAGAAACCTGGACTAAAGAGTAGTTCCCACTGTTGATACCACGAGGACACCCCCAAACTCCACTCACATACACATACACACTCTCACCAACACCAAACACACACAGCCTCTCCTTAATTAGCCAATTACATCCTTCCATACAAACCTTTGAGCTGGTTCACAAAGGACTTTTATACCTTTAGACAGTCTGGTCGAGGGAAATCACTCCTGTTAGAAACTGCCTGGGCCCCGCTCACTCAGTCACTTGTCTACTGTAACAACATAAGAACAAATGTTCATTTTAAAGGAATAGTCAGACATTTTGGGATATAAGTTTATTTGCCTCCTTTCTGGGAGGAAGATGAGAGATAAAGAGTGGAAACTCTAACTGTGCAAAGGTAACAAAATCTGCCTAGCAGAACCTCTAAATCTCATTGATTAACAAATGATATCGTATTTAATATGTACAAAAAGTAAGTACACATAACCAATGAAATGAAAGCTTCAGTGTGAATGCAGTTTTTTTTTTTTGTCCTTAGATAAAGCTAAGCTAGCTGGTCCCCCCTTTTTACTGTATGCAATGCTGCAGTAGCTAATCAGCTGTTGGCTGTAGCTTCATGTTTAGTGGACAGGTGTGAGAGTTATATTAATCTTCCATGTAACACAAAAATGAATCCATTACCCAAATTTTTGAACTAAAACTATGTTTTATGCTAATTTTAGGAAATATTAAGATGGGGCCAAGAGACAATCAGCTTAGTTTAGTACGACTAGAAACAGGGGGAAACAGCTAGCCTGGCTCTGTCCGATGCTAAAAAACAAACAAACAAACAAACAAAGTCTTTCAGCAGCTTCATGTTATGGCTCTGGTACGGATTAAACAAATAAGATATAACAAGTTGATTGGTGAATTTAAGACATACAGGTAGACATTTTTTTTAAATCTTAGGACACAGGTTTGCTTTCCTCCCTGTTTTCCAGTCGCTATGCTAAGCTAATAACTAGCTCCTGGCTTTAGCTTCATATTTACTGTACAGACATCAGAGTGCTATCAGTCTTTTAACTCTTAACAAGTAAGCAAATAAGCATATTTGCCAAAATGTCCAACTGCATATTTGAGACTCATTTCATGTGATTATTGGCTTCCTCTGCCTTTGTAAAAAGTGAGTAATTCAGTGCAGGTATAGCAGAAGTGATTAAAGGCAGCGTCAGAAGCAGCTGTGCCAAGTTTGCAGAGTGTGCATCATCTGGAAACTTCATGAATCAAGGCAGACAGTGTGAAACACAACCAAGTCAAAAAAAAAGAGGGGAAAAAAGGCAGACGAGAACAAACTTCAAAACTCCAAATCAAAGAGTGTGAAATGCAACGGAGAATAGCAGATCCTTACCGAGCCTGAGGCCGGGGTGGGAGGGAGGGGATCAGTGCGTGTGCGGGAGGAGGCGGTGGTGGGGGGGGGTGTGCCTCCTCTCTCAGAACACAGAGCCGAGGGCTGAGCCTTTGATGGCGGAGCGTGACATGAGCACATTTAGGATGGGGGTGCAGCGGCAGTGTGACAGCAGACACACTTGCCAGACGACCCAGCCCCAAATCTGAGCGGTTCTGATCCAAACCTGTTGACAAACAACGTGCGCCCGAACCCTGATACACATCCACTGTCCTGCTCTCTCTGTCCACCACCATTTCTTTTTACAAGATAAACTCAAGAGTTGAAAGATGTTAAGTTTAAAATATCATTTTCCAGCATTTGCAAATGTGCACAGATTTGGGTGTTGTGTCTACCCTGCCGCTGTGATTGGCTGATCATCCTTTAGTTGTTCAGTCAATGGCACCAACAAAACCACAGGGGTTTAAAGATGTTCAGGAGGGCCAGAGTGGGTTTCAGGGCCGAGCTTAGGCTCCCACATCCTGTCCTTTTCCACTCCCTCCCTTTGGAGTGTTTCTAAAAGCAGTCCTTGCATGGGTTTGTGTTCTTTGTTGATGCTGTTTTCACATTTTTTTTTCGTCCTTTGTAACTCCTGCTCCCTCTCTTTTTCTCCTGGGAGAGACTCTTTGGTACAAGAGATTAGAGCGGGTGCTGCCTAGCAACTGCATAAAAATGGCAGCTACAAAAGGGGCGCTCTCACTCTCCAACGTCTGACCTACATAATCCCAAGCCTCTGATCGTGCAACATAACAACATGATGAAAGGCCTGCTGTGATTTAACCCTCAAACAAATACTTGCCATCAGTGACCCCTTGGCTCAAAGAGCAATCTCGCCTGCTGCAGAGCACCAACGGGTGGCTTCTGAAATCTTGACGGTGCCTAATTAGAAAGGAAGAAGAGGCTGCGAACACTATTGGAAATGAGATGAATGTATTTGAGGAGATGGCAGCAGAGTGGCAAAGGAGATTAACAGTGATCACAGCAATGCTGTTGGCTTCAGAGAGCGAGAGCGAGCGGCGGAACCTCCCTCTGTTCACTGATTCATCTCTCCTTCAGCCAAAGGCAGACGGAGCACAGGAATGAGTACAGAGGGATGAGAAAGCTTTACTTCTCTGTCTTCTGCTTATTGATCAAAGGACATGAAAAAACACTCTGGAAAAAAAGAAGATACAGCAAAAAGCTGGAAACTTTTTCTTGAAACTTTCTCCTCCTGCACCGTGTTCTTAATATAATCTGCCTGGCCTTTACTCTTCCTTGTAGCTCAGCTTTCATTCGCATCCATTTTCAACCTGTCTGCACCTTTGACAGATGCTTTTGTCCAAAGTAACTTACAATAAAAGCATACAATCACTGCAGGAGCGAGATGTAGATGTCATCAAAGACTGGAAGTGCACCTTGTTCAAGTAAACAGCTGATAGTACGAGGTGTTGAGATGAAGTTTGAAGGTTTTCAGCCTGTGGCGGAGGATCATGCAATGAAATCTGAAAAAAAAAAAGTCACCTTTTTCTTTTGGTTTGCATTTTCTTGAACTTTCTGCTCTTTGTAAAAATCTCTTTTGCAAAGTAGCTCTCTATTAACTTTGAACATTTCTGTGTGGAACATGTCACAGTCTTCACAAACTTTTCATTTAATCAGCCTTCTTTCAGGGTTGGCTGAAATGGCCCTAAAACAGGAGTGAGGAACTCTTTTCCTATCAAGGCCGTTTCAATCTTCATGACATCCTTCGAGGTCCATACTAAATTGTTGGACACATATGTCACTCAAACGTCTAACGGACTGGAGCTGATTCTCTTTGGCGAGGTGTCTGGTGTCAGATGATGGTGATGATGATGATGATGATGCTACTCACGGCTGGTTTTCCAGGTGTGGGTCAGTCAGTCTTGAGCAGAGCTGCTCACAACAGTTGGTTGTTGCTTTGCAGCTCAATGATTTCAGGTCGTACAGTAGGTTGTCACATCAGCTGGTTCCACACTGAAAATATGTTCAGTTAATTTGTTTACTTTTCGTGACCTGAACCCTCTCACCAAACGCCTGAAGGAGTTTTCACACTCAGCAGCATATTCAGATGTCATAGCAGCTTTTGTTCTTGCAGAGAAGGAGAATGCAGTGTTTCCTCTTTTCAGTTCCTCTTACAGCAGCTTTATTTTTACTTCAAAAATTTCTCATTTGAAAGCAGAGAGCTGAGAAGCTGCTGGAGCTTGAGGTTCAGTTTTGAGAGGTTCTTGGTAATGTCCACAACAAAGGCCAAATACACTCACTATCACTAAGTTTCCATGTCAGGTTTTCTCTTCATCTCTGTGAATTATTTAAGACAAACTGACACTCGTTGCTGGCAACTCTGCACAAATTCTCCTTCTGAATGAGGTTTTAGCTTCTTAGCTATCAGCTCGCTCACCACAGAACTAGCCTGTATAGCACTGTCTCTGGCCAAATGCGGTAACTGTAACTTTTTTAATAACTTTATCCAAGCACATTTGTCCTTGTAACTCATCCAGTTTAGTGTGTTTGCAGTGGTAATGATGATCGAGATCGGCCTTTTTCATCACTGTGAGCGCAGCCACAGACGCTAACTTAGACACAATGGCTTTCCTTTTAATTAAAAAAATAATTATTTGTCCATTTCTTGGAAAGTGTGACACTCCACGTCTCCTTTTTGGACTAACTCCTCCACCAAGGAGCCTATAGCAATGCTTGTTGTTGCAGGGCGTGATGATATCATTATATCAACAAGTTGAAATATTTCCACTATCTTAAAATGAAATTTCATCATATTTCAAACTTACACCAATGTTATTGTGAGTGATATGATCACATCGCTACTTTTTTTTCACATTAAATGTTTTTTTTCTTTTCTTAGAGTTTGTCCTTATCAAGCATTTGCAGGGTTGAGGGTCTATAGTTACAAGGAGTGATTTGTGATTTTGGGCTATATGAATAAGATAAATAGATACTTTATTGATCCACAAAGGGAAACTGTTGTGTTGCGACAGCAATTCACACACAAAACACACATAACGTACACTAAGCTGACCTGAGGTGGGTAAGAAAAACATTATTTTCTATGAAACGATGTACTAGATAAAAAGTGAAATAGAATAAAACAAATAGGTTAGATAAAACTGTCTTGATTGGCTCATTTAGTTAGATCTTTTTTGGGTCCTTCTTTGTGAATGTTTAATTAAGAATTCATTTCTGATTTAAATTGAAAACGACTTTCCTTCCACTGCTATTCACGTCCTCACTCTCTTTTAAACCAAGATGAAAAGATGAAGTCTGGAAACTGAAACAGGAAACTTAGGTCCTTCAGGTCAGATCAAGCACAGTCTCGACTTGGATTTTATCCACACTGCAGAAAATCTCCATGTTAACTGATCAGTCTGTGAATTATTCAGTCTTAATGTCTCAGCCTTTAAGAGAACATTAGCAAAATCTGCTGCTGGGGTGACTTTTTTTTTTTTGCACACATTTCCAAGAAACTATCTTAAATCAAGGGTTATTTTCTCGATACTTGTGCAACAATTTGCCAGTCTTGTTTCAGAGACAGCGAAACTCATATTTAGAAAATTACAGTTGGCATTATCTCAACCCACAAAGAAAAATAAATCCTGAAAGAATGATCTCAAACGAAGTAAGGAGGGAAAACAAGAATGAGCTTTGATTCATCTAAATGTATATTAATGATGGATGCGATGGTGTTGATTAGATAACACTTTGAAAAGAATAAAAAAAAAGAAATAAAGGTTTTCATTCTTCTGCAGAGCTTCTGAAATTCCAAGACACTGAACAACACAGCCGATCCTCTGTTCTCCAAAACACACTTTTAAACCCTCAGCCTGCGCGCTTTCATTTCATGGACGTGATAGATGCTGCAGAAGTATTTCAGCTGCTCTATCTCTTCAGCCACTTCACACGCTTGACACTGAAGCTTCACTTGGGCGAAAAAGTCACCGGAGAGCCAAATTCTCGACCTCGCCTGTGCAAGTTTTTACCTCCCCATGTAAATGTTTATGTCTGCATAACGATATGAGTCAGCATGCGCCTGTGCAATTGTGTGATTTCATGTGTGTTTGTGTCTTGCTCTAACAGGCCAGACGGCAGTGGCATACTGGGTGTCTGATTGGAGTCCGGTTGCGAGGAGTGGTGAGCTGTGTGAACTCTGGTGCTCTCTGACTGCCGCATTTTCATGGAAAGCATCTCTTTGGGGGCCTGCAGGTTTTCAATACGCTCATTTACACATCAAAACAGCACAGGAAAGGGATAGTGCTCAAGGGGGGTGAGGGACTGTAGGAGGAGGGAGGGCAGGGTAATGAAGGATGCTTTATTTTCTCTTTTTTTCTCCCCCTCAGGGCTGGGCAGGGGTTTAAGTCTATGAGGGAGGCGCATTGATGCCATAATGCTCGCCTTTAATCAGACCCATGACCAGATGGAGGGATTTCTCCTCAGCAGACAAAAACATGGTGTCAGCAGCTAAAGCGGGAAGGTGTTTTTACGTCTTTTTATATAAAACAAATTGTACAAATCCTGTGTAAACAGACCTGTTCTGTGTTGCTCTAGAATCAATAAATATACGGCTGGCCTCAGAGTGGACACAATGAAATATTCCTGAGAAACGTATAAGGAAAAGTGCTGCCTTTTCTGGGAGTAGTCTGACTTTTGGCCCAGACAGACTTGCTGCTCAGTGCGACTGACACTATTTAACCTCCTGAGCCAGAAGAGAAGAAAAACAGTGCGGAGACTCAGCCAAACTAAATCTTTCGAGCAAGACCGAGCTTACTTACTCCTGAAATTGGACATTTTGGAAGATGGGGTGGGGTCTTCTTCAGATTGAACTTGGTGTTGATTGGCTGCTGTTGCTCCAGTACTGCAGACCTCAGGTGTGCGTGTGTGTGTGTGTGTGTGTGTGTGTGTGTGTGTGTGTTTGTGTGTGAAGGGAAGGTGTTCCCGGCAGCCACATCTCTGGCGCCAAAGGAACCACAGCTCAAACAAACTCTGTTTTTGGAATGAACCTTTCTTTCTTGCCTCTATCTGAAGCACAGTGTGCTGTGTGATTCCTTTCCTCTGTGAAAGAGACGAGCTAAAAATAGCTGTCAGTGACCTGGAAATGTAGCGATAGGATTCATATTTGTGGAAAAAGAAACAGAGCAAAGACATCTTGTTGCTGCTGTAACATTTCTGTTGACCTTTGCAATGCTTTAAAACCCGTCTTAGTCATATTCAGCAATACATGGACAATTAAAAAAAAAAGAAATGTAGAAAGGGCAAGAAAATGAAAAAAGAAATGCTGAGAACTGGAAAAAAAAAAAAAAGTTTAAACAAAGCACGGCTGCAGAAGACAAACTTGCCCTCTGTACTACCCCCATGTCCTTAACCCTCTGCAGCTACCTCCTCTCTATCTAATCAGTGCAGCTCAGCGCAGGTGGGACAAGCTGGTTTGTGTCTCACACAGCAAGTGTTCGGCCTCTCTGGGTCATGTCACTGGAGTGTAAACTGGGGAGGAAGCACGCGCCCCCCGTTCAGGCGCCCATGAACTGGAACATGTGGCTGAACCACCACCAGCCGAGTCTCTGGCTGCGAGCGTGCTCCAAGCAAAACAACCCTTTTTAATAGTTAAATGTGATCCACACGGTGTCAGAGTCCAGGACTCGCAGCGCTCGCCTGCCAAGCCATGGACAACGTCTACAATGACTGAGTAATGAAAACAAAAAAAAAAAAAAAGGGGGGGGGGGAGGATGTTGGTAGTTAACCCACATCTTGTTCTGCAGGAGGAACGAATAAGTAATTGAAGTTAACTCAGGCGTTGCACAGATCCACACAACACTGCGCCGAGTGGAAATGTGGTTAATTTACTACAGGGACATAATGCAGCTTTGATTTAGACTGGTGTGTGTTTAGTAAATGAACACTAACATGTGCATGGAACAAGCTGTAGCACACAAATCTTATTATAACTCTGCTGGAAATGCAAATGGTGGAAAAATGAAAACAAAACAACTTTTAACCTCTGGAGATGTCAGCGAGCACACGCCTGCTTCACACTGCGGAGGTTCCAGTAATGTAATGAAAACAAGCTCCTGGTCATCACATTTTTTCCATGCTATCACTCCCATGTGCTGCTGCTGCTACAGCTACAGCACACAATTACACACACACACACAAACACACACACACACACACACACACACACAGACATAATAATCAATTCCACTGCTGTCAAACACTGTAATTTCCACTGTGTTTTGCTCTGAAATGACTTGCTGTGTGTGGCTGCAGTTTACGTTGGCACTTAAATTGTTAAAAGTCCTGTAATGTAAAAGCTATTTATTTTCACTTTTTTATGGACCATCTGAGAACATGGTGGCTCTTGTGCATAATAAACTGGACTTTATTACTGAAATGTTAGGTGCAAGATCCCAACTTAGAGTATTTATTTAATAAGAAATAATATTCTGCACACTTTTTCTCTGCATCAGTGATTATTTCGACCTGATGATGGTTCTTCAAGAATTAATGGCACATTGTTTCTTCGGCCTTCTGCCTTGCATTGAATCAAATTCAAACATTTAAACATGGAAATTTGGATCTTTTGCATTGTGGAGTTCCCTTAACGTTCGATATACAGCTTCAAGGAGCCACAAACCACATATAAAGTTAAATTAAAGTTAATAATCATCTACTCAACTGCAATTTTGAGCGCCTGTGCTCAACTTAAATTTGTCAGTGAAACCACGCAGTAATCCACTTCAGATTTGTCCTCTCAGATCAAAGTGCTGAGTGTTTGCACGGGGATCAAATGGAGCAGCGAGAGGGCAACAACAGTGATTCTGTGCAAGGATTAAAAGTGCCATTAATTAAATATATTCCTCTGCGAACTGCTGCTGCATTTTTAAGGCGATGATGCAAACGTGAAGACTTGCCACGGATTGTCACTCTATTCATCAGCGATTCTCTTTGAGGATTATTGTCTGGGACGCCTCTGGGATGTGTAGCATGCACTTGGAAGACAACATATTTGGCGGGGAGTCCCCCGCTGCAAAAAAAAAAAAAAAAAAAAGAAGTGTGAATCCCAGGAGGAGAATGGCGGGAAAATCAGGAAAACAGGACTGAAACGAGCAGTCATTTGTGACTATTAAATCTGAGACTGTTTAAGACTGTTAACGTGATTAAATGTTCATTATGAGCTGCTGTGAGATAGTTACCAAAACAACAACAATAATACCAAGAAGCAATGACGCTGAAGATGAATTCCACAAATTTATTATCCTCCAAAAGGCCAGAACCAGAGTTCTTAAAAAAGGCACTTAAATTCCCTTTACCTTTAATAAATGCATCTAAACAACAAATCTGATAAGAGCAAACTTTAAATTAAATATATTTACAATAAATAAAACATTTATACAGATTTATACAGTTAATCATGCCACTTTCAGGGAGGAGAACAGACCAATATTTCCCAAGATGCCTCCCATAACAGTCTTCTTTTTTGTTTTTGCTTTGAAACACTGGGCATGTCTACTGCACAGAACACGATGAAACAGAAAAATATGGGTAACAATACTTAACGTTTCCCTTTATGCATTGAATACTGTTTATAGATAGTTTGTCAGAGTGACGCCTGTACCTGTGTGTCCCTTGGCAGCAGCAGAGCAGTTACTGACAGATCAATTCAACCACTCATCTTCTTACAAAGTCTTTAGCAGCTCCTTACTCAGGGCATAGTATGTATGTGTGTGTGTGTGTGGGGGTGTATGTGGTTGCATTTGGCAGAGTGTGTGTGTGTGTGTCATGCTCCCTCTCAGACATGCGTGGGGTTGTCTGAGTGCAGGTCAGTCTTGGCCATGTGCAGAACCACAGCAGGAGACTTGTAGTGGCAGTGTGTGCTGCCGCAGCTGACACCGCTGCAGGGTTTCCTACTTCTAGTCCTGTCTGTCAGCTTCCTGCTGCAAAGGCCCTGCCAGGTCTGCAGGGTCTTGGAGCTCCACACCCACACCCCGCTGGTGATGCCAACCACCAGCGACATGAAGATCTTCAGCATGAACACAGCCACGGTCGGCACGGACGTCTGCAGCGAGCAGTCGCTGCTGAGCCCGTTGAACGATCCGCACTTCATCTGCAGCCCCCGCAGCTTCCAGTAGTCCATGTTTAGCCTCTCGTAGAAGTAGCAAACTATGACACAGGTGGCCGGCACCGTGTAGAGGATGGAGTAGATGCCGATTTTCACCATGAGCTTCTCCAGCTTCTCCGTGTTGGTGCCTTCCGTCTTCATCACCTTCCGGATGTGGAAGAGAGCCACGAAGCCGGTGAGGATGAAGGAGGTGCCGATGATCAGGTAGCAGGACAGAGGGATGAGGACGAAGCCGGTGAGTGCGCCGGAGTCCATGCTCCCCACGTAGCACAGCCCTGTCAGCTCATCTCCAGCCACCTTCCTCATTGTGAGGATGATGATGGTCTTCAGCGCAGGGATGCCCCAAGCAGCCATGTGGAAGTAGTTGCTGTGGGCCTCAATAGCCTCGTGGCCCCACTTCTTCCCCGCAGCCAGGAACCAGGTGAGGGTGAGGATGACCCACCAGATAGAGGAGGCCATGCCAAAGTAGTAGAGGATGAGGAAGACGATAGTGCAACCTGTGGACTCCAGCCCCTCCTGGATGATGTACAGCTCGCCGTTCTCCCGGTCGCAGGCGATGTTCTCAGCCCCTGCCACCGAGCGGATGATGAAGGCCACAGAGTAGACGTTGTAACACATCGAGAGGAAGATGATGGGGCGCTCGGGGTACTGGAAGCGGTGAGGTTCCAGGAGGAAGGTGAGGACAGTGAAGGCGGTTGAGACGAAGCAAAGGATGGACCACACCGTCATCCAAATGAAGGCAAAGTCCTTGTCCTGCCTGGACCAGAACACGTCCACAGCAGAGGAGCAGCGCGGCGCACACGACTGGCTCTTCTCCACAAACTGGAACTTGTCTGGGTTCTCACAGGAGCCCATGCTGCCCGGAGAGCGGCCGCTGCTGGTGCCCGGCTGCCTGGGGCGAGGGGGCACTGGAAGCATGCCTTCACCTTTCTTGCCCTCCGTCCTGGTTTCGTTCTCGGGAGCCTCCATGCACAGAGCGTTGGGGTCGTTCCTGGTGGGCAGCCTGGAGCAGTCGAGCGAGTCCGGCCAGGTGTAGCTGAACTTCTTCATGATGGGGGCACACCTCTCCCTGGCCTGCTCGCACATGGGTCTGCAGGCGGGGATGGAGGTCGACACTTTGTCCGTGCACATGGGGGCGTAGAGGGAGCAGAGGAAGAAGCGGAGGTGCACATCACAGCCGTAAGCCACCAGCGGGGCAAACTCATTCAGCTTGATGGCAGCCTCCTTCTGGTCGTCGTGGTCCATGAAGTTGGGCATGCGGGTCAGGTTGTAGCCGATCCCCTCGCACATGGGGATCACGATGGGCTCGCACTTGGCTGGTCTGCCTCGCTCCAGGTCGTAGGAGCCTATCTCAAAGCTGGAGCCCGAAATCACCAGCAGACACCACAAAAAAATCACCACCTTCAGCGGACAACCATCCATGCTCATTGTTTTAGTCAAAAGCTGAGCCGTGTCTCTTAAAAATGCTCATGAAAAAAGTCACAAACACGGGGGTCGGTTACAGACAGATCCCCGCTATTTCCCCATGGCGAAGGCTCCTCCAAATGTTGCCTTCACCGTTATCGCTCCGTCAGGGGACAAAACCCCCCAAAAAACAGCCCAACACAGACAGAAGCTGTGCGCTGACTTATTCAGGCTTGAATTAAAACGATTAATCCCACAGACAGTCGAGGTAAAGGTCCGTAACTAAGACGTGACAGTCGGAAACTTCGACAAACAATGGAGGAAAATCATCAAAATCAAAGACGGAGAGCTGAGTGTAAATCCTCAAACCGACCGTCGGCCGCCGCGGATACAAAGCGGAGATGAAAGCGGACGTTTGCGCTGTTTGTCGCCGGTCCAAAAAGGCTGTTCAACGGCGCGTCCTGTCCGTCTGTCGGCTCCTGCTCTTCGTCCTCCACGTTCAGGCTCGACACTGAAGTTTGAGAGCCGCTCAGTGGGACTCCAGTCAGGGCAGAGACGGAGAGGAGGAGGGGGGTGGGCGCTCCGTGACGCTCACATTTCAAGCGGCGGCACCACACAAGGAAAATTATCAGACAGATGCTGGAGGATGGTCTAATACCTCTGATATTTCTGCTTTCTGTCCCACTCAGACCCTTTGCTTCAGCAAAACAGCAAAGGCACGATGCAAAATACTCATTTATAGGTAAAAGTAGGCATCCAGCATTCATCTTAGATGAAGTAAAAGTACAGGAGTATTATCAGCAAAATGTACCTGAAGTACTCCTTTTCAGTGGTAGGATGTAGCATACGTTCACTCAAGTACTGGAAGTACACGTTTGAGCTCATGTTTGATGCTTTTGGTACATTCTGCTAATCAATTTATACAAGTGAAGGACTTCTACTTGTAATGGAGTATCTTTAGTGTGGTAATGTCACTTTTACTCAAGAGAAGGATCTGAATACTTCCTCCACTGCTGCTCTTCTTGCAGAATGACCCTTAACTGTATTGGATTATTGTTACTCATGCACAGTGGTGGAAGAGGTATTGACTTGCTTCAGTAAAAGTAGAAATGTAAAAATACCACATTACAAGTCTTGGATTCCAAATTATGCTCCACTATAAGCAGGGCCGGATTAAGCTTCCAGGGGCCCCGGGGCAAAAAAGAGCTGTGGGCCCCAAGAGAAGTGCCTCAACTTGGGGTCAACAAATTGATTAAATGCAAAATTATTTTTTAAGAATCCACCATGTAAACATAATATCAACTGAAAAACTAATAACTAGTAAAAACCAAAGCTTTTCACAAAGTGCAGAGTAGATTTTGCCGGTAACTGCAAGGTGAATGTTTAGTCAGAAGAAATAAATCACAAGTGTTTGTGTTAGTGGCCACACTGATCCTCTATCATATACTTGTATCTATCAGAATTAATGCTCTACACATTAAAATGAGATTTTGACAAGCGGGTCCTCGACAAAACCCTCAATATTAGGTCAAAATACAGGAGCCACTTTACGGTCCTCTCATTTTAATGTATATTCAATAAAACATAATGAATCTGAAGCCTTTGGGGTCCTGATGGGTCTGTGGGCCACTGGAGCAATATACCTCAAGGATTAATTTAAAAATCCCATGTGCAGCAGAATGGCGCTTTTCATTGTATTTTCATGATATCAGTGGATCATTATTACTGATGCATGAATGTTGTAGCAGGTCTAGAGGGAACTAATGTGAATTACTTCATAGTGTGTTGAGTAGTTTTATGCAAAGAAATACATAATACTTTTAAGCTTATGCTATATACATGTTTCATTTGCAAACTGCAGTTGCTGGATACATGTAGCAGAATAAAAAGTACAGAGTAGCATAAAATTGAAGTACGCAAGTAAAATAAAAACACCTCAAAATTGTACTTATGTACAGTGTTTTAGTAAATGTACTTTCTGCTGAGGCATTAGCATGTAGTGTTGAGTACCGCATACGGTCATTGTAGGGTTTTAAAATCTTAATCTGCGAAGAACTGCAGCTGGCAAATAAGCGCAATGAAGTAAAAATATATATTTCGTTGTAAAATGGGGTGGAATAAAGTAGAGCGTGATATAAAATGGATTTACTCAAGAAATGCACAAGAACCTCTGAGTTGAATGTAAGTACAGCACTTGAGTAAATGTATTTATTCAATGCTTACTTTGTATCATTGGTGAGTGACTATACAGCCAGTTACTAACAATGAGTTAAATTATCAACCACCAAATGGAGCTGAAATGATAATTATCCTTTATTAAGAAAATAAGAACGAAAAAATGCAAAAATTTCCCCTCCGGATCCATAATAAGAAACCTGCTGCGCAGAGTCAAACACTGAGCAGTTGATTTTTCTCCAGTATACTGGTAGAAAAAAGTCTACCTCTCTTGTAAAATGATAGTCCCAGTGGCATTTTACAGTTGCTGACTCATAATTGCTCTGTCACCATTTTCTGCTAATGTTTTCAGTGCAGTATAATGTGAAACTTTATTGAGCCCTGCAGGTCAGTTCTCCCCTGCAAAACAAAGGGTTTCACTGCCTTACTTAAGAACACCTCATCAGCAGTGCTTCAAGGGTGGACCAGTTGAAGGAGGGTCTCTCTAAAAACACAAACAAACATGCACCATTAAACCATAAATGATTTGAACTGGAAGAGGGAAACAGACAAAACAGTGCACAGAATCAGGCATAACATGCAACAAATGAATGCAACAGTGATTGTGCAGAGCAGAGGACTATTGTTTCCATCTAGTGGCTGAATGGGGCGAGCCTGCAGCTCAACAGCTGTTGTACTGAGCATTTGATCTTTTCTCAAACAGGGGAGGAACTCAAGGATTTTGGCCTCTCGCCCTGCAAGACTGAATTGGTTGTCAACTGCATACTGTCTCTATTAGCCCCTGTGTTAAAACTCTGCTGAAGGCAACATTGCACTTGTTTGCAGTGAGAATGACTTGTTGTTTGGAGCATTTAGATCAATGTTGGCTCAGAATATAAGCATGAAGCTGCGTCCTCATGCATGCAAACTAAAGCGCGGAAAAGCTACATTTTTTCATGAATAGTTCAATTTGGAAAATATCCTTATTTGCCTTTTTGTTGGAAGTGAGATGAGGAGATCTATGCCATGTCTCATGTCTGTATGCTAAAGTTAAGGGTAAATCCAATAGCTGTTGTCATAGCTTCGCATAAACAACTGGCTTTCTCTACAGGTGACAAAATCTGCCTAACGACACCTCTAAAACTCACAAATTACATGTTGTTTGTTTAATGTTTGCCAAAAACCCCCCCAACCCTAACCCTAACCCTTCAAAAGTGCAAGCTAGAGGGGCCAGGCAAGACTTCCCCCTCTGTTTTTCTGCTAACTTAAGTTAAGATAATCACCTACTGACTCTAGCTTCATATTTAGTGTACAGATGTGAGAGTGGTATGAACTTTTTCATAACTCTATTTCCCACAATATTTTGATCTTGTTTAATGACGTGTGAAAATACTGCTTAAATTCTGAACTTTATATTATCAGGCTATAAATTTACTGCTGCCCTATCAAAGGAAATCTACTCTTCTTATGCTTTCGAGAAGACAAATTGAGCTGGATGAAGGCAGTGTGCGCTGCTTTATCAGATCTGGCGTAAAAAAAAAAAAAAGCCTCCAACTTCAAATTAAGCCTGATCGAGCGGGGGAGGAAATACATTCCAGACTATGAGATGATATCTTATTGTACGTCAGCACGGAGGCTTTTGGTGAATCAAATAGAAATGCTTCGACTGAAGTTCCATTACTACTCAGCGGCCTCTCCACTTAAATGTTTTCAGGTTCACACTTCAAAGACGAGGGGTCATTGGAGAGGGCCAGGAGAGGCCTGAGTGTGCCCTTAGAAGGCTTCAGATTATTATCAGACTGATATCTTTCTCCAAGCTAAGCAGCACATATCAGGACGAATTAGTATCCAAGTCATAAAGCCACTTAAGGTGGAAACGCTGGTGGATCAAGGTTTGACCCTCAAAGCAGTTTGGACTGTTGTTAACTGACCCTCACTCTTTATCAGTGAGGGTTGAATTAAGGACAGTGACTCTCATAAGCAAACTGATTTATGGTTTTATTTGCTCAAAAACAGTTAAAGGAAACAAGTTAAAGGAATATTTTTACATGTAGGGCAATGCAATTATTCGCTTTCATTGTTGACAGATAAATGAGAGACCACTTTTATATCTGCAGGGTATCACTCAAAATACCACCAGCGGACAGTTAGCTCAGCAACACAACTAAAGTGCTAGCCTGGCTTCAGCTAGCACTTTAGTTGTGTTGTTCTTACAGTTGGTTGTAATGTTAGGGATTAAACGAACAAGATATATAATGTCTTAAAAAGTGACCTTTAAAAGTGCTGGTAGGTAGATTTCGTTACCATCAGACAGGCTACTGCAGCCAAGCTAGCTGAACTACTTTTTCTGGTTAAGCTAAGCTACTAGCTGCTGGCTCTAGACTTACGGTCAAATACAGTACAAGAAATGCATTACTTCGTCTCATTCTCGGCAAGACAGCAAATATGAAATATGGGGATTTCCCAAAATGCAACACTATTACTTTAAAAAAAAAAAAAAAAATTGGAAGCAGGTACAGCTAGCCTCTCTTTAACTGTCCAAAGGTAACAAAATATGGCGAGAAGCACCTTTAAAGCTCACTATCAGTATATTATATTTCTGTTACTGTGGCAGATCAAGAAAACATCTGCCACATAACCCCTGTAAATTTAGCAATTTTCATTACTTTTGGACAGAGCTAAGCTAGCTGTTTTCCCCTGTTTCCAGTTGCTAAAGTAAGCTTACCTGCTGCCGACTGTTGCTTCATATTTACTGTACACACATGAGAGTGGTATCAATCTTCTCATCCTAACAATTGTGAGAAAAAAAATGGAATAAGCATAGTTTCTAAAATGTCAAACTGTTCCTTTAATCCACTGTGACACCATTTACAGGCTTGATTTACAATTAAGTAAATCTGTTGAGTACATTGAGTTTGGGTGGCTGTCGATTCTCTGCTGATCAGTTCAGGAGACACAAGGTCTGACCGCACCACTGCTCTATGTCCTGGGCCCTACAATGGGATACCATTGTGCTTTCTTTGTGTGTTTTTACTTCACCTAATTGTGTTATTTCTTCTTGACCTGAACGGAGAATGGGGAAAGAGTAGGAATATGTGCAACTGAGTATTTTGATTTGGACAATCGCTGGCTTGCAGCTGATTTGTTTTAAGAAGGTCAATGCTATTTACTTTAGCATTTGGTGGAGGAAATGGATATATGCTATTTATTTCTCCCCCTGCTAACATTTTCCCGCTCATAATACTGCCGTATGTCAAGTCTGTGTATGTCTTTGTAATAACTAGCCTCCACAAAGAACCCCCCATCTTTTATTTCGCACATTCATCAGACGATCCGGTGGAGTGTGGGCCTTGTAATTACTACCTCTTACTTATTGGTTATCATATATCAGGCACAAAGCTATAAACATCCCGTGGAGAACAATGGGAGAGCCTTGCCACAGCCCGGCATGACATTACTATCCTGTCTGAAATTGTTATGGGTGTAATAAGAGACACCTCACACTTAAAGCAATACATCTGGACCAGTGTGCTGCCTTTGACAGGGAGTATAATGGCAAATTGTTGAGGCTTGGATCATGTAATTATCTCTTTGTTCATATTGTGTAGTAATTTATGTAGTGCTAAAGGAATGAGCAGACTCTGGAGACGAGTGAAAGCTAGCAGCAGTTCGTAGTTTTCTTGTTTTCTAATCAAGGCCAGAGAGTTATGATGTCTCTTTAAGTGACACTGTTCACTTCTTTCCAAATCCGCAATTTGAAATTGTTATTTGCTGTAATGAGAGGACAGTGTGCACAAAATGTCTCAGTTTCAGTGTTATGCAATTTTATGTAGTGCTATTAAGTGACTGGGTGAATGGGCCTGATTCATCACCTCAGCCCATCTGTGTTCCTCATCCTCCAGTGTTTTGAAATGAGATAATGTCCTTTACAGCCTGTGGCAGGTAGCAAGAATGACGCTGCTGTCATATCCTTAAAATGTCAGTGTTACTCGAGTTAAACAAGCGGATCACTGAACCGTTTCGCCATCCCAAAGTTTCCAGATGATCCAAGTTCTCTTGAGATGTGTTGGCATACAGATAACTGATTTCAACCATGAATGTAAACATGTCCAATCCAACTGAGCTACTAAACATTTATTTTTTGGAGGTATGTCAGTAAGTACACTTAAAAATGTCAGCATGAATACTATAATCACTTGATTTATGATCGTGCCGTTGATGGTCCCACAGTGCAACATGCAGCAGAAATGAAGTTACTAGTAACAGCTGGAAAAAAGTGAAATGACTGCGAATGGCGGCGCAATGGCTACAAAAGTTCAAAACACAGAAATTAAAGTAATAAATCATTGGAAAACATTTTTGACAGGTAAGTTTTTTTAGATTAAATTGGTGGTGGTGTTCCATACAAACATGCCAAATGGTGCATATCTTTTCTTGATCGTAAAACATCAGTTAAGTGAAATAATTCCTATGCTTGTACTGCCAAACAGTGCTATGTCAACCTACAGTTTATACTTTGTATTGTAAACATGTGTTATAGAATTAGTGCACCTGTTTTGAACCTAACATCCACCCTGCACTGTTCTATTTGTACAGCCAGTGCATATAGTACATATAAACCCAGCATTGATAGTGGAAACTAGGCTACAGGTTGAATTTAGAAGTTGTCTGTCTTTGCTACCAGCTGGCTACAGGCAACACTTTAACAATGCCAGCTCTCTTTCAAGGACAGTGGCTGCTTACTTGTTGCTAAAAAGGTTTCTACAAGTTGCCAGATGATTGTTCATATAGATAGGAATATTTTCTCCAGTCCCCTGTTCAGAGTGAGGGGGGTTGGGCAGTACTCATGAGCACTGAAACACAGCAGAAGGAACTTTCCCATCCAGCTATAACTTATGACAAAGGTCCAATCTTAGTTATTTTTGCATCTTTTTCTGTCATTTACCATATCTTCCTGCACCTCCACACTCTGTCACTCATTGCACATCAACAGGTATTTTGGTTTGTCATCGCAAGAAAACCACAGGTGTTACTAATAACATTAACGACAGCTTCACTCTATGCAAGTGTGCCAGTAAGCCATCACAGCATGACAGTTGGCCTACAAGCACAATACCATGAAATACCATCAAACTGAAGCAGCAAAGTGGAATTCAGCCATCCTTTTTCCTTTTTTTTTTTTTTTTACACCTGTGCTTTTCTGACTGTCAAAATGTTCTGTCACCAGCCTTTCTTGTTGTTCCCCAGTCACATGATCATCACCTTCATGCACACCTGTCCTCATTCAGCTAATCAGCCACCTAGTATATATACTGGTCCACCGTCAGTTCTGAATTGGCAGATTGTTGTGCTAATTGACCCTCACAGCCTTAGTTTTGTCTTATTCTGTCTGTTTGCTTGCTTATCTGTTCCTCTGTTTGTCCTCTTCTTTTTTCCTCATGCCAACTGTTTTTTTTAATCAAAGCCAAGTAAACAGTACTTTTGTGCTTACCTGATCTGCCTTTTGCACCCTGATTTTGAGTGCGCAACAACACTCCAGGTTTTATGAAATCAATAAAAACAGAGATTAGAGAAAACTGGAAATCTCATATGTGAAAAACTGCTACCACTGGTCATTGCCAAGTTGACGATGTCGGATTCTGGTAAAAAGGTGCCACATATAACATTAAAAGTGAGTCTTGACTGGATGTGCAACAATCTCTGCATCTTTGATATCTCCCAGTGTAACTGGGTTCTGCAACTGTTTATCTGATTTCCTCATTAGTTATTTACACACGGTACATTTAAAAAGGGAAAATAATCATTTTGACAAGAATTCATCACTATAGATAAATTCGTCTGTCATAAGAGAATAACAATATTTTGTCTAGAAACGATAGTTAAACAGTTGGTACACAACAGCTGGCCGTACTCTGAACTGTCCCACCCCGACTGTGACATAAGTTCAAAATGGCTCCTGTGGGAAAGTGGTCTATAGGGTTTCAGTGCTACAGCTGAATCATCAGCTTCAAAAAAACAAACAGGGAAACACAAAAATAGAACAGCAGATGTTCACAATGGAAGCTTTTATGATGAAGTTTTCTTACAGTGTATGTAAAGTGACCATATTTAATATTCATCAGTACGAATCATAAAAGTACGTCAACTTCAGGATGTTTATCCATACTTTTGAGAGATCATGAAGTCTGAATGTCAACACTCTCTCTGGTCCTGCTGGACTCAGTGTCCACACACACAGTTTGTGTAAATATGTCCTGAATGTGAGGTGCCAACAAGAGCAAAAACATTTCTAAAGGGCTTTCTAAAATAAATGGGATCTCTTACTTCCTGTAAGAAAGATTTATGAAATTATCAACAGTGTCTTAAATGTTTGTATAAGAGAAAGAGGTCAAAAGGAGCAGTTTAGTAAATAAGGATTATAATCTTCATTCCTTTAACCATGTTGAAAACAGTGAAATAGACTTATGGTGTACAGTATGTGTGTTTATGTATGTCACGCATGCAACATGTGAGTGTTTGCACTGGAAGACTAACGCTGAATGGCTCAATTTGCAACAGTGAAATGTCCCAGCTTTGTTTTTAAAGGCTGAAGTTTCTGGGCACACTCAGGTCCACTCTCAGATGTCCTTGGGGAGCAATGCAGTTGAAAGCAATACTACTGTGCGGTCATACAGCCGTAGTGGAGAGGGGCGGGGGTGTTTTGAATGGCTGAGGCTTTGCGCGGAGGGAAAGTGGGCTCAGAGGACTTAGAAATATTTTAAGATAAAATTTTTAGGGGAAAGAAGCCTAAACAATGATATTTTGTTGTTTAAATTGTTAGAATTTCTGTGGGATGATATGAGAAGACACAATGCCTGATTGCCAAGGTTGTATAACTGGAGAAGATGTTATATTCTTCTTTCCCAGAATATGAATTCTCCACAGGCGTAGTGCACTGCTAAGTGCTGGGATTGATTGTATTTCACTATGCGTCGCAGTGCTGCTAGTGAACGACTTTAGACACTCGGCCAGGCCGGCCTGGAAGGACTAAAAATGGACTGAGGGGGGTGGTGGAGGGAGCAAGGTTAAAGGAACAAGTAGCATATCTGACTTGAAATAACACTTGCAGTTGCCGTTTATTTTGTCAAGGCCTGTCAATCAGCTTTGAAACTGTACTTATAGAATGGAAAACATATAAAAGTTGACTTGAATTTCAAATATGCTCAGTAAATCCACTGTTTTGAAATCACACTGAGGGAAGGGGGTGTAGTGTTTTCACTTTTGAGATAAGTTTAAATGAAAAATTCAATATTTTTGCTGAGAATTAAATGACAAGGTTCACTCTTATGACTGTATGCTAAACATGAAGCTAGAAGCAGAGGCTGGTTAGCTCAGAAACTGAAAATTGGCAGAAGACAGCCATCTTAGCTCTGTCCAAAAGTAACAAAATTTGCTAAATTTACAGTGATTATGTGACAGACTTTTTCTTGGCCTGGCACAGTAACTTACTGAGATATAGCGTGCTAATTGGTGAGCTTCAAAGGTGCTGGCAGGAGTCTTTTTGTACTTTTGGACTAGAGGCTAGCTTTACATGAACCAGTTTGACATTTCGGGAAATACCCATATTCTCTATTTGCTCGCTTAGTGAGAATGAGATGAGAAGATTCATACCACTCTCATACTGTCTTTGTTAGGCTAGAGCTAGCAGCTGGTTAGCTTAGCTTAGTTTATCAACTGGAAACATGGGGTAACAGCTAGCCTGGCTCCATCCAAAGGTAACTAAATCTGCCTGTCAGCACCCCTACAGCTCACGAGATAACACATTAGCCGTTTGAAGTTTGTTTTATCCACGCAAAAATCAAAGCATAAAAACAAAAGTTTCTGGTAGGCATTTTTTTGTTTTGTTTTTGTTAGTTTTGGACAGAACCCGGCTAGCTGTTTCCCCATGTTTCCAGTGTTCATGCTAAGCTGCATTAACCCTCTCCTGGCTTCAACTTCACATTTTGTATGAAGATAATAGTCAAAACTCTATGCAAGGAAGTTAGTAAGCATAGAGTAAGAGTGATGTGAAAAAATGTTGACAGTCTCACATCTTTATGCTAAATTTGAAGCTACAGCCAAAAACTGGTTAGCTAGCGTTGCATAAATTTCGAAAAAGTGGAAACAGCTAACTTGGCTTTATTCAAAGGTCCAAAAAGTCTACTAAGGTTACAAAGGTAACTAAGGTTTAGCTCAGCTGGCTTCTGGCTGCAGCCTTATATTTACTGCACAAACATGACATGACATTGATCTTCTCATCTAATTCATGAAAGTAAATAAATGTCTACCTATTTCCTAAAATGTCCTTTAATGTTTAAATCTTTGCACATAAACAGAGAGACTATGAAAATGTTGTTTAAATAAAATCTGATCACAAAAAAAATAAAAAAAATAAATCACAGGGGAAAATCCAGTCCAAAAGTCAATAGCTAGTTTGAGAATCTTTCCATTGTAAACAGGGTAAAAAGGTGAATGTTTGATAGCTGCTGGTCTAACTGGTGCACCGGTCTGAAAATCCCTCCATGGTCCACAGGTTAAACTCCCACCCCCCTGCCAGGCCCTCACATCTCTCCCTCCTCTCTTTGCCTTCTCCTCTCCTCCATCTCTGTACTGTCAGAAAACTAATAAAATACTGAAGGAGGGCAGATTGCTCACTCTTCTTTGAAAAAAAAAAATGAAGGGAGAGGATTATTCCTCACAGCTGTTCAGTCCTGAGGCCGTATCTAAGGAGCCGCCAGCAGAGAGGTCAGCTCTGTCGCAGTCTCACACTTGCCTTTAAATCAATCACATGTCAAGGCTGTGAATAGCAGGCCAATAAGCTCAATTAACACCAAAATACTCTGAATCCGTGCCCTTCTGCCGCCCGTCACCACCTCCAGGGAGAGGCCTCTCAGATCTCAGGACATGAGAAGACACCGACAGGCCGACCCACCATAACAGCCCGCCCAGCCGTGGCCTCGCAGCCACGTACAGCCCCTATCAAGCTATAGTCACATAACTTAAGCCTGCACTCACACACAAACAGCTTGGTGCCTATTTATACATCACATCCTGGCAACGCACATGGGAAAACAAGAACCAGTGTATCCAGTGTTGTCTGCCTCTCACTGTTCTGTCCCCTGTCTGTTGTCGGAGGGGACAGAGACATAAGATAGCTGCTTAGGATAGCTGAAAGATGGCTGCTTTAGATAGCTGGAGATACCAAAACAACTTGATTATGCATTTGGCAGCGGGGAGCAGTTGTTGATATTCCAGACGTTGCATTCCCTGCCGACATTCCTGTGCGTGTAATTGTCTGTAGTCTTGTGTTATCAAATCATTATCAGCATGAGTTAGCTGCAATAAAACAGCGGGACAGTATGATTAAACTGTGCCAGCGGTGCTTTGTGCTGCGCTGTGAAACAAAAAGACACAAATGATTCTGTAACCACTGTGCTTTATTTGGATCTTGATACAGCTGATACCTCGATCAGAAAAAGACTTCACATCGCAAATAGACAGCGCAACGTGATAAACATGTGATGGGCAAAACAACAGGGACCCCTCACAGTATATTGCAATCCAATATACAGCAATAAATGTGACCTATGTGAGATTTTAATTAAAAAATAAACAAACAAAAGCACAAAAATCCTGTTAAAAAGACAGATCAGACATCTGCTGTGATGCCTTCTCTCAACTACCAGGCACCAGCAGCTTTAGACCTTCATTGAAGGCTGAAAACCTCTTAAGACACCATTAAAATCCTGGGGTGGTGTTGTGTTTCAAAAGGACATCTGTGTAATTTCTTTCTCATGTTTCATTTTGTCATTATTACTAAATTATTATTCTGTGAGTTTGGCATAACGACATCAACAACAACAGAAAAAAAAACATTGTCATTCTCCACAATTTTATCTGCTTGAGGTTAAAGATGTTGACCATGTGATTGTGGTTTGAATCTGTTGTTGTTGTTGTTGTTGTTGCAGCTCCGCTCTGTCTCCTAGTTAACAAAACAAAAGAGGAAATGTTTATGTAGTTGTTTTGTTAGCATATTCTTTTATGACTGTACATGTCTGTATGGTTAATATGACGCTGGAGTGAGGAGACAGTTAGCTTAGCTTAGCATAAAGACTGTAAACAGGGGAAACAGCTAGCCTGGTTTCACCTATAAGCACCTATAATGCATGTTTCCCCAAAATGTCCAACTATTTCTTTAACCTATGGCCACACCTTTTTTTTCCAAACAAGTAAAGACTTTGTCCAAAATTATAATATATAGTAAAGATGAAAATAGGGAAAATGAAGGATTCAGCATTGGCTGAAATACTGTTTCTTAAAGGTGTCGATACTGATCTGCAACTCCTCTGAAAATATACTGTATATCATGTCTAATAAGGTTTGTGGATGATCTGAGTGACACCAAGTCACCCAACCAAACACATTTTATCAGTGCGTTGTGTTCATTGTCAGGACTGACAGCTGACGATCAGACCCAGGTCCCAGCAGCCCAGCATGATTCCTCCTCCAGTCTTATCTTGATAACTGTTTTTATCTGTGTTTTCTTACCAGAAGAAGCCTCCAGCACGGCACCAGGAAGTTTACTTTAGTGCACTTCAGTGGTGGATCAGCAGAGATCACACAATGTGAGCCAAAAACTATACGCTCACACTTAAGACGGGGTTTAAAATCAATTTGTTGCTCTCCACTCACTTAGACTCTCTATTTAAGACTTGATTTTCTTTGATCTTGTTAATCTGCATATCCCGTTTCTCAGGAACTCTCTTTTGGGAAATACCACATGTGCAGGCCAAAGAATGATAATTCATATATTAACACATGTTGACTCATTCTGTGCCGCAGCCAAGTGTGTAGTATGTTCTGGGGGGAGGACGGAGGCTTTGGGGTCCATTATAATTCTAATGATGAAGCATAAATATCTCCCTGCCATTTGCCATGTGTCTGAGCAGTTCGATTACAAGCTGTCAGCCGAGCTCCAGCTGAAGGGAGAGAGTCTGTAATGATGATGATGAAGCACAAATACCTCTTACCATTTGTCATGTTTTCATGTGTTTGACCATTTCAATTACATGCTGTCAGCTGGAGAGAGAGAGGAAGGGAGAGAGTGCATGAGAGATACAGTGCATGCCAGAGAGAGTGCGAGTGACACATGTTACACAGAGTGAGTGAGGGGAGACACATGGTGGGCAGAGATTGAGACTAAAAGGAAGATAGCGAGGGCAGAGTTGCATGTGAGAGAAAGCTGGCAGCAGAGCGAGAGCGAGCGAGAGCGGTTAGAGGACAAGCACAGGGATATCAACTATCTTTGACCCTCCATCGCCTTCTAAACCACCCCACCCCGCCCCCCACGGCCCACCCTGTAAGCCTCAGCACTGGTACGTCAAATGAGTTCTATTTATAACCTGTGGATGGATGAGGGAATCAGGTGGACTCTTCTCTGGAAACAGTCCACATCTGAAGGGTGCGTGTATGTGTTAATGTGGAAATGTGTGTGTGTGGAGGGGTGGGATGTTAGCATGTGTGCATTTGTGCCCATGAATGTGCACAGGAATGTGTCCCGAGACTGAAAACGAGACTGCAAATGTGAGAATAGAGTCTTTTAACTTTGCAGTTATTCTTCTTCTTTCTGTTTTGTTTGTTGCAGGAGCGTCCCTCCTCTGTTTCCCTTCGTGAGGTTTAATTTTACTGTTTGATAGATGTTTTTTCATCTACCAATTTCTGTCGTCAGTGCCAAGATGTTTTGAGCTGGGATTCAATTATTGTTGGTGCTAGATGCAAGAAGTAAGCAAGTAAGTCAACCTTGAGTTTGGATTGTTTTGTTAAACTGTTTCAAAGGTAAATTAGAAGAGTGCAGATCTCCATCAGGTGTGTCTGTGGGCAAACTGAAGAAGTTACTGGTCACTTGCCACCCTGGGTAAGAGGAGTGAAGAGTCAGCAGTCAATGGTAGTATCAAACAGGGCGGTCAATAAAATGTTTTTTTGTAAAATTGTGAATTACCACAACCATGAGAGTGTCATAGTTTGTACTTCTTTCCTCGTGTGTTTTACGTTTGCATGTTTTGGCTAATGGCTCTCTCTCTCTCTCTCTCCTCGCCTGCAGTGGAGGTGTGGCCTGGCGGTGCTGCAGGTCTCCGACACACCTGAGGCAGATCTCCACTGATTGCGCCTACTCTTAAGCAGCTTGGCAGCGTTGCCACGCTGCCAGATTGTCAAAGCATTTTGCCGAGACTCTCCAGCCCCTGTCAATGTGCCTTAGCCAGTTCTCCAGACCTTGTCTTGTCTTTCTTGGTTATCGCCTTGTTAGCGCTAGTTTGGGTTTTGTCATTTGGTTTTCTTCTCTCGTATTTCCTGTGTATTTAGCTCTCCTACCCGCTCACCACGGTGTAGTGATTCTTTGTTTCATTAGGCTGATTTTGTGTTCTTCTGTTTTCTGTGATCAGACTGAGTAGTTAGTGTTTTTCTGTTACTATCTAGTTAGGTTTGTTTTCTCCTACCCGCTCGCCACGGTGTAGTGATGCTTTTGTTTTATTGGGCTGATTTTGTGTTCTAGTTCTTCGATTGTTATTAAAATCGTTTGTTGATTCGGCTCCTTGTTTTCCGGATGCTTCTTCCGCTCCACTGGTCCAACTAATTAACTGATTCTACGGAATCACAACAGAGAGGTTCTTGGTGTCCGCAAAAATATTAGGCTGATGGGTCCAGAGGTCTGTGAGATTAGCTGCCAACAGATTCAGACACACACGATTCCCTCCAAATACACACGGAACACCAATCTACACACCTCGAATGATACAAGGCAATGCTAATTTAGGGTGTGTTCACAAAAATGCCAGGCTCCATAGAGACTGACCTGAATAAACATCAGGTGTCAGACCTTCATAAAGAACGACAGCTGATACAGGAAAAGTGATCTTTGCATACCTACACTATTAAGAGAAGTCTATATGAGAATAAGCAAATGTGTTTTGGTGGACAGACCTTTGTCAGGCATTTCACTTCATTGCACACATACTCAGAAAGCACAACAACCAATCCTAAGTGTAGACAATGTGCAGGAGCTAATCGCTGCTACCTCTGCTGATTTAAACATTTCTCAAACTCCATCTCATCACCTCATCCTCAGCAGTTCCTCTCTCCTCCCTTTAGTTGCCACAATCAGCGCGTGTGTGTCCCGAGGTCGAGGTGTAAGGCTAAACCTGGACAGCTAATAGGCTCATCCATCATGGAGGAAATGAGACAGGCTCCCCCCCGTTCACTCTCTCCTCTCTCTGCCCAAGCCAAGCCAACTCCTGAGCCCAGACGTACTCACACACTTACAGGCAAAATTACTGCAAAGTTCTCCACCAGGGCATCCTTTCTTTATTATTTCAACTGAACAAGGGGGCCCTTCATAGTCAACGTAATTTACCCAGTGTCTCATTTCGGATAAAAAAGCTAAAAAATGAAGCTAAAGGAGAGAGAAGGTCGTTGTGGTTAGAAACCTCCAAACCTCAGGCCTTCCTGAGCAGCCTGAACATGGAACTGAGGCCAGAGGGTCGTGAGGAGGCCCATTCAGTCCTGGTTCTGTTTTGACACAGGCGAAAACACAGATCCATCAGTGGGACCATTTACAAACCCTTGCATTCCTACACTTTGTTCCCTTCTTAATAATTTTCTTTCTGGCCCGTCGTTTCAGAATATTTCATGGCTTCAAGAGGCTACTGCACTATAAACATCTTGATCTTATTTTCTGAACGCAGCGTTAAACGAAAGGATGTTTTGAGGATGCCGTCGAATGCTTCTTCGTTGCAACTGATACTAAAATGTTTACTGGGCATCCAGAACTTGTGGTGCGTGAGGAAAGAGGGTCTAATAAAACAAAATGTTTACAGGTGAGCCTCATGTAGTACAAAGAAAAAAAAACAGTTTGGGCTGTTAAGCCAAATACAATCAAATGTTTTGATTTAAAGTTGAATTGAAAACTATTTGGGCAAAATTAAAGAGAAATTTAAGTTAGCAGGCAGATTACATATTTGGGGACATCACATAGACTTACACTAATTTTCCTGGAGGCTTATCCTAACCACTACTTGCTTAACCCCAACCTTAATGCTTACCCTAACCTTAACACAAGTCTTTACCCTAAAATGTAATGATTTACATCATGAGGATGACTTGCATTTTGTCCCCACAAGGAAGGCGAGTCCCTACAATGTGACGGTGCAAACGGATTTATGTCCCCACAATATGAGTAATACACATCGGCACACACAAACATTTGTTTCCATCACCTGCGGAGACATTACATTGACTTACATTCGTTTCTTGGAGACTTACCCCGACCATAACCTTAACGCAAGTCATCACTCTGAAATTAATGATTTTTGTTATGGGCCCCTGCGTTTTGGTCCCCCTGAAGTTGCCGGATCCCCTGTGTGTGGACCTCCGGTTGTTGAACCCCACAAATACAGAAGAACAAGCATGCACACACACGCATACACACACACCTTTTGATGGTAAAAGACGTCTTTGATTTGGTCCCAAGTGCTATACCCAGAAGCCTGTATGTTTTCCCAAAAGCAGGAAAATCATAAAAAGTGCAGGTTCCTAAATTACTGTCACTCAAAGAGTTCCTTTCTCCTTCTCTCTCTCTCCCTGTCTCCATTCACCTCTCCTCCCGCCAGCCCCACAGTCTCCGACCCTTTCCTGCTTCCACCAGCAGCAATGGGGGCTTTCTCTTGTTTCCTGGTGCTGGCGCTGCTGGATAAACACACAACCTCCCCTTCATATAAAGGCTCAATTCTTCTCCATCATGTTTAAATATGGATACAAAGAGAAACTTGTATGATAATTTTTGGCATATGGTGGTGGGGGTCAGCGGGTGGGGTGTGTGTGTGTGTATAAGGGTGGTGGGGTGGGTGGTGGGTACAGGCTAGACAGAGTTCTGCCTTGTTCTGATACTTGTCTAAGATTTCAAGGTTTTTTGTTTTATGCAAGACCAGACCAATGCCATCTGACAGAGTGAGTGACTGAGCAGCCGTTTGTGTTTCAGCGTGCCCGAAAATGTGAGGTTTAACAAATGCTAGGCTCCTTCCAGTCGTATGTGCTGATATGATAAGTGCTGGCAGGGTGTGCTGCAGCATAAAGCAGCACTGGTATGGAATTTGGGTGGCATGTGGAAACACACTGAGAAGCCAGAGATTAAACAAAGACTTAATTGCCAAGCTCAAATGAAGGAGATCACTTCTCCTCTCTGACGGTGGGCTGTGTGGTCCCCGAGCGTGCAGCTATCTTTCATCTTTGATTTTGCGATGGAGTAATGGAAATGGAGACAGAATCTGGCTCCTGGGTTGGAACATGCCAGAGATGACACAGATACCCTGGATGATACTGATGGTCTGCTGATAGCCTGTAGATCACCTTACTGCTCCTGTGCCAACTGCAATGCAGCGAGTCAAGTACAAGCCCCTGAGGAGAGTGATGTTACCCTCCATGGATGCTTCAGAGGCTACAGCAGCTTCCAGTAATACAGCAAAGTAGCTGCAGCCTTTAAAAATATACAAGAGTTGCTGGTTGTGAACGTTTTATCTTTGAAGGTATAAATGGCATCACTTTCTAATGATGATGACTCTATAAATGGTATATAAGCTAAAAGTACTGGCTGCTTTATTTCTAATTATTGATAGATCAGCCATTAAAGCCATTCAATAACAGCCTTTGATTGCCAGGTTGTGAAAACTATATATACCTTTAGCATACTTAGCTGGTTTTGGCTACTAGTTTATGTAATCTAGATGGCTCACTACCATTTGTAACTCATTAACTTATTAGAAAGTCAGTAAGTCAATTAAGTGTTATTATCACTTAGTAATCAGTCATCATAAAGTTTTAATATACATATTTTTTTGATTAACAAAGCTATTAGTTAGACCTTATGAAACCTCTATATCGGCTATGAGGGAAGTAAATCAATTGACAAAATGCTTCAGAATGCAGTTTTGCTTTGTACATTTTTATCATAACACATCTTGAGACCTTGAATCATCCCTCGAAGAATTAAAAGAAAAAGCGATGTGACTTTGAGACAGGGGACCTATGTCCCATGTCCTATTAACAGTCAACCTCATTCGAGTCATTTGCTTCATCTTTGTCCTTTGTGTGCTCACGCAAAACAGTTAATTCTTGAATTTGGCAATTATGACTGGACAAATCCTGACTACTCGCTTCTTTACCACCTAGTATGTAGACCTCAATTTGGGATTTTGTCAAACTACTGAACAGTGTCCTTTTATGACTATCATAAGCACAGTACAACTGAGCAAACTGCGCTTGTGGTTAATTATTTGTCCGTACAATCCAAAATGACCCAATCTGTTTTGCTGGGTGGGTATGAGGTGGATATATTATTTGATGCTTATCAGCAGTGGAAATGAAAGTCAGAGGGAAGGCAGCAACCAAAACCATCAGATAGGAGCCAGCTCCAGGATTCTTTCTGGGACGATTTCTAGTGATAAAAGGGGATCACCTGGGATTTGTGTTGGATTGGAAGTGTGACACTGGGAGTAGGTGGAGTGTGGAGATGGTTGAAAAAGATGGAGGATGTGGATTTTCCATGAGAGATAAAATGACTGAGGTGCATGGCAAGAAGGTGGAGATTACAAAATCCTCTGTGTGTTCAGGGACTTAATCATTCATTGTGGGAATGCTGTATGCACTGCAGAGCATTGCATCAGGATGACAATGAATACATGTGCACACGGAGCTAAATATCTCAGTAAATTCAGGTTGCTTTTGCACGAGCGTGAGGGACACCTATAATGATTGGCAGGCGTGTGCAGAGGTAATAAAGCAGTTCATTCTTCTGTCTGTCAGAACATAGAGCACACATTCACCAGCCGCCAACCGACACAGCCTACTCCAGTTTGCTGAGGAGGACATATAAAAGTCCTGTTTCTTTTGTATTCGTCCCAAAAGCCTATTTGATATTTTAATCCAATCTCACCTTACCCCCGTCTCTCAAAAATGAAAACTCCAAAGATCCGGAAAAACAACACGTTCAGTTTACATTTGGCGAAACCCCTTTCCATTTTGACTTCTTCCAATGAAATGAATGAATGTTTGTGCTTTTGTGGAATGAGTAAAAAGTCCACATCAAATGGCATATAATTACTCATGCCCATTTCCAGGGGAACTACTGACAATCACAGCTACAGTTGGATCCTGAACTAGATTTCCAACCAGATAAAACTCCAGCAAGTCTTCATTCAACAGAGCAGGCGTTTCCGTGCATTTACTGAGTCAGCACTGTTGATTTTTACATTAAGTATTAGGACTCACTAACTGCCTGTGACCTTGCTTCATTAATCTTTCACAAGCCTCAACTCCAAACCCTCCCACGTTTACCAGAGAAGAAGAGGCCGCACTGACAGAGTAGCAGAAATACCACAGGTGTCTTTATCAGGAGTGAGCAGTGTGTAGCATTTTGAATTCATGCACATTTAATCTGGTCGTAATTATATCAGTGCTACACAGAGAAAGGAGGTTTTTAACTCTCCTGTGTGTGTGTGTGTGTGTGTGTGTGTGTGTGTGTGTGTGTGTGTGTGTGTGTGTGTTGAGTCGCCTCATGCCCTCATCTAACACTGAGGCGCGGGGGGAGAGCAGGGGAGGCACTGTAGGGTGGATGATGTGAGATAAAGCGCCCCTATGCCAAACTGTACACCAGAAATCTGATCTCTGAGACAATAAAGATCTAAAACACTGATGTTCAGGTTTCGACTTGGTAACTCTGACTCATAACAACCACCTCAGTGCAGCCGGCATGAAAGAAAAACCTTGACTGATTTTGACATGTGGAGGAGTGAGAGATATGGTCAGTGGAAAAGGCAGGAAGAAAACAGACAAGGCTTTTAGTGTTTCCACTGAGACTGGTCAGGAATTTTATGTTGTCTGTTTGGTAGAGAGGGTCGAGTACACAAATATATACATGACTGAATCACTGAAGACTATGACAGCTAAAAAAAAAAATCCTATCTTAGTCAACATGCTTAATTGCTTCACTCTTTAAACTACAAGTCAGATATTTCTTTGTTTCACTTCTGAGGTTAACAACCAGATCACTGTCACCTGATCTCTGATTTATATCATTATTTGTCAGATGTTACACAGGGATGTAAATGGCGGCGCACCTTCAGAAGTTAGATTTGACATAGATAGCAAACATTGTTTTCTGTGGCCTCTGGAACGACATATACGGGCGTTTTCTGATCTGATGCCCCGGTCAGCGGGACATCATTTGTCTTTGCCTTTCAGAGCAGTTACACTTCTGTTTTATGATGTGGTTAAAGTTTGGTTTGGTTTAGGCGCAAAACTGACTTGTTTCGGCTTATTTTACCAGGCTACTTCAGTCTACATGTCTGTTGCACAGGTGCATGCTGGGAGGTTCCACCCCATGGGACACTACAGCTCTCCTCCTCCTCTAACAGTGTCGGTTAAACTCACAATTTTTCTCCTCGATTTTCTGGCTTTTGATTTTCGGACAAAGTTATTAATTTTCGCTAAAACTGGGTTACCTCAGGCCAGAGCAGTGAAATATGTGCACTGAGATCTCTCTTAAGCACATGGGTGAATATATTCTGCCTTTCTCTGAACATATGTTGTGTCAGCATGTCAGTACAGTGATATGATTTCGGGAAAGCCGCTGCTGTGTCGGGCATTAATCAGCCGAAGCTTAGCCTGTCAACATTCAATAAAGTACTTTACTGTGTTCTTGATGCTATAAAGCTGCAGCCAGCATTGGAAACTCTCAGCCTCAACAGAGGAATGGAGGACGAGATAAAATATTGATTGCTCTCGCTTCTCTACATAAATCCTGTTAACAAGAATCCTTCATCTATCACAGCTGTTGGATGGAGAGCCTTGTGTCTCCAGGATTGAGAAAAACATTAATGTTGGATGTGGATTTCTGACAGAGAGCCATGTCTACTGAAAGCAACATTTTTCACCGGTCATAACAGACTGAACTAGTGCATATAAGGTATAATGTAACTTTTCAGTTTGGCTCAAGTGCTGCATGCTCAGTCCTCTTCAGATTAAACTCTGTTTCAGTCCAGGTTAAGCAGATGTGAGTTATGATGCGTATTCACTGGCAGGAGAGTTTATCTTCCTTGGGTGTCATTGTTCTGGCCTGTTGATTTACAGCACGTGTCTGAACTGTTTGGCCTGCTGATTTACAGCACGTGTCTGAACCGTTTCCCCCGGCCTGAGAGAGCCCCGGCCCATGGCTGGGGGGGCTGTAGGCCAATCAGGAGCCGGAGCGGTCTGGTTCACGCAGGGCGACGTGGTTCCACATACTGAAGTCTAATAAAGCTCCAGCGTGTCTGAGAGCAGAGAGGCCCCAATCCATGGGGGGGACTCAATCTGTCATGGCCCATCAGTGAAGCCCTGAAGCACAGCAATGGCTGTACTCCCAACAGCTCACTGCGGCAGTGTTTGTTACAGAGCAGGTCTGAGCTGCTACTATCTCCACTGCTGTTTCCACTCGACAGTCCATCCCACAAACACGACATGCAGTAATGACCAATACACCTGTTCTGTAAAGGCTGACAAGGCTTAGCCCCAAACTATATGAGACAACTGATGTTGACGGACAAACACTGTGCATTGCAGTTTACACGCGACAACAGAAGGAGCACAAACAATAGACCCACTCAACCAGAACAAACTTCACATGAACAGGTAATTTCAGATGGATTTAAATAAAAGTCACGTGATGGATAAAGTTGCCAATATTGTAGTGTTTTTGTCATTGTCAACAAATCCCATTAGAAGACCATAAGCAACGTGGCACTCAGCCCCAAGCCCACTGAAGATGGCACTCTTTAAAATCAGGTCGAAAATATGTTTTTTCCATTTCTTATCACAGGAAAAATAATTTTTAAAGGATGCTTTTTTTGTGTGTGTTTGTGTGTACACTTACAAATCATCACTGATGTCTTCAGTACCAGATGTAAGTATTGCATTGAAGGATCTTAAGCCAAGAGTAGCCTACACGAACCAGTTTGTGCTGTTGTGGGGGCTTTGCAGGCCACTATATAGAACACATATATAAATGCCATACTATCACTGGATGTGCTGAAGTCAGCCGTCTTCAAGTCCTACCCAGGGTGGCTTTAATCTCATGAAATAGACTTAAATAATACTCACTGACTAAAACCAAAAGTTTTCTACACAGCTCGTGGCAGACACACAGTATAACACGAAGCATCAAAAATATCTTTTGAGGTTTGTCAGGCCTCAAACTCCTCAAAGATTAGGCAGCTTTGTGGCACCTTGACCTTCACATAATTTACTGTGAACACTAAATTCACAGGCGCTTTGAGCAGCACCTTCAAGGAAGCCCGGTGATGTGTTTCAGTCGTCAGGACCCCTACTGTGCCTACACCTACAAGAGTTTGATGTTCCCAGAGTCCTGCGGCCTGGAGACATGCTTTATTTAAAGGAACACTTGACAGATTTTGGACCTTATTTCCATGTATTAGTCATAGTGGAGGCAGGTCCGTATCTTCTACAATACTTGCCAGTGCTCTCTGCAGCCAGCTGAAGCAGCTGAGTTTCTTCTGTCATCTCTTAATGCGTTCTGACATCAATGGATGGTGGAAGAACTACAGAGAGAGCTCGGCTTGGATATGAATTTGCTTTCTCTGCCAGGGTTCTGGGGTCGTCACTACAGCTCAGAGTTGAAAAAGGCATTCTGGTCAGCTAAAGTGACATGGGACATTATGGATTACTTCACATTTTGCTGCACAGTTTTGGGGCATACGTGTGTGGACTGCAGCCCGGCACTAAATGCAGAAGACAGACTCAGGCTGCCACTGCTTTTTCCGGGAGACAGCACCACAGCAGGACGATACGAGCCTCCAGGAGCTGACAGGTAGTGTTTGTGCTCCAGCCGCTCAACAGTGCCAATTCAAACCAAGCCACTCTGCTGCAGCTTCAGAGCAGCCAACAGAAACAAGAGGGCAGTTCAGTGAGTAAGTGTTTCTGTTGACTGACGCTGGATTTCTATATCTGATGCATTTATCTTTAGTTTTGTTTTAATTAACCAAATGTGTTTCTAATTTCTCTGCAAAGATCTGTTGTTTTTAAATGTGCTCTACAAATACATCGGCTTGATTCAATATATAATTTGGTCTTTATGTGAATGCTAAATGTGGCTACATGGGTACATATTTACTGTTTTACCTTCCCCTTCCCAGCCACAGTAAAGGCATTGTCCAGCTATGTGCACATTGTACATGCAATGCCTGTTGTGTTTGAACACCGGTCAGGTGAACGGAAACACTTTATCGGCAGGTGTGATAAGCGACTTGTGCTAACAGTTGGAGAAACAACACATCAAGTTGGACTCATCTGTGAATTTGCTGCTCCCAGCTTCATACATGGTGACTGCTGGTACCTGCAGACGCTGTTTTACAACACTTAATGTTGACTGTTTATTATATATTTATCTAATATCGTCATTTGTCTCATATTGTAGTTTTACCTCCAATCAGGGGTCTAAGGATCAAGGGTACAGGTAATAAAGCCCTGTGAGGCAAGTCTGTGATTCTGGGCTGTATAAATAAAATTTAGTTGACTTCAGTTTTAATTTATAGTTTTAAAGGACTACGTTACATTACATATCTGTTTGGACTACATGGAAGACTAGTACAGACTGGATGTTCACATAATCAGCTCAAATGTACTTACATGTGTGTCATATACATACACACATATATTCACAGACAATTTTCTCCAGCTGCTTTCAGTTTATACAGTTGAACCGACACTAATTTATTTTCAGGACTTCAACCGCAACTGACACTTCCAGGTCAAATTTCACACTTTGACTCACATTTCAGCTGCTTTCAGCGCTTAAAGGTCAGCTTCTCTCAGGCCCAGACCTAAACACACACATTAACTTCTTTCACTCCTCTGTTTCATCTTCCACTTTAACTTCTTTCAGTATTTTAGCAATTTCAAATGCTTTAAGTGCGAATTTTCTGCAATAAGTGCATGTTCTTTCCTATGCTGTTAAAATCTGGAAGAATCACTTTACATTTGGCCGGTTATTACGCACAGGAATTATAAAAATAAAAAGTTAAAAAATACAAGGTTTGCTCCGAATAGTTTTTGCTTTCAGCTGTAAGTTAAGGTGGACTTTCTCTCCTTTAACACCAATGGAAAAAGACTGAAACCAAGGAGACTCTCAAGAAAGCTATTTTCATTTTTAAGCGTAGCTGATACTGAGCTGATGGTCATGCCTTTTCTCTCTGCACCTCACCCAACACCCCCAATACTGTCCACTATGATTTCAATGTACGGAGGAACGCCAGCTCGACTTACCCAGATCTCACAGAGGTCTTCCCCCCGGTCATAAAGGCCACTTTATACAGCTGTACATCTGTGACCCAGCCTGTGGAAATGTCACACTCGGGCTGTTTGCGGCCTCTGTGCTCTTCTTGGCGTGAGGGACACACTCTGTTAAACCCTCTCACCCACAAATGCCAGCCAAGGATGACCGGGCCTCACTAATACATGCTAATACATTCAGAGTGGAACATGTGCTGCGGACCGCAAATTTCTCCGGAGCTTGATTCAAACTGTATGTCGATGCTAATGTTTAAAACATTTGACCTCCCCATAGTCTTGATATCAGTGCAAAGCTAAATTAGTTAAATCTGGCCTCAGCCGTTGTGTTTAGTCCAGTGATGAAACCTCTGCAGCACATGTGCGCAGCGCCATCACGAAGCGTATTTGCAAGGGATTACCTCGATGATCTGTGATAAAGTGCTCAACTGTTTTCCACACACTGCTCTCGTGGCCCCAAGGGCATTACAGGCGGATAGAGAGGAAGGGAGCGAGAGAAAGAGGGAGGGGGACAGAAATAGTAAGCGAGCAAGATGGACACATAGAATGGTGGGGAGACACTGAGAGGTAGAAACAGAGGAAGACAGACGGCCAGGCAGGGGGAGAAATGAGCAGTGGCAGAAGCGACAGACTGTGAGCATGAGATGGCAGAGCGGGAGAGTGAGAGAAAGAGGGAAACAAAGAGCATATTGTCGGTGCTGGGCGCTAATCGTCCCCTCTTAGGCTGCCAGAGACAACAGGTGAGAGCAGTTTGACTCCTGCAGGCTCCATGAGGCTTTCAGGGCTGTGTGTGTGTGTGTGAGTGTGTGTGTGTGTGTGTATGTGTGTGTACAGGGGCCAGGGGACCTCAGGAGAACTCTGCTGATGCCAACTCAAACGGCAAATGAGGAGTGAGGGCTGCACCATCAAAGGATTCTTTTCAGACATGCCAGGGCCTTGGCTGTATATATACAGTATGTGTGTGTGTGTGTGTGTGTGTGTGTGTGTGTGTGTGTATGTGAATTGTGCATGTGTGCCCATTTGCATGTGTATTCTGTGAGCAAGGTATACGCACCTTCCATGAAATTCTCCTTCTCCTCACACCAGCGGTAATAATGGGGTGTGTGTTCAAAGCAACAACAGGGGGGACGTTGCGTCGACGTCGAAAGAAAAAGACAGTCTTTGATGTTTACAAGAGTGCGTGGGCTTATTATGCGTTAACAATGTGACAGAGCATGTGACCCAGTGCAGCTGTTTGCAGAACTCTCACCTATAGCAGAAAGGAAACGGCTGCAGAATTTCAAGCAGGAGAGATTAAGAAAGAAACACGAGGAGCCTCGTAGTTAGTGGTGTGATTTTAACAGCAAAAGGAATATCTGAAGAGGTGCAGAAGGAATCTTTGTTTATCTTCATTATTAATTTAATGCCACGCCAGCTCGACACTGGTGGTGGTGAAGATCTGGAGATGACCTGATGAAAACAAAAAAAGCTATAGTAATGCTATAATAAGGATTATTATTATTATCTCCATCGCTCGTGCTGTCACTTCTGTTTTGATTCAAACAAACAAACAAACAAAGCAGACAATTATGCAGGCGGACAGTTTGGCAGGATTGGCTTCCACTTTATTTGGAGGACAAACTGAAAGTGAGCCCACCCATACTGTCGAGTAACACTGGAAAACCATGAGTGTGTGCAATTACGGCAAGCATACAGGGTTGTAATTATGCTAATTTTCTCAGCAGTTGTAATCAAGTACAATTTCACCATCATGAGTGGGACCGATGGTTTCAGCTCTGGAAATATAACCCAGGTTGTACTTTTCCTTTAAGATCTGACAGCGAACCAATGATTGGCTTAAGCCCCTGCACACCTATAGTCCACCCCCACAGGTGTTTTCACTTATGCTGCCTGATAACACTACTCTCCAGACTTTGTGGGTACGTACAAATTTGGGTTAATTGGCAGCTCCCTCCATCTCCTCTTTGCGTTGTTGCACCTTTCAGAGTGAGACAAGTTGTCATTCTTATAACACAGAGTTTTATGACATCAGCTAAATCTCAGGAGAGCAGCATCCAACTTCAACCTGACTGGAGTTCTAAGTAGTATCTGAAAGCAAGGTTAGATTTATTGAAGTAAATAGCAAGACCTGAAAGGCGAGTTAACAGAGCAAGAAACATGAAATATGAAGAGAAAAAAATGTAACTTTCACAAAGCTGCATTGGGAGAATAATAAATATCCCCATTCACAGCAGCACGACTGGATGCTTATTTCAGCTGGGACACCTGCTGTGGCATGTCTGAAAATGCAGTCATGAAAATATGTGTTGCTTTGCTGGTGTTTCATGCCAATGTGCAGATGTGTGACAAGCACAGTGGCATCCTTTGGCAAAGTGTTGGTATTTGTGATTTCAGTCCACCAATGAAAGAATGATCATTTCTATTTAAACTAGAGAGGAAAAGTCAGTGGTCTCTACCGTTTTAGCTGTAATGAATATTTGCGTTGTGTTTCTGTGGTAGTTCAGAAGTGAGTGGAAAAGAGTTCCAGTGGAAAAGTGCAGAGCTCTGTTGTGCATAGCATGGAGAGTTAACTGTGCATGCAGGGATAAACAAATGCATTGGAGTCACAACAGACCATGTCAAGAAACATCTGGGGGCAGTGAGTGTGCGTATTTGTGCTGGCATATTTGCATTTGTGTGTGGAAGACCACATCCCCATGACCGTCGCAAGATAAAACCCATTAATCCATCACGGGAGTATAAAACGTCATTCACCAAAGATAAAAATAAGAGCGATAAGGTTACAGTGTGGAGTTTTTAGATTTGAGGCGTGTTACCACTGAAAGTATTCCTAACAGAAGTTATGGCCGTCGTTACTGGACTGGCAACTTGAGCTCAGCTGGATTTGCTGAGAGATGGCGTGCGCCTGAAGTAGAGCTCTGAGGACGCAGTGTGTTGAAAACTGTACTTTCTGTCTTTCCACATTCCACATCAAAACTTATCGATCTGAGTTTCAAGTTGATTAGGGTAAAATTTATTTAGCTCCAGTTCTGGTTTGTACGTCATTGGACTACAGTACTTCATGTTTACTCGACACTGTAAAGCTATGCCGACGTTGCCATATGAGCCTGAAAATACATTATCCAGCCATTCCTATATCCACTATGATAGCAACCACGTTGTCGTTTTGTTTGTCGGCGTGAATGTGCTTCTATCATGTACTTTTATGTACCTGCCGCTTGAAAATACTGGACTCAAGAGTGCCAGTACTTTCACAATTGTTTGACTTATGGTGGCATTTCGTCGGGAGCACATGTCATGTCTTTCACAGTGTATTCTGACCCCCTGCAGTTGCAGCAGTGGTGGCTAAATCACAGCTAATCTACCCCTGACTCTCCTCTCTGCTCCATTTGCTGAGACACATCCGTCTTTCCCAGAGCAGTCAGGAATGGCAAAGCGGATGCTGCAGGGAAGCCTGTGCAACTGACCTAAACAGGAAAGAGTCACATTTTCCTTTTTGCAGCATTCGCATTCAAAACCTGAAGGGAGGTTTGCTCTGTAGCTGCAATTGATGCCTTTTTAGGGACATTACATAGACTTACATTCATTTCCTGGAGACTTACCCTAGCCATAGCCACTTCTTGCCTAACCCTAACCCCAACCTTAACCTTAACCCAAGTCTTCACCCTAACATGTAATGCTTTACATTACAGGGTCCTGCATTTTGTCCCCGTAAGGAAGGCCACACTGTGACTCACAAGGTGAAAACGACACCATCCTCGCTGTTATCAAGAATCCATAGCTGATGTGCATTTTTGGCAGTTTGCCTACTTCAGAATTTGCAAGTCATTGATTTGATTGACTGATTTATTCAAGTGTCCTTTGCCAAATGGTACCCAGCTGTGAGTTCCACAAATTCCAAAGGATTATATTTCATAAGAGAAGTGTCCTATCTCTGCTGAGTGTTCTCTGTCTTAGCTGCCAAAACCAAAACTTAACATTATCACCTATTATGCTTGGTTTTAACCTAAAGGAAACAACGATTTTGCCATCCTTTGTCTCTGTAAACCGACAGTAGAAGTTGATACTCTGAGGCTTTTCTCCCCCCTTGGCTCTGCTCACCCATGGCACTGTGAGTTTTAACAGAATTATCTTCTTATCTTCTGCAGACCACAGCATAATGTAACAAACTGTGGTGGACAGCGTGAAGGAATTGAAAGATTTCCTTTGTGGCTCAACTGCTGTTTTAACTGGTGAACCTAACCTTTGGTAAATCTCACCTGCTTCTCACCTTAACAACCCTGGCATAGCATACCTAAACTCCTCCACTTCATACAGCTGCTTCTCCCTCACCTGGGCCAATTTATGAAGCCATGAACATGACATCATGTGAAATCAGCAGAGATGCCAGGCTGCTGTCTGTCACCAAAGTGGACACTCTCCAGTCCTCTGCTACAGGCTGACATCCTGCCCATCAGGAATGAAAATGAGGACAAGCTGTATCCTTTTAGGAGTCCAAACCAAAGAATCTGAATACACCTCTTCCTGCTGAGTCGTGGCATGAGGAGAACCTGCAAGGCCATACCACATAGTTTTGGTCTCATTTCAGTGTGTTATTAAAAAAAACCCAGCCTTTGTCTTTCAGCAAAAAACAACTAGCTCACACACATACTGCACTTTTCTTTATTAAAGAAACAGCTTTGCAGAATTTTATCCATTCGCAGCTGCGTATCAACACACCCCAGATGTCCAGGGATGGTGTGATATGAGTGAATTTAGTGAGACACACACACACACACACACACACACACACACACACACACACACACACACACACACACAGAGTGCTACTGAGAATTTGAAACAACCAGAACTAGAAGAGGCAGGTTACAGAGTGGGGGAAGACACACACCAACAGCAGAGACTCGGACTTGGATCCAGTCCAGACTGCCTGCCGCGCCAACTGTCAGTCATATTACACCGCTAACAAAGAATGCAATAAGTACCAGCTAATTAAATCAAACTGGATACACTCTTAGAAACTAATACCAGCTCACAGCTTATATTTCTGTTTTTGTGTCACCATCATCCAGCACTGTGGAATCGATTGCCTTTATACCTGCTTGTGATGGGCAGGCTGGGATGTCCACACAAACACAGATGCCAAAACCAGCTTGGCCGTTGACCCAAGAGGCACCGTGGTCTACAGTAATTAAAGTACATTAACACATGCACCACAACTGTTTCTTTCCTTCACAGTTCAGGATGAGGAGAGTTGTAAAGTGTTTCCCTGATGTTCTGTATCATTATATCCCTCTCCCCTCGTTTGATGTGCTGATCTTCAATCACCCCGCAGTGGAGGGGTGAGGAACATCAGAAAGCTTTGCACTGTGGCCAACTCGGGTTTCAGGATGCTGTAACTTTTTGAACTTTAAGCCATTTCCTCGGGATTTTCTACTTGTGGGGGAGAACTTTATTCCTAGTGACAGGTGACCGGAGAGATGTGGTGGAGGGAGTGCTGATCGCAGAAGTGGGTGAACTTTTAAAGTTAGGAAGTAGAAGGACAGTTTAAAGAGTCTGACATAGTCGCAGCCTCATAATCAGATCGAAGGGCAACAAGGCGACAAGGTGAGTTTAGGCCCATCATCTGTACACTGCAGCTGCCAGGGGGTATGTGGACAGATTGTGGAGTGACTCAGCTGTCCAAAAAAAAAAAAAAAGAGAAAGAATGAATTTATGACTTGATTAAAAAATATACCCACATATTATGTATTAACTATGTGTTGAAAAGTAATTAGCAAGTAAGCAGAGTGAAAAGCTAAAAGCGGTGAATAAATGGGTGAACTAGACACAAAAATAATTGGTGCTCCTTTGCCAGAATGATATTACAGGAATATGCAGCATGTGAGCACAATTTAAAGTGAAATAATTAAAGTGTTAAAACTAGATGAACACGATGAAGAAATGAAGGAACTGTCTTAGCTGATATTGTACTTAAATGGTGCAAATTCCTCAGCAAATCTGAAGTTAATCAAGTTATGCACAACTGACTGATATGGAGTCAATCTGGGGCCTCTGGGACTCCCGGGGTTTGGAGCCCCTGGGTTGCTGGGTTTATCCCTTGCTGGGTTGGTAATCCAGCCTTGTAGGGGAATTATTTATTCATGTGGTTGATAAAAATGTAATTTTTTTAACAACTTGTAATTTTTCCAGGATGGTAAAATCTTCTGCAATTTTCTGATTCCTAAAATCCTATTTTCCTTAATCAAGGGACAACAGTGTCTTAATGCAAAAAATGCAAAAATACTGTGCAAACAGGTCAATCTTTTGATTGCCATGCGTTATAGTTACTGGAGGCACTATTTGGCACAACAGGAAACTTTTTTTTTTTTTTTGGCTAAAAGAAAAATAAATCTGGACATAAGATTAAAGGACACAGACAGATGATTTTTGCAATAAAGGGACCAAACATGGTGCAGAGACAGGACGAGGCTAAGGGTGTGTGACTGTTTATATGTGTGTATGTGTGTGTGTGTGTGATGAGACTCCATCCATGATGTTGTCCAGCCCCTGGCAGTAGAAGGGTCTGAGGTCTGGGCGCCATGGAAACTGCCCATTGGGCCTCAGTGGGGAAGAACATCATGCACACACACGCTCTGTTTCTGTTGGACCGGCCTGCAGGAATTCACTTATTTGTGGAAATGTTAAGAATTCGAGCAATGACGCTTCGAAAAATTGAACCAAAGACTACACACTTCCTGAGCGGTCGTGTGATTACCTTGAGCAGTTCAGTCCAGTGACGCACTGGGTCCTAATCTGGTTCTTGATTCTTGATTCCTCTTATTTTTAAAATGAAAAACAGATAAAGCCAAAAAATAAAGACCTTGCATTAACTGTGAGTACGAGACAGCGAGCAACAGCCCTCTTCCTCCTTCAATCTCTCTCCCACATGGTTGGCTCTCACTTTCCCCTCAGCAGACAATGGCCTCTCTGTCTCGACTGTTTAACCACTTTCTCACCTATCCTAAACACTCATGCACACTCTGGCAGACACACCCATGTGCATGTATAGACACAAATCAGTGAAATTTACATCTATGGAAACGCACGCAGACACACACATATGCATGTACGCACAAACGCACACACACAAGAACATCCAAAGAAGGGAAATAGCAGCAATATCGCTGGTGTGATACCATCCTCAGGATGCCAGGGCAGAGCTGAAGTGTGGCACATGCCTTTGATGTGAATCCAGAGCATGGGCATGTAACAAACGCAGATACCAAATTACACCCTGTCCTGCTTTGATCTTGAAAACCCCATGCCTGCTTCTACAGAGGTAATAAGATTGTGTGTGTGTGTGTGTGTGTACGTGAGTGTGTGTGTCAGAGTGTACATCACAGTGTTTGTTTAGATATGAGTGGGGTTTGTGTACATCTTAGCCTGCATTATCAGTGTTAACACAAGTTTGTGAATATGCATAAGTGTGCATGCATGTATGTGTATCTGCATGCATGAGTGCAAATATGCAATGATGTGTGTGTGTGTGTGTGTGTGTGTGTGTATGTTGCAGAGTGGCTCATGCAGTTTGTGTATTGGAGGGCAGCAGTTACAGCATCGGCCATGGGGAACTAAACCCTGGCAGAGGCTTGTAGGCGCCTGGTAAAAACATGTTCCTGGAGACCTTCTGCCGAGTTTGTCTTGTCGTCACGTCGTCCACAGTGGACTCCCCACTCTGCCTTCGCAGCCTATGATGATCGGGTTGCATCTTGGATTTCGGTCTGAACCACCCTCTAATCTCATGACAGTTGAGCGTGAATGGAGCCACTTCTCAGGCCTGTAAGGTCACCCCCTTGCAGGCATTAGCACAACACATGTTTATGTGTTCCTCATTACCTAAATGTGTCTGAGGTTTTGGAGTGATGCACTGAGTGATGGATGATGGACTCTGAATCAAACACTGCAGTGATATGATGTTAGATTTATGAATGTACTACGGTTACTCTCATGTTTTAAAGAGACAAGCACCTTCCTTCTGACCCTGTCTGTTGAGATATATGAGGATTGATGATATATGTGCCTTAAGATGAGCAACAAGAGGATAATCCAAACAACTTTTACCCCTAACTTTGAACATCATCAGTATGAGGAGTCATTTGTTAACAGAAATCAATGCAGCAGTGCAGCATAAGGAATATTGCTTTATTTCACTCAAGCTTATTTTTCCATCAAATCTCATAAAATGTTGTCATCAGGTTTGGATGTTTAACAAAAAAAGAGTGCAAAACATTGTTGTAAAAAAACAGATGTGTGAGGAAGGACAGGTATGAGATGTCACATAAAGCTGAGTCGTCATTTTAAAACCACATCGGAGCCAAACCACTGCAGATGAACATTTTTAGCCAATAGATGTCACAATGAAACTTCCCCATGTGATTACTTACATTAAGACAATCATTTTTTTGTATTCCAAGTTTTCTGAAATGTTACGTTCAGTTATGCAAATGAATCATTATCTGTTTAAATCTGTGCTCATTTGCATACTCTTCCAGAGCAGAAATCTGAACTAACATACTCACACATCTAAATGTGTATTTTGGTTCATTTTCGTTCCACTCGTCGTGTTACAGAAGCAAAATAGACCAGTACATGAAAGAAACAATGTTTTTGCCCGTAGTGTTTGCTCTTAAATATTACAAAATATTATTGGCATTGTGGCGTGCTGACAAGGCAGCTCTTTATGCAAGATATAAGTAAAACTAAGACACATGACACAGTTTGTCTTCATTGAAGACTTGAGGACTGGAACAAAGTGAAACAAATAAGAATTATAATGGGAGTCAGAAATAAGACATGTGGGACGTCCTGGTGGCCCAAAGATAAGACGCTAAATATGTAATTACAGTCTGTGGTTCGAGTTCAACCAGGGCCCTTTGTCACGTTACCACTCCTCTCTCTCCCCTCATTTCTTCTCTATGCTTGCTAACAAAGGCCAAAAATACCTGAAAAAATACCCAAAAGAAAAGTCAGTAAACATTAAAGTAGTGTCTGTAATAACTGTCCTCCTGGAGGTCAGTTAATCAATACTTATTACCAACAATAAGATGGATGGACGTGGACCTTCTACAACCACAAACTCCATATATGGAAACAGAGCAACCGTGAGTGAAAGCTAAATAGATATTTGTTGTTGCTACGCTGTGAGTAGTTAACCTCTCTCTCTTTCATAGGGTGATTTGGGGGGGTAATAAAAGGGGGTTGGTATTGCATTTTTAAGCCAAAAATTCAATGTTAACGTCTTTTTTTAAGTGGAAAAACTATGTGTACATACGACAATTTGTCTCCCTGCATCCCCTTGTTAAAGCTGAACAAGTCATGCAATGCTTGTAAATACCAGAGCAGCACAGCCAGGATAATGGGGGTGATGATGAGTGCTGCGGGAGGTCGAAGGCGCTTAACGGGTGTCTGGCGGCACTTAGTGGTGAACATGTGCTACTGAGCGACTTCACATCAGTCTGCAGCACTGAGGTCGCATGAAAGACTGGCATGAGCAGAAAAAAAAGGCATTCATGGCATTTAGGTGAGACTTCAGTCTGTGTAACAAATGTGGCACATCACTGCAAATACAGACGATAATCCTGCTGCTGCTCAATGACATACAAGCATTATGTAGCTTGTTTACAAACACGTGTAAACACTTAGGCCTGCCAAAATGGCTGAGTGATGTAATGGAAACTATGAATGCTTTGGGATCTGCTGTCTCACCAGGAATAGAGGGCAAAGTATGAAGCAACAGTTGCAGCACATTGTCAGTGTGTGAGTCCATCCGGGCACAATACTTCAATGAAAACTGTGGTTTCATTTTAACACTGAGACAAATGGCCCATCTGTTTTTGGAACAGCATTATAATTGTTAATTATGCTGATGATCATTTAAGTCATTTTTCAATACTTCAACATTTTTGAGGTTTCGACTGTTGGTTGGACAAAACGAGCATTGTGAAGGTGTCGCATTTATGATGGCATTTCTCGCTATTTTCAGAATTTTTACAAAGCAAACAATAACTCAATTAATGGAGACAATAATCAGCAGATAAGTCTCATAGAAAATAGTTCAAAAATAAGCTCCACCTCAACCAACTGCTACAGTTTTTCTGCATTTAGTACTTTAAGTTTTCATACTTTAAGTATGTTTTCATGATTATACTTACATTCTTTTACTTACCTATGATTTTCATTGCAGAGCTGTTACTTCTAGCAAAGTATTTTTATAATGTGCTATTGGTAAGAAAATACATTCAGACTAAGCATAAAAATAGCTGGCTGTTTTTTTTTTTTTTAAAAAAAAGGTACCTGAGGTGCTTCATTTATTATCATACCAGGCACTGCAGCAGTGTAAGAGATATTACATGAAAGGACTTCTGTGTAATTTCAAGCATTCAAAAGGAGTAAGGTGTTGCCCAGCTGCACACACTGAGCAGATAAAATGCTTACAGAATGATGCACATCCTGGATGTCCACACAGTCTCAGCACCGTTCAGATTGGGGTTGTTCAGTTCATCAAACACTCCGCTGTCGATCATCTCCGTCTGCCACTTCAAGGAGATGGCGCCTGTGCTGAACTCCTTGAAGAACGCCTCATCCTTGGCATCAAACTTAACGCCCTCATCCTCAGAGGTGTCCCTGAACTTGTCCATGTTCTTGGCATAGACCACATTGGATTTTGGCACCCAGGGGGGCTCCACCAGCCCGGCCTCCAGACGATGGCAATTGATGCTCTTGAAAAATGTGTGATTTCGTGGGTCATCACCACTAGTGTTGGAAAGACACAACAGATGTTCAATTACTGAACGGAGATCAAAAATGACCTTACAAAGGCAGGAGGTGTAATTAATAGCTTCATTATACGGCACTTTTCTTAACAGAGTTACAGTAAAAAAGGAACAAAACATCCACTGAAATAAGAGATAAAACAGCAAACAAAATCAACAGATGTGCAATATCAATGCATAATAAGAGTATACTGTTCATATTTGTCTAACTACTCCCCTTTTAGTCTAGTTAGTTCATTTAGGGACAACGTAAGTCGTTATTGTCCTTATTTGTGCACTGGTGACCTCATATTACAAACCCCAGCAACGGCTCTGTCCGCCTTCAGCAGTAGAGGTCTAATGAGCCATAGTAAATAAAAACAGACCTGTTTAGTTGTGCAGGGCATTGAAAATGTGGAGGTAGATAATATAGCATATAGAGGCACTTAAACATTCTTATACAAGTTGGTCTTAGAGGTGCACTGGCTGCAAAAGTTACAAAAAAACACAAAGATGTTCTCTGGACCCAGTGTTTGGTTTGTCCGTCCTAAGTAACGATATCGAGTAAGTAAGGTAACGAAAACACAAATCTTATTTTCAGGTGACATAACATGACACTAATGAAAACATAATTATGAATGTTACCTTTTTGCCATATTCTGCCCATAGATCACACATTGGTCCTTTAATTCACAGAGTTCGATGTGAAAATACACTTCCACCTGTCAGATCTACAAAGACCTATGATATCTTTTGTCATCTTTCTTGTTCTTTTAATCATCTTATGACCCCTTTGACGTGTCCAGACCTCCAGACTGGGAACCACTGGACTGAATTGGTGCTTTGCTCCATGACACCCACCTACGTTTCTACTTACCGGCTCCCAAGGCGATGCTGCACCTTCTTCCTGAGAAAGCGGCTGATGATATCTTTGGTGGGAGCGTCAAAGCGCTTGTGTTCAAACTTGCAATCATCCTCCAGAGTGCGACGAGTCACCTCCTCATTCTGCACCTTTTCTCTGAAGTCTTTAAAAGGCAAACGTGCAGCCACCATCTCATAGATGCTGCAGCCCAGAGCCCACCAGTCCACGGACATGCTGTAGTTCTCCTGCCTCAGAATCTCAGGAGCCATGTAACCAGTCGTGCCAGCCTGACACAGACACAGAGGGGAGACAGGAAGTGAGATGAGCCTTAAAAAAGACATGTACTGTATAATAATGATACAGCGCCACCCATTAGTGTGTGGACTGCCATTTTGAAGCTTGAGTTTGGCATTATGGCCATCGCCATTTTGGCTGTTTGGAGCCATAAATGACCATGTTTAGATGAGAGGGTGGGGCTGGGGATAATATGCATTGCTACGCCTCTTTGTTGATTGGATCTGACTGAGAATCAAAGGACAAATTGTGGTAGTGACCTGTCAATCACAACGTAGCCACACCATAAAGCATACCCTGGTTTATCATCTATTTTACTCTAAATGGGATCATAATTTACAAAATGAACATCATGTTGAAAATAGTGATTGAGACCATAAATTCTTAAATAAAATAAATAAATAAATATGAGTCTATATATGTGGTTGCCACTTCAAAAATGGCCTAGACTCTCTTGAAAAAAGTTTTTTCAGTTAAATTCAAATGTATGTAGGATGTTGTCAAGGAGACAGAGATATCTAGTCTGGTTCACTTTTAAAGTTAAATTCAGTTATCTGCGACAGACTATCTTGACCAGTTTCCACGTGATGGAAAACAAAATTAGATAATGAAACATGGAGACAAAAATAAAGACAGAAGAATGTGACAATGAGGAGCAAACAATAAGATACTGTTACAGCAAATAATGCTGCATTAACTGCCCTCCATCAGGCCGGTCAGCTAACAAATGAGACATTATTGTTCACTGTCCTGTCTGTAAAGTGGAGACCTGCTGTGAATCTCCTGGCTCATCTCCTTGGACAGACATGTGGAGGCCATATCTGGTATCAGCAAAGTAAAGATTAGCCAGCTAATGCTAACAGACTAATTTCTCAACTAGTGCAGCATCCAATGGGCATGAGGTCAGGCACCTTATAATAAGATTAATCTGGGTCACACAGAGTTTTGTTCTCTTGTGGTGTCTGTCAGGGCAGGACTAAGAGCCATCATATCTATTCCTGGTAAGATACTTATGGTGGGTGAACAAATATACTGTGTGATGTTAAAAAGTGAGCAAACATTGACCAATGAGGGTAATAACTAAGCTATTTTCCTATATGTAAACATACGATCAGGAATACAAAATAAATACAGAGATGTTGTGGGGCAGCACCAACCAACCACAGAGTGCATCGCGGTGCAAATGTCTGACAGAGAGCGCTGTAGGTTCATCTAGAGACAGGTCACCAGACTAACCTTCTGGCAGATCATTTTGCCCTTTGGCAGCTCCACAGCCAATCCGAGGTCCGACAGCCGACACTGTCCTTTAGCATCCAGCAGCACGTTCTCAGGCTTCATATCGCGGTACACAATGTCCATAGAGTGCAGGTGGAGTATCCCAGTGGTTATCTGGGCCGTGTAGTAAACAACACGCTCCATACGGATACCTCGCTCCCCAAGCTCATAGATATGGAACCTGAGGTCTCCTCCATTCATGAGGTCCATCACTAGGCACAGGTGGGTCTTGTTGTCATAAGCATAAGCCAGGTTTACAATGAAGAGACTGTTGACCTTCTCCAAGATCTGCTTCTCCAGGAGGGCAAACCTCTCGCCGCTTTTCTTCTTCAAGCGCCTCTTATCCAACTTCTTGCAGGCGTACATTTGGCCTGTATATTTCACCTGCACAGCACACACCTGCAAGACGGAGCAACATTATTTAGAATTTCTAACCATTTTATTTATTGCTTGTCATCTTTTTTGCTTTTCCTTGTGTCCTCTTGAACCTGCCGCTACTGTCTGATCCTGGAATATGTTACTTTTAGCTGTTAAAACAAGACAATGGGGTCCACTGTGTGTTAATACCAGACGTTAAAACATGATGTAACAGAGGCACAAATACAGACTAATTCATGTCTGTTCCATAGCAATATCATGCTAAAGTTTGCTAACATTAGCCTCCATAAACTACTGGTCATTACCAGACCAAGTGAGGTTGCAGCAGCAAAACCCCCTGAGTATACTGAATTGTAACAGTGCTTTCAATTGCTCATGCAATCAGGTAGACAATTGTCAGAGAAAGAAGGTTGTTTTTTCATTCAAAATTCAAAATTTTTAATTCAAGCATATTAGTTGTCGGTCCATCAAGAAATCAGACATTTGCACTTTTATCCAGATGATTGAATTTCTGGCACCTACCTCGCCAAAGCCACCTTTTCCCAAAGTCCTGAACTCATAAAAGTATTTGTCAGTGATCTTTTGCTTCTCGTACTCCTTCCACTGCAAGAACTTATAAAAAAAGGGGCTCTTCAGATACTCCGAGAAAGGTTTCCCCCTCAGGAAGTCCCTTGTGGCTTCTCTTAACTGGCCCATCGTTGCCTCATCAAAGTTCTTGTCTGATAAATTCCTACATTTTTCAGCTGCCTCTCCTGTGAGGTAGGAAAGAAAGCTCCCGGACTCAGGATGACAGAACTTAGCAAGGATGCTCTGTTTGGCCCTCTCTCTGGCTTCATCTTCAGCAAAGCTCCAGTGACTCAGCTCCTCCAGAAACTCAGCAGCAGTCACATACTGCGGGTTAGAGGCCAGGAGAAACTGCTGAAACAACTTCTTCCCAATTGGCTGCCGCTCACAAAGTGACTCGTACTTCCTTCCCACTGCCAGCCGGAGAGCAGAGGACTTCTTTGGTTTGGGCAGTGTTAGGGAGACTCTCAGCTTCCTCAGCTCATTGCGGTCTACACGCTGAGCCTTCAGGTAGGCTGTGTTGGCCACCAGGTTCTCCAGTCCCACCAGGTCACCCATATCAACTACAACACTACTGTTCACCCACCTGCGGCTTCCAGGCACGACTGAGCACCTCAAACACCTGCACCCTGAACATCCTCCACCTCTTGTAGCATCGAAAGTACCACAGTCCTCAGGGATTTGTTGTCAGCTAAGTGTCTTTGCATGCTTATTCGCAGACGGTACACAGGGAAAGCAACTTATGTGGTTTGAACTTAAGAGGCTTTAGGCTTGTCTATTTTTAGAGGATGCAAAGTGCTTGTGTGCAGTAATTGGGCTGACAGCATGACATGATGAAGTGGCAGATCCTGACCTTAACAAGTTATGGTTGATTATAGCTTGTTATGAGATAAAGAAGGTACTGAGAGAGCTGTGTTCATGTAATATGCGAAGTATGCAACAAAGTATGCACACTTCACTGCTTATTATAGGAGAAAGAATGAAGACTTTACTAAACGAGCCCTAATTGGCTAAGTAAGCAGCTCAAGAAATTAATTTGTGGAGAGGGAAGGCTACACACCCAATATTTGAAGATTTCACCTGCTCAGAACAGCAAATCGTACAACCCTGATTCCAAAAAAGTTTGGATGGTGTATAAAGCTTAAATAAAACAGAATGTGATAACTTGCTGAACCTATTTGACATATACTCAGTTGAATACAGTACAAAGACAATATATTTAATGTCTGACCTCACCAGCTTCATTGATTTTTATAAATATATGCTTAGTCTGAATTTGATGCAGCAACATGTTTCAAACAAGTTTGGACAGGAGCAACTAAAGCCTGGGAAAGATGTGGGATGCTCCAAGAACACATGATGGTATAAAGGATGTTAATGCATGGACTCAGGAAGACTTTGTAAAACCGTTTTCTGTACACAGTTGATTTGCAAATGATTGCATTCTGTTTCTATTTTTATTTATTTAGTCCAAAGTTTTTTAGAATCAGAGTTGTATATTTGAAAACTTAACATTGCTCAGGTCATTCAACACCGCTGCTGTTGAACGACCTGAGACAATTACAAAAGACTTTCTGTTGACACACATCCACCTAGGAAGGAAGTGGACAAAACAACATGAACACCTGCATAAATGACCACAGTCCGGCTGTAGATGCCAAGCTGAAAAGGATCAATGTCTTCTCAGGTTGTGTCATAGAAACTATGTTTGAACTCTTCCATATTTCTTGAGGCCAAATTTTTTAAAGTGTTGGTGTATGAAAGTACATAACAGCTTAATTAATAGGCAACACTTTGATGATCAATTGATTGTTTAACTAATTTTCAAGAAAAAGGACCAAACATTTGATGGTTCCGTGCTCTCAGAAAGGGGAAGTTTCTCCTTTTCCTTTTCCTATTATCATAGCATATTTAATATATTTGGGTTTTAGGCTGCTGGCAGAATAAAACAAGGTATTTGGTGACATCACTTTGGACTTGAGGAGATGGTGAGGGTTATGTTTAGCACCTTTTTATGTTTTACAGACCAAATTAATTATAAGATAATTGAAAGATCATTTTAATCATGAAAACAGTTGTTAGTTACAATGAAAAGTCACATCAAGTGTCCTGCTAATGAGGCATTTCCTGGACGACACTGATACAGAGAGTGCGTCCTGTTCTCTTCCTCCACATGCGGTCAAGAGGCTCGAAGCAGCGACCTTCCAGTCATTAGCCTCATGTCTAAGTGAATTACCCGATCAGTCCTCACCACTTACAACATTCCTTGACAAGGAAACTGTGTTCAGCAGTTTTCTTCAGAGCTGTCCTTCAGAAATGTGGTTAAACATTTTCATCATGTTGATGCATTCTATATATTGAGCCTTATTCTCTGCAATTCTTCCACACTTTGCACATTTTCGACATTAAGTTTGGTCGATCCAAATCCTGGCTAGATTTGTTACACTGGAAGCAGAACTCAGAACTTTTACTTCAATAAAAGTAGCAATACCACAATTGACAGCAAATTGTACTTAAAAGTATCAAAAATAACAGTTATTAAAAAAACTTATTGTGCAAAATGTCTCATTCAAAGTGGTACATTATGTATTTATAATTGGAGTTTTATTCTTGATTCATTGCTGTCTAAGCATCTGAAGGTTGACAAGGTAAAGCTAATTTTAACAACTGTATACTGTTGGGTAGTTTAATCGGTAACAATGCGTATTTCATAAACTAATAAGATGTTTCATGCACAAAATTTTCTTCTGAAAAACAACCATAGTAACTATAGCTGTCAGATAAATATAGTGGAGTAAAAAGTACAATATTTCCTCCTCAGATGTACTGGAGCAGAAATGTAAAGTAGCATAAAATGGAAATACTTGAGTAAATGTTCTTAGTTACTTGTACCGCTGCTGGTTTGAACAGATTAAGCCTGAGACTGGAAGAAGGCCAAAGGTAGCATACATGTATAACAAGTGCTAGAGGTTAGCATGGCCGCCTTCCAGGTAGATCACTTTGACTGCCAGAGGACTTACGTAGTAAGGTGACTTAAGGATTTTAGACTCCGTTCTTTAACTGGATATTGCACCAGGCCAATTGAAATTACTGGGTAAGCAAATACATGTTTGCAGATATACAGAATTCTTTATTCTTAAAAAGACAGTCACATATTCAAGATGTGCTGAACACCACCACAGACAATAATGTAAAGCTAACATGTGACCAAACACTGCAACATGGTTTGTCTTTCTCTTAAAGACTCTCGATCCCTCCAGCCACTTCTACCAACTGGTGACCAACGAGTCTGTGCTGCCTTAATTTTGTCCACTGTCCTCCCGTGACACCGGGTCTACTGGAACATGCAATCATAAGTAGGAGGGCAGTTGTCGATGTCAAGTGGCTTTGCACAGGAGATTGCAGTGATCATTGTCAAGTCTGTCACCACTTTTGGGTGCATACAGGTGTCGTCTGAGCATCAGACCGCCTGAAGTTGGAGCTTATTTGCCGATTCTCTGAACCACCCAGTCCTGCTGGCAGAGGGGACAGCGATTGTTCTGCTTCACCCAAAGGGACATGCAGCAGTTATGGAAAGAGTGGTTGCACTCTCCCCATACCACTGAAAGAAGATGAAGACAGGGACACAGGGAAAAAGACAATGAAAGAGTATTAATGGGGTGCAGTTGAGGTTACACAGGTTATAAAACAAACATATTTTCTTTTGATGGTGAATAAACCTGATAAACCTATAGTTTAGCAATGATTTTTACTAATGGTAAGGTAACATGACATTTCGTGGTTTAGAAGAGTGGACAAATGAAGGTGGATTTGTAGTTATAGCGGTTATAATATTTTCTTGAAAAAGAAAATTCACATTTAATATATGCATATTAATCTTGAGAGAATCAGTGATTGAGCAGGTATCAAGCTTATCTCTGTTTTATAATATCTGTGTGTGTGTGTGTGTGTGTGTGTGTGTGTGTGTGCTGGGTCATTCACACTGAATATAGGACTTTTACGTTAATTTCCACTACTAATGATATGAACTATATTATGATTACTTGGTGTGCAGATGGCTGTTAAATGTTAATAAATCTTTTCTCGAGTCATTTTCATTTTTGTTTACCTAAGATTATGCTTACTAAGTAATGAGCTGCATCCAAACAACATAATGTCACTAATATTATCTCTCTGTATGAATTGAAGCCATCGTAATCCGATAGATTTACACGAAATGATCGAGACGAGTTAAAAACTGCTTCCTCTGTGATTAGCTGGCTTGGTCGGTATGTTTGACAGCTCTCACTGGCTAGAGCTAACGCTAGCTTGTTGATTAAACCTGCTGAGTGATTTTTGTGACAACAACGTTAAAAGGTGTTTTAGTGCTGACAGTGTCTTACCAACACAGTCCTCTTGTTTGTTTTCCGCCTGGCATCGGAGACAAGCGTCTGCAAATCAAGAAAAAATACGTTACAGTGGCACTCTGGCCGCGACCTGCCGTATTAGTGGTAATATTAGCCAACTTAGCTACATTAGCCGGTGTCCGAGCTGAGCTAGGTAGCTAGCAGACTAACGCCCTCGGTTCCTCGTACTTACCCATCACTTGTACCCGACAAATGGCACAAGTATCACATTCAACGTCCCAGCTCCACATAGCTACAGCGTTCCACTTCTTTAGGGAAAACATCTTGTCCCCACCCGACTTAGAGCCTGAAGAAGTGTTGTGAGAGAGGACTAAACCCGGCTCGTCACCGTCATCCATCTCTGCTGCACAGTATCTAAGGTAACGTTAGCCAGGCTAGCTAAGCTAAACAAAATGGACGAAACACTTAAGCAATGCTAATGCTAATGCTAATGCTAAAGCTAGCTGCTTTAGCAGGGTCTTGTCTCCATAGCGACAAAAGAGGGCGCTGTCTTCCAGGATTTGAAGTCTGTCTGTGATGAACATAACCACAAAAAAAAAAAAAAACACTTGACAAACTACATACAACACAAACACACAGACAAGATACGACCATACTAACACAACAATAAATAAAATGAATAAACAATACATACACACACACACACACACACACACACACACACACACACAAACACACACACATGCTTCCTGTGTTTTCAAATTATTTTCTTTCTTTCATACATTAACAATAAGTTCATAATGACACCAGTGACAGATTTGTATTCATTTGGACCACACAAATTCTTTATGTGCCCGCTCTCCTTAAACTTTATCAGTATCCCAAAGGAAATTTGGGTTGCAGTGAAAATCTTGTAATTTTAAAAGATTTAACAATTTAACTATACATTTTTCATACTGACACATGTATTAAGCAGCTCCCCATCCTATACTTGTTCAATTACACTCAAGCATTTTAGATACATAATCGGTCAGCTCATCAACCACTAAAACCTTGAGTCAAGGCCATCGCTGATAGAGTAAGTAGTTTTTAGTCAGATTTGTAAATCATTGATAATCTAATATGTCTACATACATGTCATTAGTCAGCTTTGTAGCACTGTAGTATGTCAAGGCTGTCAATCAAAGAAAATACATTATATTTCATGCTTTGCATCATAAAAATGCTACATAGAAGAAAAGAAAGTCAATGTCAACAAAAGCCAGTGACCACCAGAAATCTGAAGCCATGCAACCTCTAACATGCACTGTACAACAGACAACAAAGGCAGTCATATGGTTTTAAGGTACAGGACTTATTAACTGGTCAGTGTGTAAGCCCCTAAAGGACCTTTTAGGTCCATACAGTCTTTAAAGGAGTATAGGAGCATCTCTGCTGTCTGCCTGGCATCAGTTCTGCCATCACACAGTATTTTCTCTTAAAAATTGGTAAGACTGAGCTGAGCAGATGACACTCAGCCATCAAGACATCAAGGTCACATGGGCGTCCACTGTGTCACATTATCTGTGATGCAGTGTGTGTGGATGCTTAATCCCCACTGAACTCACCACCAGAAATCTGGATCGGATCATGCACTGTATGTCAGCATGGTGCAACGAGTCAGCTTGAATGGACATTCCAGTAAAGTCGTTTGTCTTCTAAATCACACCTCACAGCAGATAACGTGCACATTTCTTTCAATAGGATACCATACAGGTGAAATAAATCCTGTGTGTGTTCATGAGCAGGAGATGCACATGGGTTATATCTTTCACAAGCATCTGCAGATGTTATTCACCAACTGTGCAAAACATTTTCTTTTCGATCAGTCAATGTGCAGCCCTCCTACAGTGACACTGCATGTCAGACCCAGGACCAGAGTGAGTGCACCAGGGCATGGTTTGCAAGATACTGTTCCTTCAGGGCTTTTTTTTTCCCAGTCTGAATACATATTTTATGTTTTATGGTTGCAGATGATTCTCACAAGGCTGCAAGATGCATACAGTGCCAGCAAGGCATCATTTGTAGAAAAGAAAGAGAGATTTGAAGAAAAGATGATAATCATATTCAACAGATTGATGCATCAATCCAGACACAAGGAAAGGAGTAATGATGTCAAAGATTTCTCCTCTTTAATGACACTTCCATGAGTTTCGAGCTTGATGTTCGCAGTGCGGGACCACATCATTACCACTTAACTGCATCACTGCACACGGTGTGAGTCAAATGTTATCAAATGGACTCAGTTGGCTCCTCTTATCACAGTATCTTAATCTATCTGCCTGCTCCATAAAAATGATTTATAGCACAATAACTTTCCCCCCGGCTTTGAGTTTCTTGTGAGTCTGTCCAGCTGGTGCTTAGCACTCGATGGCCATGCTGATTGGGGTTGGGAAGAATGAACTCTTCAAACTTCAAAACATATATGCAGGTAGCACATAAAAACAAAAAGAACAAAAAAAAACAACAACAAAACAGTTTAAACAAATTGTACAACAAATGGCAGAAAAAACATCACTTATGTGTCTAAATCATTCATTCTTATGGGATGTTTGTAGCAGTAGTATAACAATAATTACTTAGTGATTTTACAGTATATGGTTTTCGAATAGTAAGGGAAGCAAGGAAATAAGAAGAGAGATGAAACAAAGGTCACAGGTGGTTAACTTATTCACACTAGAAAAGAAATATCATCCCTCAGGACTTGAGGGACTCCGTAGATTTACACCTAACCGGTCAAATGTTTGGAATTTGAAAGAACTTGCCATCGTATATCATCTCAGTGTTTTGACAGTGGTAGACTTTCACATTTCCGACTGTGTGTGAACGTAGCAGAGGCTGGAGCATTCTGCACACAGAGCTGCACTGAAGGAGACCTGCATTCGCTCAGTACATGCCTGTGCTGCTCAGGACGCACTGACAGAAGACTTGTGAGCCTAAACTGGTCCCAGATTTAAAAAGCTGTCAGAGGGAAATCTCTGCTTATAAAGAGGATTTATCATGACTGCAAGGATCCAGGGAGCGACGGGCAAGAGCAAACCAGTGCCGAGGAGCAGAGCAACAGGTAATTCATTGAAAGTGAGATGATGATGTGGTGAGGGAGACATGGGACAGTCACAGGGGCTGCTGCGTTAAATACATGTTTTAATTAATGTATTACTCCTGAACTGAGTTTCTTTTTGGACTTACATTGGCTGGTTCATCGCTCTTTTCGCGTGCAGTTGACATTGAAACATATTTTACATATTGTACAGAACTCTTCTCAACCAGGAACAGTGAATGTCAGGGGTGTAGCTGTCCTTTCAGTGGTAGTGGTGTCATTTCAATGTGTAATTTTGCTATAGAAATGTAGAAATGTGTGCACATATTAAAGGGTTAAATTGGAGTCAACCCTGTAATATGGCTTATGTATGCCTTTCATATCAATACTGAGTAAACACTGATGATGCTGCACACTTCATTGCATCTTTTATTGCATCTGTTAGAGTATTACTACAGTATTTGCAGAATATTCCTTCACCTGCAGCATACTTAATTATTTCCCGCTGTAATCGTTGCATTTGCTGCACAACAACACTGAAAATCTGTTGAAGTTTTGGGAGTTTCAGTGTTGTTAAAGCTTTGATGTACACTTTAAAAAAACGTGATAAAACAGCTAGAAAATGAAGAAGACTGGGAGAAAATACTGCAGTTTTGACATGTTGTTTGCTTGTTTGCTTGCTTGTTCTCAGATGTATTAAAAATTGGATAATTATGTTATTGTTTGCCACTGGCTGACTGCCTCTTAAAGGCCATGTGATGAATAAATAGTCCACAACAATTTTTTATCGGACTGCTTCAGCATTCGGAGAGAATAATTCATCACATTTGAACTGAACAAGATGGAGACAGTCTGGATCCTTTTTCTTTAATCAAGTTACATTTAAATTAAATCAGTTTAAAGTAGATTTGTTTTGTTGACCTTGATGTTAAAGTTGCAGTGGGGTTCTTTAACGAATAAATGAAGCAAGTTCACACAATGCTGATGAAGCCTGTGACCGCCTGGTAAACCTTAGTATTTCACAGTTTTTAAATCTGGTGTCTGTCGGAGAGGGGTCTTTCTGCAGTACCCTGACTTCACTACAGGACACAAAACCAAAGATCATTGACTGTATATAAAGACGGACGATGTGAAAGCGCCTTAAAAGCAAACCCATCTTGATTGCCTACTGGTGGCTGGCTGTAGTAGGCCATAAACCGCCTTGAAAATCAAAGTACACACCAAAAAAAATGTTTTCCCAACGATAGATTCCATCACTTTAGGTAGCTCTTATCACGCTGAAGTGTTCATTTTTCTGATCTTCATGATTAATTATTTGATTAAGCCGAACTCATGATGAGTCAGGCGGTCACTAAATGGGGATTCAAACAACCACAACCAAGTCTGCATTCACACACTCACACACACAGTCGTACAATGGTGGCCAGGCCACCTGCTCATTACGAGCTTTAACCACTCACACAGCATCGGGAGCAAGTTAGGGTCCAGTATCTTGCCCAAGGATACTTTGACCTTTCGACTGCCGAGGCCAGGGATCGCACCACCAACCATCTGATACGTAGACGACCGCTCTGCCTCCTGAGCCACAGTCACTACTGCACAGACTCTGGCTCCATGATATCACTAGCATTAGATGACAGAAGAAGTTTTGCACAATGGCAGTAAGTGTAGATGTGCGTCCATCTTTATTTATCACCTAAAGTAGCTTTGGTGCCTAAACCTAATCGTTTTAAGAGTGTATCGTCCAGCTGGCACACTGGCAGCGATGCGTTTTACATCAACTAACAAAGGTTGGTTTGCCAGAGCTGAAGAGGGGAGCAATCACAGAACTGTGTAACATATAACACGACTAAGGGTTCCTCTCTCCTCTGTGGGTTTGCAGAGATGATGGTGAGATTGAGGAGAGCTCTGTGGCTGGTACTGGGCATGCTCAGTCTGTCCCTGCTGCTGGTGGTGCTGGGAGCCTTCATAACCACTCGAACAGAGAGCCTGAACGTGTCTGGCTACACTTCTGGAGTGATTGTAAGTTCTTTAGGTGTCCCTCGATAATTCCTGCCTATGATTTATTGAGTGAGGTGACAGATTGATATGACTTTAAAAAAAAGTGTTTGGTTTAAGGTTTGCAGCTATCAGGCAATCAACAGGAATTTTCAAAACATACAGAAACATCCTCCAGTATGTGATATCCATTAAACTGTGATCTTTTAGTGATCTGGCGCCGGCAAGATGTTTTGCTTTACTCATTGTGGTATTACAATAGTTGGAGACAGACATAATTATAGGTAAACTGTGAAACTGATGACTGACACTTCTGAGTCAGAGACCCACATGATGTCAGGCGCTTGGCTAACTTGAATGTTGTATTAATATTGTACCACCTTTGGGGCGCTTATCGTAGGTGTTCGGTGCTAATGTCGGCTTTTCCTTGGAATCAAACAAAGTATCACAACCCTTATGAAAATGGATCATATTTCTTTATCTTGGTTAACACTCATTGTGTTCAATGAATTGTGTTCTCTGCAGCTGACCCTTGGCTCATTTCTGGGACTTTTGGGACTCTGTCTGGAAGAAAACCGCAAACAGCTGGTATATTCTCCTGTTACCCCGCTATTTTTATATCTTACACAGTCACACACATAAATCCTCTGTTGTCCTTCTTCCTCATATTTCCCCTGTGCATATTCAGCCCCAACGTGTCAAAAGGGAGTGTAATTTGGCTAAGAGATAGAGCATGTTCGCACAGTGACCAGTTGTGCTGCTCTGCAACACGTAGCAGACAGCCTGTGGCCATCCACTGTGACACCAGAGACTTATAAATTGATCAGTGAGGAAGATGCAACTGCAGCTTTTATCCTAGTCTTAGATCTTACTTCACCTCTTTGTCTTCACTTTTGAAATATTTGTGAGAGAGACCAGAACGTTAGTCCTGGTTGGAAGTTAAAGGACAGACAAACAGCAGGTAAAGTCCACTAACACCTCCCCCAAACAGTGATTGTCTAATCATACCTTAGAAACTGTAACTAGTTTGGTCAGGTCTGTCAAGCTTTGGACTTCTCAACAGCTGTGAAATCACTCCCACGTAGTAAATTTAGATTTACTATTAACTGTCTGGTTAGTTATAGGACCACATAACAGTAATTTTCACCTCTATAGAATGCAGCTCAGTGCTTTGAGGGGTCGTTCACAGACAGCACTACATAACAGGCGCATTTACAGCCACAGAATCCAGACACTAAAATAAATTATCCGACAGTAAATGTAATGCACTACGTAGTAAATAAGCAGTGAGTTCAAACACAGCCCAAATGTGCTGTACACTCTTAGAAGTGAAGGTGCTAACTAGAACCACATGTGAATTTCCCTCTTCTGAATTCCCCTTGGGGATGAATAAAGTATCTATCTATCTATCTATCTATCTATCTATCTATCTATCTATCTATGGTTCTTCAGCTTGTAACCACAGGACAACCATTTGGTACCTGGTACAACCTTTCATAAGGGTTTCACCTGGAACCCTTTCAAAGAGTGCTATCTAGAACTCAACATTAAGGGTTATACCAGGAAAATATGTGAGGAAGGTTACTCTCAGAACCCCCTATGAGAGGTTCCCCCAAGAGCCCCCACTGGTCTGCCTCATCGTTTGTGCAGGCTGTATAGTTCGCTTCCTGAAATAAGATATTAGCTTCGGTTTTACCTCGATTCTGTGACGTTTTTAATCTGTCACTTCAACAGCTTCTAGCATCAGTTCATACACACATAGACAGGTGGTCACTCAATGTGTGGCCAGAGTGAAGGGGTGTGAATAAACTGGAGACACCAAAGTAATCACTATTGATATGTCATACTTGTTGAGTTGCTCTTAGAAACGCTCTCTGTTGGTGTGGGTCATTGCACCATCTGATGTTTCTTAAGATAAATCAAGTGTTTGAAGACCCTCTTGGATTAGCTGGAAAATGTATCGTCACAAAGCTGAAAACAGGCTGTTTTTCTGAGCTCATGAAAAGTTGAATTTTTAGAGATAATGGTTCTCACAGGACAGTGACACTACAAACATATGATCTCATAGAACAAGGGTGAGGGACTTTTTTTTCTATCGAGGGTGATTTAAATTTTTATAGCATCCTTCAAGGGCCACATGCCATAAGTGAACACATATATCAGACTAACCTCTGCGATGGGTGGAACTGATTCTCTTTGGAAAGGCTGGATGATGACGATGCTACTCGCAGCTGGTTTTCCAGGTTCGGGTCGGTCAGTCTTCAGCAGAACTGAGTCTTTGCAAGAGTCAACTTTGAAAAATGATCACAGTAGTTGGTCGTTACTTTGCAGCTCAATGACTTCCTGTTGTAGGTTCCACATTAAACAACGTAGGAAATATGTTGATTTCCTTGAGTTTACTTTTCATGACCTGAACCCTCTCACCAAACGCCTGCAGGAGTTTTCACACTCAGCAGCATTTTCAGATGTCATAGCAGCTTTTGTTCTTGCACAACAGAAACTATCATTTAACATTTATCATGTTTGTTGCTGTAATGACTTTTGAGATTTGGCTTTTTCTTCACTGCGATCTCGTCCCCAAAAACTAACACTGACTTTCCTTCTACTTCAACAAACAATAGTTGTTTGTCCATTTCTCTCTCATAGTGCGACACTCTGCATCTACTCTTGTTTTCTTGACAGTCGCCATGATGCAGTGATATGATATCAACCTATAACTGATACCATCTCCCACTGTCTACCTTTTGTCTATCTGTGTTTGAAATCAAGAAGCTATTGTTTCACACAAAGGAGCCAAAATATGAGAATCTAATATCTTGTAGCCCTACAGTATGGAATACAGTGAGTATTGTGTGTTGTTGCTACATGGTTTTTTTTTTAGATATCTGTCCTCTACAATGCTGCTACACTCAATCACTCCAGCAGAAATAAATGGAAAACCATTACCAGATGCTAATCTACTGTCCTTCCGTGCACATGTCTTTCTCTAAGAGACAGCTGTCCATGAGGCAACTTATCCTGGTGTTATTTCAGCCTTTCGGTAATTTGTGAAGCGTACCCCTGCCAATCATTCTGCTCAACACTCACAGGAGTGAAAACACTCACAAGAGGTAGAAGTACATTAGCAAGAAGTGACTATTGTTGCCTGACAGTATGGGAACAGGAAATAGGTCATTTGATCTGTTTAAGAAAGCACCATGTTTGTTGTTGGTGAAGTAAATGTGCACGTCTGAGCATGTTCTTTGGAAATGTGGGCTTGTTTAACTGTCCATTAGCTCTGCCTCCATGTATCAGAGATTGAGACTGAATCAGGTTTGATTTAATGTAGGGAGGAGAGATGTTAAAATCTAACAAATTATTAGGAAATCATGAAAAGCTCGAGCAGCTCTAACCACAGATTTTGTTCTGAAGGTGCAGTTCCTACGCACGTCATGCTCGAGCAGCTTTACATCATCCTCATGTGATGTGCTATCAAACGATGCTGTGACAGAAATCTGGCTTTGTGTCAAAAATGTTAACAACCGCAGATTGTCCTACTCAAGAGGGACATATAAGCACTTTTTGACAAGACTTCCACTGCTGGAGTTCTTGGGTAGAGCTGGACGTGCCTGGATATGGTATTACGTTTCGTGATAAGAAGATAATAATATTTTTCATTTTCAATTCATTCCACTGCTGACATTTTTCCAAGATATGGTAAATTGAGACGGTGATAAATGAAGAGCAGGAAGGAGGGAGATGTCAGCGGCTATAAGTTACCACATGCCAGGCTCACACGTTTATCGTGCTTTGTTCAGCCCCAAGTAGGCAGAAATAATATTATGATTTTGAAGGGTCACGGCTTAAAAACAAATGAGATCTTATTTCTGTTCTGAGACCGATATCAGGCTCTTCAGTCTAACCTGCAGCAGACTTTGTCTTCCTTCAGGGCAGAGGACAGTTAATCTGCAGTTAGTGGAAAAGTCTCATACAAATTAAAATATCGGGACAAAATTGTTCATCAAGGTCTGTATTTTCATATTGTTTTATTTATTTGCACATAAAAATACAACTGTAAGGGGGGTAGGGTAGGATATTCACATATGTCTTCACAGCACAGGTATCGAACATAAGAAATGTAAGGTTTGAAACCGTGAAAGATTTGTAAATGCTACAGAAAAAGTTCCCTGTAAAAGCTTGTTTTTTGAGCTATCAGACAAATGAACGTGTTGTGTCAGAACAGTCACTGCGGTGTTCAGAAATGTGATCGGCATGCATCTGTTGGAAAGGGGAAAAAAAACTCCACTTTTCTCAGCTATAATCTGCATTCTTGTCAAGCTGTGCGCCCTTTCCAATCAAACAATGCAGTTTTTTTTTCTGGTATTTTAAGATTTTATCTAGAAATTCTCTCATTTCCGCTTTTTCCTTTGTTCGTCCTCCAGCTGACGGCTGCGATTGTGTTCCTGAGCTTCGGGGTCATCACCTCTTTTCTGTGCCTGATCATTGATGGCGTCTGTATTGTCTTAAACATGGTGAGTTACTGTACCTGCACTTACATGTGTATACCGTAACACTAGACATGGTTGTACAGGATGATGAAACCAAACGGGAATAACAGACTGTGAAGCAATAATAAACCACTGTGGTGGCTGACTTGGATACTCCTGGAATGCCTCTTAGCCCACAGCGTGTACCAACATCACTCTGTTGGCAACATTGACACAATTTTGCCCATGAAAAGAGTTCCCACAAATTATAGCTCAGTCTTTACATTCACCAGCTTGTTGTCTGTGTATGTGTGTGTGTGTGTGTGTGTGTGTGTGTGTTTTCACAAAGTAAATTGCCAGTTGTGAATGCATCATGTGAGAAATAAAAAAACTGGACCAAGATGCACTATCAGTGTAGGAGTGATGAAGGAAGTCCAGTTGTCTTCGGCTAAATACGTCCAGACCTCCGATGACTTCAGGCTCGTTTGCTGAATGTGACTGTTGTTGCTTTAAAAGCGAGCTGCCTCCAACATTTAACAGGTTAAAAAAAGCACAGCCATATTCCTATCGCCAGCCACGACTGAGATAAAGACAGATGAAAGAAAGGAAAACATGCACAAGATGCTTCGCTTCTTCTTCATCTTTTTCATATTTGCAACCTCCAAACACTCCTTCTGAATTCAATGCCTTCAGCATGTCTTAAAACGTGGGACAGGGGCATGTTTCAACACTCTATATATCATCTTGTCACATATACGACTTAAGCTGTTCAACGGTCCGAGGTCTCTGTGGTTGTATTTTACGTTTCGTAATGCACCACACATTTTCAACTGAGGACGGGTCTGCACTGTGGGAAGGCTACAACCTGCACTCTTTTACTATGAAGCCGCTGCTGAAACCCCTGCAGAATGTGGCTCGGTGTCGTCTTCCTTGAAAAAGCGGGATGCCATTAATGGTGCCTTCACAGAGTTACCCCTGCCATGGGCACTAACACAAGCCGCACACCATCACAGATGCTGGCTTCTGATCTTTGGGCTGGTAACAATCTGGATGGTCCTTTTCCTCTCTAGCCTGAAACTTCCATGATTTTGCAAAGCAATGTAAAATGTGTGTTTTTCAGACAACAGCACACTTTTCCTCTTTGCATGGTGGAGTCTCGACATGAATTTGTCGACGCAGCCGTGAACTGTGTTTACCATGAATGTTTTTCCCTCATACGATCATGTTGGTTTTTAATGCAGTGTTGCCTGAGTGATCGAAGGTCACTGGAATTCAATATTGGTTTTTGGCCTTGCCCCAGAGATTTCTCTGGGTTCTCTGAATATTTTAATAATATTATAGATTATAGATGGTGAACTCCTGAGATTTCTTGTGATTTTGCTTTGAGAAACGTTGATCTTATGCAGTTTTTCACAAAGTGGTGAACCTCATTCCATCCTCGCTTGTGATTGACTGAGCCTTTCCAGGATGCCCCTTTCATACCCAATCATGATACTATCACCTGTTACCAATGAACCTGTTTACCTGTGGAATAATCCAAGCAGGTGTTTTTGGAGCATCCCACAAATTTCCCAGTCTTTTGTTGCTCCTGTCCCTACTTGTTTGAAACATGCTGCTGCATCAAATTCAGAATAAACACATATTTACAAAATCAATGAAGCTGATGAGGTCAAACATTAAATATACTGTCTTTGTACTGTTTTCAATGAAGGGAGGGGAACCTTATTTTTTTTCATTTAAATGAGCTGTAAACAGTATTTTGTTCAAAGTGGACTGAATAAGCTCTGGAAACTGATCACAGACAGACTCTTCATGTGTTCTTGTCACTCATCTGGATTACCTTGTGTAATGAATGTCAATTCATTTTGTTCTTTTATTTCTATTTTATCTTTGATAAATATTGATCAGTGTTGTTTTGTGGATGACATTTCTTCATGAATTAACTTTTGCCAGGACATGCGTCCACTGAAAGCGGGGAGGTGCCAGTATTACAGCAGTGGAAACAGCTACATCTATGAGAATTTCTACACATCTGTGAGTGAGAATTACAAACTGACGTCTATGAGGAAAATATTATCCTGACACTCGTTTAGCCAAACGTTCACAATCTGAGTTATGATTAAGGCAAGCTTGGTCAGGTCCAACTAAACTGAGTATCAGCTACAATTCCCATTTTCACTTTGAAAGCTTTGGCGATAGTTTTCCATCCCAGCTGCAGCTGTTGTGTTGGACTTGTCTGTGTTGTATTTGCATGTGACTACATCGTGCACTTGTGCTTCCTTTGCCAGGTGCAGTGCTGGAGTCCAAAGGAGACTTGTAACATGACAACACGAAGTGGGACGTGCTACTGCTGCGACCTGTACGACTGCGCCAAGTGAGACAGCGCACCACTATCTATATATATGTCATTCATTCGTGAATGATTGCTAATAGACAGCTGTTCTGTTCTGCAGTGGAGGCTACCTCAGCAACTACTATGAGTTTGTTGGAGTGCGAAGCTGTGAGGAAGTTTTCACCCTGTACATTTTAATCTGGATGCTCACCGGCCTGAACCTCGTGGCCTTCTTCACAGGCATCCTAACTACAGCAGTGCTGGGCAGCATCAAGGCTGCGGTAAGACACATGTTCACAGACACAGAATCTGACACATATTTACAAAGTTCAGTTTAATTTTAGATTAGACACATACTCTTAATCTGCAGAGACCCAACCAGTCCCTCATGAGCGAGCACTTGGCAACAGTGGCGAGAAAAACTTCCTTTTAACAGACAGGAACCTTGAGCAGAATGATGTCAGACCATTTCGTGTTTCTTGGCTATTTTCGCGCCAACCTCCAGAACATCGAATTATGTCAAAGCACTTTGATGGAAAAGGGGCAAAAATTTTCGTGTCCACCGGGACTATTTCACTTCCACTGTTTTGCAGATAGTTTAGCCCAGTTGAACTCTGCACAAGGCAAAGGAAGCGGGATCAAATCACAACCGGTTTTTCAGTTTTTATTAAGAGGAAATCTTTATGTAGCCAGCTGGCAGGTCAAATCAGCGGTGCTACAAAGAAGTTTGCCAGTGAAAGTTGATAACCTTAAACTCATTCTCATGTGTTTAGCATGCACAAGCTGTGCATGGATAAATGGATAAGAAAGCCATGGAGTATGAGGACGTCCAGAAAATTTTCTCCACATGGTGTCTACAATGTGGTCGAGACCCATCCAGCTAACAGTGGGTTCAGGAGAGGCCTGGAGTTCATTACAACGATTCATATGTTTATTTCATGCGTCTTGTAAAGAACATCATGAATAAGCTGTTAGTTTACATTTTCAGATTTGCAGCATACCCCTTGACAGAAACTCAACCTTACTATCCATAATAGTAAAAACAAGAGCTCAACCCTGCATATCTTAGCATGGTTAGAGATTTAGCCCAATTATAAATTACATGTTTAATAGCAGTATTTTCCATTTTACTGTGTATTTATTGTCAGCCAAGAGCTTAGTGTGGTAGTGGATAGAGAGGAAAACAGAAGCAAACTGAGTGAAATTCAAGCTGTTTCACAGAGATGCCACCTCGAGTTGGGTGGTATTTTAAAACATGCATTTTCTTTCCCTTAATGTGCGGCCTCACATTCATTGGTCGTGTCCTGGTTTGTTATCAAATTCACATCATGCACACGTGGGACTCCTGTACCAAGGAGTCATAATGTTCAGGTTCAGTTAAATAATTTATGGTGAGAACACTAAGTATTTAATCCACGATTAGGTTTTTGGTTGTAGCTGCATCTAATGTGGTGAAGAATTTGGTGCTCATTCAGCAGCATGCCAGCGTTCAGCCAGATGATCTTGAGACCACATGCTGCATGTGAGGGAAAGAAAATTTGTCTGCTTGATTTAAGGACAGGAGTTTCACATGCTGTGGTTGGATGGCTGAAAAACAGTCGCCGCCTAATCAGGAACGCTAAACTGGTAATATATTCAGATATTCATTCAAGTCCACATCTGTCCAAATGCTGTTTTGTTGCAAGAAGGCTTTGGTGTACCAGAGCAGGGGTTCGCCTGCATGATAAACTCTTCTGGATCTCTCTTGGTCTTAGCATGAGAGGAAATGGAAACACATAACATTAAAATGCCATTTGCAATATTCTGAAGGCTGTGTTGCTTTAAATTGACCCACGGTTAATATCCAGTTCAGTACAGACCTTCAATCTTAATCTTTGCAGCAAGATCAAGATAAACTGCTCTAAAACTGTTCAAAAGCTGTCTTCAAAACGTGATTGCCGTCCTCTCATTCCAGCCTGCAGAATGAGAAATGCTCATTGAGATCAGTTCATATATCCGTCAATGTCCATGCATGAGCTCGGTTTCTCCCTGCAGAACTCTCTCTCTCTCTTTCTTCCACCACCATACACTAATAGGAGGTATCAACAGGACTACATCTGGGTGCTAAGCCCCAGTCTATCAGCGAGGTTTATCAAAAGCATTCCTTCACTCCTCCTCCTGCAGCGGACAGGAGAGTAAAACCATCAAAGACATTTTTCCCCGCCAAGATCCCCCTAAAGACTACAAAACCACGAGTATCATATTCTAAATTGTATATGTTGAAATATGCTTTGCGTGCTCATAATATGACTGTGTCCTTTCCACTTTAAAGAGATGATAGAGTTCATTACAGGAGCGGTAATGATATGGTGTTTGATATGAAATGATAGCACCATGTGTGACTTTTTTGGGGAAAATTATGTTTGATAATAGGTATATCCAAATATAATAATAATACTAATAATGATAAAATGATTTGATGGTAGCGGTGCAGACAAAGGTCACTGCATCTTGTCTCCTTCTGATTCACAATTTGAGCATCAGACTCTCTGAACTGTCCTAAATCTCTCTGTTATCTTTAGATCAGTAGTTAATGTGTGTCTTCACAGGAATGTATTCAAACTTAATGTGATTCATTACTATGAGTGACCTGCAGACTCCTCTGCATTCGACTTTTTAAGATCCCAGAACTCCCTGACGTGTCAAATCTGGAGTGGAGGAGTGGCAAATCATTATCTGGAATCCTCCAGTCTGTATTTGCTGCATACCTATGAGATGATTAATTTCCATCTAAATATGTTTACATTAATTATTTTGAAGATGTTTTTTTTTTACCCCTTTCTGGCTGCAGTAGATTACACGAAAGACAGGGGAACTGACACTTTGCAAAATTTATAGGTTTGCAGCCTCTAGCTTTTTGGATTTAACCTCAAATGTGCTGCAGACAGACCACCCAAATGGAGAGCAAAACAAGGCTGAGGCCCAGAATCACCGATGGTCTTTGTGGGAAGGAATGTGTAGCACATCACTCTGATGACTTGCTGAGAGTGCCCGCCACTAACCGTGTGCAAAGTACGCCTGATAGTGCCTGCTGATTGGCCTCTGCTGCTTCATTCACTCTTCACCATCAGCTGTTTGGGTACCAGCTGACTGATATCCAGCCATATTCATGCAGGGTTCATACTGTGTTGCCACTATAACCTGACACTTTTTACTGTTACTAGTTTACTGTCATGACTCCTTCCACCACCCCAACCTCCACCTTAAGGGCTAAATATTTGCTGATTTATAGGCTCTGACAGGAGCTTCTTACGATGAGTGACCAAGCCACACATGCTTCTGCCACAGTTGGAAGAGTTTTTGGTTATTTCTCATGCATTTCTTTTTTTTGTACTTGTTCTCCTCACTGGTCAGTACTCAGTTTGAAAAAGGTGATGTTACATACTTCTGCCCACCAGTCAGGTTTTACCAACATCTGAACCAAAATGTCACAACAACAGGTAATTCCAGTTGTGGGCTTCGCTTATGTTGCACCCAAATCTGATCAAATCACACCCACACGGTCCTGATGAAACAGATTGACTGAGTCCTTGTATGCTTTTGGTTCGGTTTGTTTGTCTGACTCTCAGAAGGATTATGGAAACGCTGCTGAGCCAATTTTCATGAAATTGGGTGTAAGGGTGTAGCATGGCCCAAGGAAGAACCCATTAAATTTTGGAGTGGATGGTAGTAAGGTTCAGTGTCAACAAAGCATAGCCAGTTGTAGAAATATGATGACTTCATGTCATAATCCACGTTCCAGTTACCAGTAATCCTCTGAGTTAGCTGACACATGCAGCTGCTCAAACTTCGTCCAGAAAGCAGTCGATATGGAGCGCTCAGGGCAGTGGTTTTGTTTCATGGGAGAACTGGTATGACTATAACTTCAGCACTATTACTACAAGGCTTTTCCCTCAAACTAAGGTGTGGCCAAAATGTAATTTCTGGTTCTCACAAATGTATGTTAACTATGTGAAACATTTCCAGTTTAGAAGTTTTAGAAGATAGTTTCATAGTGGTTGTGCTAGATTTACAGTCATGGAGGAGCAGACAATTGGCCTTGGCCGAGGTCTGTGCTCTCTGGGTGCCTTTCTAGTTGCTGCTTAGATTGCTGTTGGAAGCCTCTCAAGCAGCAGAGCCTCTTCTGCCAAACCTAACTGTACTACTATTTGTTACACACAGAAAGAGACAGAACTGGTTCTGTTTTCAGTTAACCCAACTATAGGGTCACATCTAGATTTGGTCAGATTCCAGTCATAAAATAAATTGAGTGCCATGGGTCCCACTGTCCCAATGGCCCATTTGAAATGTAGTTAATGTAAACTATGTTGACTGTCCATGGCGCATACGTTACATGATTACAATGTTGTTGAGTTTTCCCAGTTTAAAACATTTCAGACCTCAGATCTAATCGTCTATATCACTCATATGTAATGTGACCGTTGCATGCGTGCAAACAAAAAAGAGCACATTGTACTTATAATGATATTGTGTGTGTGTGTGTGTGTGTGTGTGTGTGTGTGTGTGTGTTTCTCTTGGTTTTATATCAGAAGAGCAGCAACCTTTTGACCGAGCCCTCTGAGAGCACAACATCTTCCCCTACAGCTCCTCTGCTGATGGATGCCAACACACACACAGTTCACCATCTCCACCCAGTCAGTATGCAGTCCACACACACACACACACACACACACACCAGCACAATATACCATTCCAAACATAATGTATGTGCGTAGTCTAGTTCTCATTTTTAATCTCTCCCTTTTTCTGTCTCCATCTATCTCCATAACACTAACCTTTGTACAGTCACGCAAATCCCTTAAACCTCCTCGTCTCCATCCTGCCTCCATCCATTAAACATTCTTTTGTGCAAATGCTCACTGTTGATAGATGAAAACCATGCACATCCAGGAAGTATACCCCTATTACACCTATATAACAGTATAAACATCATAAGAGATACAAGATATCGAGTGGAATTTAGCCTTTAAATTACTCCTAACTTGTGCTTACAGAACCTCTCATGAAAACAAGAGGTCTCATCAGTGGTACTTTTGGCATTCAGCATTTCAGAATGGTTCCTGAAATCAAAGTAATATCTTTTCAATTTACAGCTTGATGAATATGTTTAATATTAATATAATGACAACAATTGTGTACAGTAGTTACACTGTGAGTGATGTATTTCATGCTGTATGTGTTGTTTTTGGTTGTATCAAAGGTTTAATTCATCCAGTTCTTTGGTTTATGAGCATGTGGCTGAATAAAAAAACCCCCATGTGAATAAAGTTAAAAGGTTTAGTGTGCACCGTCACTACACACAATCTCATTTCTCTGTAGTTTCTACTTGATTTTAGGCATTTTAATGCTAAATGACAGGCTTTAAGCAATTCAAATTTTAGATTTAAAGGCAGTTGGAAATATTTGCCTAAACATGAGCAGCTGGATCGGATGTGAACATGACCTACAGTGAATCTCCAACTACTTATCACATTCATTTCTAAACTTAATGTCTTACACTTTCTATTATCACACTCAAAAAAAAAAGAATGATGTTTTCCTTGTCAACTTGATTTGCATAAATTGAGATACTGATTCATCCAAATCCAAATGCAAATCACACTTGTTTGGCCCCAATTCACTTCAAAACACTGATACTCTCAGCTCTGGTTAGAGGTATCCTGTCGAGTTTTGGACCACCAGTTGTGCTGGAGGTTGCAGGACCATGGGCACGACACACGTCTGTGTCTACTGTCCCTGACCATGTCCCTCTGCTTAACAGTTCATGTGCTGTAATAGGTGCACCATTTAAGAGGAGAGGACGAAGACCACAAGCTGATGTGAGCAATGCTTCAAAACAGTTTTAATAGTTATTATCCTCAATTTTTCTCAAATGAAACCTCATTTTTGATACTATTTATGTTGTTTTTTTCTGCAATGGTCACTCTCCTGAAGCCATATTATAAATTATTTTTACGAAGCAGCCACAACAAACACAATGTGTCTGTTGGAGGTTAGCGCTGGTCATGATTGTGCAACAAAAAAGTGTCCAAAAAAGTGGTATCTGTGGAGTCGGTGCTCAAGGAAAAGCTTCAGCATGTTTGTTGGATCTTAAGGACACAGCAGGAAAAATGAGTGGAAGGAAAATCTTTTGTTTGCGTTTGTTTAAAGGAAATCTCCTCTGGGTGTGATGAATAAAGAAACTCTGAGCCCATAAAGAGAGGCTGCCCTTATGTTGTCTGCAAAACCAGTCAGAACCAGTTATCCCAAGAACACCCCAAGGTCCTCTAATCTTTCTGACTGTACAGTCTGAACCTCTTTTCATACCAAAGAGTGCATAAAGTTTGCAGTAAGGTCAGTGGGGAAAGTGAAAGGCAGCACTTGCCCTCCTTCATTACCACCACTGAGGTGCCCAGTACATTTCAGTAGTTTTCTACAACAGGTTGCCTTCAGTTCAGAAAATATCAGCATTTTTCCACAAACAGAAACAGAGGAAAAAGACTGTAGAGGTCTCCACTCCTGACCACCCACATCTGATCAAGTGAGATCAGTCTTGATCTGTTTAGCACGAGAACGCTGTACTTTCATCAAAGCAATAAACCAGTTTTTAAAATCCTCAGCAAGGCTGTTTACTGAAATTCTCATCCGGTGAAACGAATCAGCGTTAGAGTGTGAACCTTTATTCTTGATCCAAAACAGCAGTTTGAGAAAAACGTGCAAAGGGTACAATATTGGAAACTGTTCAGACATTTGTTACGTGTTATCACAAAATGTTCAGTCCACACAAAAGTCATATGACTTGAAGTCTGTGGTCAGCTTCTTGTGGTCAGCTCGGTCTTTGCTTTGTCCTGCTCATCCAGGGAGCCTCCATGTATTTCCCTCCAGCAGATGGGACCGCTGCCTCACAGAGTTTCCCCTCATTGTCGTCTCCTCGCACAGACTCCAACCCTCCTCCCTCCACCCCGCTGACCAGCCTGCTGCCTTGCAGAGTTGACGGCCCCTCCGCCTGAGGGCCACCAGCAGCCTTTCACTGGAAAATGACTAAAAAACAAAGAACAGAAGGGATAAACAGATGCATTATTAGTATTATTCTTATTATTATCGATGTTGTTGTGATAAAAGAGAGGAAGTACAACAGGTACAGCTAAAAGAAAGATATACTTTATGATTTTGTGACATGGGAAGTTTCATGGAAAGCACTTTCTACTACTATCAGTTGTATGCAAATATTATATACTGTATTTTGCTTAAAAACATAAATGTCTTATGTTGTAAAATGTTTGTAAATTACAGATGCACAGGCAGTAACTCACTGTTTCACATGAATTAACGTCAACATACATGAAATATGTATCATTCAAAATATCTGTAACACGGCCAATCTGGAAAAACTTTGATGAATAAAAGAAAAACTTGATGAACCTCAGCTGCCTTTGGTTGAATATACGTCTTTATTACAACACAAATCTGATATCACACAAACACTGTTCTAAAAAAACAACCAGAGGCCTGAAAAAGGCTATTACCAGGAGGTCAGCTGAGACTACAGGACTGAGCCTGCTATGCCTTTGCCATAGCAGGATTTATAAATTTGTGACTGGGTATTGTCCAAAACCAACGACATTTGGGGAGCAGTCTGTGTTGTGGGAGTGTTGGATAATGTAGCAGTGACCTCCTAAGCACACTCTGACACCTCCGTTCCTCACTAAAAGAGGAGAAAGAGGAATGGAAGAAGAGTAACTGTACATGTATATGTAAACATGTAAAAAGTCCTGTTAGCAGGGTTAGCACCGGCACTATTTTGGTCACATTCATCACTGCACAAAATCACTTTCCCATGTCAACAATGCAAATGGCGTTTCTGAATATCTTCACCTCGAAGGAGTTTTCTATAAGCTCCACAGGCAGTGACCTAAAACTACATTTGTGTGTTGACAAAAGGCCAAAATGCACAGAGAAAGCTACATTTTAAAAGTACCTGCAGACGAGGCATCGCTCAGTTATCTGAGGACTCTGAAACATCTGGTCGTCTCCATCTTACCTTCACCTCCAGACACTCAGAGCCTCCTCACATAGAGTATGCCCCATGTGAAGGACTGTGAAGAGGTCTCTCTGATCACCTGAAGAAAAACACAGCTTCATTGCTCTGTTAATATGATATGTTTTTAGTGTTACGTGGAAAAAATGTCCACACCCGTTTGTGTAATGCGTTTTCTGTAACACAGTTCATGTTTCATGTGGAAGCATATGAGGCACCAAACAGCGGATAGTGAAGAGGGGTGTGAGGTAGGTCTGGCAACAAGATGTTGGGAAAAACAAAGCATGCCAGCTCTGTGGGAATTAAAGGGTACTTTTCCTCTGTAAACAGTCCTCAGACTGAGGCCCTCCTGACTTCAGTCAAAGATGGTCAGGGATCAAGGATAACCATCGGATGTATCGTGCGGTGCTTGCCAGAAACATACAGAACATGCAAACAACATGATTAACTTTATCCATGTAATTTCTGTTCATTCGTATGAAGTATGACTAGTCTGCAATCAAGAGCATCTTAAACTAGATTCAAAAGAGAAAACAGATTTGTTAGTATTCTGTTCATTTGCTAGTTTAATGTTTCATGCCTTTAAATTCTGCATATGAGGATTCATTTCAACAGCAGCATATGGGGTACGGGAGGCTGAAAGGACAGAAATAGTTGTTGCTGTCGGCTTTCAGGATCTGTCCGAGCTGAAACTGAGGAGGCTAGTTTATTAGGGAATGGGATTATGGGGTGGGGAAGATTTTTTTGTTTTGTTTTAGATTAGTTAGGAGCATTGGGTATTTTTTCAAAGCCAGTTGCAGGCTGCAAATCAACATTTGGATGCAAACTCTGAAAACTCAGAAAAACAAAGAAGAAGAAGAACAAGAAGAAGAGGGCTTGTTTAAGATCTTAGAAAATCTGGGGTTGCCGTCCATAAATAATAATAATAATAATAAAGCTGAGACTGATGGTTGATAAATATTGAAATCAACCTAAATGACTTGACAAACCTCGTCCCCTTGGCAAGATAAATAAGACTAAAACGCTTTAAAACCCTAACTAAAACATCCATCCATCCATTTTCTACTGCTTATCTGGTGGCTGCAGAATAAACAATTTCCAGCCACTCCTGAAGGATCTTGAGGGTGTTGCCAAACCAGACCTGCCCTATAATCCATTCATTATAATCTGGTTCTATCCAGTGTCTCCTACCAGTTAAACATACCTGGAAAATCTCATCCTAATGAGATGAGAAAGTCGTTCTTCATAGCCTCCTTGAACTCCTCCAACAGGTGGATTTTGGCTTCAGCGACCACCAAAGCTGCAGACCGGTCTAGTCACGCAGGACCTTTCTGCAGCTTCAGGAGGCCCCTTAGCCAATTAAACCCAGAGGCCTCCTTCAGTAAAACAATACTAAAATAAACAGAGCACTGTTCCAAATTTAGTGCAAGGATGACAACTTTCTGTACTAAATGAACTCCTCACGTTCCTCCATTCACGCTGACAGTCAGTCATTTCTCTTCAGCCTCTCAACCGACGATGAAATGGTGAATGACTGCATTTATCTTGAGCTTTTCTAGTCTACCAACCACTCAGAGCACTTTATCGTTATCATAATTATATCGGTGCTGTGCGAGTTACTAAAAATTAGAAGATGTGTAAAACTCAATGATGTTCTCACAATGGAAACAAACCTGTTAGGATCCGCTAACTTGTCTGGTCCTCGTGTTCTCTTTTTCCCTTTCCCTTAGTGTTATGTGTCTGTCTGTCTGTCCCCCTGTCTGTCTCAGCTGTGTGTGTCCCTGCACCCAGCTGGCTCCACCCTACCAGCAGCACACCTGAGGCACATGAGCCTGATCAGGGCTGAGTATTTAAGGAAGGCTCTCAGCTTTGCCTGTCGCCAAATTATCCTGACCTCTTCCATGAGATTCCAGAGTATTTGTCGTTGCCTACCAGCCACGTCTAGCGTCTCTCCTGCCTCAACCCACGAGAGTGTGTTTTTTGCTGTTCTTCCACTCCTACTGAGTGCGCTTTTTGTTCACTATTATTGTTAATAAATTGTTTTCTTTCCAAACTCTTGTCTCCGGTCTGCATTTTGAGTCCAAACCACTATAGTAATTTAAGGCATAACCTAACAAAACTGAGGAGAGTCAGGGTGCGACAGCAAGGTCACAACATTTCAAATCTTCCACATGTGACATTAAAATTTGGGTTGGGGGTGATAATCGACCACAGAAAAATGGCTGCATACTTCTCAATATAGGCCCGACTGGTTGGCTCCAGTATATTCACCTCAGTGCAACTGACTTCCAGTGAAATATATAAGAGGAAATTACAAAGCTTAGGTCGAATTTCAACAGAGTCCCTCACATGTTGGGGGAACATTTTCTTTGCGGAGGGAGTCAGGGGACACTACTGAGACTCTGCAGACTAACACAGCAGTCCATAAAGAGGTTGACAATGGGTATGAAAGTCAAAATACTGTTCGTGGTTTTAAGGCTGAGACGTTTCCACACCACCAATGCTGACAATGCTCAAACATGACTCAGATGACTGTCATCTCTGCTTGTATTTGCACAAACATAAGGGACCCGATAGAGGAAAAAAACATAATTTAAAGGTTAAAAAAATTAATTAAGATGAGACACATCTCAAATAGCTGGATGATAGTTTGACCCTATGAGGCACATTACACGGAGGCCATAAATGAGGTTAAATAGGCTTGACAAGATCCTCCTTTCTTGACAGTCAGTCAGTGAGATGTGCTGGTGGTGCTGGTGGTGTGGAGTAACAAAATGCTGCTTGGGATATGAATTACAGACTCTGAGTGGACAGCAGACTCTGTGCACTTCACTTCGAGGATGCTCACTTTTTCAACAGGTGGAAATTGCAAATGTTAAACGTAGCTGATTTGAAACGTTTCACTCAAACTGGAAAGTCTGAGTTACGAAGAGTCCACTGATTATGCAGTAAGGGGCATACACACACACCTACAGGAAGAGACTAACCATACAAAGCAACATATTGGAAGAGAGAAGGAATGTGGTGGTTTGGAAAACTTAACTTGGAGCTGTGGAGAGGTGTGGGCCTGTGTTTCCTGTGTTTCCTTTTTTTGGCAGAGGCTGGGCGTGGTCATCCAGGTGGCTGGGAGCTCCACCTCAGCTGGGACTCATCACAGTCAGCGCAGTATAAAGACTGTGGGCTGCTGAAGACTCGTCGCCAGATTGTTTCCGCTGCTTAGTGTTATTGTTGTCCAGTTACTAGTGCTCTCACCACCTGAGCACTGTGCGCTCCAGCATATCTATGAACTGCTCTCCACCTCAGAACCTCGTGTCTCACCTGCTGTTCCCATGACTTTCCAGCTCCGAGTTTCCTCGTTGCACATTCAATAAATTCCTATTTTTTTCCGGTCTGCATGTCTGCTTTTGAGTCCAAAAAGACAAAAAAGAGCTTCCTCATGTAACTTCAGTGTTATTCTTGTTTTAAACTATTGCTTTTCAAGCCTTCTCTTACATGTAATGCACCATACAATGTGTTAGAGTCTCCAAAGTCTACTAATGCATGCCATTCAGTGCTCAGATGTGTTGTGATAAATCTCCGTCGTTCATCTTTGTTATGGTTTATTTATTGTGCAGAGTGACTGTTCTTCCTCCAGCTCTGTAAAAATCATGCTGCTCACCAGATCTTGCAGACATTTAGTGGGATAGATGGACATTTTGGGAGTTTGGCTTGTTCTCTTTCTGGCAGAGCGTTAGGTGAGAAGTTCAATACCACTCTTTCATCTGTAAATATGAAGCGATGGCCAGCGGCTGGTGACTAACGTGTTAGATTTGTTTAAAAATACAAAAACTGAACAGGAGACAGCAGGTCTGGACCTAGACAAAAATTCAGCCCTGTTGTCTTCAGCCCAGACCAATCACTTACTTTCTTCTAATAATGGCGAATACTGACTGTCCGCATGGATACTGAAGCTACCGCTGCAGCAATATTGTTGATTTCTGCACTTTTGTTGGCTTTCACTTCCAGATTTTTCACTTCTTTTGGCCACCAACTCTCCGCAGCCCCTGCTTTAGTTTTTGCTAATTAATCATGACAATCGACAAAGACGCGCTCCTTCTTCTACAGATGTTTGGCCCTGAGCCACAGCATCAGAAGAAACAGAGGAGAAAGAGGAGGAAGGGTGGGGCTGGCCAAGAAACACATGTGATTAGGCTATAGACTGTCATTGAATGAACCAATGGGCCGCTGCCTCTGCTTTATGGACTGGTTGTTAATGTCATCTTGAGATTCAGCTGGGAAACCTTGACAGTTGAACTGGCATCTCTGGCCTCAATGGGCTGCTCTCACTCCCGTCGGCTGCCACTGCCTTCAGGCTCACTAGGCTCAGAAAATTGTAATTGCAGCTATTTTTATAATGTCGTTATCTTGAAGTCACAAGTGAATTATTTCATTATCTCGAGATAACAAGACTTTTTTCTACCCGTGATAATGGCTTAATTTATCTCATTATCCTCAGAAAACAAAAGGCCCATTTCTCAAGGTAACAAGATCATTTATCAAGAAAACTATTACATAAGATCATGACATTAACTCGTGTTCTTGAGATAACAGCATTAAAAAATCTATTCTAAACATGGCCATCCCGTGTAGTCCAGATAGTTTATCTAACTATAACCAAAAGTAATCTGCTGGGAGAGAGAGGCTGACAGATGTAATACCCAACCACAGTGGAGTGCCGTAATGTTATAAGAGCGAGCCTCTTTGTTCCTACATGGCATCGCTGTAGGAGTGTTTTCCTTGTGTAGAAGCTGAATGGAGTGTGGGGTCGACAGTGGGACAGCACCCTGCAGCTTCTAGAGATCCTGCCTGTTGTGCTTATTGACATGGTGGGATCTCACCTGGGAGTCTCCCTCAAGGCAAGGCAGCTTCATTGTGTCGCACCTTTTAAACAGAAACACGCATTCAAAGATCAGACTACTACAGGGAGGACAGAATAAACTGAAACAGCATTATGTCACAGTATATTGAGTATCTCACCTGCTGACAGCTTCTCCACTCTCACTCCCCCTGCCAGCCATGCCCACCTGCCCACTCACCTGATCACACACCTGAGATTCATTCCCAATCAGCCCAGTATTTAAGCTGCTCTCTCACACTCACTCAGGGTCAGGCTGTTCTTTGTTTCCATGCAAGACTCTCCAGCATTTACTGTTAGATCTCTTGACGCTGAACCTGCCTGTCTTTGACCACGTCTGCTCTGTTCTCTGGTAAATGTCTCAGCCTTTTGTCTCTGACCAGGAGTGTTGCTCTCAACTTCCATCTTCATCTTATTTTGAAATTAAATCAAATAAAAACAGAATAAGGGTTGACCCTCTGCATGACGACCTGTCATCTCTGTGGATGGAGAAGTTTCCATGAACCATCCATTACACTCCATAATGGATGTCAAACTGTAGGGATCCCACCCTTATGTCAACACTGTGCTGTATTACCTGGGTTAGCACCTCTTCTAACATCAACAAACCTCTAACTGTTTCCTGCTGTAGTGCTAACAGTTAACTTACTCCTTGTCAAAACCTCTGTCAATCAGCGTGAGTAGACCTGCTGTGATGCTGCAGACACAGCAGCATATTAAACTAAATGCTAATACTAGCATGCTAATGTGCTCATAAGGACAATATTGATATGCTGCATCTCAGTAAGTATCATGTTATCTTCAGCATTTTGCTTCAATGTGTGCTAACATTTGCTAATTGGCACTAACAAAGTACAGCTGAGGCTGCTGGGAATGTTCACTAAGCTGTTCATGAGGCAAAGTTTTGAACAAATTTTGACCTGATGGTGGTGATAGAAAAGTTAAGGGTCACCAAAGTTTTCAATTCATCCTGAGGGGGACATGAACGTGATGGCAAATTTCATGGCAATCCAATCCAAAGTGATGACAGACTGAGCGTCCACTCCCTCCTCCAGGACCCTCTAATGTATGCTCTCATTGAGTATACATGCATTTCCCCTGTTTAATTTCTATCCTGTTTTCCATCACAATAGCTCAAAAGTCAAGGAATGTAGAAAACCTGCCAGTGTAGGATCAGGCTATATGTACAGTCCCTTGCACAAGTATTCACCCCCCCCCCCCCCCCCAAGCCAATACTTTATAGAACCACCTTTCACTGCAATTACAGAACCCAGTTGATTGGTGCATGAGATATTACAATTGTTCTTGGTAAAATATCTCAAGCTCCGTCAGTGAATGTGAAGTCTCGCCACAGATCCTCAATCAGATGGAGGTCTGGGCTTTGACTGGGCCTCTCTAAGACATGAACACTGCATTAAATCATTCCAGTGTATCTCTGGCTGTATGCTTGGGGTCACTGTCCTGCTGGAAGGTGAACCTCCACCCCAGTCTCAACTATCTTGCAGTTTGAAACAGGTTTTCCTCTGGAGTTGCTCTGTATGCGGCTCCATCCATCATAACCTCAGTCCTGATCAGTTTCCTGGTGCCAGCTGATGAAAAGCATCTTCACAGCATGATGCCGTCACCACTGTGTTTCACTGTGGGGATGGTGTGCTCAGGGTGACTGTGCTGCTGTGCTGGCTGTCTGTTACCATTGGCCTCTTGGTTACTCCTCTGATTGTCCAGTCCATCAGTTCCCGTATTCAGATATTCAAAGCCTGGGATATATATTTTTTTTATAACCTAACCCAGCTTAGTATCTGTGAGTTCATATGTAAGTCTATTTCTTAGCTACCAGGGAAACCTTGCTGACATGTGGGCAAAACATCAGTACAACTGAACTGCTTTTTGGTACAAGTGTAATTAATTCTACACAAAGCTTAAAGGGTTGCAAAATCCTGGGCCAATATTTTCACAGCTGGTTATTGAACTTCAATTTCACCTCTATACTGCTGCTAAGATTCCTTTATGTTATGCATCACGTGTATGTATGCACAGCTTTATGCCTTAGAGTGCAGCACGTTTATTTTAAAGCAGTTCACGGAAAAGTTAAAAAAGGGCTCATTCATTTACAAATCTTTTAGTAGAACACATTTTCAAAACAGGTCAGGGATGCTCTGAATCTATTCACGCTGGGCTGTTTTCAGGAGGAAAGCAGGGAGGAAAATGGTTAATGTGAGCAAAAGCACGACGTTATGTCTGGAAGTCACTGCAGGCTGCATTAATATGAAGCATGATTTATTTCATCTGAGCAATGACTGAATGCTTTTCTGAACCCCTTTAGTTGTTTCCAAACCACTCGGTTCTTTATAACAAATGCAAACTGTTACAGGGGGATAAATGTGCTTTTTAATTAAAATCACTTGAATCAGCTTTACTTCAACTACTGGCAAAGATAATTCTGACATCCTACTACAGAAAAGAACTAACCAGATTGTGCAGAACAGAAACCATCACACGAAAGCTTTGTGACTTTCACGAAGCCTCTCACATGACACATAAAGCTCAAAAAACTGACAAATATTCTGCAGTAACGTCTTGGTATTGCATGCAAGCATTGGCAAAGTGTTTATTCTAAACTGTTTCAAATGGACACAGAAAAGATCACGTATGGAAAATAAAATATTTAATGTGTATAAAAAAAGAACAGACATTGTCCTCAAGCAGTATGGAGACATTCAGAAGAAGTGAGTAACCCTCTGCTGTCTGTAATTACTGACCGTGCACTGGACAGGAAGAAGCTTCTAGATTTCAGATAAACATCCTCTGATTCTTTATTGTGCGTCGTGTGCTAAGACTCCTACAGAACAGATGGGAGGTCATCAGGATGGAAACATCGTTTGGTTTAGTTGGCTTTAGTTGAAAAGTAATTTCTATATTGTTGTCATGCTTTGAGAGTAAACCTGGATTTACAGGTGCTGAAATAAATCTCTGTTCTTGCATGAACCTGGACTTTTTCCTCATTTCTGTAAGCGATGTGACGTGCTCTGAAACACACATCAGATATGTGAGCTGGCTACTACCTTGATTGATGTTATGCACATGTTAGTTCATAGCTGTTCAAGAAATTTGGATATGAAACTGGACACAGAAGACTGTTATCCTAATGCACTTCAACAACCACTACCAGGTCCGCGTGTGTCTCATCCACATCCCAAGGGCTGTTTTTATTTTAGTACCGACATACGAAAACAAATGGAGAAAAGTTCCCTTATTAAAAGCAGACAAAAAGCAGAATTCAGTGACCAAGTGAGCGGAAATAAAAAACCCCAAACATGTTCCCCTTCATATGACAATGAGCACACTACCAGAGGACATCAACCGCACGTTTACTGGCTCTTATCAAAACTATAGCAATGGAGTTGACATGCAAGCTTGTAGAGTATATAAAACAACAACTTTAAGCCGTGATTAGTTAAGATTCAGATTCACATATTGTTGTTGAAACTTGGTCCAGAGTAATTTTTCTCAACCTAGTCCAACTGAAAACTTTCCACAAGCACAGGCAAAGCTCACCCAATGCTCAGCTTCTTAAAATCAACCCATTCAGCAGTTCATTCACTCCCAGCCTGCATGTGAACATAGCCAGTGCCAGCTGCAGCTCGTGGGACATCACACGCATTATTCACTTTAGTTAACACTGCGCTCAGCTATCCACAAGTGAAGGTTTGGCAGCAGCTACAACGACACACAGTCAGTAAAGGGAACACTCGGGCACCAGACAAAGGTGGACAGCCTCAAGGAAGCTTCGCAGATGAAGAACAAGGTACGGTACCGGTAGAGCAACACATTTAATCAGTGTTAAAAAAAAAAAAAAAAAAAAAAAAGGATAAAAAAATCATTTTCCTAGAAAAATATATCGTTAAATACACAAGACATGCATGTTAGAAATATATGATGGACCAAAGACAGAACTTCTGCAACAACCACAAGCAAAGAAAAATACACGGTTCACCCTGTATTATCAGCATCAAACGTTCAACTTTTGCTGTTAAAATTAAATTCAAGTTTCTTTTGTATCTGTTCAACACTTCATTGTTCAAATGGGCAAATGACAACAACAAAAAAAAAAAAAAAGAGACAAAACCAGGATTGAATCAAAGTCTGATTGTTCATCGTTTTCTCTCCAGCGCAAAGATGATTTTGTTGATTAATCAATAAATCCACTGACAGAAGAATAATCTGTAAAAATGTTAAAAAATTTGCTGGTTAGAGATGAAACCTTTGAGGATTTGGTTGCTTGTATCAGTTTCGCATTTCAGCTGACTCTACAATGAATTTCAAGACATCACGTTGAGCTCGGATGACTTGTGATAAGCATTTATAAACAGGTCTGAAAGCTTATAGACTACTTCCTATCACTGTATTGATCAGATGCAGCCCGACTTCTGCACGATATGATTGTTAGGTTATGAGTCACACCAAGTGTAATAATATGTATTATCATTATCTTCCTTTTCTTGACTGTTCAGGCAGTGGAGCGCTGTGACTCACAGCTGAAGTTAAAAACATAACTTTAAACTTGGAGCCACATTTCAGATAAACTCTCTAAAACCTCTAAAGCACAGCACCTGGAGCTGTGGAGTGCTGATGGTTTGAAAGGGAAAAGCAAAGAAAGAGGGCATGATGTGTCTGTGGGCTGATTGTCTGGACTAATCTATGGATGCCATTTGTTTTCCGATTGATTCCTCTCCATCGTTTCTAACATAAGCCACTACAGATATGTTGCAATGCTCTCAACATGACAGCACAGATCTGATGTACACCGTACCGATACGATTCACAATCACAGGGAAATACAACTCCACACCACAATCATGTGCTATCAGGATTCAAAACTGAACGCATGCGGTCTGCTTGCCTTAAGTTGCTAAAACGTAAAGGATATGTTAGCAAAAACATGAACAGAAACCAAATATATATATAGAATTTGTCTCCATTTTTAAAACATTTGTATTCAAAATACATTAATTCCTTTTTTTTTTTTCAAGTCAAACCTATGAAATTGTCTTTGGTCGAGAAAAATATCTTAAAATCTACTACAGGCTATAAATGTAACTGTACAGGAATGAAACACAAACGTACTCAAGATCATGTAACTGATCAAAATGGGGAAAGCTGATACCAAGTATCCAATCATTTACATTTGGAGTCTTCCAAATAGTTAAAGTGCTTCTGCATTATTCCCTCAGCATTTAATGTGAAAGAAACATCCATCAAAGTAAGGCAGATCGGTTTCATCTACTCAACTGTCCTCTGAAAATATATACACATTTGTTCTGAAGAGCAAGGACACTCGAAGAGTAGAGAAAGAGAAAAGGGGCACAAACAGAGGTCGATCCTCCCGAAAGATGATGATTATCAATCAACTCCAAAGACAGATGTCAGAGCTAAACCTTAAAAGACTGGGAGAGCATCATCATCATCACAGCTGTTGATATAAAACTGGGTGAATAAAAAAATTAGCAGCCTATTCACACACCATCTCATGATGCCTTTTCCACACAGCTGTGGATGTAAGAGAGGACATAAATTAAGACAAGGACAACGGTCTCTTTATAAGGGACCCGCAATGCAGAGGAGGGGGGGTGTGTGTGTGTGTGTGTGTGAGGCAACGCACTGCCAAAGAAAACAACAACACCTAAAGGTCCATTCATTTCGAGGACCGAGGAGAGATCCTGGGAAAGCTCACAAGCTCGTCCTGGTTCTTGCTCTCAGGCCGTCACTGCTGTAGTGGATTCATGACGTCTGGAGATCAGGGTGTATCGTTCGTTCTTCTCCTGGACACACGGTGGGCACTCTCACTGGGACCACTCCCCGGGCTCCTTCCAGTTCTCTGTGGTGTACGGATATCTGCTGGTGTGGCAGTTTCAGGGCCACACCGCCCCACCCTGGTTAAGAGGTTTTCCCTACTATGGGGTTGTCCCTGAAACAGAGAGGACGACAAAGATGGGTGCCTGTAACAATACAGTATGTTTTACAGTACACATGCAGTAACAGCAGTCCAGGCTTACAGGCTCCCATACTGCGCCGTGGTGTCGCTCCTGATGTTGTGCTGCCTCTGAAGTTCCTCCATGATGTTTCGGAGCTGTTTGAGTGTCTGAAAGGTCTCTTTGGGTTCCTGAATGGTGAACTTGGAGTACTCCTCCTGGTCCCGCTGAGGGCCCTGGTACACTGCCATGCTGGCACATGCATCTGCAGAGAGGAAACACATCATTACACGGTGCAGCTCCAGGCCTGGGTTGTAATGGAGCAGAGCTACTTTGTGAGACCTGTTGTCTGACCACATTGGAAATCAGAAGCGTCTCTCCGGGAAGGCGTTCATCATGTTGTTCATGTGAACAATAAAGTGTGTCGAGAACTGTTTTTCATTCCTTACGTGTTTCACGGAGAGCCCCTGTTGTGTAAAGGATGGCGAAAGAGATCTGAGAGAGAGAAGTGAAACCCTGGATCCTTTCTCAAGTGGGTGTGAATGCCAAATTGTCGGTTTCCCAAAGTTACAGAGATGATCGGACACGGACCGAGCCCTAATAATCTAACATGAGAAATTTGTGGGCAGACGGAGTTTCTGAAACTTTTCTACCCTCCGACAGGCACTTCTGACAGAGTATACCGGCTCCTTCTGTATCAGGATAGTCGTACATTTGTGTTGTGTTGCTCCTCTGTCGGTGCTGGCCGCAGATATGACCTGTTTTGATTGGCCAAATGTGTATATTTTCATACACTGTTTCCCAGTTTTAGGGAGAAAAATGCGATTGGACATGTTCACATAAGATGGGTCTGTAATGCAACCAACTTCACATCTTGACTGTTTTGTTGACTTTTTGCCTTCATGGACTCCAAGAAGAAGCTGTTATGATACAGCAGCTGATAAGGATCCAAATAAACAAACTTCAGTGAGAGAAACAAGAGCTCAGAGTTGAGGGTCTAAGGACAGAGGCCTCTCGAGGCAAATTTGTGATATTTGGCTAAATAAATAAAATTGACTGGACTTGACTTACCCAGAATACGTAGATGTGAACACCCTCAAGCAAGCTTACAACTGAAGGTCGGCACTTTTACTGCACACTCATGACTTCATTGCTAATCCATCATGCTGGAGTTTAGTGAAAGCCATAAAACACATGTCACAGATGTGGTAATACATACCCATACTGTGCATAAATCACTATTACAGCTAATGGTTTCTAGTGATGCACTGCTCCAAGAACCAAACAGCATTCTGAGGCAGTTTTTGTGACATCTGACGACAAGTGGAATTATCACATGGTGCTTGTGCTAATAAACAGACTCATTACTTCATGAACAAACACTCACCCTCCATGTTCTGGAGCTTGGTATCGTTTGATGAAAGGAGGGAGAAAATTCTCTCGGTTTCCCGGTCACAGTCGATGTCCAGCTGCAGGTTGGCCAGCACGCTGCTGAAACGGGAGACGACAAAAGCGTAAGGAGATCTCATCCAGGTGTGAATAGCAGAGAGAAGGACGTAAAACGTTCATTTGGCTGTTGGCTGCTAGATGTTTCTCCTGTGAGCTCCATGTACTGAGCTTGTGAAATGACGTAATAATAATAATTTCGCAGTCTACAGTTGTTTATCACCTTTTGTGTGCATGTGAAAAAAATTGTATGCACATATCTGAGTGTGTGAATTTGTAAAATAAAAAAATAAAAAAAGTTTTGTGAATGTGTAGCTGTGTAAATATTTTGTACATGTGTGCAATTATTCCTGCACAAATTTAAATTCCACATCCACAAAATATTTCTACAAACTCTAAGAGGCGGACACACAAATGTCCTATCTGTTCATGTGACACTGAAGTATACAAGCTACAAGCTACGAGTTAAAGCATGAATTCTGACCCTGTTTTGACGCTGATAAGCCAATTAGCACGTTGCTAGGTTGGATTTCTTTAGTAAGAGTTTTACAGCAGCTGCCTTAAACACATCTGGGAAGACGTCTGTTTGCAGAGACGCATTTATGATCTTCAGGACATTTCAGGATTTGAAACACTGTCAAACACCTGCTTTAAAAACATGCAGTAGGAACAGGGTCAACACATGAGGTGGACTAAGTCTTGCAGAGCTCAGTTAATGGAATACAGGTGAATTTTCCCATAATTACATCTGTTACATCTGACAAGGTTTGTTGCGGTCATCTGTGTTGACCTCAGCAGCAGCAATGCCAGCTCTGATTGAGGTTATTTTGTTATTAAATATTTGAATATATTACAGTGAACTGGGAGCCCAGTTTTCCTGATATGAATATTCACATCTCCATTCAGGATTAATCTGTTAAATTTAATGACATCGAGTGTGATAATCTCGGAGAATTTCTGCATAAACACAGATTAATACCTCAGTGGCCAACACAATGTAATGATGAGCACTGGTAATTCTGCTTTGAATTACCGAGGTCACTGTAATCAAACAGAGCTGGAAAAGTAGATTGAAAAGCCCCAGCAAGGCCAAACGCTGGTCTCTACAGTAATGAGCATCTGCGGGGTATTTTCTGATTATTTCATGCTTTAGCACAGCACGGTAATCACACAATTATCCAATGAAGTTTGGTTCCTACAGAGCTTCCTGGACACGTTCCTACAGTGGAAAAGGGCTATATGTCAAATGTTTAAACTGAAGGAGAAGTTGCTTCAGTACTGTGCATGTGCATGCATGTTGATGAACACGTGGAAAACTGATCGGTTTATGCCAACAGACACGAGTCCTTTACAGCTGCTGTAAAACAACCCACATACATGTATTTTGCCATTTTAGAGAGTTTCTATCTTTTTCTACACAACATGCCTGTTATCATGACTCGCAGCTCTACATGGTTGGTCAGATTTACCACTAGTGGCAGAATTTCAAATCAGCAGTGGGCTATTTAATAAAGTGTTTATTGTGAATTGCAACACATTCCACAAAAACAATCATTTCTAGAGGATATAATTTGTGTCCTTGTGGTAGTGAGGATGTGGGCAAAGACTCACGTTGTGCAGGGCTTACAGCCCGGTGCATTGTTACTCTGGCTTTTGCAGCACTGCCAGGCTCCACTGGTGTAATTTGATGGATGGAAGGTGGCCAGGCGCCCCTCGTTGCAGCGACTGACCTGGCCCAAGACCTCCATCCACTCACTGGCTTCTACACAGTTTCCTGCTTGCACATACAGAGGCTTCTCAGAGTGGACCACCTGAAACATCTGGCACAGCAGAAACAGAGAGCCAAGGCACAGCAGCGTTACAGCTTATCAATTATCCAGGTGATTTCTACAGTTACAGGTAAAAGACTAACAAACTATGCTTACAATGAGAGCAGCCCTGAGATGTGTGATTCATATAACATTTGTCCTGTAACAACTTGGGATTCATTGGGCCTCACGCTGCAACATTTTCTTACACTTGTCTTATATTTCCCCTTAATTTGCTGTTGAGAGAAAAAATAAGACAAGTGTAAGGAAATAAAATCCTAAGAAAGTGGTTTGACATGAAAATGGAAGCAAAAAAAAAAAAAAGCATATTGCCCAAGTCAAGCGCTCCATGATGAGAACTGGAGGAGGTCTAAAAGCATTGCCCTCGGCGATATGAAACGGCTCAGCTGCCATTCATCCGTCTCATCAAATAGATCTGTTTAATCTCTAAAAATGTCTTCCCTGCATAAGGCCTGGACGGCCAAAGCATCAAAGAGCAGTATGCGTGCTCTTCAGAGGCTGAATGCACGCAATATCACCCAAAGATTTTTATAGTGTTCATTGGGACCAATAGTATTTTTTTAGCCCACTAATTTAATAACCCAATCATTGTACTTACTGTGAAACATAGTCATCTAAAATCAGCTATATGCATCTTTATTTTCATTATTTTATGCATTTTTAAAACTTCTAATTCAAAACTCGTGTTTCCTGGGGCTGGAAAACCAATTTGTGAACTGTGAGAGTGCTCTCTTAAAATTTTCTCTTACCTAAGAGAAGAGCAAAAATGAGACTAGACCTGCTGGCAGGTATTAACAGGTTCAAAGCATCTTGCACAATTCACTTGGCGGCCCGTGGACACAATGCAAGTCACACCTGCAGGCCAATGGGCAGGATGCAAGTCGCACATTGAGAGCAGCACAGATTGGAAAGACAGAAGATCAGTTTGTATACTTGGCCCCCAGCCCCCGTGGGTTCGGACCCCTGAAATCATTGGTGAATCCCAGAAATCAATAGACACGGACAGAAATAAGAGGGAATCTGTTTTGTATATATATATCTTCCTGCATGGGCCCATTGTGCTTCACATTACAACTCGTCCATGTCTGAAATGCTTCCAGATGATGTGTTTAAGGTTTTCCAGGTGTGACAAACAAGCTCCAAACTGAAATCCACGCCGTAAACGCTCATTTAGCAGGGGTTAAATAAATACTCATGAGACGACCAAATACAGCATTTCTGTATTTGTTAGTTTTAAGTCATGGAACTGGCTGGAACAGACGTTTTCGTAACAAAGGGGCCAAACAAGTGTTGATTGAGCATCTGTGGGGAACTGGCTTACATTTTTGCGGTTAAAGGCACTTTCATCCAGTTTCTCCACCGCCTGGATATTTTTGACATTGATGATGCAGAGGGCCTCTTTCCCTGGAGAGCAGAAGTGTTATGTTAAAAATATGTCAAGCATAATACACAATGATACTCAGTATACTGATCCCTTAGTCAACCTTCGTGGTTGTTGGAGGTCTTGTAGCCGCAGTGTCTCAAAAGCCTTATGGGTCTGTTTGCAAGTTGAAATACAGTAATTTCTTCTGCTATGGGTCTCTTAAACAAACATTAACAAAAGATGGAGTTTGCTGATATTGTAAAGTAGTGTGGGATCATGGGAGTTGTTGTCTCCATTGTCAAACAACCACCATTGCAGAAGAAAATGAATAATCTTGCTCCATCCCGAGTGAGACATACAAACTATAGTAAACAACAGAGGGGCCAGCTAAATGGTTCGCTAACTTCCTTCCTCACTATCTGATGTATCATCTGCTGTTTCCTACGTTTTCCCAGAAGTTACAGAAACTAGAGGCGCTAAACGGGATATGAGCTCATTGACAGGCGACCATGTGAAACACACCATTAGTTTGAATGAAATTTTGGATTTCTCTGGGTTCTGTTGGAAACATTTGGGGTAATGTAAGTACACAGCTCAGCAAAATACACAACATTGGTCTTGTTGTTTTTAGACATATTAATGCAGAAATGTTACATGTACCAATGTGTGATGTGTCAGACCCTTATGCACCACCAAAATGATGTTGAGAAACTATCAAATCTAATCTTGGTTGTGGGTATTTTGACTGTGTAGATTGTACATTTAGACTGTATATCTTAAAACATTAGCATTTGTATGTACAGTGTACTTCTTTGTTTAAGCGACACGTGTATGACACATCTTGTGGAATAATACTTTACCTCGACCTTGACTCATGTCATCAATCGGTCGGGACAAGGTTAACACACACTTTATCAACTTGTGACCCCACATTTTCTTGGAATGACACAGTCCATAAACCTATCACGCAGAGAAGAGGTACAAGCTCTGCTCTCATCACAAGTGTTAACTATCTAGATGGTCACTTTGAGACATTTACATACAATATAACATTGCTAACATCTGAACTTTTGGCATGAAACCCAACCAAACTGGCACCTCCACTATGAGTTGCATCTGAAAAGTCTTGACTTTGGCTCCATCTGGTGGTTATGAATGATACTGTGATAGAAAGCAGAGCATGTGGCTGTCTCCTGATGAAAATATGTTTGTGTTGGAGTTAGAGATGATAGAAACTGTTCTCACCTTTATGTTTGTGGTAGGAGAGCTCCCTGTTGGTCACTCTGAGCCATCTCTTCTTAAAGTTTCTCTTGCCGAGGCGTCTTCTCCCCTGGCCACGTTTCTGTACCTCCCTATAACACACACACACAAGACTGAGACTCCATTTTATTTTGAAGTAGCTGAAGCTTTCTTTAGCCTTTGTTTCTGATGTCAACAACTATCAACTCACTGAAACAATAAGGTCTACAGTGCGTAAAGATGTCAACATTTTTGTAGAGATGAGCAGTAAAAGAAGCAGCAGCCGCCTGATTCTGATCCTGGACACGCTCATAATGAACACTCACCCTTCCTTGAGAACCACTGCGTCCTCCAGCCCGCTGGACTCCTTGCTTACATTAGAGGAGATCTCATCAAGAAACTGGAAAGAAGGATGGACGATGTCACCAGCGCTAACCATTTGAAATGATAAATAAATGCATAAACGTTGACACTCGATGGACTTTTGAGTATATTAGAAAAAAAATACCTTTTTAACTTTTTCGATACATTTGTCTTCCTGGAATGATTTGAAGAAGTCATACATGTAGGTTTCTTTGAAACTAGACTGCAAAAGAGAAAAAATAAAGACTTAAATCAACATGACGCAGATATTAAATCCTGCATTTGATAATGTTTGATGACAGTTACACACTTCAGACAGTAGACTGTATTTAACACTATTCTGCATTCTTAATTCAGGCCAGAATATAGTTTCATCAGTCACATAAATGCCTTTATCAACTGGCTAGTCAGACTTTCTCATCTTTACGGTTTATCTTACCAGTTTTTTTGACAAACTACCCCAGCTGCCCAGAGTCTGGATTGTTTTTGAGATCAGTGTGAGTGTGCGGGAAATCTCGGGATCCTGGAATCAAAGACAACGTACAATGACAACAGTGTGGGCCACATGTGACTGTGCTCTCCAGAACATCAATTTAACGGTGAGTTGTTGTTCCAGGGCCATGCACTTACAGGATGGTGGGAACGGAGTTGGAAGGAGTGTGGAGAAAGAACAGCGACAGCAAAGAAGCGCAGGAACACGAAGCTGCTAACGGCTGAGTATTGAACATGTGGATCAACTGTAGAGAGAAAGAACAAGCTAACAACTGATTCAAAACAAGCTCATTCAAATAAATTAGGGAGTCTTATAAAGAAGACGGAAAAACAACAGGAGATGACATTTAACTATCGCTGTTTTCTGAGCATGAATAATTATAATTCTTGTATGTAGAGCTATAGTAAAAGCCTTCCTCAGGCCAAGTGGCTGTATAAATGCCACGGTAGCCTCTCATATAGGCTGTAGAATTTACCTGGGAAGCGTTTGCAGGCCAAGTGTCTTAGTGACCTGAAGACATCGCACATAAGTGGAGGACAGCTGGAACTGGACTGGGTAATGGAGGAAAAGACTTTCTGGACATAACCCTGCAGGTTCTCCTGCAGAGGGAACAAAAACATGACTTTACATCCATTTGATAAAGAGAGAAAAACAATATCTTGATTGTAAAGACCATTGAAAGTCCTATTTACATGTGTACTGCTACCCTGAACTTTTTGCAGATACATATAGTCCTGATATAAGACAAAAATAGTCATCATTATGGATGAGTCCTCCTCCAGCACACCCTACCCGGAGGCCACCCTCGCCTCAACCAACACAGAAATTCCAGTAATTGAAAACACATCTGATACAAAAAATTTCCTGTTGCGTGTCACATGTGTCAAAGGGCAACTCTGGACAATGTCTGGACATGATTCTCCTCAGATTATCCACAGTTCATTTGTGAAAACGGCTTAAGACACAGTGAAAGAAAATATGGAAAGAAATGTTATTTTATGACATATAATTGTGTATAAATTTAATGTAGCAGCAGAGGATAGCCCCCCCTATCAGCCTGAGGGGGCCTTCAAAGGAGGTTAGGCTCATGTGTTTATAAGGATTCATATGAGACGCGTGTATTTACCTTGTTGACCTCCACGTTGTCACCTTCCTTTAGTTTAACAGGGTCTATCTCACATGTTTTGTTGGAGTCACAGATCTTTGGACAGAAAAAAACAAAAACAATTAGGGTCAGAACTAATGTATGAATGAGGAACTGACAAAGTGTACGACTTTGTGTTGTGTGTATCATATCATGACTGTGAGCTATTTAGAGGATATTCTTGAAAAAATGGTCGATGCAGAGCCCTTTAAGAACTCCAAACCAACCAATTGCATCTGCACATCTGCTTCTTCGTAGCGGAAAGGCAGCTGTTCAAGTTGAGTTTTCCATACTGACCTCAGTGACTCATGGCACGCTCTGCCATCTATTCTGGATGTGTGTGTGTGTGTGCGTGTGCGTGTGTGTGCATGTGCATGTCTGTCCATGTTACTCATACCTCATCTATTACAGGCTTCAGGGTAACCGCCAGGTAATTCTTTCCCACAATCTTCATCATGTCATCAATGCAGCGTGTTGCCAGTGAGTTGCCACGGAATATAGTGTTAGCCTCCCTGTAAGGACACAGAAATGTTCCACCAACATCAGTCACACATTATGAACATTTTAACCATGTATTCTGACAAAAGATCATTTCACAGTTATTATAGTTTTTGTTAATAGTTTTGGATAATTCTTATGAAAGAACTCTTTGTGCTTTGGCAAGAAGGGTTTGACAGCCCAGCCCAGTTTTTCAAAGGAAAAAAATCTCTGTTTTTCTGATTGACGTATTATTTTTGTAGTAATGGATCATTCCTTCTTCAATTTCAGCATCTGGGTATGACATTTTATGCATGTTTATGCACCGGCAGACGGCTTTACAAGTTTACCAAAGTGAAAATGAAGGTGACATGTAGATTAACCAGACTCCTCCTTCAAATGCAAATGTGAAATTATATTTCAGAGCTGGTTCCTGTTTCATATTTAGCTTTAGTTACATTAATAGAGGAACTGAAGGCTTTATGCATAGGAGAACTAACAGTATGGACCATGGCATTTATCTGTATGCATGTGTGTACATGTCTACATGTCACTGTGTCCCTGTGCTGTACTGTAGGTATACATGTGTGAGAACTCACTGAGTGTTGTCCAGCTCTAGCGCCGCCACAGCAGAGACAAAAGGCACAAAGCGATTGTGGTGGAGCAGCAGTCGAACCATGGGCAGTACAGCCTCATATCGCTCTCTGTAGATGTCCCCCAAGATGTGTGCTGCTGACGCCGAGATGGGCTGAAGGAGGCAAAGAGAGAGAGAGGAAAATGTACAATTGTGTAAGCGCTTTAACAGGTTTTCCCTCCATCTTACTGTCCCCTGAACCATTGTCTTACCTTCACATCTGGGGACTTGAGCAGCAGGTTGCAGAGTGGTGTGTAGCAGGCAGATGGCAGCACCGTGTCTTCTATGTAGGTCAGCTTCAAACGCAAGGATCCCAAATCATCAGACTTGGACTTGCTGCCGTTCCCTTTGGGCTGGAGGAGATACCTGTGAGACCGCAGGAAGAGAGACACCATCTTACTGAGCTGTGTGGAAAAACAAATACTCTTCAGTGTTATAATTAACCAGTCTCCTAAGAAATGGAGCCTAATATTAAACTAGGTAAAGCAAAGACATACAAAACAGGACACAGTCTAGCTAACATTACACAAGGCGAATAATCAGCCAAATAATTTGAAGTTTACTCCTGCTTAAGAAAACAGAGGCAGATGGCTGGTCCTGCTGTATGCTCAACACCTCAGAAACAAACTGTACCAGTTCTTACAGGCAAAGAAAGGCAGCTAAATGAAAAATGGAGAGTACTTGTGCATGAGATTTAAGATCCCAAAGCTTATTTTGGTTCCCCCCCCAAGAAAAAGCTATCAGTCAAAATGTTGTCAAACGGAGAGTCTTAGTGAGCCTTTAACCTTAGCCTTCTGCATTAAATCCTTCCTGTATATGCTTTAAAATCAGACAGCCATCTTTGCTATTAGCTTCTTATTTTTCCAGCTGCTTTAACAGTCCCAGTGAACTGGATAACTTCTGCTTAAAATCAAAGGATTTGTCAAATAGCGAACTTTGTTCAAGAGAATATAGCTCACAGTTCTGGTGCATGCACGTCTCTCTAAAAGCCAACAGGTGGAGCAAAACACAAAATCATTAATGGCAGAGTTGAACTGCAATGCTTCAACAGCTGCAGCTACATACTGAGGGTTTGTCCATAAGCTGCCTGTGTAATCATGGTACACGGGCAAAGAGACGTTTCTCTGAACAAGTCAGATCACCTGTACTGATTTCACGAAGCTGAATAGTTCTTATGTGTGCAACATGGACGACTTCCAGCATAAACACAGGACATGAGGTACTGCCACCATGCAAAAAGCCACCCACGCACTCAACTCACAGCCCTCATGTACTAACAGATTGCTATCTGGCATAATCCCACATCACCTACACTGACGCAAAGCTAGGAAACACCCACACAATGGAAAAACTGCTGAACGGTGAGAAATCAAGGAAGATTTTTCAAGTCACCGTGTAACAGAAAGGAAAACCTAAGAGCTCGAGGTGTCCTGATGAATAAGACGGACGGAGATCCTGAGCAGAAAGACTCCAAGAGCAACAAGCTGCCAAGTGTAGAGAACGTATCTGGTAAAGAGGAAGGTGACTCGACCATGACATCAGAGTGACAGTGTCTGTGTCAGTTCAGTTCATTGCCAACAATGTGACACATTAATTAAGAAACAAACACATCAGAATTTGTCAAGGATAGAAGAAGAAATCCTGGATTTTTCTCCATCAGTGCCCTTTATGTTTCCACAATCCCATAAGATCTACTGAAGAAACAGTGTGCTGCAGAGGTCTTCTAGTCTCCCATCTTCCCTGGAAATCTAAAATGGGCCTCTTCGTTTTCAGCCATGGCAGTACATGAAAGCCTTGGCCTTGGATATTCAGATTTATACCAGACATAAGCACAATCTACCCCAGATGCTGTTAGAAAATGTCCAGACTGCTTCATTTTTTCTGTTTGTTTTCGACTGTCATTCATACTCCTCATGTTTATGTTACAAGCTAAGATGCTCATAAAATAACAATATATTATAATAATGTACAGGACTTAAATCAGATAATAACGAAGCATGATTTGTACTTTGTAAAGTCTAAATGGAGTCTGAATAAAAGCTGTGAACAGTTAATGGTCCGGGTGGAAAAGACAAGTGGAAAAAGAAATGGAGGTTTGGGAAAATAAAACACTTTCTTTCTGATATCTAAATGGATTTTTTGCTGTTTATCCTCAGTGGACACTGGAGATCCACCACCACAGTAAAGAGTGAGCTCAGCAGATTGTACCACTGTGTGTGTACAATGTCTGTGTTTCGACTTGACTGAGGTATGACTCAGAGAGAAGTGCTCTGACGTTCGTACCAAGTTGTGTAAATCGTGTGACAGGAGGGGGAAAAAGAAAAAAAAAAAAAAGCAGAAATATGCTGTTTGTATCAGTTCAGACCATATTATGTGTTCATACCTCAAGAATACATTTGTACTTGTTTACATTCATAGCGGACACTAAATGCCGGTCCTTACCAGGCTTTGTGGATGTGGTTATCTCGCAGGATCTTGAATGGGACCCGCGTCTCCCCAAGAAACACATCCTGAGCCAGATTCTCACTGTTCCACAAATCAACTCTGCAAAGGTAAAGGATGGGAACTGAAACACGCATTTCATCTGTGAATGTAAACCATCAAACTACACGTCCATCAAGCCAGACACATTTATTTGTTGCTGTGTGTGTTCGGCACAAACACATAACCACCCAAGTCCAATATGACAAAAAGAGACTAAATAATGTCACTACTGAGTGGTGCTTACCTGCTTGGTGCATGAAAGTCAATACAATACCCGTGCAATGACACCACCTCAAATCCAAACCTCAAAACCATGCATGTGTGTTTACCTTTGAATCTGTCTAGTCTTACCCAGTGAGCTATGAGTCCACTGTGATGGAAGCCCCACATATCCTTAACCAGAAACCAAGGCTCTCTATCAGTAGTCAGAACACACCAGATCTAAATTCACTTTTTTTGTCCTCAAGTTGTTAAGAAATTATTTTTCTTCTGTCAAGACGATAGTGGGGAAACGACAAAGAGAGGGAAAGAGGGCGAGAGAGAGAGAGGACTCACAGAAAGTGAAACAAAGAGGCGAGAGAAAAAAAAACAACCTACTTGATCTCAAGTTTTTCAATGTCTTCCTCTTCCACTTGGAAATGAGACTTTTTGGAGTAGCTGCTGGACCGTGTGACCTGAGGATGAACATGTCAAGGCTTATTTGCAGGCTTACTTATGCAAGCAGTGAGGTTTTTCTTACAAGTAACAGTAATGAAACCAACAGACCATTTGAAAGCCATGATGTGGTTTGACAGCATAACATTTCAGAATTTACCTCAAAGAAGAAGGTCTCTTCAAAATGAGGGTTGCTGGTTTTCTTCTTTACCTTCGTTTTCTTTTGGTCAGACCTGAGGAGACGCATTACAGAAACGCTGATACTTAAAAATTTCCCTACTGATCATCAGCAAAACCACTATTTTGTTTACAGCTGCCGTCTCTTTTTAGATTCTGCCATTTTTTTCTAAATTCATACTGAGGAACATTTAAAAAATTCTGTCTTTTTTTATTCTGTGATCTGAAAGCTTGTTACAGCTTTTGTAGGCTTTCCTGAGATTAGATGATTAAAATCATTATAGCCTTAGCCACAGTTTCCTTCAGTGACTACAGTTTGGTGCAAAGTGGATCAAAGCTATCACGTACTTCTTAGCTACCCTCCATTGGCTCAGCCCGTTTCAGAACTGACTTCGCATTTTATTGTTAAACCTGCAATAACTGATTTTTTGGCCACATGGAGAACATTATTTTGAACTTGACACCAGTCAAGTAAGCAGCATATTCTGCTTGGATATTCTGAATTAGGCCTTAAATGCAGCATTTTTCAATAAAGACATGGGATATGCCGATATTATTTGGGCTATAGGAACATTGTTATCACATTCAGAAATGATTTAACTGCTGTTTTCAACACACAGCTTTGTGCCTGCTTACAGTCAGCTCTGTGCATTGCCTAGCCAACAGTATGCAAGGCTGGGGTGGAGATGCATGCACAAAAGAAAGGCCTGCATTTCTGAAGGAGAAACACACCTAGTTTTACACATTGTGAAGACTTGGATGCAAGCAGGTTTTGGATATGCAAAAATATAGGATCAGAGACCTTTTCAAGAAAGTGGTTGACTGAATGAAAGAGATATGTGTGTTAATTAATAACAGCTGTATATTAATGGGGATAGTAGTGGAATATTCATTTGCATTAACCATGTTAACAGCTTAGTGCCACTCACTGAATTATCTGACAGGAAAAACTGCATAATGTTCATTTGAGGAAATAAAAGGAGTGAACAACAATTCCATGCCTAAAACATGCAAAGAATATCACAACACATTTGTATGTGTGTTTGTTGTTATGACATCCCGGCTCTCTTTGGTGTAAGTGTAGCATTCAGAGTTACCTGGCAGGTCCAACGAGTGACACAGTGGCATAGGGGTCACAGTTCTGCCCGCTGATCAAAGGCAGTCCCTGGCACTCTATTATTCTAGAGGAGGTTACAAGGAAAGAGGGAGGGACATGATTAATACAATCAGTGTGCCAAATCGGTGTACTTTACCAGTTAAAGTACTAATCAGAAATATTTTTTATTTACATAGTTACAGATTAGCAGCAATCCAGCCATCTAAATGTTACCGCGAAGCTAATCATCATGTGACAATACTTTCTTTTTCCCGAGCAGTTGCAGATAGAGTGACTTAAGAGTCACCCAGACCTTGAGAGGGATTAACTTTCGACACTGTGTCTTGAGAGCATAAATGGTAAATAATTTCTTGTTGATTCAACAGATGCCTCAGTGGAAATGCTATTGCTATTAACTCTCTATGGTCTGCATTAGTACATATTACAATGTGGAAAAAAAAAAAACATCTTTCAGATACAATGGATGTTTCCACAGACACCTACTTAACAGACATTTTAGACCTTTAAAAACAAGTTTTGTGTCAATGTGTTGCCTGCAGGTCACATAAATGTATCACTATGGAACAGGTAACACATCAGATTGACAGAGGGTGGGCATCACCTTCAACAAGTTTAAAGACAAATTACCTAAAAAAGTCATGTAATAGCTCATTAAAAGATAAATATATAATTTCATTGCATCATCATTATCTCTTTTCTCTCGCAAAAACATGATTAAGCTAGATGTAAACTCTGCTTTTATAGTACACAAATTATGAGAGAGCGCAGCACCGAGGCGGCCATCTTGATAGAGTTAGTACCCTAATCAGAATCAGGCATAACTCATGCATAGATGCACAGAAAATAATACTTTTAAACACCACTAACGCTGTTGATTAATGTACTTACTGTATTAAACTAACATTACACGGTGTAATATATGTTTATTTCTATTTATTGGGTGCTCCCACATTGATTTATGTCTGATAGTGTTGTATTTTTCTGTTGCCAAAAAAAAAGAAAAAAAAAAAAGAAAAGATAAAAAAAGAAATTGGTCATGATGTCTGGAAGCAACATTGGCCACAGAAGGCTGACATATTGCTATGAAGTTGGTGGCAATTCAAAACGATTTTCTACGTTTCATTCTTGTCCAGTTGATCAGTTTTCAGGTTTGCTTAATCTGGCATTAATTGTCGAGATCACTATCTAAAACCGTCCCTGCTGCCAAGCCCTCGATTCTCACAGACACCATCATCAGACTGTCAACAATACAAAACAGCACCATGCACTGATAAACTGCTGCTGCAGCCTCCATTTAGAAGTCGTGCTTTGCCCTCATGTTTGGCTCGTGTCACGCAGAGACCACTGCTTTTTTCACAGGTGTTTTAGGTGACAACAAACAGACACTGTGGGTACACTAAACAGGATGTGGCTGCTAAGCAGGAGTCACTTGAGAATAAGAATGAATTCAGCCCATCACTAAGTGAAGCCAGAGGGAGAAGCCAAGCAGAGCCAATGTCAGGATGTTTGTGTATCATCTTCCAGGGTGTCATGACATTACTCCCTATAGTCTCCTTTGCATCTCTTTCTTAGCCCCATCTCACTCCGCTCGGACCATCTCTGGTAACCAATCACACTGCAACAGGAAAATAGAGGTATGCAAATAACAAGCTTAACATTGTGATTTTAACTTTGCAGCGGAGAAAAAAAAAAAAAGCCTGCAGCGTTCATCATATATATATATATGGTGAGCGCTGACGGTGAGCAGGTGACAGTTTAAGCAAACAATCCGAGTTGCACAGTGAATGACGGCAGCAAAAAACCACAGCGGTTGCAGTGTGAGAGGCACAGGCTTCCTGCTCAGATGCCATCACTTCCACCTGATTACCCTGCTCTCCAAGTATGAATGGGAGATGCAAAACAACATATGTAAACAGCATGAGGCCTAAAATGCACACACACATACTTGTACGTGCACTTTATGTCGTCAACCTGATGCTTCAATGAGCACTTGCTTTTGAGCAGACCCTCGCCCCGTGTCATCATTTCTAACAGTTTGTGCTTGTGACAACTTTTTTTTTTTTTGCTAAATATTCTTATTGAACAAACAGTGAGAGAGCACTTACATGTTAAACCTATCAAGAAATAAGGCTCTTTATCCATCTCCTCAAACCCTCCATGTACACTGCTGACTGTTATTGTGGTACAGAACAGCTGATCATCCACTTCAGTGTGTAATGAGAGAAAATAAGGAAACAGAAGCCAGAAGGATGTCTTATGAGGGGCTGCTTTTTGCCAATACTGATATTACAATATTCTCAATGTTAAGTGGCTCAGTGTCCAAACATTGGGTCTCAAGCTTCTGCCTGTGACTTTAAAGAAATGTCAAAAAAGCCGTCAGCTTGACAAACAGTCAGTGAGTCATACAGTGTCACTAACCGTCTGACATCAAAACATCCACTGACTGGACATTGATCATCCATCAGTGACATGTACAGTCATCACTCACTGTCACTGTCAACACAAATACCTGCACGTCATCACCATTGTATATACTGTTAATTGCCTCGTAGGTGTTGTATATATTGTTTATTTTATTTCTTTGCACTACTTCATTTATTGTCCAGTCTATCGTTCTTTCTGTCTTTTTGTCCTCGTTGAGCTGTATGTCTTTTTTTCCTATGCAAGAACACTGAATACAATGTTTAAACTGGAGTCAGTTCCTTGTGTGTGCACACACAATTGGCCAGTAAAGCGGATTCTGAAAAGTACTTGCCCAGTAGATAAGACAGATCAGGTCCAAAGCATCTGAGTAAAGTCTGCAGGAGCACCATGATGTTCCAATGTTTTTAGAGGTTTCATAGACAGTAGCTGAGGATAAACAAGGGTTCAAACAACAATCCTCTTTTCCGCTCATTTGGTTCATCTTTTAGAATTCCACCTCAGTTCCAGATTCCCTGCAAACATTCTCAGTTCATAAGACGACTTCCCGGATCAGACCTCACTTGACTGCCAACATGGGAATCTTGATACTCACCGGACTAGTAAGTGTTGACCAACGGAGCTATTCTCTGGGATCACCTCATTCAATCGCATCTCCAAGTGAACCTTACCCTGTTGAAAATGAAGAGGAGAGTGTGACCAATGAGAAGTTACAAATTACTCAAGTCATGAGACCTCAGTTTTCCATCAGGGCACAAGAAAAAGTTTCAAGTTGAAGTTAATATGTGGCTTATAAAAGAAGAGAAACAACAGAGGCTGCAGCATGTGCTTGTGAGAAAATGAACATATCAAATGTGATTACTTCAACCCACCTAGTCACTAACCCTGATATTCTATTTATCTAGCTACATACAGTATGTGTAAAAATATTTTCATTGCCTTTTGTATGAAACAAGGTGCCCATTTCTCTCACTGTCATTTCTTCTAACAGTGTCTTTTTATTCTCGAGACCTGTGGCCCAGCTCAACCTCATGTTTCATGTCATTTTAGGTTAATGGAGGTACCATGTGTGACAGGAACCACAGCAGCTGTGAATTTTGTCATCATTCAAAAGGATCTTTTACGGGTCGGATGTGGTGAGGGCTTCCGAAGTGTCACAGAGACAGAGACACAGAGAGAGTGAGACAGAGACACAGAGAGAGTGAGACAGAGACACAGAGAGAGTGAGACAGAGACACAGGGACACAGAGAGAGAGAGAGGGGGAGAGAGAGAGAGAGAGAGAGAGAGAGAGAGCGAGAGAGAGAGAGAGAGAGAGAGAGAAAGAGAGAGAGAGAGAGAGAGAGAGAGAGAGAGAGAAAGAGAGAGAGAGAGAGAGAGAGAGAGAGATAAACAAAACGCCCACACACTTGCACTCTGTCTCTGCAATTCAGCACTTGGAGATGGTGAGCTGTTTTTTCTGATGCAAGATAGGCCTTTAAGCCAATATAATCCTGACTACTTTGCAAGGTTCCAAATGAGCCAATATCATCTGCAAATTATCACTCGCATTACAACTACCTATCCTCCCTTTTGAGTAATGAATATGGCCGAAAAAATGTGCATTGTTTGTCGTAGCATTGCAGTTTTCTTTGTTAGCTGAGCAGGGCCACTGGAATATGAGCTAACAGTGCTCACAGGGCACATACACAACCCTCTGTTTGACTACAAACCAAACCAGAGAGGCAGTGCAATAACACCTCCATCACTCACTGATGTAACTTTGCAGTTGAAAGTGTCTACTTGTGAGTGAATCAGTGTAGCAGCACATACCCAGAATAGTCTGGCGTGGGCTAAAGGCAGCTAGAGTCAACATGTTAGCTACAGCAGCACAGAAGTGGTAGTGTGCTGTAGTTTCACCCAACACAACCACACCACAAAAACTGATCTGATCAAATAAATGTACAGTTGAAATGGAACAACCCACAAATGTGACCTAATATGTGATAGAAACTAGAACTGCATCCTTGAAAAAAATAGATCAAAAAAATACTGAAAGGCAAAAAACACATAAGGACCAAAATCGCCTTGTCAGTCAAGACTATAGCTCTAATACACATCACAGCTGTTAGCCAGTGCTACAGCAGCAAGCTAGCTAATTTAGCCAGCTGCAACCAATTTTACACTTAAGTCAGTTAATTTTCTGTTAAATAATTCATAGAAAACTCATTGGCATGAGTTGTCAACCTTGCAAACCTCAGAGAGTATAGATGTCATCAGAATATTTCCTCTTGGTCTCTGGGCAGGTTGACATACTGGCTGCATAAAACACTGCCTGCCTGGATTTAGACAGTATGCAAACCATCCATGTGCATGATAGAAAAGGAGTTGTTGTGTGTGTGAGCTGGTTACAAATAGTCACAAATTTTATCCAGACCTTTGAAACACCAAGTCAAAGTGTCGATTCATAGGTTACATTTAAACCTTGCAGGTGACACACATAACAGTAATGAAACAATGCTAAAATAACAAAAACGAAATGTCATCCTTCACAGGTCCATTTGCACACTGTAAACAAGTGTTTACAGTGTGCAAATGGTTAGATATAGTTTTCTTGTTTAGAAGTCAAGAAATCTCAGAAAAATATTTCGATTCCTTCAAATCGTCACATCAAGTCTATCGAAAATCCTGCATATGGGATTTCATTCTCCTGCGATCAGACAGCTGTCATACATGCATTCAGCTTCTCAGAGGGGGCTGACAGTGGCAGCCAATTGGTGAACAGAATTGAGCTTGTCTCAGGTTTTCAAAATGTAAAAACACACCAGCTTGGAGAGAGACCATTAAACCATACTTTGACATGATAATGATCTTATCTGTATGCAAATTTTAGATTATGTGCAAGTGAGTTTCCTGCTTGTTATGTTGCGGTTCTGCAAGCTGCATGCATTACCTGAAACCTGGAGGGAGCGGTGCAGCCTCATTATCAATAAATTCCAAGCACGTGGAATTCAAAGTCAAACCCAAAATCAGATCCTCAGACGTGCCCCAAATGAGCCAAATTCTAATTATCATATTTGTGAATAATAATCTAAAACACTGAAGGAAAAATTACCTGGACTTCTGAGTTAGGATCAACTGGGTGAAGGCTAAACCAGTGCTCCTTCCCACTGTATTTACACAGGTCATCCTTCCGGATTGACACCTTGCCTGCGAAGACACAAACAAACAAACAAACACACACATATTACACTACGACTCAGTCACTCAAATGAGAAAATATACTGTGTAAGTGCCTTATCTGATGCATCTTACCAACAGGTAGTTCCCTTTGGAAAACGCTCTTGGCATAAACATAGAAGGATAAACACTGAAACGGACGTGGGATCTCAAAGTAGAAGTCCTCTCCATAGAAGGGGCTGTAAATAAAGGCAGAGGTTTAAATTAGTTAACAGCAAGCTTGCATCCTTTGGGGAGAAAAGCAGTGTGTGAAAGTGTGTAGTAAGTAAGTGGTGATAACCTGTGATCAGATAAGTGGCTATGGCCTGATTTCCTTCTTCAAGCCGTGACACATACAGGAAGGCTTAATTAATGATTTGTTAAGGTTGACGCTTGGTTCTGGACTGTGTGTAATACCAATGTCGCCTGACTTAAAAGACCACATTTGTAGTTTACAACTTGTCTTGTGATAAATGCCAGATTGGAAAATAAGAATGAAATCACCATGTTTAGTCTTTTGAGTCCGGAAATCTTATTCACTTAAAACAAGCTGGAAAAAATGGTCAGTTTACGTCACCTGCTATCAATACAAATACACTTGTTTCAAGAATTAGGATCAAGTGTTTTTATGATCACATGAGAATAAGCATCTACACCATGTGCAGCAGAATGACTTCAATATCTGAGTTTACCCCTGTGTGTAGTAAACATGCTATACACACAGGTTTAACTTTATCTTTCCAAGCTGGGCCTTGACTCCTGGCAAACGGCTACAAGAGCGTGCACTGGGAAAGATCCTCTGAATCACTTGTGGATGAGATCCTGGACCTTTCATATTCATGTCTGTTGATTTATGAGTCTACAATATTTTACCTCTGGATCTAGCAGGTGTATATGTGCACAAACAACTGGAACAGACCAAGGTAGTGACTTAAAGTAGCTGCTGATTGCAGCTCATAAATGACAAAGTAATGTGAGTGATGCAATCAGTATCAAATGGTTGTATATAGTGTTGCAAACAGTTACAGTCTTTATATTTTATATATTATATTTGGAATTTCCTTAACTACCTCCACTTGACCTAATTCTTTACTGTGACCTTACTGTGACTAAATCAGATTTCTCGTGTAATGTCCTGCTGATGTAATTAATCTGATACACATTTGTGAAAAAGTAGACAATAAACTGCTGCAGTAAAATTGTAATAACATTACCGTATTTGAGCATAACAATGACACATGCAGGATTTGTTATTTTACTGGGAAATGAAGCGTCTGAGCAGAAGGTGGACAACACAGGGTGCCCTCATGACTCATCGGGGTTGTGGGGATTGTTCTTGTTATGTTGTGTGTCACTCTTGCCATCCACTCGCTCCAAACCTTTCTTGTCATTTCCTTAATATGCAGCGTAACAGTGCAAAAACCCTGTAACAATTATCTGTGAAGTCTCGGTTGTGTTATGTTCCTGGACTCCCACCAGATTAAACGGGAAAATACAAATTATGACAAGTATATGAAAATATCTGGAAAGTGAAAAGAGGGCAGATTCGGGTGAAAAAGTGCTGAAAAGTGCTGTTAATAGTGTGTGCAGATAATAGCCACAGAGGAAACACAATCTACTGAGATAAGTCTTAATTCAGGTGGAAACCTCAAACATTACATTCTCAACCGGGTGACGAAGATGGACGAGTCCTTCCACTAATAATAACAGACATCCATCCACTATACCATGCCAACGGTGGCATGTATGGACTTCAAGCTGTGTTGTCATTTTACCAATTCCTGTCATCCAAATGTATGATTTGAAGGAAACTATTCATAAACATGAACAAAATTAGTTATCAGAACAAGAGTGTTGTCTGATGTAATTCAATGTGGAGCACTGCATTAAACATCAATTTGAACATTGTAGAAGTAATTTGTGTACAGATTTGCCAATTTAGGGTTTACATCAGTATTAGAAAAAAATTCTTAACAATACTGTGTTGAGCAATATCATCTAAACCTAGTGAGAGACCAATGTACCCGGCTGCTGGTCCACTGCACGGCTAATACACACAGACAGACAGCACGTTCACACACCCACACCTAGGGGCAAATTTAGAGTTTTCGATACACCTAACCTGCATGTGTTTTGACTGTGGGAGGAAACCTGAGCTCTGCGAAGAAACCCATTCATTACACAGCATGTGCTTCAATACCGTATAACCTAGCCTAGCATAGACGTGGTTAGGTCTCTCTGTTCAGCACCGGACTGGCTGCCCTATAGGAGCTGGCACAAACACAACGGGCCCAAGCATCTGTGCCACTCAGTCCTGCCAACGTAACTACCTCACGACCGAGACAGCGAGCTAGACAGCTTGATCTGACATAGTCAATTGTAGGTTAAGCACTAACTCAATGTACGTGCTGCCTGCAGGTGGACCACCTGTCCCAAACAGACTGAATTGTACTTAGGCAGTTGTGCTGGATCCCTGCCTTTTACATTTTTCTGAGAAGTCATCTTAAGTTGACAAAGTCTGGGGGTCTGTTCACTTGGGGGGGGTAACATGGAAATGTATCCAAATGAACAGGCAGCTGGCACATGAATAACTTGGAAGACATTTGCTTAATGTGCAGAAGTAACCTAAAGGAACCATTCAGACATATCTTTGCCTGTCAAACATTACTGGAGTTTATGGCTCATGTGCCAAAATATATTATACTTTAAAGTTAAATTTTCACTGTTTTTAAAAAGTAGAAAGAGGTCCCAGAAATTAGCCTTGCAAACAGGTATGTCTGTGTAAATACTCACTACTGCTATTGAGACAAACTGATCCTACTGCTCTCCTGCACTGATGCCTCCCTCTACAATTCATGCATCTTGGATGGTGAAATATCTTGCCTGACACTTCTGCACTAGGTTTGGCCAACACATCCGGTGTACATCCACACACCCTGCTCAACATCACATGGAATTATGCAGTTTGTAACCCACGTATTGTGCACACACTCAAACAGACACCCACCCACCCATCCACCCACTACACTACCTATACTACATTCCCCTCTGTTGTCATCCTAGCTCCTAAATTATTGTGAGAATGCTACGTCGAGCCACTTGACCACAACTGTTTGAACATGCCTGCTTTATCCAAGGGATTAGCTGCAATTAGAGCTTCCATACAGCCTTCAAACCATTAGAAACAGGAGCCCATACATCAGGCATGAGCCAAGCACCATCAGATTAAAAAAAAAAAGACAAAAAAAAAACAGTGGGCCAAATCTGAGTGATTATTAAGATGTGCTAAACAGAGGCTAAGGTAGTTGAGAGTGACACAGAGAGAAAGACAGGGGAGAGCGTGGGAGGACACACTTCCTCAGAGACTGTAAAATCCTTTTGAACGGTACCAGAGAGAGAGAGAGAGAGAGAGAGAGAGAGAGAGAGAGAGAGAGAGAGAGAGAGAGAGAGAGAGAGAGAGAGAGAGAGCTGTTGTGAAATACTTGGAGCAGGCCAGTATTTACAGTCAGCTGTGCAATGATGTAGATAGAAACCTGAAAGGTTTCTTGGTGCCCATCTCCCACATCTTTCTCCGAATCGTTTGTGAACGTGTAGCTATTGGTAAAATAGCTAATTTCAGTTTGAATTACTGAATGTTTCCCAGCTAAAATGGTAGCCTGTACACAAACAGCTCTGAGTCACATATTAACAGTTTGTAAGATGTAATTAAAATGACTGAATTTCAAACCAGACATTTCTCCCATGATTGTTGGCCTGCAGCAAATATAAATGGTCCACAGTTAAGTAGAAACATGTAGAGATTTTCTCAACATTTATTCTTAAAACAAACTAAATTGTATAAAGAATAACAGCAGCCAACAGTAGTGTTCCAAAAATCTCGAGGCAATGCTATTCCCTAGATGTAATGTGAGTACGCTGTGTCTTACATCCAGAAGAATATGTGCCCTGTTCAAATCCAAAATGTTCAAAAGCACTCATCAATCTTTGATCTCAGACATGGATGTATATACAGTACATACATGGCTGTAATTCACCAATCTGTAATATGAAAAGTGGGGCAAATCGATCCCAGTGAGTATAACTTTATCAACGTTGTTCCTGAAATGGGATGTTGTATATTATCTCTTAAATCATCCTACATTATTCTATATTAATGAGAAGAGACACATAATTATTTCCATTATCAATTCATCTATCAATTACTCAGTAAATCGAGCAAAGCAAAGCGCCAAGAAAATGACAAATGACCCACAAAGTTCCAACATATGCCAATGTGTCAAAAACTATAAAAAAAAACATTCAATATATGATAGAATATGTTTAGAGAATGGCAGAAAACCCTCATGTTTGTAAGGCTGTGAAGGTTTGACATTTTTACTTGATGCACTGGATAGTGAGCTATACATTCAATACCTTACAATAGGTTCACAAGGCACAAATAAGAGACTAAACCAGATTTCTAGTTCTGCCAGCATTGCTTGCTCCGTATGAGGTGTGCAATGACTAGACATGATAAAACCTAAGACACTGAAATGTCTGTACATAGCTGCAATCATTTCCCCTCAGGAATAAGGTTTCTTCTTCTGAGTCGCTTTAAGTGTCACACTGTCCCGGAAACTAAACATTAAATGCTTTGATAATACTCATAATATTCAACTAAGTTTTTTTTGTTTTTGTCCAACTGATGATATGCATCTGTCATTTGTGTGGATTACCATACACATGGCAATGAACACTTGACACTGCATCACTGGAGGTAAATTCACACTTTCTTCAACCTGTGCTATTCCATATTATTCATCAGTGAGATTTAATATTTTGTTTCACTGCTCTACTTTTCTGATAGTACAGTTTGCCAAAATCTACCATCCTATAAAATTTAAGAAAGACATGAAAAGCTCTCTTCAATGAAACTTCAATATTTATCTACAATCCAACATGTAAACAGGCTAAACTAGGAGACAGCTAGTCCGAGCTACATTGAAATAAAAATACAGGTCTGTCCTGGGACTGCAGAGTCAACTTAGCATTTGGACATTCAACCGCGTTTTGAAGTCTTAACCATTATGTAGTCCAGTGGCACATCATATATCTAAAGTATGCATGATGTAACTTGTTATTTATGAAATGTAATGAAGTGGAATGTTTGACATTTGATAGTTCACTGTGACGTCAGCATAACACCTTACTTTACATTAACAGCTGTAAAACTGCAAACCCCTAATGGAAATAACATCGGAAGATGTGGGTTTGGAAGGTAATTAACGTGAAAATTTATTCCAGGCCAGGCATAGAAGAAGTCACTTAATGCTTACCTGACGCTTTTGTCCAACACCTTGGTGCGGAAAACCTCCTCCTGATCCAGACTTATGGTGCAAAAGGTGCAGAGATCCCTTTGTCGATTTGGACCTGAGACTGGACCTAGGTTCTTAGCTTCACCTGCAGCACAGAGAGAAGAACATCATTACCATCTTGACTGGAATAGTAACCTTACACGTGTGCTTGACTGAGAAGTGAATTTAAGTGGCAGTCCTGAAGTTTTACAACTCTGAAAAGTGAGAAGATGTATGTATTTGGATGAGTAAATCTCTTCTGTTAATCTTAATGAACATGAAAAATAAAATGTCCTTAAATGAAAGGGTTAATTTCACGAAGGGTGACTCAGAACAAGCTAATCTTAAATCAATATAAGCACATGTGATTGCAATTATACACAGTGTATTTCATAAAATATGCTTTTCTAATCAACATCCTTGTGTTCATATGGGGACGCTGGCTCTTGCCAGTTGTCAGGACTAGCTGTAGAGCGGATGTAGCTGAAGATTTGAGGCTCCTATGTGGTTAAAAACATGAAACACTGACTTCCTCAGCATAACCATCGGCGATGGTACAGCGCTGATTCACAAATGACAAACACCTTTGTAACACACACCGCTTGCACATACTTGCATTACATTGCAGGCAGACCCAGATTACATGGCATGGTGTTTTGTGCAACACATGCATAATCAATCACCAAATCAAAGCCAGACGAGTTCAACTTGAATCTCCTGAATGTCTAAATGGCAGCTACTGAAACAGCACGATCAATAACTTCACAATGAGTCAGATTTAGACCAGTGGATTAGGGGGCAAAGACTGTATTCTAAATTGGGCCTCTAGCTTTGGATAGGTACCCTAAGCCCAGGTGGAGACCTAATTAAGGAAAGCCATTTGTGAGCTCAGCTTTTTAACGGGCTATTAATAATGGTGTATGGCTAATCTTAGGAACAGGTCAGTGAAAACAGCCATGTTTTCACTTAGCTTGGACCAGGATAACCTGGTTGGGGTAGAGCACACAAGCACATATGCACACAGACACAAGCACATACGGTATACTTTGGCCAACCAACCCTACTGCCACCTCTTCAATAACATTGTCACTAAATCAGAACTATGGCACCTTGTGAAAACCATGACCTAAAGGTCAGTGAGAGTGAACAATAACTGTGTCAGCTGAACACTGCTTTGTCATTTTAACAACTGCCTTTTGCACAATTTTATTCTGACAAGGAAGCAAACAAGCGCACATATCAACGCACAGTGGCCATCTAAAAACTGCTAGAAGAATGCATCTTCACAGAATGCCACCTCCATTGATGTAGGCTAAAGGAAAAAGGACAAAGTGTGAACGAGGAAGAATGGAGTTTCGTAAGACTGCAAAGTGAGTTACATGCCATTACAGTTCCTCTATTTTGTTCTGCTTACCGTTTTCTCATTAATTCATAGTAGTGAAACTGTTGTCTTCCTATTGTGTGCCTATGCACACAAGCCTTACATGCTATTTAGTCTAGATTGACCTTACAGTAAACATACTGTATACAGTTAAGACACATGTATAGCTAGTCATGACATGGTGTGCACCCACTTTAAGAGCCATAAAGTGCATGTTAATAATGTTGTGTCAAACATGTATTTAAAATAATAACAATAATAATCACTACTATTACTAATGAACAGCACGCTTTAGTGTCAGCATATTATATATAATCTGATTTCTTCCGAAGACTGACCACACAGAATTTGACTTTCCCCACTGAGCTGAAGCAATGTCACTGGGGCAAATTTAATCCTTACCATGATCAATTACCTGCAACACAAACAGGATGGTGCAGCAATGGCTTTAGACTAATGGGTGTGTGTTAAACTGAGAATAATTAAATCAGCTTCATCACTATGTTGGTAATGGAGTAATTCAAGATGTGTACCTGATGATAATAATAACAATAATAATTTAAAAACCCAACTACATTCAAACAGGTGCATAGCACGTACTGGACCAGCCCAGCCCGAGAGTGAGGATGAGGACTGGCCTGTTTGGCATTTGACTTTAAAGGCAATGGTTCCGATTTGGATTCTTCTTGGATGCATGACTATTACAATGTTGTAATAACCACAATGGAGCAATTTGCTTGCAAAATACATTATTCGGCGCTGCAGGCAAGACAACAATTCCATTCCCATGGATGCTTTATTCATTAATGTAGTAGCATCCGATGACACGTGATAATTGCTTAAATGTTTCTTGATGAATGCCTCCACATGCAGGTCAGAGAGCAAAGACTTCAAGATTCAGAGACCAGCTATAGGAATTAGTTTTCAGACAGGACTTGAACCCAAGTCATCAGGTTTGTCACCAATCAGTCAACATACTGCTGCGACACAATGTGGATTGACTGGCACTAGTAACACGTTACAGGGTTGCTGCAGATATTTAACGTTAGCTAGGTGTGGGACTAAAACACATGAGAACCCAAGATTGAACTGTAATTGGTGAGTGATCATTACTTTACTGCTTGAGACGTTACTTGATATACGCTACGTCTCAGCTTGTGTTGTCGCTGAAATTAATCTTGTTGTAATCAAACATTAGCTGAGTTACTGACTGTCAGGAGCGGACAGCGAGTAACGTTATAACTGAACGAGTGAGGGACGATGGAGTGAATCGGCTGGCAGTAACTTAGCTAGCCTACTTTACCACAAACGTTAACTTAGCTTTCATGGCAGCTCAAGTCCACACAAAACACCCGCACTGACAGCGTTTTCATTTCTAACACACATTTCCTTGAGCAGCTTAAGTGGCGGTCGTGGAGCCGTACTCGATGAATGAAATCATTCACAACAATCTCGTAGCTGCTCGCTAGCATGCTAGGCTAACTTGACGTGAAGCACCAGCCAAAAGACCGACCAGATGAACTGGCTGTGTCTGCCTCCACACTGTCGACTGTTGATAGCACGCCGCGCCCCTCCGGCTTCCCCTCTCACCGCTCGCCTCTATTACCGACCTCATTCCCCCTGTGAGAGACGGAGAACATCGACTCGCCAGTCAAACTTACATATTTTACCCCGCAGGCTCTGTAAAATCCGAACCCTCGCGTCGTCCTCTTCCGCCATGGTCAGAGCTGACTGTTATCGCTGCTCCGGTGCATTCAGCGCTGGTTTATCATATCCGTTTATGAATGCAGGCAGAGTGAAAGAAAGCCAGCCCCACTGCCGCGTCACGTCAGGTCCCGTACACACTGATGCCTTAAAACGTTTGGAGAAATATCAAGCTCCCTCAAAAGTCGAGCGCCAGTACTTCACTCAGGAGATGGTAGGAGGCTTTAAGAGGCTTGAAGGTCCCCCTGTGCTGTTGCTCATTATACAACAGCGCTGCTCGCGACGAGCTGATACTTTGACTTATGAAGCTAGCTTAGCAAGCTAATCTTGGCTACCAGTGCTTTAGATTAACCCTGTCCGTGTCCGTGTGTGAGGCAGATGGAAATCTGTCACCGGGTGTGAATGAATTACATCTGCTTTAAAACAAATATCTGGGGCACACAGTTGGTTTTCGATGGAAGGATTGACTGAAACATTAACTTTCACTTCGATCAATCTTGCAAAACAACTAATTTTTTTTTTTTTTTTAAGTACACAAATGGTATTTCGTGTCGAGTGACCTGTTAACACAAATTCACACATCGCAGCTAGCTAGCAGTCTTTAAAAGTTAGCAGGTTAATGTACAGCCAATTCTGATTTCAACCAGAATAGGATATTTAATTACCTCTTTAAGTTTATACTAAACCCAACAGTTATCGCGCTACTAATAAAGGGTGTCACTGTCAACTACAAATGTCATTTGGATATGTTTAACAGTCGTTTTTGCCCGTTTCATCACATGAAATATGACTGTGGTTATGTTACAGGGCTGGTTCATGGTGTCAGGGTTACAGCTGTTAGCAGGATAATTCATCAGAAAAATGTTGAACTGATACTCATTTTGGCATTTCCTGATCACCTTGAATGCTTCTTTTATTGGAATATACTGTACACCTACGTAGCAGTAAAAGTAAATAATCAATAAGCAGCTGTCATTTCTAAAAAAAATAATTTATTCCCCGTAATCTGTATTAAAATCCCACTCTGATGTAAAACGTGGCTGTTCTCTTCCTCTTACTCTTTCCAGGTGATGTTGCTCTTGGTTGGGTAAAAACATGGGTCTGATCCTCATCGCTGATAGTAGCCGAGTCTGAAAGGGCAGTCAGGTATGCTTTCTAACTTTAAACGCCCTTTTCTGTTTCTTATCTCAGTCTCCTGTTGGCATGTGGCACACACTCCTGCACACACCCAAGCAATAACATAATTTAGATGTTTAAGCTCATTGATGTGGCACACACTTATCAATAATTCAGAGGTATATGACCACTTTTAAACTCTACAGTATGTCAAAACTTTGTGACATCAGGACTGTTAATGTAGAATATATTGTGACTTTGGCCATGTAATGCAAATCTTTGTATTTGTGTCTTTCCCTTATTAAAATACACCAAGATGTTGCATAGGTATCTTGTATTTTATTAAAGTACAAAGGTAGCTTTTGTGAAGTATAGTTAGCATGTGCCCTTTTCAGCAGTATGTTGAAGTTATTGCAAATATATGTTCCCACTATACTACTAGGATATGAAGATTTTTTTTAGCATCTGTAGGGTCACATGAATTGTTGCTGTTATTGTTATTAATGTGTAATCACCGTCTATTAAATGACACACTACCTTGTGATATGAGAGAAAATGTTGCTGCCATGGCATCATCAGTGTGTTGAACTACACCTTATATCCCAAATTTGTGATCCATCTGTTACATCCCAAGTCTTGGAAAGAAGCAAGAAAACTTTAAAAACATCTGGAAATTGTGTCTAGAGGCCCAGCTCTAAATACAGATGCAGTTTGTGTGGAAGAATGAAGGAATGAACTTCTCAGATGGGTTGCAGGTCCCTGAAGGACCAGAAGGAGCAGATAACGACCATGTGGCTTTATGTTTAGGAAACTGTTTGCTCTGGAACAGGTTTTGTGACTGTTAAAATCTTGCTATTTAAATTTTCCCTCATAAAAATCTCTAAACTTTAACTACATGACTTTTGGTTTCTGCAAGTATTCATTTACCATCTGTATTACAGGATCAATAAGTGCTTATCAGTCAGTATGGTGTGTTGCTCAGTAGTCATCTCTAAACAGGCTCATGGAGGACAGGATGGAACTGTTTAGAATATCAACAACATTTATTTAAATAGTTTTACATGTTTTATACATAAACACACAAAAGTTGTGACTTTAATCTCAATGATGTCATGTGTTCATTATAAATTAGAATTGTATCAATGGTGCTTAAAATTGAATTATCAAAGTACATAACCAACGGATTAGCATAGTCTAACTATAAAGTGCAACTCACCAACATGGCCAGTTAACTGAATGGGAGATTCAAAAATGTGACAGAATTCATATTATTTTCCCCACACATATTTTAAAAAGTAAAGATGTAACCAGACTCGACAGCTTTTCAGTCGTTGAACACAACCTACCCCTGTCCTGAAACTGCACACTGTTTGAAGAAAGATAACCAACATTCGTGTATTTTCTTGAGGTTAGTCATGTCACTGAGTCTGCTGTATATGCATAGACAATGGACAAAGTACAGTCTGTGTCATAAGGTCTGATATATTATCCAAAAAATATCTTATACAAAGGTGAAAAATCACTCCGTCATTGAGTTTAGGGAAGAAATTGTCGCCTATATCCTCATATTCAGTGTTGTCCATTCAAGAGATTTTATTAAGCTCAGCTGCAAAGACAACACAACTCTTACATTTCGTAACCAAGCTAGTGGTTTGAAGTCAACTTTCAATTTCTCTTTTGCCTATCAGCCACAGTCCTCAAGGATCTTTAAAAAAATGGCTCCTCTTTGCACCTCCATTTTTCTGGCTTGTGTATGGAAATGTGGGTACCTTTAGTTTCAGAGTCATTTCTCCTAAACAGTTTACAGGACTTCTCACGGTCATTGTGACTGGTTGTTCTTGGTCCCATCAAAATATCCTTGTTGCTGTCACTGTCTTTGTCACTGGCTTGCTTTTTTGGGATGAGATGCATAGAATGCTGTGCATTGATCCTTTTCTTTGCCATTTTATGTTTCACCTTTAAGGGTGTCAGGGAAAGCAGTGGGTCAATGCAAGGCGAGAATGGACTTTTAATGTTGGAATATGACACGTCTTGGTAGGTAGACATAAAATCAGTTGGATCCTCGGTTTTAGTCTTAATTTTATCGGTGGAAAAATGTCCTCCTTCCAGTCTTTCACTTTTTATGTCAGGACCCCGTTGATTGTCACTGTCTTCTGTTTTGATGGTGTCTTGGTTATTGTCTTCACTCAGGTGTGCTGAGTATTTAGGACATGGTGTCAAGTTGTCATAATTATATCGCTCATCATTTGTCTCCTGGTGTTTTTTCTCATGGCTCCTCTTGGTGGCAAGGTAGAGAAAACGCTGGGGACAGAAAGAGCAGCGATACTTCTTCTCCGGGTTGGGGCTGCGGGGTGTATTATCGAAGCAAGAGCCATTTTCCATACAGTTGCTGCAGATGTAATCACCACCGGCAGGTGCCTCACCAGGGGGACCTTGTTTACCACAGGTCCGGCAGAAACATGGGTGGGAACCAATAACATGAGCTCTCAGACCAGTCTCTGTGATAAAAGAGCTGTCACAGATGTCACAGTTGTAGGTGGCCCTTGGGCTGGAGTTCTTGCTAAGGCTACGTCTCAACTCTCCACTACCACCTGAGATGCTCCCATCTGTCAACCAACTACTTTTATCGAGGTGGGCCTCGGTGGCAGCAGTTCTTTCTGCAGATGTTTCAGGATAACGGTGAAACAAAGCTTTTCTGTGCTTTAATCTCAACTTCTTCCTTTTCTTTTTAGCTTTGTAAGAATAGTAGGGGCGCCAAAGCATATCAGCTGTGTCACAGTCATTGGGATCATCGTATGTCTCTGGCTCTGTGGTGGCAGTGACTTCTGGTCTGAGGCGGAGTCTGGGGCTCTCTGAGTTTTCCCTTGTTGGAGGACACTGACTCGGGCTCTCATCACTCAGTTTTCTGATTCTTCTTTTCTTTCTGGGAAAGAGCTTCGATCCTTTGATTTGGCGGCGGATGATGGCTTCATTGCCTATTTTGACTGTTATCTGACACAGTGGCATGGATGCACCACCCACAGATGGACCCGGGCATGCGGGTTTGGCAATATATGTTTCTGTCTTGGTCCCCACCATTTTATCTTGCACCAGTTTCTCATTGCTTGATTGAAGTATCTCCTTGGTCATATCCTCAACTCTTTTTGCAGAAGCTGATAGCTCACCTAACTTCTTAACAGTGTTCAAAGAGTTAAAGAATGGCACATTATGACTGATGTGCTCTGAGTGACTAAGTACTGGAGAATCATCTTTGTAACCCACTGCAGGAGACTCTGTAGCAGGTTGAAAGGAGAAGGTACTGTCATAGTTAATGAAGGGTGAATCTCTGTTCTCACCCTCCTTTCTTGTGCCTCTTTGAATTTCCAAGTCACTGTTCAGACTTTGGTCAATATCTTGGTCACATGGCTTGTCAAAGCTGATGCGAGGCATGACAGGTGCCACCATCTTTGTTGTTGCCATGAATGTCGGAGGGAATGGACTGGTATCAGGGTGGCTGATCAGACCATTTTCTTCAAATGGAGGGATAAGAGAGTTGCTGTCTACTGGAGCTTGGTCACCTCTTTCAACACTCTCTGAATATGTCTGACTGTATGTCTTGTATTGTCTCTTTCTAAATTTCATAGGCAGAAGCCTATAGAGTTTGATTGGATAAACGCTGGCTTTCAGCCCACCATTTGCAGATTTTTTCTTAACAGCTAGGCTGGGATCAATGCCATGAAAAGACTTCTGATGGTTCTTTAAGATATAATATGTCATGAATGTCTCCAGGCAGAAAATACACTGATAGCGGCGTTCACCTGTATGCCAGATTTCATGCTTCGTACGGTACTCTGCCAAGGCAAACACTTTATTACAGTAATGACAGGGATAGGCCCTCTGCCAGGAATGGACATTCTCGTGCCGCTTCAGACTGGAAAGGGTGACATAGACCCGTTTACACACACTGCAGTTGTATCTCCTCTGACTGCCATCTGGCCTCACTGCCCTCTCATCCAGTGGAGGCTCTGATTGGTCCACTTGAAGGGGTTCTGGGGTGTAAAGGGTGGAGAGGTCAGCAGCAGGAAGCTGTGTTACGATGCTCTCAATGTTCGGCATGTCGTCTGAATGGAGATCCACCTCTTTGGTTGATATGTCAGTAACATCTAGTTTAGGCGGGCCTCGAGCAGCTTTGGGGCAGACTTGCTCGTGGTTGCGCAGCCGTTTGAGGTGTATGAACTTTCTGTGACAAAACTTGCAAAACAAGTGACTGACAAAACGCTTTTTGTGTACCTCTGAGTGAATAGTGAGAAGAGCTTTATTTGTGAATATCTCTGGACAGTGCTCACATCCGTAGATTGAAATGCTGTCCTCTGTGTGAGGAGAAAGGGTGGGTGGACCTAACTCCATTTGAGCATTGTCAGTGGCTATAGGTAACCCCGTGTCTGTACTTCTTTCTGTTTCTGCCTCTGAAAAAAGTGGAGGTGGTGTCATGACTGCAACAGGCGCTCCAGAAACACCATCGGGTAATGTGGGATTTATTGCATTTGCTTCATCTGTTTGTGGTTCAGCTGGTGTTGGAAGTATACTTCTACCCAAAGAGTCTCTCAGCCTGTGACGCTTTTTAAGCGGGCCTGCGTTCCTGTAAATGAGCTGCTTTGACTGTGATATTGCTGGCTTACAGACCTTCCTGTTGTCCCACTGACTACTATCTTTGCCTTCAGTAGATTTACTCACTGCATATGAATGCTCTGAGAGGGCTTGGGTTGTCTCATTGTCCCCATTAAGGCATGAGGTTGTGTGGCAACTTGATGGGAGCTGTCCCACATCTGGTGACTGCCTCTCCCCATTGGTTTGAACCAGAGGGGTGAAAAGATTGTTCCCAGGGCACACTTCAGTGATAGAAAAGGCATTGGTAATGCGTGGCCCTTTGGCACTGTCTATCTCTTCAGGCCTGGGAGCTTCCTTCTTTGTTTTTTTAGACAAAGGGGCTGTGCTCAAGTCTGTGGATTTAACACATTCGTCCTGCTTCTCCTGTTCTGCAAGCTTCTCTAAAAAAGGAATTCCAAGTCTTTTTCCAGCTGCTACTAGCCCCCCTGTGTCCTCAGCACCGGGCGATGTCACCTTTGAGCAATAGATAAAGTTGAGGATACTGGCGAACACGTCAGACTTCAGATCCATCAGCTCCAGCACTTGGCTAGAGCTCCATGTCTCCGGAGTTGTCAGAGCATTCCTGAAGTACCCGCTGCAGGCTGCCAGGATGTTCTTGTGGGCCCGAAACTTAACATCCTCCACCACAATGGTAACATCACAGAAGAGGCCTTGTGAGCGCTGCTCATTGAGTTTGCTAAGCACAGTTTGAGGGTGAGCACTATCCATCAGCTTCTGAGTGCATGGGGACACAACAGTCATCTAACAAAAAAGAGGAGAAAAAAACATTTACATCAGATTATTACAAAATGGTTAGAAAGATCCAGAAGATGTGTGTGTACATTATGTATTTGAAAATATTTTAGCTCTTCAGTATTCTATCACTAGGTGGCAGTAATGTCCTGACAGATTACCACACTGTTGGCACTGGAGCTCAATGCTTCTGATGAATCAAGTCAGTGTAATCTCCATCCTGTTTCATTAAAAAAAAAAAAAAAAAATCCCTGCATAAAGTTTAATTCTTAATGAATGGATCACATACTGATCTTATGACAGACTGGATGCTCATCAAAACCCAGTCCATCATTAATTGTGGGCACTTTTAAATGAACTGATTCAGGATTGTGCCACGACTATCTGAAGTCTCTCCCCTTCTTTTGTTTTCTTTTATCTCATTCTTGTGTAGAAGAGGCCTTTAATCATGCCTAAAGGCTAACTGAGACATTGTTAAAATCCTCTCTCATTGTAATATTGTAGAGAAGACCTCATTGATGGACTACAGTAATAAACATGCATTTGTTTTTGATGTTTGTTTTCAGGAACAGGTTTGTGTTTGAAAAGGGTATTGTTTCAAATCCCAGCTAACACAAGATATGTGGGAGAGCACGCAGATATAACGGTCAACTACACACTGCATTAGAAAAACACCCAGGTCAGAGTGTGTCATGCAGTTCCTCAGAAATACTATGAGAATGAATGTTTAGTCAAAGGACAAAGGGCACTCAGTGTCCGTCAAACATGTTGCCTCTGGTCAAGAATTGTACTGTGAAGGTTGTAAATCAAAAGGTCTTGGACATAATGACCTGATATATGATCAGAAATACTTCCTATATGCAACAACTTTTTGTCCGCCCAATAATTTATTTTGTTCAATAGCCGATTTTCTCTGCAGATTAACTTAACTCTTAATACATGGAATGTTCTTGTCATGTTGGTTATGCACTAATTCCATCACAAGTCATGAGGAGACTCATTTTTCAACAATAGTGCCCTGAATACAAGGGAAGTCTTGGCGTGCACCTGGTAAAATATGCCATGACTGCCTCAGACAAAGATTTTTTACTGTTATTCTGTTATTATAATTCAGTATTGGCGGTAATCATTCATCGTGCTCCCACAGCTCTGCGCTGGGTCTGGTTCAGTTGTCAAGACTGTCTTATTCTTCTCAAGGCCTAGGTTAATGTGAAAATGACATGCAGACAGTTGCACATGGATGACTCATATGTTCCCTTCTTCATTCGTCTGTCAGTCGGCAGTAGAGAGGCATCCTTTCACTTGCCTCACATACAGATTTTGTCAACGCTAGCGACAGGGAACAGTTAATGAATGCCTCATGAGTGAAATGAAGGGAGGGCCGCTGAGGTAATGTAGCACAGAAGTAAAATAATCATTGCTTTGAAAAGCAGAAACATTAACATCTGTGACCTATTCGAAGTAGCTGCCATGCTAATGATATTGTAATACTAAATGGTAAATCGACTGCATTTATATAGCACTTTTCTCATCTAACCGTCACTCAAAGCGCTTTAAAACACAAGCAAGCATTCTCCCATTCACTCATTCAAAGGAGCTATTCAGGGCTCAGTATCTTGCCCAAGGACACTGCTACATGCCGACTGGAGGCGCTGGGGATGGAACCACCGACCTTTTGATTAGTGGACAACCTGCTCTCCCTCCTGAGCCATAGGCGTCTTAATCTTAAAAGATAAACATCTTAGACTTCGAGTGGTTACACACAGGCACACACCGCTGCACTGTTTATGCAGGCAAAACAGATTTCTGGTCAGACAGGGAATGGCAGCTTTTGTGTATTGACAAAGCAGCATTTGTGGATTGTTCTGATTTTAACAGTGAACTACAATGATCTACAGTCTGCGACTCTGAGAGGAAGCTACAATTTATTCATTCTCACTTTGAAAGAGGAGGTAGCACTCAGCACGGTGTTCTAATTGTGGCCTGCTGGTATCAGAGTCAGCATGGACTGAGTTTAGACTGAGTCATTTAGCATGTCTCATGTAGCATGATGACTGTGCCTGCTAAGACACACGCGTGTTCTTTACCTTCTTGTTCTTGTAAGTGATGAATCATCGCACGTGCATCATTGTTATTTAAATAAGCTCAGAGAGAAGTTAGCACGTCACATAGTCGTTATTTTTTCACCGTCATTTCTGGCTGCAGTCAAAGTCATACAGGCACTGCAGTCAAAGTCATTCAGCTACTGTGCGATTTAGCGTGAGATCACGCTTTTCTTTCCTCTGGACATGCTTTGACTATCTGCTACCCTGGAGGCTACGCAGCTATATTTAGCGTCTCCCTGTTGTAAACCTTGTTCTGCATGCTTACTCGGAGGAAAACAGGAGGAGAAGGGTTTAATTTGTCATGATCCAAATAAGATTTAGTCTGTGAAAATTATACGATAGTCTCAAAATATATTCGATTAACAGGTAGTTCAATTTGATATCTAACTTTGTTTCGTGTTTTGCTTATTTTTGTCCTTAGCATTACGCACTGTTTGATTTTTTTTTTTTAAAACAGTATTTTTTGTTTACACAAAGGTGTTCAGGTTGTTTACCAGCGATGTCATTTCATATGTTAGTTTGTTTTTTCCACTCATTTCCAATTTTCTGTTGGTGCAACAAATACAATATGGCCGCCGTTCTTTAAAGCCTCTCAGACTCCTGAAAACACAGCCAGCCTCCTGCCTTCTTTCTCAGACAGGCCTCCGTTGTCATAGCAACATGCTATGGCGCAGCACTTATTGGGATTCAGCTGGATGGCATGTGACTGTATTAGCTGTCCGGGTATTCGGTCCCCTCTCTCTCACAAACATCCTGCCTTCTCTGAGAACCTGCAACACACAGCAGTCTACAGAGCAATCAAGGTTTGCCTTTGTCTCCGCTTCAATGTACTTTGTATATCTGTATTAGTCTGTGTGTCTGCAGCAGAAATGCTACCCAAAGGACTTTCTCATCTGATAACAGCAAGTGCGGTGCCTCTGCATTTATACTAATGTCTCAGTTTGCGCTGTGTACAGAAACAGGTTCATCTTTTCTTCTAGGTTGTCATTTTACTTTCATTTTTAACAATTTATACCAATTGTTGCGGTTTATTGCCACCACATGCTGAGCGGAAATTTTGAATTTGTCACCAGGGCTTATGATTTTGCCACACCCAACTTTACCTTCAAAGCTCATGTGATATCTTTTTGTAAAATAAAAATCCCCACATACTAAACCACAAACCATGAAATGACAGTAGAGCATACAAACAGTCTTGTCATACAAAGAGCGAAATGTCAAAGCAAAAGCCACTTCACGCACGTCTGCAAAGCGTACTTCCGCAAAAACAGGTCATAAATTGAGGGAAACCATGCAAAACATACCTTAGTAAATCAGAGCAAATGATGCAGGGCGAACAGGAAACATTGTCATGCAGTATCCCTTCTCTATAGCTCTCAATATACCCAACTATACATGGAAAACAGTTTCGTGAGAGCAAGGCGAAAGTATTTTTTTTTCTATGATGGTCGCTGAACAGTGGTGTTGTCAGAAGCAGAGCTTTTTCTGACGTCTTTCTTCCTCTCCCTCCCTCTCTGTGTGCAGATGACTCCAGCTCCAACGTCCTTCGCCTCTCTCCATGCAGCCCAGGTCCTGGGCTAGATCTGCCCTGCTCTCCTCTGACTGTCCCTCTTCTGTCCTACTACAGCTATAGGAATAACTCACAGCGTGTTGCTAAACCGGAGCATGGGTCTGCCTTTGTGCTAGCTGGGCATCTGAAGCGTTCGTTCTGGAGCCACTGAGCAGGAAACGGCAACTTTTATTAAGCATGGCAGAGGGCTGTAGGGAGAGCGGAGAGATGCTCGGTGCTACATCACACACCAGCTCTGTGCTCGATGCTACAGCCACAGAAAATGCTCAGCTGCATTGCTGGTGGTAGCGTAGAGCGAGGGGTGCAACAGATGCCGTATTAAATCTCCCCAGCACCACACCAGCCAGATCCTGATGCATCGGTGTTGACCAAAAGGAAAGATGTCTCTTGCTCGAAACAGAATTATCTGTAGCCTTCATAGAAACAACATGCACCTTGAATGCGTAACGCTACACCATCTGTTCCATGCTTGTGCACACAGACTCTGTCTGTGCAGCAGTATATTACATCAAAGCCCTTCGTCCGTGCTTACGCAGTCACTGTGGTTAGGTAACGCAGAACCCGAGAGAAGATGGCACTGACTACTGTCCTATTGTGTATCACAGCAGTCACAGGACAGATGTTCATCAATGCTTTTTCTCACATTTGCCGTCAGCGTGCACACTGAATGCAACGCTGAGAGGGAAAAGAGAGTCCTGCTATCAGCAGGGACTCTCGGTATACCTATATAGAGGCTGCTGATTGATGCAAAAGCAGCAGATGCGTCAGCACTGCAGACGAGGGGGAGGGGAGGAAGCTGAACCCGACATGGCACTGCAAGCCTCTCGCTAGCCTCTGAGGACGGAAGCAGCTCCTTTATTTACACAACTCAGTGTAGTCATATGACGGTGTAGGTCTTCTCCTCACACTGCCTGAGACCCACAGTTTCAGTGCCATTTTAAGATTATGCACAGTTGAGTTCAGACAAAGTAGCAGGTGCCATAATATTATGCATGCGCTCACTCATTAACGTAAAGAAAGGAAATGTGCTACTCAAGGATTGGTCGTGCTTCCGCCTCGACATGCATTCAATGATCACCCTAAATCTTAGTTGCTGTATTGTCGTGTCCCCTTTTCTGTATTTGACATATCACATTATGTAGGTTTCATGAATACACAATTAACTACAGGCTCAGTCATCTATTTTTGGCACTGACAGCAAGACCTGCTCACTGGAGGACCCCTACAGCAGCCTGAGGGAGCAGCCAGTGTTCAAGCTTGTCAGGTAGTTAAACCTTAAAATGTGTGCCACACCGGGCAATACTGGTATGACACCCAAAATTTAAAAAAAAAGAGATAACAATTCAAGTAATGAGGCAATTGTGGCTTCAGTGCATACCTTCTGTAATTCAAGCCAGAAAATTGAAATTTGGGAGACTAGAGGGGAGCCTGGCTAGAGTTGAAGTGGGATGAATATGCAGCAAGCACCACAACTGGCTGTGATTTCCAGAGACTTATGTCAGTCAAACATACTCGAAATTGTAAATTCACAGTGAAGACACACATTAGAAGAAGTCAAATGAACTAATGAAACCTTGTGATGGCCTGTCAGGTTGTATCTTGCCCTTGGCTGCTGTTGCTTTGTTTTGTGTTTCCCTTCAGGTCCTGGTAGCAGGAGTTTACATTAGTGCAACTGGGAGCACCTGACCAGTCCATCCAGAATGCATTTAAAGATAAGCCATCCCCATTTTGTCTCCGTCACTGGCTCTTCCTCTTGAACTACATGATTCCTTTTGTTTGGTTTAGATGTACTTCTCTTTATTTTACACCATACAACACTACACTTTCATAAATCCACTCACTAACACTATTGATTAACCATTTCATGCATTCAGTTTAATGTTGCCTGTTTCCCTTTATGTAAATAAATATGATTGTTCTTCCCAGTACAAGTGTGTGCAATTGCAATTATATTTAATAAGAGTTTACTTGGAGTTTTTTTTTATTTACTGCAGTATATTTGGGGTTTTCTCTGAGCAAGCGTCTAAGGCCTTGACCACATGTATTCAGATACTCCCCCCCTTAAAAAAAATCTGTCTACACGACCTTTCATTCGGAGCATGTGTGGTGAGCTTATTTTTCTTTGGCGGTAATAACCTAAAAACACAGACAATAATAGCTAATTAGTGCAGTGCAAACCAAACATAAACTAACCATTTGTCTGCCATGCTCTTTTTTGCATGCACACACACATACACAGAAACCTACGTTTTGAAGAAAAGCACTTTAGAAGGAAAGTCTCTGCTTCAGTGACCTAAAATGCTGTACAAGTGTGAACGAGAGGCTCAAACGCAGAGCTAAATGTATTTTTTTGCAAAATACCCATATGTGGTCAAGTCAAGATCCAAACCAGGCAGTACATCAATGGAATTTAAAGAGAATATACGGTACATGTTCAATTAGTGTACTCATTTCCAGTCTTCTGCACTAACTTCAATGACGTGAAGTGAATGCAGTTTTCGATGTGGGGCAGACTATATGGGTTGCTTCTTTGTGCAAACCACTCATGCTCATAGTCCTGTTTCGGTACTTATAAAATCACTAATTTGTATGTACAGTACGTCCTGCATGAGACGCACCCGTGGTAAGCCAATAAAACAAATACTTTTCAATCTTTTTTTAACTCCAAAACATTGTCCCATAGCAGAGCATTGAGACGACTGTACCATTTTTAACTGCCGAGACCATCCTTAATATTTTCCGTTTAGAGGGTAGGGAACCATTATTTATGTTAATTAAAGATCTGGGAAACTGTCTTCCTCAATGTCAGGTTAAATTTGGAATCAAAGCTACAAATGGAAAAATGTACCGCTCGTGCTTAAAGCCTTAGATGTTCCTCTGTATAGTGGATCATGTGAAGTATTTTGTAAGCAGCACGCTGTCACTCGTACTTGATATCACAGCCAGAATGTGTTCAAAATCACAGGACAAAGTTTATAGGCCTCTGTGCCTCTGATGCTTCGTAAGCTCAGCTGTGGCCTGTAGAGACGCTGATCAGCAGGGAGGCACAGACTGTAGTAGTAGGCTGAGTAGGCCTCATCCTCATTCTCAAAGCATACACACTCTTAGCATACAAAGACACTCATCCCTGGTAGCACTTATGTTGCTGCCTGAACAAGCACTCGTACTTTGAGTTGCCTACCAAAATGTGTCTGTGCGGAAGGTCCTGCTGGGCCTGTCTCTGCCGCTGTGGATGTCTCTCTGGTGTTTGTTTAGGAGGAGGAAAGGAGAGTGACTACCCGGCTCCCGTGCTCCCTTTGGCCTAGATTAGGCCTTTACCATCTTTCCTCTTCCCTGCTGTCTGGATGTTGCCCGTGGACTATGGTTCTCTGGCTGAGGTTCCTTGTTCGTGCTGTGTGTAGTTGCCTTCTGGAGGCTGCTGCCACTGCTGCGTCACTCCCGCTGCATCACTGACCCACAAAGAGGAGCTGAGAAGGAGGGGTGGCGTAGTGAATGTGTGGAGGCAAGGGATAAGCAGAAAACAACCGGCACTGCTTTACACTGCTCCGGCAAACAAATGGATGAAGCTTCCGCTCTGCCTCAGTTTGGGGCCTAGTTGCTGCTGTGGTATTCAGGAAGTGGGTCGGGAGACAGATCCTTTATTGTTACGTAATGAATATTTTTCCTCTCAGACCAGACTCAGCTGAGAAGGCGGTATCCAATGTTCAGAGGCTAATAATAGGCCATAGTACCTACCAGTCAGGGCTGTAAGCAGTTATGTCAGATCATTCCAACACCCAGCTATCATTTGAGCAGGGGACTATTTCATATTTGGGGGAAGTTGTCTCTTGTGGAAAATGACCCGCATTTTATACTGGCAAACAACACTTTCTTCTCACCCTTTAACACAGGATAATCGAATAATTTCTATTGTGTCATCCTTTTGTGACAATAAGGAACGAGAGCAGTACTTTAGTATGTAGCTGTCTTGTTAACATTTATTGTACCATATGTTGTTCCTGATCCACTAAAGTACCTGTGAGAAACAGAAGAAAAACAGCGCATACCTTTGTCTTACGCTACTGTAGCTTGCTTGTGCAGGTTTCAGGTGTGGTTGTACCGGTGTGGCAGATGCCCAGTATTTGTACAAGGTCTCAATCCAGAATACGCATGTTGTACCCTTTAGGCCTGGATATGGTAACTAGAATTACACTTGTTTTGCACACGTTACCCAAGGGTTTATTTGCTTGATCCTCCTCCCATCATCTGACTCAAGTTTTCATTGCCACGTTGCTCCCTCTGCTGGCTGCACAATTAAACACAGCACAGAGACCATCCACAAACCCAGGTTGACTGAAGGCAGAGACAACATTGTGTGACGAGGGCAACAGAGGGCGCAAGAACAGTTCACCGGCAAATGTAAACAGGAAGTATGTGTTGAAACTGACCATGTACCTTGATATGATGTCAGCAGGACTCCAGTTGCTTCATTTTTTTTTTAAATAAGCCTTTTGGATCAGGTTTTTCAAATTTATCATTCATGAAACACAATGCGACACTGTATGCTGTATTATAAAGCATGGTAATTTAATTTGCTAGAAACATTACAAAATGTAAAGTTATACATACAACATACATAATTTGCAGGTGATGGCATCTATCCATTGAATACTTTTGGTAATTATTGCTATCCAATGTGTAACAAGAAATTAGTAACGTATAAAAATGCTAATTTGTTTTGAAGAAAACTTGGCACTTTTAAACCAATCAAATATAGATTTTCGAGACAGAGACCGAGAGAAAATAAATACTACCACACCATTTCTTGGGAGCTGTGTGGATCTTACTACTTCTTTTTTTTCTTTTTCTTTTTCTTTTTCTTTTTTTTTTTTTAGCAAATGTGTGGTCTCTCAAATGATAGATTTCCTATAAATCAAATGCTGAGCCCAAGTTAAAAAATGTTTTCAGTGTCACACAATGTGTTCTGCTGCTGTGACATGCAAATGTCCCCCTGCGGCCAAATAAGGTATCTGTCTAGATGATGAAACCTTACTCTTTAGCACTGTCTGATTCAGGAAGTTGTGATGGGATGTCCTCAGCTCTTTGAGTGCTGCATCCCTGCCAGAAAGTCAGAGAAATCTTCCATGATCTCCATATTATCTTAAGTTAGACAAAAATAAACAGTGAGGGCAGAGACGAGGTATTATGACTCATGGGAAACACATTGACTATCATGTCAATCTAAAATTCTATTTAGGCTACGTACAATAATATGTGTAGGAACAAATGACCCGTGGGGACATAATTTTCACCCACTGCTATATTTATTTTACAAGCCTTTAATTTTTCAGGTCGTATAGGTTACTATATACTTTGGCCTGCAATTCACTGTTTACCTTATCCTCAATTCAACATGTTATGTTATATTTTACAGGATGGGTACAAAAGTCTTTCTTCATCTTGCCAGAAAGTAGCCTACAAGGTATATAAAATTATCCCAGCAACATATTATTTAAAGCTAGCTAGCTAATTTTGTACAAAAAAATTAAGCTAGCATCAGTTACACCAGTGGTTTTAATCAACACTTAGCTTTTTACCAAGTCAGAGACTGCTTTATAGATACAAACATACAAATACTCGGCCTCATTTTTGGTGATATCAAGTTTAAAAAACTCTTATGGAAGAGGTAGACCCTGACCACTTATTTCGATAGATGCTCCCAAGCAAGGATGCCATTTTGGACGCAGAACTGTAACCATGACAACTGAAAACTGAAAACACAATAAAATTAACATGTAATGTTACCTTGGGAGGGGGGGGTCACGACCCAGCGGATTGATACTTCATTTCTACTGAAAGCTAATGTCACCAATGACTTAAATGCTGCAGTGATTATTTTTGAAAATCGACAGTTACAGCTCTACAATTTTGTATGAAGACTGTATAGCTAAAATATATATTTACAAAGCAATAGATCCAGTGCTCGCAGCAGCCTGTAGGCTAAAAACAAGCAGATGCTGAAAGCTAAAATCAGAAGCATGTAGTCCCTGAGCGGATGAATCACGCGGATGTATATTGCAGTTGTAGGCCCCTCAGCTGATGTGAAACTAGCAGGGGTAGAGAGAGAAAAGAGGAGCTGGTGCACTGTCTGTTACAACTACAACACTGGAACAAATAGGTAACAACATTTTACAAAAGGTAGAAATTTTCAGTGACATCTCAGCCAACAGTCTCTTGGACCTTCGAGACTATTTAATGTCGAAATACATCGGAGGAATTATGGTTCAGTGTTGCGAAAATATCTCGAATCCCGCTCCTGCTTTCCTGTTTTTTTTGTGTCTAAAAGGTATCAGAGGCCATTTCTTTTTGCTAGCTAGCGTTAACATGCTAGCTGCTAGCTAGACAACAAGTAAATTTCAACATAACTTGGTGAAATTGTTGCCAAAAGGCTGAGTTCGTGAATTGTTATGAGGCTGTTTATTCGTCTGGTAAATCCCATTACCATCCTGTCGAGCTGGCAAAGCGTTAGCCAGCGACAACAAGGCTAGCTAATATTAATTAGCTAAGGTTAGCCAAGGTTAGCTGGTAATAGCTATAACGCTCTTGTTTGATTTGACAACGCTTAACGTCAGCTACGTGACTGCCCCGCAGCAGCTAATTCGGTATCGATAAGGTCAGCGCTTTATTGTCAACCGTACAGCGATCCGAACAGATACCAACCAGTAACAATAGCTCGTCTAGCGAACAGTCAAGTGTTTATTTTTGTCAGCTCACTGTTGGCGAGTGAACGGTCATTGAAGAAACATTCGCTATCTTATTTGGCTAAGCTAGCATTAGCTTGCTAATAATTAGCCCGATACTTGTCATTCTGGGCAAGATGCTTAGCTAAATAAGATACTTGTAGTTATTTGGTCAATTTTACCGAAGTTTGAATAGGAAGCACTTTGTAAACAAGTTGGTCGTTAGTACAGTGGTCAACGTGTTTCTGCCTGGCTAACATTAGCTAAAACGCTAGCCAGTACTGAAGTGAGAGGCAGACATTGGCCTTAAGTCAGCTTAGAAAACATCAGTGATCCTCATAGCTAACGTTAGTTAGCTATACTTGTGTAAGTTGCTCTACATTCACGTTGACAGTTGCCAAGAGAGTGATACTGGATGTGCCTGGGTACCTGTCGACTTGACAGTTGTGTTTTTTTATTTGATCATCCCATCAAACAGTATAGTAGGTAAGCTAACTTGCGTGTGAGACATGTATGTTTTCTCCTCAAACTTGATCGTCTGCCAGATACAGACCAGTGTGTCATGGCAGTCAGAATACAAAGTTAGCTTACGTTGGTTTACTGGTAGCCTGCTAGCTATAGTACATTAAACCGCTTTCGAAAGACGGTCTTGCCGATGCTGCCATTTTCGATGTGTAGCTAATCTCAGGTGAACGTAATCGTTATTTGCCACTTAAGAGTTCCGTCTTGGCCATTCTGTAAAAGGAAAAAAAAATCGCCATTGTATATCACAACAAGGTACAAACAAGGTAGCTGTACGAATTTGGCAGCACGTTTAGTAATGGAGCTAACACTTTAACTGGTTGACACACCGGTACGCCAACTACGCATTTCCATCGAACCATTGCTACGTTAGCCAACGTAACTTTAACCAGCGAGTCTTTGGTATGTGATTACAAGCCTTTTAGCTTTTTCGCGTCATCATATTCAATATCCAGCGGTTACAAGCTTCGCTTTTGGGATGTGGGAGTTTTTAGTGTGGATACGGATGCGACTAAGCTACTGTCAAAATGTATGGGTCTTGCTAGGATATGAGTGGCTAAACATGCTAGTCGGTGGTGGTAGAGAACTACGTCAGAAATACAGGCCTCTGTAAATCATGGGTATAAAAATTGAACACTGCCGTGCTTGTTTAGTGGTGTAGTAACAGAAACTTAGTACCGACGAGTTTTTCAAGCTGCTGATCATTTGATGTGCTTAACTAATCACATTATACGCGAGTGTGGTGCACCGGTTGTCAGAATGGACGAATAAACAAAGACTAGGATGTACTGTCAGTGCAGGCCTAAAATGGCCCTGTGAGCTTGCCAAGTGTGGCGTATTTTTATGATCAATGATATCATGATTTAAACTCCAACTAAATAGGTTAATCAGTAATCTTTCTTTCCTAGATGAATAAAAGGTATTTAGGTTGTGATTCAATAGTCTTTGTGTATCAGTTGATAAAAATCATCCTGCTGTGATGTGTTTAAAATATATCAATCACTTTTGTTGTCTGTACCCTCATGTCATTGACTCATGAGACTTGTATGTAAATTATACTTCCACTGAAAAGACATTTTCTGTCACATCCTGACTAAAATCATTACTACCCCAACAACAAGCTCTGTTGGTCAGGTATCTGAATGTTATGGGTTGTTGTGGCCATTTTAAAGATCAAAATCAGCAGTAGTTGGTATTCTTTAAAAAAGGTGTGAAACTTTAAAAGGTAATTCTCTTTTTGTGTGGTTTGTTGGACTTGCAGTTTGCCCAGTGGTAGGTTTACTTGAGTCATCTGTGACCTTGCCTGCTATTACTTAGAGGAGTCTTAGGTTGCTAATATTGTTAAATCATATTCTGTTTATCATTATGGTAATTACTATTATTGTTATTATTATAAATCTTATAAGCGCATTAATTATTGCCAGTTGTCTTTCCTGTCAAATGATAAAAAAAACCTACAGATGCCAAAAAATATATATGTAAGGCAGGTATACTTGGGGTTAGTTGAATACTTGGTGCCAGCTTTATCCACAGGTCTTTATTCATGATGCAGGATGACAAAATTATTGGCCTGCTGTATGAGGTGGTTTCTGTTTAAATAAGAGATAGTAAAAAAATATTTAAAAGTTGTTTTTTGCATTGCTCCAAGTGGTTCACGTAAATATACATTTTGTTTTGACTTATTGGGAGACTGCCTGCAGACAGGAGAAAGTGAGAGGGTGCTGAGAACATCAGCTGAGCTGTGTGGATCTTACTGCTTCTTTTTTCCCCAAACAGAAGCAAAAATTTTACTTACTTATAGAATTTCTTTTTTTTTTTCAATGAGGAAATATACTGTAGATACAGTTGATTGAATTGAAAAAAAAAAAGAAACATGACACAAACAGTTTTTAATAGTATCATAGTATCAAATGTGAGTTGTCTGGTTTCTTGTCCATGATCTTCCTGGTCATGATTGTCCATTTTTCCCCCTGAAGAAATAGTAGTGTCAATAATTGGATTGATCAGTTGTTTTTTGGAGGAGTTTGTATCCTGAAATGTATGGACAAACAATAAGACAGGATGCTAATTTCAAATGGGCTAGAGAGGTGAGCTCAAGCTTGATGGTACAAAAGTTCTATCAGCTGTCATCTACAGCACAGACATGGATTTTAAACCAAGGATAACTCAGCAGTTTGAGTAGAACATAAATACAAGGCTCATTGCTGCATTTTGTCAGTATTCTTATGTGGTTTCTTTCTCTCTTTTATTGTAGTGAATGGTAGTGTCTAGAAAGGGTATGTCCCTTCAGGAGAGAGGTGCCAATGTCCAACCGGCCTAATTCCAATCCAGGGGGGTCACTGCGCCGTTCACAGAGGAACACTGCTGCGGCCCAGCCACAAGACCACACAGTCGCAGGAAGGTGAGTCTACCTACACAGTTCATGTCCACTTCTGTTTGAAATTTTAATAACAACTAAGAGCCAGTAATCATGTTGTATGGAAAAATTAGTTGGGGTTTTCTTGAAGGAAGCAACAAATGAGGGGTGTTTGGTAGAGGGATATTTGTACTTAAGTATTGGTGGTCTTACTTGTTGGTAAATTGAAGTCACTGCAGAATGGTTATATTGGCCTCCTTGATCAAAGATGAAGCTTATCTTGTGTTCTTTTATCAGAATCAATGGTGATTAACTCTGTTTTAGCTGTTTTTCTTGCTTCTCCAGAGGTGTTAATGATGACAGGATATGCAGCCGCAGGCAGCCAAAATGATTTGGGGATTGATCAAGTCTCTCTTTTATATGGCTTAATTACAGAAACCCACACTGTCACTTGCTCTTTAATTTCCAACCTTACAGGTTGCAGTCAGAGCAGGTAAAACATAAAGCAAATTCCCCACCTGAAAGTAGAAGACCTAATTCTAAGGCTTCCAAAGCCACAGCCAGCTCAGCCACTGGCCAGTCCAGAGGGCACAGCTCAAGAAGGTACCCCTCCTCTCTACTTGGTGCTTATTTTGTGTGCGTGTGTTTGTGGGTTTGTACTTTATTTAGTAGTGTCAAACTAAGTAAAATTCACAATGAAGAATAACATAGAGTATTGTACACCTTTGGGTTTTGTACTAAATCTGAATGAGTACAATGAATGTGGCATTGTAAATTACTTTTTTTGAGGAGTTTTCTGAGATGGTGTTTTGTTGTCCCTCTTGCTTCCTGGCAGAAGCGGTCTTACTCTGTCCGTGGCTTCATTTGTGTTGCAAGACGAGCCAGAGGCTGCAGGGACATCTGAACAAGAGCGACCAGGCCACCAGTCAAAGAGTGAAGGCACCCGAGGGCTAAAGCGAAGCGAAGCTCCTGACCAAATTAGTACCTTTGGACCGACCCCTGCCAAGAAGCCCAAATCACTCCCACCACCCCGGGACAATACCTCAGAGACCAAGAAAGGCCCAGCTAAGTCCAAGAAGAGATCACTTGCTTCAGAACCACCTGCATCATCAGGTCGAGGCCAAAGCAAGAAGAGCGGGGCCGCTGGGGCCTCACCAATCCAGAAACGGAAGAAAGCGGACTCTCTCCCCGGTCTAAGTAGCACCGCTGGGTCCCTCCCCAATCGTACTGAGGGCAGAACTCCAAAACCCACCAAGCTGGCGTCTAAATCGGCCGCCTCAGCCAAAGCTGGGTGTAGCAACGTGACAGACTCCTCCTCCTCCGCCTCCACTTCTTCCTCTTCCTCCACCACAGGCACCAACAGCGCCACCACGCAGGGCGCCCGAGTTAAACAAGGAAAAGATCAGACCAAGGCACGGCGCTCTCGCTCAGCCTCAAGCCCGTCCCCACGCCGTAGTACCCGTGACAAGGAGCAGGCCAAAACTGCCAGCTCTTCAAAATTTGAGTGGGCAGCACGCTTCAACCCCAAAGTCAATCTGCCAAAACCCAAACTGTCCTTGCCCGGATCCTCCAAAACTGAGACCTCCAAACCTGGGCCATCAGGATTACAAGCTAAACTAGCAAGTGAGTCACATTACCTGTGTATGAATCCTCTCTATTCATTATAGAAACACTGTCTCTTATCCATTGAGGGAGCTGAAACATCCCCCTTTCACAGCTTTTCAGACAATGTTTCAGTACTCTTAAGCAGTTTTTGAGACACTTAAGTGTGTCATACTTGAGTACAAATATCCCTTTTGGTGATAGGAAAGATTGAGTATGGTGAGGGATGCATCTGCAAGGGTTTCCTTTTTTCGGGTTTGTAATTGTATAAAATATTGAGAGATTTAAACAGGTGATGATTGGTTTGTAAACGGTCAGTACAGTATTCTTGTGAGCTTGGATGGAGGTTACCCCTCTGGGATTAAGTATCACAGGACCCTTGATCCAAGCAGCGTCACAGCATCCGTTACAAAACTTCACTCCTAACCTATGGGAATAAATATATTTGGTGTAACTGCTACCCAGTTGAGACACATTGCAGCTCACATACAAATACATGCTTAACTTCTGATGAGATTGAGTACAGTCCATTTACACAGGGATAAAATTTCACAAAAACAGTGTCTGAAATCACTCCCTCCAGGGGTTGGTGATATGGCCAAAAACGACATCATGAAATATGAGGTGTTATATCACGGTGATGGTATATATCACAATAAAGTAATTGCTCACTAAATTCAATTAAGAAGTGGTTTAAAATAACCGTTCTGTACCATACTTCATCACGTGTGATTATTTTCTACTTGTATTTAGAACTTCCATACAGGCAAAAATAACTTCCTTACACGAGACAACACTTGATCTTCAAAACAAAAGACTCAAAACAGCTGTTTGTCATATAAACTTAGGACAGTATCCACACAGTATGGACATTGTCAGAGTTTACCTTTCACACGTAGCACTCTGTTTGGTTTACATTACTTTCTAAGAATCAGATAAGTGTAGAGTTCCCCAGTGGCAATGTTCACATCTATAAAATGTTGCATTGTTTTGTGTGATTGTCACCAGAAAGTCGTATGCTTGCAACGGACACTACCTTTTCATTCCATTGTAGATTTTTTGAGGGTCCTGTAAAATACAGACAAATAAAATGGTGGAGGGTAAACATAACGCACTATACAGTGAATAGGGAACAATATCAAGACATCTGTGTGGCTCATGTGATGTATCATGTATACGTACAGTTGGTGATGCTGACGCGCTGCATACAGTGAAAGTGCATGTCTTGTCTGTACCATATCTAGTTCGCATGTGGTGAGTGCGGACTTCACTGAGCTGTGGACTGACTCAGATTTCAGACTTAGGCAACAGTAGCCTGATACTGGAGATGGCTAAACATAACATAAATACTGTTGGTTGCTCAATTGTCACTGTGGAGCAAATGTGTGACTTCACAGGTATGGCAGAGGCGAAGACTCTTTCGCAAAATACCTTATGGTAGTCTGTATGGTTTTCTTTTACTATTCTTGTGACTTGATTGTTAATTCAAGGACAGTGGTCATGAATACTATAAATGCAGAATGTCTCTTTTGACTCTGTCATAAAGTGTTGAGGCAGCATTTTGATCAACTCAAGATGTATTCTGATGTTTTGGGGTTATTGTAGTAGCAAGGTTGTTGCATTCAGTTTTTAATGTCTGGGTCAATTTGGGCAGCCATTGTTATTGAAGTTTTACACCGATATATTTGACATCTAAAAATTGACAACTAAAAAATCTAAAATTGGTCAGACTCTAATACCAATACCAAAGACACTTTATGAGATGTTAAGAATGAAATAAATGCTGTTTGACTAAATAAGTCAAAAACAAATTGAACACTAGTGCGTTTGATAGATTTAACACAAACTGCTGTGGAAGAACTCTAAATAAGCCTAAATAAAGTACAATAGACAATCAACTGGACCTTGATTTTAAATAAGCCAACATCTGACCAGAGGAAACAAAAGTAACTTTTGGTACCAGATAGTTAGCAAAATGCTACAGCACCATTAGGTAGTAGTTGAGATGTAATGAGGTTATACTCATCTCTAGTGAGATGAGGGGATAGACTGTAGGACAGTCGTCTAGATACAGTAGAAATCAGTTGTGTGATGAAGGGAGTGTAAGTTGTTCAGGTCAGTGTGGGGTCAGGCTGTTCTAGGTAGGTGAAGGGATAGAAACCGAGGTGGGCTCTGTGCCATGGGCCCTAGGCCCAAATGGTGAGACTCCTCCTAAGTTGGCTCTGCTTGTTGGCCCACCAGCTGACCAGGGGTATGTTTGAGGGGAGGGAAGGACTCACGAGCTGCTTCTGTCAGAAGAGCGAGGAACTTCATCTCACTCTCAATATCTTCACCTGTTAGCCTCTGATATCTATTAACAAGCATAGATTTTTCAGCTGTAATGGTAAGTAAGTATATACATTGCTGTTTGCTTTTGTTTCAGCGATTCTGGCTTGTTTCATTGCAAGTTGCCATGTTGAATTGGTAATGTTGAATTAGTTACTGCAGCCTAAATAATAGGAAAATATTTGCGCTTAGTGTTGCTGCGAGTGGCTGTAGATAATTTGAGCTTTATTTGAAAAACTGAAATATGTGTGAGAGATTAATATTTGACCTGATATAATTCAAAAGGTCAAATGAAGTACAAAAAGGAAATCATACTTCACATAACATTAAGTCATTTGGTCTAAACTTTTTGAATGTTTATTTTTGTACTACTGAATTATGAGTCACAGATCTAGCATGAAGGTTGTCCTGTCATAGGGCCATGGTTGAGTTACTATTAATATCCATCTAGTCAGTGGTACAGGGCTCTAAACAGGCAACACTGGAGCCTTTACTGTACCGAAACACAACACTCAGCATCAGTCTTTGCTCTAACAGCAATATTGAGCAAGATTTTTTACAGACTTGTGACCAATAATCATGATATGAAAGGATGGATGTTTTTTATTGTGATACATAAAAGTATACTATTGTGTGTTAACAATTCAACCCAAATATTCTCTGAAACTTGTTGTGGAAGCATATGATAGTGATAAGACAAATGTTTCATATCGTCTGGCCTATAAACCAACACAAATATCACAATGGTTTTGACATACTTTGTATTAAGACTGTATACCAGTCAAAAGAATTTAATATAATTATTGATGCCTAGTCCACAAATGGGTTACGTGTCACTTATTTTCACCTTAGGTTTGAGGAAATCTACTAAGAAGCGCAGCGAGTCTCCTCCAGCAGAGCTCCCCAGCTTTCGGCGGAGCACACGCCAGAAGACCACGGGCTCCTGTGCCAGCACCAGGTGAGAATCACATTGACTACTTGGTGTAGACTGTAGTATAAATAGTCATGCAGTCAGTCAGATCTAACCATCACAGTGCCATAAACTTGCCCTCTTGGTCGGGTGACCGGCAAGACAACACCTATGACCCCGACTAATCACAGCACGTCTTATTTCACAATCATGCACAAGTTCCGTTGTCATCAAGGGTGGGTGAACCAGCTGTCAGTCAAACTGACAGAAGCGTTGTGTGTGATGATCTGATCTTTATTTCCATAGTTATTTATTCTACAAGGAGCAGGCTTGGCTGTGTTGGCTGCATCAAATTGGCTAATTTAACGTTAGATCTGACCTTAGTAATGATGAGCATAGTCGCGTGGTTAGGACTGGCGATAATGGTGTAACAGCACAGCCAGCTACTCTCCTGACCGATGCCATGCCTCTGATATTTCTCGCCAACATTTGTCTTTTTTGATTCGGTCATGCTACTCCCTCAAGGAAACATCAAATAGGCAGAGGTGCTGTTGCCACAGTTAAATAAATTTTTCATATCTCTCATTGTCCTACCTGACAGCAGCAACCTTTGCATCCCTCCTCCAGGAATGAGCACCTGATTGGTAAACGCTCAAGAACATGTAGTGGGAGATGTCATGCTAGGCGTGTCAAGACCAAAAAAAAATTCTCACACGCTAGTCTTTGCATCAGGGTGTTGTGGGGCATCGCAGACACTGTCCGACAGGTCATTTAGCATGTAACACTACACGTCTTGTATAGACACCTGATTGTCCTTCATGATCGGTCACAATGCTGGTAATTGGTCAGCCACAATAAAATTGTCTCATAATCAGGCTAGATTTAAGTAGTCTGATCCAGGCATAGCCAGTTTTTTGTCAGATCCAGATTGCATCCAGATTGATTTCAGAAATTCTAGATGGCAAAAGACAACACGAAATGCAATTTTTTAAAATCGGATCCAAGCCACATTCTGAAATGGTTTGAAATTTGATTTCTACAGACGTGTGTCGGTCTGAATGCTCAAATTGGATTTCAAATTGTCTTTTGCATCACTCACAATGCAACACACACTGATGATGTCAAATCCAGAGTGACAGAAGTGCATCAGAGCAGCTGAGCAGAATCAATACTGCTACAAGCAGAATGGAATGGAGGAAAGTGCAAAGAACAACGGTCTTCTGTACCACGGCTTGACAGTGCGATTGTTTGGAGGGCGAGATGGTGGATCTCCGTTTCTCATGTTTCCACATCAGAAAGCAGTGTTGCCAGCGTATGTAGTTTCTGTTTGAATATACAAAATCTGATCTGATCACTTGTCTTCAAGATCTGATCTGCCTGCAGTCTAAACAAAGCCTAAATATTAGAAACCCCGACTGGTATAATTTGGTATTTAGCAGCTCCAGCAGCTGTTGTATTATATGGCATTAGTTTTAGCTAGGTGTACTAAATGAACTGACAACAGTGTATGTTTTCAAGAGTTTAAACGTCAAAGGTGTAACTTTAATAAAGCACTTTATATATCACATATAGCATTTTATATTGTCATTAGTTCTTTGTCTCTTGTACAGAATATAGTATTGTAATAACAGAGTTATCCATTGACCCTAATGATGGATATCCCTGGGGATGACTCAGTACTTTTCGAGTCTTTTAAATGGTGACTATCTGTTGATCAGATATTTGAAGAAATACCGAGCATTTGATTGTTGAATAGTGATGTTTTCAATTACTGTTACTTGAAATGTTGCTGTTTAACTAAGCCACTCTGATATTACCATGTCAAAATCACATGAATGTTGACAGCTGCGTTTCCACCTAGAGTACGCAGAGTTTTTAGTCAAAGGAACTACTTTTCAAAGAACTGAAAGGTTGTTGTCTGTGTTTCCACCGTGATCTGATGACCCATGAAGATCGAGCGCATTAGGTCACTGACATATGGAAGAGCTACAGCTGTTCATGTTGATGTGTTTAAGCTCAATTAACAAAAAACAAACTGGTTTATGGGTGTAGATTCCGATCCCCAAAGTTCTTTGTGCTTTTGGAAATTACCACCACCAGAGCAAAGACCTTTTGGGGGGTAAAATTATGTCCCAGGAACTTTATTTAGACCCTGGCCCCTGCAGTTCCTTAAAGGTTCCTAGTCCCTGCGCGAAGTTTCTGCAGTGGAAACGCACATTAAACGTGTTAATTTAAGGTGCCCAATGAAGTTTTCCTGTAAACAAACAAAACTTGTGCTAACATCCAGTGTTACTTACCAAAATGCATTGTTTATCTTTGAGCTTTAACAATCATGTGGGGTGTATGTCTTTCCTTGTAAATTATTTACAAAGGTGTTTTTTTCCCCCTTCTCCCCCCTTCTCTCCATAGCACTACTGGAGGTCAATAACTCCACAGGGAACATTTAAGCTTTGTATAGCCAAACTACATCAGCCTTTTGCTTATGATGACGACACAGTGAAAGCTGTGGGACAAAGTGGGCAAAGTTTGCTCTCCATACAAGCAATTTGACCTCAATAACAACAAGTCAGAGCCAGTAAACAAGTTTCGATCGTCACTCACATTTACCTCCCCCTTTGTACTCAAAGATCCTGGTGAGAGAGACTTGGGTTGAACCTGGTCTCATGATCATTATGTGTAAAGAACAACCCTGATTCAACTGTTTAAAACGTAAATGAAAACAATGCAGTCATTTGCAAACTGTGTTGACTGTGGTAAACTAACCCTTGCTTGTAAACGACCAAGAGTTTCATGCCCAACTGTGATACTGTTACTGTCACCTGTTACCAGTGAACCTGTTTACCTGTGCAATGGTGTTTTTGGAACATTGCACAACTTTGTTAAAACAGCAACAAACGGTCCCACGGGAGTCTTGATGCCTCTCATATTACTTATATTGTCAATCTGTTTTTGTTCATATCACAGTCGGCGGGGCTCAGGCCTGGGCAAGCGCGGGGCAGCCGACGCTCGCCGACAGGAGAAAATGGCCGACTCTGACAACAACCAGGATGGGGCCAACTCATCAGCCGCTCGCACTGATGAGGCATCACAAGGGGCTTCTGGTACCTATCGTGCCTTGTTTTGTGTCTTTAAATTTATAGATGATGAAGAATTTTCCTCTAAATCTTTTTTAAGAAATAAACCTCTTCAAGGTTTTAGGCTTGAAAGACTGATTGGTTTCTTCACTGTTTAACTTTCACTATGAATTTTGATTTAATACTGTTTCTGTGTCCAGCTTCAAGCTCAGTTGCTGGAGCAGTGGGTATGACCACCTCTGGAGAGAGTGAGTCTGATGACTCTGAAATGGGGAGGCTTCAAGGTATGTTCTTTCCCTCAGATTCTCAGATTTTCCAATCGGTCTCTGCTAAAATTCACCATTTGTAGACTAGATTTTTAATATTATGGGTCAAAAAAACTAAATGTATGTACGTCCCGTTTTTAATGCTTTAGCATCATTAACAGTTCTTTCACTTTTACGTTTTGGGTAGTTGCTCTCTAAACCTTTCTGTTTTGATCCCTATAGCACTACTGGAGGCCAGGGGTCTTCCCCCACATCTTTTTGGGCCCCTGGGACCTCGCATGTCACAGCTGTTTCACAGGACCATTGGCAGTGGAGCCAGTGAGTACAACCGTCTTAACCTTACATCGGTGTTATCATCTTTGCGTTAAGTGAGCGGTAAATAACTGAAAACATTTCTCAGGCTCCAAGGCTCAGCAGCTACTACAGGGCCTGCAGGCCACCGGTGATGAGTCTCAGCAGCTCCAAGCTGCTATTGAGATGTGCCAGCTGCTGGTGATGGGCAATGAGGAGACACTCGGCGGATTCCCTGTTAAGAGTGTGGTGCCTGCTTTGGTTAGTCTTGTTTTGTTTGGCCATTAAACCTCTCCATGTACTTAGCTGTCCTGTATGTTTTGCAGCTGTACCTCACTGCACATTCAACTGCGCTGTCTAATATGAAAGTCTTACAGATGAAACATTGCCTGTGTGACATTTGAGTTACTACTACTCTTACTCCATATTAATTCTCTCACCTTCCTTTCACAGATTACACTGTTACAAATGGAGCATAACTTTGATATTGTGAGTACGATGAACTTTTGTTGCTGGAAATGCAGTTGTCTTTCGTCTGATTCGTTCATTTTTGTAATGCCACTGCTAATTCTGCATGCCTTTTGATCTTTGCACACACAGATGAATCATGCCTCCCGTGCACTCACGTATATGATGGAGGCACTCCCTCGATCCTCTGCTGTGGTGGTCGATGCTATTCCTGTCTTCCTGGAGAAGGTAAGACACTGCTCTCTCTACATGTCCCTAGTCACTTGTTAGTTTGCAATGGTGACCTTTTGATGTGCTAATGCCTTTTTCCACATTTTTGTGTGCAGCTTCAGGTGATCCAGTTCATTGACGTAGCAGAGCAGGCCCTGACAGCTCTGGAGATGTTGTCAAGGCGACACAGCAAAGCCATTTTGCAGGCTGTAAGTCTTTTTGTCTTGCTCTTAAATCATCTTGTCTCTGGTAGCTATAATTATACAGCACAATAATATTATCATCCTTCACAGGGTGGGCTTGCTGACTGCCTCCTCTACCTGGAGTTCTTTAGCATCAATGCTCAGAGGAATGCTTTAGCCATTGCAGCTAACTGCTGCCAGAGCATCACTCCAGATGAGTTCCACTTTGTGGCTGATTCTCTGCCATTGTTGACTCAGAGACTCACACACCAGGTATGTTTTTCCCATGTCAGACAACAGTGAACTATCCGTATCATAGTCAGACATTTGTGCTTTAAATAGAAATTATTTCAGTCATGTCTTTCAGTGTGGCATTTTAGAAATGATAATATTCATTTAACTCTCTTTCAGGATAAAAAATCCGTCGAAAGCACTTGTCTCTGTTTCGCCAGACTGGTGGACAACTTTCAACATGAAGAGGTTCGTACCTCAAATACTTCTTAAGACTTCACACCATGTTTGCTGTTTCTGTGTTTGCCCTTTCTCTGTTATTTCCATTTACCATCCAAGTCCCCAGCTAATGTACATGTGTCTGTCAACAGAACCTGCTGCAGGAGGTTGCATCACGGGACCTGTTGACCAACATTCAGCAGCTGCTCGTAGTGACCCCTCCTGTGCTCAGCTCGGGGATGTTTATCATGGTTGTGCGCATGTTTTCCCTTATGTGCTCTAACTGCCCCTGCCTGGCGGTCCAGCTTATGAAACAGAGTGAGTAACCTCACACGCACCCTTGCCAGTCGCTTATTACTTGCACCCTCTGTCATTACTGCTATGCGAATGTATATACAGTCCTACTGCATGTACTCACTACACAGGGTGTTGTTCTACTGACTAAATGTAATAGTTACTAGAAGATGCAGCTTGATATATTTCTGATTGAGTTTTTTATATTCTTCAAAATACTAAAATATACAGAGGATACAATTTTTATTCCTTGTCTCAAATTTTGAGTTCAAGTATTTGTCTCTATGTTTTTTGCTACACAGATAGATTCAGGTATCAGGTGTCATACAAAATGTAGTTTGTAGCTGTAGCTGTCTAATAGCAGGCATCAGGTCTGTGTATATGTGTTTTTAGGTGCACACATGCTATAGCTTAGATATGCTATAGCTCACCGCACATTTTCAGCTTTGCCAGACATATCTTAGTTTATCATATCAAGTTTCACCATCTACACTGAATTCTATGTCAATCTGCATCAACTTTCATTTCACTGACTGTCTCAAAAATGTTCTTTCAGACTTCAAACAGTAGTGTGGAATTATTGTGTGCTGAAGATGTATCAGGGCAACTAACAAGCAAATTGTCTTTGTTATATTTTCTAAACAGATATAGCAGAAACTCTCCGTTTCCTCTTGTGTGGTGCATCAAATGGCAGCTGCCAGGAGCAGATTGAACTGGTACCTCGGAGCCCCCAGGAGCTCTATGAACTGACCTCCCTCATATGGTAACATCCGTTTTTCTGCTTTCTGTTCAGGATCGTATGGGTTAAGATTACACTGGGCAGTATGACAAAAAACAAAATTGGCATTTTGGGGTGCTAATCTTGTAAATTACGCAGCCATGGGCATACAACAGTGCCACAAATGCTACTCCTGCCTCTCACAGACCTTGAACCACTGATACAATTGTTTTGCCAATGATAGCTGCTATTGGACTGAAACTGTTTACAGAAAAATCTTACCAGTTTCTCTGGACGGCAGTTCAACGATTTCAGAGTAAACAGAATTTTGTAGTTTCCTAAAAAACACTCTTCCTCTTGCAGTGAGCTGATGCCCTGCCTGCCTAGAGAGGGCATCTTTGCAGTTGATGTAATGCTGAAGAAGGGCAGTGCCCAGACGACAGAGGGAGCAATCTGGCAGTGGAGGGACGACCGGGGACTGTGGCATCCTTATAACCGCATTGATAGCCGCATCATTGAGGTATAAATGCATCTGAGAAGTTTCACCTGCATTCTGTGTCTTTGAAACTTATGTGTTTGATATGTTGTATCACAGTACAGAATTTGTTGTAGCCAGTCATTCTGGACTGCTGCTACATTAGAAGATAACCATTTGAAGTATGAATAATGCATTGAATCTCTTAAAATGTTGCATTGCATTACTTGACAAGATCACATGTATCAGCATCTCCTAGTGTATTTACACACAAAATTTCGTGGGGCGTATCCATATGTGATACTGATATTGGGGCCGTATTTGATGATTATCTTGCCCTGCAGACGGCTCACCAGAACGGGGAGGATGAGATCAGCTTGTCAACCCTGGGCCGTGTGTACACAATTGACTTCAACTCTATGCAGCAGATCAACGAAGACACAGGAACAGCACGCGGTATCCAGAGGAAGCCAAATCCTCTTGCCAACCCCAATACAGGTAAAACACATCTCAGTGACACTGAGACACTGTGTTGTATTTTATATTGAAATAAAAGAGGAAGCCATCGCACTGTTGTTGAGTAAATGAACCTGTCTCCAGGGAGTCACCAGGAGGTTCGTCGAGAAGACGCGCGAGCCCAGTTGATGAAGGAGGACCCTGAGCTGGCAAAGTGCTTTATCAAAACTCTGTTTGGGGTCTTGTATGAGGTATACAGCTCATCAGCTGGCCCTGCCGTCAGACACAAGTGCCTTAGAGCCATCCTCAGGATCATCTACTTTGCTGATGCAGAGCTGCTGAAGGATGTGCTGAGGAACCATGCTGTGTCCAGGTAACACTGACGTCAAATAGGTTCTGAAGGTTGTCTTAAAGGAGGTTAATAGCTTCTTTGTAATAATAATTAAAAAAAAAAACTTAAATGTCAAAGACTCCAGAGAATTGCTAGTGAAACGCTTGAGTTTAATGTAAATTGACTTTCAACATTTATTTGTTTATTTCTACAGTCACATTGCCTCCATGCTATCCAGCCAGGACCTGAAGATTGTAGTAGGTTCTCTGCAGATGGCTGAGATCCTCATGCAGAAGCTGCCCGATGTCTTCAGTGTCTACTTCAGAAGAGAAGGTAGCATATAACCCTATTTTGACAGTACAATGTGTTGCTGCCAAAGTTTTCCTTTACATTGATCCAGAGCCCTCAGCCACATCCGAGTGACTCTTTACTGACTGCCAAGAAGTTGCAGAATGTTGCTGCTAGTTTTTAAGGCTTAAGACGGATTGTAATGCCAGTCTTTCTCCTTTCCCTTCCAGGCGTGATGCACCAGGTGAAGAACCTGTCAGAGTCTGAGAGCTTTCTAGTTACTAGTCCCCCGAAGGCTTGCCCGAGTGGCACTGCCAGCTTGTGCACTACCACCATCAGCACTGCATCCACCACATCTGCTAATAATGCAACTCCTGATCTGGGCTCACCCAGCTTCCAACACAGCATGGACGACTCACTGGACCTCAGCCCACAGGGGTGAGTATGTGGCCATATGTGGCTTTGGTTTGGCTGTTAAATTGTTTTAAAAATAAATTTCTTGCACAAGCCCAAATTCAGTGTCGCACTGGAAACTTCAGCCCATAAATGCAAATTGCACCTTGAAGCACCTTAAAACAGCTGGAGCTGATCTTGTTGCCTGCCAACTAAACTCTACAAATTCAATTTGAAACTGAAAATCAAAGCCTTAGAGCGGATTTGTGTGTTTATTCAGTAACTCATGTATGTTTCTGCTCATCAGTGTATTTCAGTGTATGTATGTTTAGTTTTTGCTCATTTTCTCCTCACTAAGGCGATTAAGCGATGTCCTAAAGAGGAAACGGCTACCTAAAAGAGGGCCCAGAAGGCCCAAATACTCTCCCCCAAGAGATGATGATAAAGTAGACAATCAGGGTAAGTTGAAGTGTCAATATGTGTGATGGTTAAAGAGCCCCAGTTGACACATTGACACATGAATATGCCACTATAGGACCACCTGAAATCCAAAACAAAGGAGTGACATCAGAAAAGTATTGCTCTCACTGTTTTCTGTATTTTGTATCACTGAGCGATTGTGTAGATATCTGTTGTCTTATTGTTACAAGCAGCTAACTCTTGCATGAAGAATGAGCGATGAACCTTTCAATTTTATAACCACAGGATTGACAGTAATTTGGTAACTTTTGGCAGATTGAATTGTTCTGCAGGTTTAATACATTCATTCAATAATTTCTATACGCACACACAAATGGTCATTGAAGTGAAATGGTATTTTGTCGTCTTTGGTATATTCTTAGTCCACAGGTCGCTTTCCTAATCTCCTTTTTGGGTTCTTTATAGCCAAGAGCCCTACCAGTACTCAGTCACCCAAATCGTCCTTCCTGGCCAGTCTTAATCCCAGGAGCTGGGGCAAGCTGGGTGCCCAGACCAACAATGCCAACTCAGAGCCCTCACGCACAGCGGGGGTGAGTGGCCTGGCACGGGCACCTCCGAAGGACTCAATTTCAAATAACAGGTACGATGATGACAGTTAAGAAAGAAAGTTTCCCTATTTTCCTCTCTTGTACTATCCAGATCATCCTCTTTCTTGTGATTGACTTCAAGTATTAATGCAGAATGGCCGGTCATTAGCTGCTTGGGTTAGTGGTGTGTGCTGCTGTTGATAATCAGTGATTTATTTATTTTTTTTAATTCTTTTGTAGAGACAAAATAAAGGCATGGATCAAAGAACAGGCAAGTAAGTTTGTGGAGCGATACTTCAACTCCGAAAATGTGGATGGCAGCAACCCTGCATTGAATGTACTCCAGAGACTTTGCACAGCCACGGAGCAGCTCAACCTGCAGGTAATACATACACTCCCTTATTTACGAGGTTCTTCTTAAAGGTGATAAAGCTGGTGACTTACTAACCTTCATCAGCTCCTGTTAATGCAAGATGTACACATAGTGAAACAGCTAAAATTGACTGTATGAAGTGATGTTTCATGCCAGCACTGAGACATTTGAGTTATGATCTCCACGTTTCCAGGTGGACGGTGGTTTGGAGTGCCTGGTGGAGATCTCCAGTATCGTATCAGAATCCGACGTGTCGTCTTTCGAGATCCAGCACAGTGGGCTGGTGAAGCAGCTCCTGGTCTATCTGACCTCCAACACCGACAGGGACTTGCTCAGCCGCGATGTGCGGCTCAAGAGGTTCCTCAATGTGTTCGCTGGCTGTCCGGTGAGAGACTAATCATGTTATGTTGTCAAACAATTTTAGGACTTTGACGAATTCAATTTAAATCTGGTTTTCTTCTCCTCTCATTTGGTTTGCAGGTTCCAGGAATGGAACCTGTTGGTCGTTTGGACCCATCAGAAAATGGGCCATACCTGGCACTTGTACACAAAATGAACAGCTGCCTGAGCCAAATGGAGCAGTTCCCAGTCAAAGTGCATGATTTCCCCAGTGGCAACGGCAATGGCAGCAGGTCTGTGGGTTTATTATTTATGTTTTAATCAAAATGACTTTATATTAAAACACGGTTACACTGTTTGGTTTACATTTTCAAAAATGGATTTTTAATTTGTCGCTTCAGGGGTTCTCAGGCACTGAAGTTCTTTAACACACATCAGCTCAAGTGTCACCTGCAGAGACATCCAGATTGCACTAATGTTAAACAGTGGAAAGGCGGTCCTGTGAAGATAGACCCCCTGGCCCTGGTGCAAGCCATTGAGCGATATCTTGTTGTCAGAGGTGAGTGACTTCCGTTAGATTTGGAGAGGGTTATTTAGTGTTTTTTTTTTTTAGCGAGGTTAATAACTCACAATCTTGTCTGTACAGGGTACGGCCGAATCCGAGAAGAGGATGAAGACAGTGATGACGACGGTTCAGATGATGAAATCGATGAATCACTCGTATGTGATGCTGTTCATTCCAAATGAGGCTCATCTTTTAATCTGTACACACTTAATCCTGTGTTGATGGGTGTTTATAGCTGAGTCCTGCCATCACTTCAGCAGTATGGATGAAATGTATGTGTAATACCAGTATGTCATTTATTTGTTACATAGGCAGCACAGTTCCTGAATTCTGGCAGTGTACGTCACAGACTACAGTTCTACATTGGTGACCACCTGCTACCATACAACATGACAGTATACCAGGCCGTGAGGCAGTACAGTCTTCAAGCAGAGGAAGAAAGGGAGTCAACGGATGATGAGGCAAACCCATTGGGGCGAGCTGGAATCTGGACCAAAACGCACACAATATGGTAAAAATGTTTTTTGTTTTTTGTTTTTTTTTTAATAAAACATCTGAACTGGTTCTTTATGGAAGCAGAAAGTTGTTTTCTTCCTCACCTTCCTTACAGAAGAGGTCCTGCAAGTCATTTCTGTGTTATTTGTGTTGGTGCTATTATAAATTTGAAGAGGTGAAAGGAGGCAGTTTCTGGTGTAACAGCAGATGTACATACCCACCAAGGCATGCACAGACAAACTGTTGAGTCTTGCTTCCTGACAGGTATAAGCCTGTGAGAGAAGACGAGGACGGCAGCAAAGACGCTGTGGGTGGAAAGAGGGGCCGAGCCCAGACTGCTCCCACCAAAACCTCACCTCGCAACGCCAAGAAGCAAGATGAGCTGTGGCATGGTGAGAAGCTTAAGTCTCAAAGTGAAGGGTTTCTCAAACTAGGTTCAGTCTCGCCAGCTAGCTCTGAAACATTACGGCTCGTGGTCCAGTGCAGATGTACATGTGTACGTAGATCAGTGTTAAGATCGCACAGCTTCTCATTGCCGTTTCGTACAAGTCTGAATATGTACAGTCAACCTTGTGACCACTTTTAATTCCATCACTTGCAGATGGTGTGTGTCCCAGTGTCATCAATCCTTTAGAGACATACCTCACTTCGGAGCCACCAGAGACCATAACCTTTGATGACCCCTCTTTAGAGGTCAACCTGCTGCTGAGGGTCCTGCACTCCATCAGTCGATACTGGTTCTACTTGTATGATGTAAGTGTCTCTTCTAAAGCATTACAAGAGGAAGGCAGCTCCTTGTTTTTGTCCAAGTCCTTTGTTATCTCACGAGTGAGAATTAATAATGAAGTATCGTGAAAATTGGACCAGGCTCCTGAGTTACTTGAATAATTAACATGATTTAACGCTTACATCAGTTTCTAAAGCTGTGAGAAGTTAGCTATAGTCGTTGAATTATACACTGTTCAGATGCATTTTGATATTGCTTCAGTAACCAAATGAAAAATGTTGGCTTGATTCATGGATTTCTCTAAATGTATTTTCTCAGGCCTACATGCAGTCAGTATTGTTGATAGGTATGTGACATAAAATCTAACAATTGTTTGGTCGTTTTGCAGAATGCTGTGTGTAAGGAGATCATCCCCACCAGTGAGTTCATAAACAGTAAGCTGACAGCCAAAGCTAACCGTCAGCTACAAGACCCCCTGGTCATCATGACGGGAAACATCCCTACTTGGCTCATTGAGCTTGGAAAGACCTGGTAAATGTTTCACACTTTTCACCCAAAGCAGGTGTTGATGTGTTTGGCTGATATGATTTGGTTCTCACTTACATTATTCTCTCTCTCTCTACAGCCCGTTCTTCTTTCCCTTTGACACCCGGCAGATGTTGTTCTATGTAACTGCCTTTGATCGAGACAGAGCCATGCAACGCCTACTAGACACAAACCCTGAGATCAACCAATCAGATTCTCAGGACAGCAGAGTTGCACCACGTCTTGACAGAAAGAAGGTACAATATATTGAAGTATTAATCCCATGAATCGTTTCATGTGATGCAATCCACCAATCACAGACAGCGGTCATCAGTGTCTATTGTATCTGAATGGAATTTGACTTGTGTTCTGACTTTCATCAGTTTTGCGTTTAGAAGTATTTTGTTTCTGAATTGTTTTCTACTACTCAAAGATATCTATCAGTTTTTTTTTTCTGACCTGACTTGAACCTCGTTTCTTCCCTCTCTTGTCTTGTGTTTTCAGAGGACGATAAACCGTGATGAGCTGCTAAAACAGGCCGAGTCTGTGATGCAGGACCTCGGCAGCTCAAGGGCAATGTTGGAGATTCAGTATGAGAATGAGGTACCTGTAGTATCTGTTGTGTTAATACTGAATCTTCACTTGCAAGTAAAATGTTTTTCATTCATTTTTTGGACAAACGAATCTCATCCTTATCTTCTGTCAGGTTGGCACGGGGCTTGGCCCCACCCTGGAGTTCTACGCTCTGGTGTCTCAGGAGCTCCAGCGGGCCGATCTCGGCCTGTGGAGGGGTGAAGAGGTCACGCTGGCCAATCCTAAAGGTACCATGTTTAGATCTCCAACTGTAAACCCTCAGACACATGCAGGATATGGTGAAACGCATGTCATGTTGTGATCGTGTGGGACACATTGTACATGTTTGAGGATGTTGTGTGCTTATTTGTCAGACATTCATAAAATTACAGGCAAAAATGCATTTTAGGGATGTCGTAACTGATGAGCCCATGATTACCATGCTCTGTCTTAATACAGCTGAAGTGAATATAGATATAAGTGCTTGTGCAGTGGTATATGAAGCACTGTTTTCTGACATACTCTGACCGTACTATATGTGGCTTTGCCCCAACAGGAAGCCAAGAAGGAACTAAGTACATGTTCAGCACCAGAGGACTGTTTGCTGTTCCCTTCGGCAGGACGACCAAACCAGCACACATAGCCAAAATCAAAATGAAGTTCCGTTTCTTAGGAAAGCTAATGGCCAAAGCCATTATGGACTTCAGACTGGTAACATCTGTTTTCTGTTCTTTGTTAATAGTCATATTTTCAACTGGGCATAGGCATTTAGGACTTCTTCTTCTGCCAGTGATGAAATAGAATATATAAAATCATACATAATGCTGTGGTAAGAGCTTCTCTGAGTGAGACATGTGGTGGGATTAGGCATCTTAAGAGCACTTATTTTGCAGAAAACCCGAAGTATATCATACAAGTAGTAGTTGTAAATAGTATACCACGGTGCATGTCTGCCAAGAACATTTACATATGGCATCCACAGATTTTTTTTTAATGCTGAAACTTTTATCACAGTAAAGGCAGTATAGCAAAATCCATGTCATGGCAGAACATGACACTAGTGACAAAACCAGTATACCGCCCACCCTATGTATAATCATACCTTTTTTATGTATGTGTGTTGTCCAATGTGTTTTTATTTGAACTCTTCCCTCCTGGTCCTTTCCTCAGCTGGACCTTCCCCTGGGACTGCCATTTTATAAGTGGATGCTACGGCATGAGATGTCCATAAGCTCCCACGACCTGGTGAACATTGATCCCAGTGTAGCCAAGTCCATCCAGCACTTGGAGGATATTATCCGCCAGAAGAAGAGGCTGGAGCAGGACCGATCACAGGTAAAGCGCCGCACAGAGGACTGCTGTGGTCTCCTAGCGGTGTCCCAGGTTTTATGAAAGCATCTATTTACTTCACTGTTCCTCCATCTGGCTCTCTGTTAACCTGTGTTTGTCTGTGTTCATGTGCAACAGACAAGGGAGACCCTTCAGCAGGCACTGGAGAGCCTGAACATGAACGGCTGCTCAGTGGAGGACCTGGGCTTGGACTTCACCCTTCCAGGATTCCCGAACATTGAGCTGAAAAAGGGCGGCAAAGACGTCCCAGTCACAATCTACAACCTGGAGGAGTACCTCAGAGTATGCCATACAGTTTTTCTTGCAGCTCTGACTCTGTTTCGTTCTTAATGATAATGTTCCTCTGAAGGTTAATCTGAATCTTTCTTCTTTGCAACTTTTCTCCCCCTCCAGTTGGTGGTGTACTGGACTCTAAATGAAGGAGTGTCCAGACAGTTCGAGTCATTCAGGGAAGGGTTTGAGTCAGTCTTCCCCTTGCATCACCTGCAGTATTTCTATCCAGAGGAGGTAAGCACATTTTCACTCTTCTCAGTCAGTCGTGGCAATCAACAGTATGATGCAGTCAATAAAAACATTTCCATGAAATAGACTGATCGGCAGAGGCGGTAACTGCAGTTGTCGACGTGTCTCTGTATTAATTTAATCTGTATTACTAGTGTCCCTTCTTTCTCTTTAATTGTTCATTGTCCCTCTTCTCCTGGTGCAGCTTGACCAGTTGCTGTGTGGCAGTAAATCAGAGACGTGGGACGTCAAGACACTGATGGAGTGCTGTCGACCGGACCACGGCTACACGCATGACAGGTGAAGACCCTCAAACCTATGACACTTCTGAGAAACTGGACAAGAAAGATCTTCCAAAGTCACATAAGTGTCAGAGCTTCAGAGAGTTTACGTGTCATCCAACCATCAAAAACTAGATTTTATTTAGTGTAGTGCTCCATAAATTATGGGTCCAGGCTACTTTTTTGTAAACCATAAATTGCACACTGTCGGTATAATTTCATTTGTGCATTTCTTCCGTGTTTTTGCAGTCGTGCCGTACGGTTCCTGTTTGAGGTGCTGAGCAGCTTCGACGCAGAGCAGCAGAGACTTTTCCTGCAGTTTGTCACAGGGAGCCCCAGACTGCCTGTCGGAGGTGAGTTCCCTGACACAAACAAACACAAACTCAGCAAATGCTTCAATGCAAGTAACCGTGTCTTAACATATTAGCATTAGCCAAAATGATCTGTTGTTTGAGCTGAAGTCAACGTGTAGCCATGTCTCCGCTCTGTCCGTGCCTGACGCCTGCTGTCCCTCTTGTGTCTCAGGTTTCCGGAGCCTGAATCCCCCTCTGACGATCGTGAGGAAGACGTTCGAGTCGACAGAGAACCCGGACGACTTCCTCCCCTCAGTCATGACCTGTGTCAACTACCTGAAGCTGCCTGACTACTCCAGCATAGAGACCATGCGAGAGAAACTGTTGATTGCGGCTCGCGAGGGCCAGCAGTCTTTCCACCTTTCCTGATCTCTCCACATCTCACATTCAGATGCCTTCTACAGCGACTGATAAAATCACGACTTCCTCCTTAGTTTTTTTGTAATCACGTACATTAAGGCTACGTGTACAGCCTTCCTGTTAGAGAAAGCAGCTTGCAGAAAAATTAAGACTTTAAATATATATTTGCTGCCCCTGTCTCTCAAAAAAATCTAAAAAATAAAAAAATGGAAAGGTGTTCCATGACTCACAGAACTTAAAATATAAAAAAAGAGAGAGTCAAACTTATATAAGTAGTTGAGTAATGTTAAAAAAAAGATGAAAACATCTGGGTGACATTTTAAATTGCATCGCTATGTGATATTTAAAAAAGGGATGTCTCCTCTCCGGAGTGGTGGACAAACGTCACTGGGTGTCGGGGAGGAAGGGGAGGGGGGGGTGGGGTGGGGGTGGGGGTCCATCAAGCAAGCTAGGTTTACTTTAGCTCCAAAGATCATTTGTACAGACAAATTTGCAGACTTTGCTCATTCTACACATTTGATAGAATAGCTCTTTGTTCTCATGTCTCTTCCCCTCAGTTTGTCTGTTCGCATTTTGTTCTGTATTATATTGGCCCCAGTTTGTGTGTTGCGTTTTGGTTCGGCTTTCCCCCCCTCCGTGTGTCTTTGCTTCAAGTTGTGGAAATGAGAGTTGCAGTTGGTTGAATGCGGGTAGTGATGAGCGCATATTATCTTTTTTTTTTTTTTTTTTTTTTTTTTTTTCTTTTCTCCTTCTACCCAAGTTGAGATTGTTTTCTGGCCTCCTTTATTAGAGAGCTTCAGCTCAAATGAAGAGTTGTAACCAACGTGTTGATCAAATTTGTTTTGCTCTTATTTTGATAGAGTTAGTGTCTTTCTGTTGGGCCCTACCTGATGTGTAGGGTTATCTTGGTAGACCAAGCTCTGAGCAACCCTCAACACAAAATGTAGCTGGGCACAAAATTTTGGCTGGTCGCATTTTATTGTTTCATGGCCAGATAGCATTTCAAGTTCATTTAAGAAATAAAGTTTATATGCAGTTTCACACCCTGTTTGAGGTGGGAATGTCTGCTTTACCTTTTTTTTAATTTTCTATATTGTCTTTATTTCTTGCTGTAGTTGATTATTATTTTTTTTTTCTTTGCACTGCTGGCTTGGAACAAACTGTGGTGTGCACCTGCAGTCTGTGGCCAGGGGAGGGCGCCACTGTATGTTCTCCTGGCCCAATCGTTCATGTGCTGGTTTCTAAGATCTGCAATAATTTACTGCATCAGGTTCATGTTTTTACCTGAACATAAATAAAGTAACTGTTTGACTCATCTTTGTTAGTTTTATTTATCCATCCTCCCATTGCTTTGCCATGTTGCTCCAGTGAATCCTTCACAGCGGGTTCATCATTTTGGGACAAATCTTTGCGCACTCTGGTCCTCCGTGAGGCATGTTTAGATGAGCTGCCATGGAGACAGCGGGAAAGGTGATGTGACACCTGAATGTTGTTCTTTAGATCTCAGCAGGGTGTGACGACACTCTCAGCCTCTTAAGCTCTTATCAAACTCTTACTAATGAGAGGAAGGCTTAGCCGTGGATTTAACAGTAATGAGATGCTTGTAGGTGTTGAAATGACTATCACCACACAGTGACTGACCCATTTTCTGTGGAACGATGTTAACTTCACTGAAACTCTGATTCTGCTCCTTTTCATTGTACACAACCAAAATCATTTTCAGCCTCTCCTACAGAGTCTCATTGGTCTACATGCTGCGTGTCGCTCATTAGCACAACCAGCAACAGGCTTGCGGTTTGCTGTCTGGTACCTGTGTCCACTGAGCTGACTGCAGTGGTGTGAGGTGACAGATTCACTGCACCGCGGGAGGATTCATTATGGAAATACGTTGAGGCCTGAGTGTAAGGCCGACGTCTCATTAAAAAGCAGCAGACTTTTGGATTGAAACAAACTACTGAAACTAAAAGTCAGGTTGGAAAGATCACACTAAACCTTGAGGTTCTGACAGAAGATGAGGTCAAGGACGGCTAAAACCTCTTCACATTGGAAAGAAGGTATTTCGTGTCCTGTCACTGTTGACATTTTTGCTCAGTCTTAGTTCTTCATACAGTTGGGGCTGAAAATGTTGGCATCCTTGCACATTTAGCTCTTTATTTTGCTGCTAACAGTATGCAAACATGCTTTTGATTTAGCTTGTATCATTTTTTCCTCATTGCTTGTCATTTGGTGAATCTTATCACAGAGCTCAAACCTTACAGTGCCCAAACTTCTGTATGGTGCTCATTTTTCCCCTTCTAAAACCATACAAATGAAATTTAATACACTAACCTTGCTTAAAATGTTCAAAAGAATGTTTCGTCTTTTTGCCTTTTGGAGATCTTAAAGTCTTAAAACAATATTCATATGCACATTGACACAGTTTTCCCCTGCTGTGAGCTTCAATTCCTCCTGTTCATACCGGCCACTAAAAAGCATTAATACAGTATATCCCAAGCTAATAGGAGGCTTTAACAGTTAATTAAATCAAGCGGGTATCTTCCAAACTTAGTGCTTTTAGTACAGACTTCCATACCTCCACTGCAGCTCAGCAGAGACACAGTGAAACACAAGGAGGGAGTTTTGTCCTCCACCTCTGACATTGGAAGCATATTAAGAAAAGATCCTTTGATGTCCAGCATTAACAGGGGGGACGATTACAGCTAAAACTGTCTTAATGTTCATATGGGCACCCATTTCTTAAAGACTATTGTGAAACTATCCTTTGAATATAGCCTCAGAAATGTTCTCATAATGCAGCACTATATCATCTGTTATAAAACCCTCCGTCCCTGCATTGTAAATGCTCAAACTCACTTGAGCAATTTTCTCAAAGGAGCACGAGTGCGACCGACTGGTAACATGGTGCCCCTTTTAAAGCTAAGCATCCTTGAAAAACCATTGATCTACAAAAGGTTATTCAGTCAAATAAAAGACCCTGTGACCACCCACTGCAGGACTGCTAACAAAGAAGCGTTGCATCAGATTAGGGACTTTGTGTACTCGAGGGAAAATCCACCCCAAAACAGAATTCTGATCCATATTTGTGAACATGTAACTGTCTCTTACAAATGTGCAACAGACTACAGAACAGACTCGTCCTGGCAGTGATTGATCACACAAGTGAAGTAATTGTATGTAACTCTGAGAAAGCTGCAAACCGACAACCCAGAACAAGTCTCTTTGTCCTTTTGTGCCCATAATGAGTCAGCTATCTCCTGCTTTTGTGATGCAGGAGGCTGGAGCGGTCACCTTAGTTATCACACGATGAGCGTCCGGTGAATGAAAGCAGGCTGATCTCTGACCTCTTTGACCCTGTTTTCTGAATAATTTCAGACATAAGTTTTTGTTGACTCCCTCCTTCAGCATGAGTCTGCTGTTTCAGGACTGCGGAGAGCATCATCTCCCTTGTGGTAATGCTGTCTGTTATCACTGGAAAGCAGCTAATCTTATGGCGAAGCTGAGGATTTTCTCCACCACCACCACCACCACCACCCCTCCTTCTGCTCCTCCTCTTCCTCCGTCTTCCCCAACTACAGCCTCCTCCCTCTCTCCCTCCTTGAAAGCCGGGCTTCAAGGAGAGGTTATGGATGATGAGACTCTAAATGAGGAGGGTGCAGAGCTTCTCCTGCGACTCCGCTCAGTGTGTATGTGAGAGATGCCAGGAGACAGAGAGGGAGTATGTATGAAGGTGGTGGTGGTGGGGGTGTGTAGGGGCGGCGTGTGTCGTCAGCTATCATCGTCACTGTGACTCGGAGACAAATAAGAACGGAGAGCCCTCCCCTTCTCCTCCCGCATCCCTACCTTCTCTGCGTCCACACCATCAGCCAGTCTGCTCTCAGTCATTCTGCCTGCATACAGCTCAGGCTCAACATCCTAACAGCCTCCTCCTCCTCCTCCTCCTCCTCCTCTCTCACACACACACCTCAGTTACTGCTGAGCTCGGCCGGCACTAACAGCAGCAGCTTGAGCTCTGAGGAAAGAGGACAAAGACACACACACACGCAGCAACAACAACAACAACAACAACAACAACAAAAGAAAAGAGAAGAAACCAGAGGAAGAGGATCAGGATGAGGATGAGTGTGTGCAGTGTGCCGGCAGCTCCCTGCTGCCGTCCCACACAGATTGCACGGAGCTTCATGCCCCCCCTGCTTCTCCTCTTGCTCCTGAGCAGCAGCTGCAGCAGCAGCAGCATCGGGGCTGTCCCCTCGTCCTTCCAGCTGGCCCCGGACACCCCGGCCCCTGCCGAGCCCACCCCGACCCAGGCCACACCTCGCCCGGACCCCTGCGAAGGCCGACCCTGCCTCAACGGGGGCTTCTGCCTGGCCCTGCCGTCCGCCGGCAGGCCAGAGGACACCTGGGAGTACACCTGTACGTGCAGCCAAGGCTTCACCGGACGCAACTGTGAGGTATGAGCACGTTTAGTTTTTAATGCCGTTGACCTGTGTGAGCACAGGACTGACACTGAGCAGTCTGCGTCTGAGGATCAGATACTGAGTAGAGGACTAACAAGTAGTAGATCCGAGGGTTGCGTGTTTGTTTTTTAGGTCGCATTAAACACAACTGCATCATCCAGAGAACACTTTATACAGCATTTGTTTATTATTTGTCTTTGGTTAGGGGTTATTTCAGTTTGGTGTTTCTTTCTGTTTCTGCATCCATTGTCATTTTTTTTTTATCTCCTATTACATATCAACTACTACAACTCATCGTCCCCCCGCTGAAGCCAATCAGGGCTCACCTCGGATGACGAGTGTGATCAGACTGCATCTGTGTGTTTATGCATGTCCCTCCGTACAGTACAGATGACGGTATGTGTGAGTGCGTTATCGCTCCCTGCTGTTGGACCTTTTTTTTTTTTTTCCAAGGGAGCATGTGCAGTCAATGAGACATGGAGATGAGTGCTGCGTTGCTGTGGCAACAGGAGGAAAGAGCGGCAGCAGAGAGATGCGAGTAAAGACGATAGACTTGTGTGGTTGTGTGTGTGAGAGAGAGAGAGTATGTCCATGTACTGTGCGAGTTGTTGTATCGTGGACATTGTGGCGCTTATTTGTTCATTTTGTTTTTGCCAAACCAAAAGTAGTGCAAAGTTTTCCGCAGCTCCTTTAGTCATGTTGAATGCATTTCTGTGCTGTGCTCTGATTGGCATGCGTACTGAGGTAAAAACTCAAGCATGGGTGAGGCTATTAACATCTGGGACACTGATGATCAGGCCAGTCTCCACTCCGCATTCATTAACTGGAACATCTGGACAGCCATGAATAGGATGAGAGCCGTTCTGTTGCAGATTCCACCGCATCTCTTAAAGTTATTTATGTCCATCTGGGTGACGCTGGCACCAGCGCAATGCTACCTGTCTTTTTACTCCACGTTATGCACCAGATACTGAACCAAACACAAAATAGATCTGAGCATCGAAGGTCCACTCATTGGCTTGTATTGAGCTTTCAGCTGCCTCTCATGGCCTTCCTCCCTTCATCATCTTTAGACTTGGTCAGCAGTACAGTTTCATTTGGTGGAAGTTTGCAAAGTGTTGTTTCCTACCTGTCCTTCAGGTGTATGTCATGGCAGATCAGGAGACCCCAGAGTTTCAGGGAATGACTGATATGGAAATAGGATTGTTTCAGTTGAATAACATTGCTGGGTTTCATTTGTACTCCATTAGAAGATGACTTCCATTGGTGTGAAATAACAAAGGACGACAAGGATGACGTCTAATAGAGATAAACCATCTCCATGCAGGCATTATTGTACGTGTCCCTGAAGCTGACCTATTCATGTGCTGCATTGTTTTTACTCTCACCTGTTCAAGGACGTTTAAGCTCTGAAGCAGCCCTCTTTTATTCAACAGCACTTTGCTGATCTCCGCCTAAACTGCTCTTCTGCTGCATTGCAAAAAAAATCATTTGAGCTCTACAACAAATGTAGTGTGTCTGAGCCTCAGTGGCTCAATAGGCAGCCAGGCCTGTGAGTCAGACTGGGGTGAAAGAGAGCATCCGCCAGCAGCAGAGAGGATAAATGAGTCTGCTGCAGCACCTCGGAGGGGAAATGGCAAGGTGACTGGGTGAGTTTTAGCAGAATCGCCAACAGGTGGCAGCCACATCCCCCCTTGTGTTTACATGCGAGTGTGCATGCAGTGCGTTGACTTATCTGGTGTATGCATGCTGGTATGCATGACGGTGGAAGGCATGCACAGGTGAGCATGCTGGTGGCGTGCAGTCAGGACTGAAGCCTTTTAGTGGAGCATTCCGCCAGGGACCTGATCGTAGTCTCCTTGGATGTCCTGGTTTCAAGCCCCAGAATAGAAAGCAGCTGCAGTTTGTTACCTCTGCGGCCTGCTCCACTGCGCTCTGGTGTTGTCACACAGCCTGAGCTGAGGCTGGACAATACATGCAGGGGAGGTTGGGGTGGGGGTGGGGGTGGGGGGGTTCATATTTTTCATGCTAAGAGGGAGAAAAATCTCCTTTATCATGGTGCCCACAGTTCTATTCTGCTGTGAAATCCTGAAACAACAACATTCACTCAAGCTTTATCCTTCTTACGCACCAGATCTCAAGTCCAGCACGGGCCCCAAGCCGGGCCCCGAGGGGGAATCATTGATTTTTGCCTCCGTCCTCTCCCGCTGGTTGTTTCTTCTCCATGGAAACTGGAGCAGCAGTCAATTGAGATTTGGTAAATGACCTGATTGGCTGGGCTCTGTGCTGGTTTGCGTCCCCTGTCCTCCACATGCGTCACAACACAGATGGTCCAGTGAGAAAGGAGAAGGAGGAGAGATCGAAGAAAGATAGGGGCAAAGAAGGAGAAATGAGCTGGGAAGGAAGGATTAAAGAGAAAGAAAGGGGGTGAGGGGAAGAAAGCAAGAGCAGAGTGAGGGAAGCTATGGATCTCTTCTTAAAGAGAGTGAAGACCTGGTTTTGGAGCTTAGTGAAGAAATAATGTTGTAAATGAGTGTCATGTACTCATTCTCTTCTCTTTCACTCTTTTTTTTAATCTCTATTCTGTGTCAAACCTGGGGCGCCGTTCATAAAGCAGGATTAGAGCAAAAACTAAGCAGAATCTATAAAATTAAACTCCAATAGTAGGTTTAGGATTAACACACGGTCATGCCTGTTGGTTTCAGGACACTTTGCAGCATTTTTTAAATTATCTGGCTAAGTTGCTAATCCTGCTTTGTGACTTAGCCCCCCTCCTCGGCTGTGTTTTACACTGCAGGAATCAAATGCAAGCCACAGCGGCGGGCACCAGGGGAACACAAACCCACTGTATTTGTTAAACTCTCTGAGTTTTAATATCAGCCTGCACCTTTTCTGGATGGCAGCCTGTAAGCTGTCCTGTTGTAAGTCACTGCCACCAGCCTTTCTGAGAGTTATTAGCCTCTCAGTCTCGAGCTTATTCATTATTGAAAGGCCTGTTGTGTTGCCCTGATGGATTTGGTAACTTGCTCTACAACACAATAGGGCTGTGGCAGCACAAAACAGCCGTCTGTCATGAAGCAAGTCTAGGGAGCTCTTGCTGGGTTGCTCAGCGATTCAGCTATATGAAAGCAGTGGATCATAGCAGAATCTGTGGACTGAAGTGAAGTTTACAGCCCCGGCATTATGAACGCGGGGTGTAATTTCTATTTTGCTGTTATTTGGAGAGGGGATGCGGGACTGAAGGTGGTGAAAGAGGCGATATCTCTGAGGAGCCACTGAAGTAATTTAGCTGTTTCTGCGGCAGATAGTTCTGCCTTAACTCAATAAGCTCGCACAGAGCATGTCAGAGCGGTGATGGATCGGAGCCTTTCTGATCCTTGTGATGATGAATTTTAGATCTCAGGTGAGAGTTTTGCCCATCGCTGTTCCTTCTCTCAACATGTAATGCTGGTTTCTCTCTCACACGCTGCTCTGTTTCACAGTTTTATTAGCATATATTGCATCCTCAGGCTTCTCACTGTGATTTTCAGATACCACCAGTGACTCTGACTTTTTCAGAAATACGATTATTCGAGTTATTGCCAAGACTTACGTGAGAAGACTGATACTCTCATCTCTGTATGCTTAATATGAATCAGTCAGCATTCATCTTATCTTAGCATAAAGACTGGAAACATGGGGAAACAGCTATCCTGGCTCTGTCCAAAGCTAACAAAATCTGCCTACAAGCACCTCTAAAACTCACTAATTAACAAGTTAAATCTTATTTGTTTGATCTGCACAAAAACTGACATGTAAAAATCGACATAATCGCTTGGTTTTAGAGGGGTTATGTGTGGGATTATTTCTTGGCCAGGAGCAGTTATGTCCTAAAAATGGTTTCCAGTGGGTGCCCTTCAATCTCACAGTGATGACAAGACTTCAGGAAGTCACCACCAGTTGTGGTCACTTCCTCGAGGCAAACATCATAGTGATGCTTCTTTTTTTTTGTATGGATTTAACAACGCAGATAAAACATGTTAATGAGTGAGCTGTAGAGGGCATATAGACAGATTTTGTCACCATTGGACAGAGCCAGGCTAACTTTGTCCCCTGTTTCCAGTCTTAATGCTAAAATTTCAGCATGTTGACGTATGATTTACTGGCCCAGTGTCAAAGAGCTCAATGCACTTCAGCTGTATTCTTGAAATTAGTTGATTTGCTTTGGAAATAAGTTCAATGATCTTGCACTTGGCAGATATTTTACCTCTCTAGTAGAATGTGTCATTTGGTATAAGACACATTTTGTCTTCCAGTCAGGCTGGATGTGGCAGTCGCCCTGCACACAAGCTGTTGCATTAAAAAAAAAAAAAATCCACTTCCTTACAGTGAAAGTAAACAAAGCTGAGTCCTCAAGCCGTCATTCTAATTGCGAGAAAAGGAGTTTCTGCGTGTGTGTTTGGTGGTCAGCTTTTGTCTCCTAGGGCCATTCGCTCGGCTGCTACAGATACAGCCTGAGCTGCATCCAATTAAGCAGAGCTCAGAGCTCATCACCAGCCTTTGGTCTCTTTGATATCCCTGCCTTGTTAGTCCGAGGGGAGATAGCAGCCACAAGGAATATGGTTCAATATATTATATATATATATATTGTGTGTGTGTGTGTGTGTGTGTGTGTGTGTGTGAGAGAGAGAGAGAGAGTGTGAATCAATGGGCTCTATTATCCTCTTTCTTCAGAGGGACTTATTTTTAGTGCTCTATTTACTGAAGCACTTTTGTTGCCCTCAGTGAGTTGTGTTGTTCAGATAATCATCCCTATGGCCTGAGCTGGCGTTCCCCAAAAAATTCCAGGTCCTCCTTCATTGATTCAGATTCAATTTAATTCAATATAAGACAGAGCAAATCCTCACACTTGACACATGGGAACCAGACACAGTTTTGCTTGATAAGTGCTGCTGATCGATTGACAAACTGAGTGTATCGCATCGATACGAGTGCGATTGCTTTAAAGATGTTCAAGACAGCGCGTTTTTCCCCCAAAATGATAAAGACTTCAGTTGAAACCAAGTGTGGAGAAAGACTAAGACCGTATCATCACTGTGAAAACAGAGCGTCCTCTTAAAGAGTCTCTAATTACTGTAATATAATAAGTGTAATAATAAATGTCATTCTCCTTTATGTCTCTTTACTTTATTTTCTATTCTTCTCTTCCTCTCATTGTTGCACTCAAAATACCTCAGTATTGTTATCGAAATCACTGTTAATGATACTGAAATCTACCTAAAGCCACACTAGCACCCCCTAGAGGCTACAATGCCCATTACACTCCACGATATAAATTAGAATATTTCTGACCATGTACCTTTAGCAGTGCATCTGAAGTGTGATGGAAAATGTGTCTTATAGATTGCGAGGCATCTCGTGAGCATGTACGTCAGTTGGAGCAGTTTTCAACTTGGGAAACAGACGGTAAACAGCATCAAACTGTTGCATCGTTTGCAGAGGAAAAGGTGTGCATCCTCATGTAATCACTTATTGACGGTTTGATGAAAGCAGGGATGTTACTTTGGTAACAGGCTGCTTATAACCCTGCCAGTACCTTTGATACGGCAGCTTCCCATCGGCAAAAGAGAGACTCGTTTGAGCTATTATCACTGAGCTATCACTGCTATTCATGTTGATGTCCTCAGATGTCACCAGGCGGACCGCGCTGCCTTTGAACAGGAGGGCTCGTAGCCAATCACCTTGGTCATTTCCATATCACACATCACCTGGCCTTTAGATCTGTGGGATGCAGGTGAGGAGGTGGTGGTGTGATGGATTAGTGAGGTCTGATTCATACGGATGATACAGATGAGCAGCGCAACACTGAGTGCTCATGCTCTACATATCGATTGCTGCAGTCATCCATGGGTCCATAATGTGAGCTGAAAGTCGTGTATTAGATTTAGTTTCACTTTAACTTTTCCTCTATCTCCACCGTCAAGTCAAAAAATTTCACTGTGTCCTTTAGTTCATGACCAAATACCTGAAACCTTAGAGTCTCATCTGTACTTCGTGTTCATTAACAAATGTCAGCGTGCTAAGATGCTAACTAAGATGGTGAACATGGTCAAACATTTTACCTGGCAGCATGCTAGCACTGTCACTGTGAACATGTCAGCAAGTTAGAACTCAGCTAAAGACAGTTGGTTACAGCACATAACTCATTCTGCGGGTAACGTGTAAACACATCTCTGCCAGCCGCTGTGTAAACATTATAAATCTGACTACAGCCATGATTCATCTCCGCGTCTTCATTCCCGCTTCCTTAACTACAGTCTAATCTGTTGCTGCATTTTTCAAGCATTCCTGACTGCTCACATATCTGCAGCCCATATTTCTTATTTTATTGCCACCACTCATCATGAAGAGGGCTCTTATCTCCGTGTCATTGGCTCTTTAATTTTCCTCGAGTCTGGCGGTGAAACTTCCCTCTCTGTCCTGGATAGAAAAGAAGTCATTACATTTATCCCTGTGGTTCAGTTTAGGTGCTTTTTTATTGCTTTTTGTCTGCCCTTGTTGCTATTTATATCTTAATGGAGCGGCAAGTTGTGCCACCATCCACAGTATAATGTCAAAAAGGGCAGAGGAGCTCTTACTCAGCAGCAATTCACCCCCATAATAACCCTCTGCTCTGACACCATCATTGTACTCGCTTCAAATGGCTTGTCTTGTTGTTGTTGCTGATGTAATGAGTTTCTGTGGCAGCTTATGTGTGTTTATGTATGTGTGTGTGTGTGTGTGTGTGTGTGTGTGTGTGTGAGAGAGAGAGGTAGAATTCATGAATGATTTAGCTAATTTGAGTCACTTTATTCAGCTAAGTGCAAAGATTCATAGTCACTGACTGTGTGGTTCATAACTTTTCCCCTTAGCTAAGCATCACCGTTCAAATTCACTTCGGTATGTGCACCGGTAAGCGAACGTGTCACCACTCATGTGTCCCGACGTTCAGCACTGATTCGGTTTTAAACTTGTGAACACCTCTGTTGTTGTGTTCTGTGTTGTTGTGTGTGTGTTTTGGCACACACTCAGTGAGCAGTTTACTGGAGTTAATGAATAGGGCACAAGCTTTGAACACAATATCGAGTTCTGTCAGTTCATCATGACCTCCGCCTCAGACTTGAACATGAATGCTTCATGTTAATGGGAAAAAAAAGTAATACAGGGGAAGAGGAGACACAAATCCACCAGACTTCAACACAACACAGACCTGATCCATACGAGTGTGTTTCAGTGTGTGGAGAAGCCGACAGCAGAGTTGCTGTGTGTATCAGCCTCTGCTCTGTTGGTCTACTTCCTTTTAAAAGACGGTGACTCAGTAACAGATGCAGAAGTGACTCCTGCTGTCTCCCCCTCAGACACACACAACTTAGTTGTCAGTTAAGTCGATCTGACAATATGTTATTTAATGAAGCCAACTGGGAGACAAGCCAGAATGCTGCCCGTGTGTGTACTGGTGTGTGTCGTGAACATCCTCTGTTAGCCGCAGACAATAAATGCCAGCTTAACCCCCCCACTCCCAAAAAAATCCCTTCAGGACCAGCAGAGCACCTCCGACAGAGAGGAGCGAGGCGCGCACCAGCCTCGGGCGTTAGACACAGAGATTAGCTCGTATTAACAGCTGGGCCTGTCTGCCAGTTGATAGGAGCGGCGCTGTGGAAAATTTGTCTGTCTGCTGGGGATTGTGCAGGAAATGTATTCATCAAAAAGTAAATAATGAACAAGTTCACCTCAAATAGGATTTTTCTAAAAAGCAATATTAATTGTAGTTGGAGAAAGGCGCCAACAGGAACATGCACGCCAAAGTCAAAATGTTCAAATGCAACAAAATGTGCACATGCTGGTCGTCCATTTAACGGGCCGAGAATACATCTTTGCTCGTATTAAAGACCACAGGCTGCTTTTTAATAAACCCAATTAAAACATCTCCAGCTTCAGACCTGCTACAGCTGTTTCTTCCATGTTCTCGTATTTAACTACATTTGACTTTAAAAACTTTTCACTTCTTTATAATCAGGTTATGTTTTTATTGAGATCAGTACTTCAGATGGTCCTTTAAAATTTTAGCCCACAATTTTGTCTTTCACACTGATGAAACATTTGGCCCACTGTTGTCTCAATAATGTTGTAAAAGGAGACATTTAAGGAATTACAGGAGCCCAGCTTCTCTTCAGCTTCTCTTCTAATGTGTCTTTATAAAAGCGTTTGTGATGATATTTAATGTTAATATTCAACGTGAGCTGTGATGTGCGTTAAACTCCAGTTTGAGCTGTGGGGGAGAGTCGATTTCTCAGGCGGGAGGAATCGATCCTGTCTGGAGCTTCGTCTCCTGCTGATTCATCCGCCCCCAACAGCTCCACTCTGATCACATCAGTCCTCATTGATCAGCAGCATTGATCGCTGGTTGTCAGTAGGGGTTTTGCACATTTATGAGATGGCCCTCTTTTGGCTCTTTGGACGTTCACGACAGTTCATTAAAACTTTGAAACTTTTCAAAAATAAGTAATTCAAGATTGCTTGTTTGTTTGTTTTTGACAAATATAGAGCTCAAATAAGTGAAATGATAAGTGAAATGAATAATGACAACAGATCTGAGGAAGCATTCTGACTCATTTTAATGTGAACTGTGCCTTTAAGTGTTTTTAACAACATCTTTGTTTTATAATAATAAGCAAATTAGAGCTTGGGAGTCAGTACTAAAAAAAACACATTTAACAATAAAAGCAAAAGTTTTCTTGTATTTTCTCTAAATGTCCCACTGCCAAAGGTCCTCCTTCTGGGTTTTTGGTTTCTTCTTCTGAATTTGGGGGCTGCTGTTGAGAGCTTGAAACACTCAATGAACACAGCAACAACAAGGCTGCTCGTCAAAAAAAAAAAAAAAAAAAGCTTAAAAGCTCTCAATCAAGTAAGTCGAGTAATTCATGAGCTAAATGCAAAAATATCGCTAATGATGGATCTGCTCCTTCATCACAATGCAGTTTATTTTGAGTCATCATACACTTACACCATCCTGCTGCTGAAATACTGACAGCACCAAATGTGTATTCATCTGCAATAGTCCCCAGCAAATTCACTATTTTCTCTCAAATGAGTCATTTCTGTTAAAAACTTCACTGCCCAGCTGATTCAGGAAACTATTTAGCCTTTTTCATTATATGGAAATAATATATTTGTAGCCAGTTTCTGAAGATTTAAATCTTCAGAAGGAGCCAGTGGCATTGGCTCTGAGAGGCGGGCCCGTCCTCGCCCGAAAAATGGTCATATAGGCCGACTGTGCAAGTAGGTTATTATAACCCATATTTACTTGATTGTTAGGCAGTAACCTCTCATACTGTGATGTGAGCAAAGAGAGGTCAGGTGATGAAGAAAGCATGCATTGCACTTCAGTACTAATTTTGACCCATGATCCTAATTATAATATATATTTCCTTGTCCCCCTCACTTCCTATATAAATTCCCCCCCCGGATCATATTTTGGTGTTGTCAGTTCACATCGTCCTTCCTGCCGTCCCCCTCTCTCCCCTTGCCATTGTCTGAATGTGCTCTGTGGGCTTTGCTGCAGTCAGATGGTCTGGAGCTCCTCAGACTGAATGAAAAGCTGCGTCTTCGCCGTTGTGGCTTCTAAAAGCATTTTCTTCCACTTCGGGGACAAAGCCGGTGGGAGGACAGCGATGATACATATCCGGTGTAGCCTCCTACTATGAGGCCCAATTTCATCGCTCTGCCCCCATTTTTCTTCTAGGGTCTCCATGGCAACAGAGCAATGACGGGGGAGCTAAAAGATCAACAGGTGGAAAGTGCGTAACACAGAGCAGACAATGTCAGAGCTACTTCCTTTGTGCCTTGTTGAGCACTTTGTTTTTGTCCACATGGGGAGAAGAACAAATAATGTGGCCACACATTAAACACACTGAGTAGTCAGTAGGAGGTGTGACATGTTTTCTATGTTGCTCCTTTGTGCGATGCAGTTATTCCTGTGCATAGTAGCCTTCCCGCTATTACTGACTTCATGAGAGGCAGGTGAAATAAATGCTGATAATTCACGTCAGATTTTTTTTGGTGACAATGGGAACAGGATGTTCCACTTCCAACGTTCCAGCGACTAATTCCCTGTGGGACCAGCTCCAGACCCATTTTTAGCCTGACATGAAGCAATGAGGGATTTTGGTTATTTTAATATCTGCCACATAACTATTTAAAACAATCAAATGTGACCTGAAAATCATTCTGTTTTTCAAAAGCACCGAAAGCCTTAAGACACTCCGAGTCTTTGATTTAGTTCCAGAAACTGTTTTGCTTTCATGCCAGCGGCCATTTAATCATGTCAGCAGTAGGTGTCACCTTCTTTTCATACAGTGGATATCTTGTTTTGCAAGGAACCTTCTGTGTATGTAGGTCAGAGCGAACAGGGAACACAGAATGACATCCAGCTCCACCAGCTGTGGCCTGAGAGAAAGTCTTTTATATTGCATTATAATGTTTTTCTCCTGCGGAAAGACGTTTCTTTGTACTGTACAACCCAGATTCCAAAAAAACTGGGACACCATGTAAATCACAAATGTAACAGTGTGATATATTTGTTATCCCTTTTGACATATACTCAAATGAAATACAAAGATATAAAATAGATTTCTGAATTTGATGCAGCAATATGTTTCAAAGAAGTTGGGACAGGAGCAACTTAAGACAGGAAAAGATGTGGAATGCTCCAAAAACACCTGTTTGGAACATTCCACAGGTAAACAGGTTCAGTGGTAACAGGTGATAGTATCATGGTTGGGTATGAATCATGCTACATGGGCTCACAAACACCTCATAAAATCATAAAAGCATCCAAACTTTTTTGGAATCTGTGTTGCTCTTCACCTTTTGGACACACACCACAAACAGTATCTATATCTAAACGCTGAATTTACTATAATGTATAATAACTAATGTTCCTGCTCGCCCGTAAGTCAGATCACAGTGGGCAGTAACTTTTTATGCAGAAGGTAATGATGAAACTGCATGTCATACAGAGAGACAGCTTAAAAGCCAGGAGGAGGGCTTCCATCCAAATCATTAAGTCTTCTGTGCAGCACAGCAGAGTCTGCATCTGATTTAATGGTTTAGAGAAGGCGGCAGAGGGAAAATACAGTAAAACACAGCTGCAGAAGCAGTGGTGTTCGTGCTGTAATGTCCTGGATATGTAATGAACGAGTGATATATGTTCTCTGTGAGACCACAGCTGTGAAAGACAGATGTAATTCTACCCATTTTTCATACGCCAGCGCGGGTGATAAACCATCACCTTGACCATGACTCTGTATATACTCTCATTCTGAATGGATGGTAATTTATGGTACACCAATCTAATCCCAAAGCTTTTATTTGTCATCATTGCCAACCTTCGCTCCTCCCGTTATCTGTCAATGCAGCTGTGGATCCCTTTGAGGACAGAAGGGACAGTTGGTTGAGTGTGGTGTCAAATATGGAGTTGCAAACTGCCAGTTTCCTCACTCCAGATGGAGGCGTGGTTGCGGCTGTTTGTGCCCGATGGAGGGACTCGAGTGAGGGGAGGAAACATGATGTGAAAGCTATGAAGAAAGACCAATACTGCCTTCGTGTAATGGAGTGAGGGACACGGTGAATATTAAGGTTATGTCGTGCTTGTCCCTGCTGAGATTTCCAGGTTGGCAGTAAACATGTTGTCAGTCACTCCACTCACCTGTGACAGTGATTTCTGTGAGAGCTTTTGCTGGTTTAGCGCTAACAGTGCAGTTAACTGTCTTTGTTGTTTTGTCTATGGCTCATCTGGCTGGTTCTGCACTAACAAGAAATGATGCAATATGAGGGGCCACAGAGATTAATCATAGGAGCCACTGCCCCTTAACAGAAAGCCACTGTTACAAACTGGAAAGAAGGATTTTAAAGCGCTCAAATGATAGACACTATCGAGTGGCATTATGGGATATGTAGTGTGTGGCGTGTCCAGGCGAACACTTGGTTTAAACTAAGGTCCCACCTCTGACTGGGCAGAGAGCCACTAATACTTTAGGATAGCCCAGTGGCACTTGTGGTGGCCAATCAGATTTCAGGTGCGGCTAATGCTAATTTGGCATCTTGCTTCTGCTCAGGACGATGAACATGGCTGTCACATGAGTGTTGGGAGATACTTCTGTTGGCACTTTCACTTTGAAATGTAAATTTTACCTTGCTGGTGTTTTGTAATCTGCGTTTGGTCTCTCCTCCACTCCACTACTGTCATGCACACACACTGGACATGCACTGTGCCCTGCACCCCCTGTTCCCCACCCACATGCCTCCAGACACACCTGGTAGAGATCTGCACTCTATGGAGTGCGCTCTTCAAGTTTTTACTTTCACACACGACAAGCTCAAAAACAGTTTTGAATTAATAAGTGCAGCTATGCATGCAAGCACAGCCAATCGCATGACATTGAGACATTAACATTTTCATTAGTTTGATTTAAATTGAGCCATTTTGCCAGTGTAAATATGTTTGCAGTATGTCATCCTGCTAGCTTCATATCAAAACCACACATAAAACCATAAAACCATGCATACTTTCACCAAAGCAGATGCCACAAAACATCACTCCAGCTTTTAAATGGCTGGTCCAAAATAAAATCCTAAAGTCATATGTTTGATTGACAACTAAAGCATATTTACTTGAAATGAATGACCAGTTAGCAAGAGCAACTGTAAGTCTTTGTAAAGAGCCAAAGTGTTTAATTTTGCATATTGTATGTCCAGTACAGAGGAATAGTCTAAATACAGAAATATTTCACTCTGAACAAAAGTGGTGTAGTTGGTTCTAGTTGTGACTATCAAAACTACTGAGGTCTCAGCAGTGACACAGGGCTGGTATTAGAGTCACAGCTGATCAAGAATGACTGCTTCGCTGTGAAGGGTCCTCACTAGAGAAATGATCTATCAAGCAGACGTACTTGCTGTCGCTGTAATGTGAGAGAGGTACGTACGGAAGATGTAATACCAAACAAAAACACCCTCTATCTGTCAGTGCATCTGCTACAAGAGCAGCTTCTGATAAATTTCACAAAGAGCCTGAAAGCTCTTAATCCATTTTAGTCCCTGTCTGATAGAATGAGAAGACAGACAACCGTGTCCCAGCCCTCAAGAAGAGACGCCTGAGTCCCCTGCAGCCCTGGCTCTACTTGGATAGGTATAAATAGAGCCTTGCAGCGCCTCCTCTCTTTAATCATTCTCCCCTCACTTAGTATGCTCCTTACTCCTCCTCCCACTCTTCTTGGTTTCGTTTTCTTGCATCAATCTGCCTCCGTCTAATTGTCTATTTTACCATTTGGCAGAGTTGCGAGGTAATTGTCTTTTGAGGGACGGTGTTGGGCAATCACGGGAGGTTATTTAATGTCATTCGTTTGATGGGGCCCTCGTGAAGCAGAGTAAGTGTCCTCCTGCTGCTTGTTGGCTTTTGAAAGACAGATTTTGTGCAAAAACAATGAGGCACCAATAAAAAGAGAGGAGATGCAGAGATCGAGCGCAGCGACGTAAAATATATTATTTGGATGCAAAATTATGAGCATGAAGGGCAGTTTCACCTCATTAGCATGTTTTTTTCCCTCCATCTCTCCTCTGCTCCTCCATTTACATCTATTTATGCATCAAGGAGAGATTGAAGTTTATCAAGGTGCTCGGCCATGTTTGTGTAGGCTTCATAGATCCAAATTTTGAAAGAGGAGTTGCTCTTTGAAGCCACTGGGCCAGGAAGTGATGAGGAAGTTTGCGAGAGAGGGAGGGATGGCAGCCGCTTTGAAGTGCAAAAATAGATAACATTAAAGGCTCACGGACAAAAAGACACTTTCTGGCCACAACACAAGCGTTGTCTTGTGTTACTGGATGGCACAACGACTTGGATGAATGTGAAGCAGATGGTTGCATATTGAGGTGTCTGTATCCCAGAATGATTTGGGATATGATTTTGGAAAATGTAGGCTTGCAGAGCATAAGAGAACAATACGATTCCAGGAGCCAATGATTTTTTAGAACAATTATTCATCCTTTTTTTTTGGAATGACCCCGTGCATGGTTTCACATTTAATAGATGATAGTAAACAAGCGTTGAGTCTTTGCATGTTTTCTGTCTCTCTTGTTGCTGGAGCGATGGCAGCTCATCAATAAGACTCATCACATGACTCGGTCTAATAAAGAAATTCAATGTTATTTCTCCCTCTAGATGCAGTTAAAGTGTACTTTGAGTACCCCTGAGCAAGGCCGGTTAGTGGTATCAGCAGGTAGCTCTTCGGACGGAGTGCAAACCATCTTTCTCCTGCTGCACTCCATCAGGCTTTGCTGTGAATAATAATGTGTTTTTATGAGGCTGCATGTTTATAGGAGTCGGCTTGTTGGTCATCTTCACTTTTCACTATCTTTGTTCAGCTGGTGGATCGCTCTGCTCAGTCTTCATATGGATGATGGGTTAGAACAAAAAGAAGTCCTGTTTCATCTGGACTTAAAGTTGCTTTGACGGTTGTTTTAGCAGACAGCACATTCAGCAGACACAGAGCAACATGAGCATCAAAATGAGTTAAAAGATTGTGAATCTCAGTTTGACACCTTGAGGGGCCCTTTTCACATACAAGTAGTCATTAAATCCATTGTTAATATGAGAAATTCAGACTAGTGTGGCTTTAACTTCTGGGTGCATTCTCTGAGATCACCATCTCTTCCTGCTTTAGCTCTGTCTCGGACTTGTCAATCACTGTGCAGATATCAGGACTGACAGCTGACACTCTTCGTTTCATTGTTGCTTCAAACCCAGAACGGCTTACAAGATAAAATGTGATAAAATGCGTGTTTTAAAGTTGGTGAAGCCGCAGCCTCTTGGAACCACGTACAAGTGGAGATAACAGAGTAAAGACTGACTTCTCTTGGTTATTTGAGAGAAGAAAAGCCACAATTTGCTAAAGAGCACAGCTGGATTTTCACAGGACCTGCTGCTGAAGCTCCTGCTGGTGTGCTGAAGAAACTGGGCCAGAATATCTGAGCACTCGTTCTACTGTGCACGAACCACCAGAAAACATCTGGGCATGTGGATCGTTCCTCTTTTCATTTGCTCTTGTACCGTTTTGATTTTGCAAAATTGCAAATTGTACAAAAATTTCAGTTTCTATTTCTATTCCCAATTCTCCAGTGGGGGAATTAAAGCTTGTACGGATCCTTTGTGAGTGTCTGTAAAAAGGTCACTAGAAAAAAAAAAAAATCTATTTCTGTTTTGTGTTCTTTTACTCAAGTTTTTTTCTCTTGTTGCTTTATTTCTTTATGAATCTACTTTGGTTGTGTCTAGATGTAGTTTGCTTTTTTTTCCTTTTTAATCTGAACCGCCTTGTTTGCACCTCAGCCCTCATATCACTCGACAGCTGTCACTCTCTTCTCAGCTGATGATTTGATCCATGTCTGTCCGCTTTTCACCAAACAGCCAAAGGCCTGAGGAGTGTTTTTTTTTTTAGCACTGTCGTGGTTCTTAAACTAGTCACTAAATTGGGTCACGGCTCTGTTTCTGTTGGTTTTCCATATGACAAGGGCATTAATGTATTTTAAATAGTTCCAATACAACAACACAGTTCTTCTGACACAGATGACGACGTCTGTTCAGTTTGTCTTTGTCCAGCAAAACTATCTGAATGACTGACAGGAAAAGGCTGAAAGCACCCTGCGTATTTTAAAGGAAAGTAAAGGTGACAAAGGAAGGTGCAAGAAAAGACAGGCGCTACCTATTTAGTCAGTTTCCTAACACAAGTCCATCCCACCAATCACCTGCTCGTCCATTCATGACCATGACGGAAATGAGAAAAAGTCTCCGGCTGAGTATCTAAAACGGCGTCTTCGAGTTGTCTCTGCGCTGACAGCAGATGTGATGAAGCTGGATCATGAGGGGTTTCATGCTGGGTGGTTTCCTGACTGACGGGTTTAATAAATCATAACAACAGTAATGTCTGCCTGGGATACTGACAGGATATTGCTTAAATGCTAAAGCAGAAGCTCAAAACACTGCATTAGCCTGTCTTTGAATATTATTGAGTTGATATGGTCGACAGAGTAAGACAACAGTGGGACAGGTGAATTCCTTTTCATTAAAAAAAAAAAAAAAAATCGTGTCATGGCTTTCAGCTCTTCCTACAGAAGCCAAGCAATGTCAACCATTTACTTTCTTCATCCACTTTTCCTGCTCAGAGGGCCGTACCAGAGCCTATCGCTGCAAAAAATACATCCATGACAGGTTGACAGGCTGACACAGCAGAGCTAATATAGACAGACAAACTTATTTAACAGTCACATTCACACTGACGGGATATTTAGAGTCCCTCAGCTGACTGTCTTTGCCTTGTAGGAAGAAACCAGCCCATTTTGAGAAAGATAAATAAAGCAATGCGATTAATGAGTTAGTTAATTCCAAAATTAGGTGAATTTTATGACAGCAGCCCAATTTTTACCGCACAGTTTCCAAATACACATGAACAAATCAGAATAACAGCCTCCACTCTCCTGAGCTCAGCTGTTGTCTCTCATGAGTCGATGAGTTAATGAGTTTGAGTTGACGCAGAGCAACGTTTGCATGCAGCTGGGATTGTGTTTGCAGCCACATGGCAAACGTAAGTCCAGTATTCACTCTTCATTTAGCACTGGTTTGGTCTATTTTTTTTTAAATTTCTTTTTCAATAGTAAAAGCTTCAAAACTAAGCCAAGGTGTTATTCACAGGGTCTGAAATTTAAAATCAGTCCAATCCTAAAACATTGTATTTACGGTGGCAGTGACTCATCAAGTCTTTCAGTTTTATTCGACACTTATGGAGTTACACAGCTTGTTTCCCATCAGTCTATTGTATTACGAAGAGGGGCAGAGATTAGACTCGCTTGCAAAAACATTTATCCTCTTGCTACCGTGGCCTGCGAACAAAGCCGTCACTTTCTTGAGAGGATAGAAATGTTTGACACAGTCTTGCATCATTATGTGAGAATTACATAAAAAGCCTAAGACTGGGCTTATTCCTTTGACAAGCTTGTTGTCACTTTACAGTTGGAGACATTTCGACTACAGGAGCAAATCCATACAAAACAGCTCCATAATGCCCCTGTTTCTTCCTCCTCTGTATGTATTTGGAGGTATTCCTTGTTCGTAGTTTTCACAGAGCTCTGTATGTGTCATAATTTGCTCAAGGTAAACAAAAGTACGGCATCCGTCTTTGGCGCAGACTCTTTGGTATCCAGAAATATATTCACTCGAAAGCTCTTGTGTCTTCATCAACTGCCGTCTGAACCACGTCTCTGCTGTGTTGATGCCTTTCTCTTTGGTTTATTTGCCTTGTTTTATGCTTCATTCGGCCCACTTCTTCCTGCTCGGCTGCATTTCAGTCTCTGAGTCACCCTGCTCATAAAGCAGGGATGCATTGTGGGAAAGTGCATCGTTTTCCTGGGACTTAGTCTCTGGACACAAAGATACGAACTTAAAAAAAAGTTGTGGACTGTACTTCAACATATTCCTGTGGATATATAAAAACTTATATTTCCACCAAAGAACTCTTTTCTCTCGATTAGTAATTACAGTTAATTATGTACTGGAGGCGATTTTCACAGTTTTCTGAATGTATTGACTCATTTCTGGATCTTTCTTGGGTTTTCTTTATATAATCAGATCACATCCCAGGGCTCAAACCTCATGAGAGGATACTGCAGGGGGAAAATGGCTCTATTGAGGGATGATTTTCAAGTATTATTTTGTCACTGTCATGAATTAAATATTTTGTTTTAGCTGGATTGCGGGGGCTCATTACGCACTGCACATTTGAGATAAAAATTACTGCTGGCTATATGAAAGTTTAATTTGGTTCATCCAGCTAATTGCTGTGTGATTGATTATATAATTACAGAGTATTTGTTCCTTGGCTGTTGTAGTTCTGCTTGTAATTCCCTAACCACCGTGGTGATGCAGTGTGTTTCACAGCTGTCAGTCTGTGGAGAGTAATGTAGTCCTCGCTGTGCGTGTGTGCTGTAAGGTGCATGGCCTGCGTGCTACAAGGTTGTACTTTCTCTCCAGCCTGATATTTCCTGATATTTGTTCTGCGTCTCTGACATAACGCAATGCAGAGGTGCTCCAGTTTCTCTTGGTAGCCTTGAATTCAGCAAACAGCAAATGCTTGACGAGCACACGCTCAGTCTTAAAAAGAAGATGGATCTAGATCAGATGCATCAATTTTTAACTACATCTCTCATTAGTAAAACATGAAATATAAGACCCTTGTAGACACGTGAAGTTTCTGCTGACAGTCAGACTGCAGTGAGAGCAGCGTACCATCGTAATCTGAAACGCTGTTGCTGAAACTTGACGATCCTCCAATTTTCTTTTTCTTGCCTGATAGATTTTCATTTGACTCACTACCCTATTTCATAGCCACTGCATTCAAATGTCTGAACGTTTTCTAGTTTTTCAATTTACTAATTCGAAATGACATCAAGGGAAGCATTAAAGTGCTGAGATTTGGATTTTTGTGAAGATTTGCTCGCGCAAACGCACCACAAACCACAAGTCAAAGTGCTCAACGGCCTCTGGATCTCACTTGAATTTCAAACAGCATTATTATGTTTCAGATCAGACCGTGGTTGGTTAGCAGCATTGCAACAGCACAACGCAGAGGAAACAAGCAGGACAGAGCTCTAGTTACCGAGCTGCGGCCAGGCTAGCAGTGTGGACCTCAAAGGGGAAGAAGGGACTAGACTGATAGATTTGCAGCCTTTAATAGAGCAAACAGATCAATGTTATGATGCAGAATATATTTATTCACTACTTTTATGACTATATACTCCAAACTCTAATAACACTCCCATCAGCCTCAGCTCGACTTCATGTTTAGTGTTAATTACCAGATGTTAGCATGCCAACATGCTAAACTAAGATCATGATAGCACTGCCACTGTGAGCATGTTACCATGCAGAGGTTAGCATTTAGCTCGTAGCACTGCCCTGCTGGTGCAGCATCACAGAGCTGCGAGCGTGGCTGTAGACCTTTTAGCCTTGTTTGGTGGCTCCTGAATAACTCTGAATTGTGAAATGCACATATAGTTGACAATGACAAGTTAATTAAGAACAGACTGCAAGTTGAAGCATGTAATGATTAGTTCTCGCTGTGTCTGTGAATCGACACCCTCACCTCATTTTCTCCTGTCTTACATTGGAAACAGTGACAGCTGATGCATTGACTCGCAGTCTGCAATTATTCAAGTGAAAATGTCTGCATATAAAGTGAAAATTAGAAAGCCAGTCTCATTACACCTATACACAGAAAACTTCTTCTCGTGTCGATGGTCGTGTTGCAATCTTTCTGCCAGTTGACAGTAGTAACTGCAAACTATTCCCCATCAGACTCTAAAGTCAGTTTTATAGGAGATGTTTTGTTTTTTGTTTTTTTTTAAATACAAGAATGAGATACAATCTGCCCTCATCATTGTCAAGAGATATGTTCATTTTCTCATATAAAGTATGCATGTGTGGTTAGAGAAAGAGGACAATGCACAGAATACGATGCAAAAACAACACGCTTTAATTATTCTGTTTACAGTCTGTTTGCTCATTTTCAAGCTGCAGCTCAGATACAAACATAAAGAGAGAAGGAAGTGGCTGAGGATGTTGTACAGTCAGGGTTCAAACGCCACCAACAGACACAGCAGATACACTGTGGCCTCAGTGAATTACAGTAAATGTACTTGTCCAGATCATGACCCAGGCCGTGTCCCTTCATCTCTGGAGGAACTGCTTATGAGACAAATTTGTCCTCTCCGAGCTCCTGCAGAGATATTTTCCTTATATGTGAGCGAGTGTTTTCATTAGAGAGTGATTAAGCAAATACTGTCTGTATCTATTGTCCCTCCGCAGCGGGGGGTGCCATCAGCCTGACTGAGGGAGGCAAAATGGTGATAAACAGCCCAGATGAGGAAATAAGTGGATTATAAGATGGATGGTCTCTGCAGCATGATGGGACTCTTTGGGCAAATATTGATACTGTCTGTGCAGAGAACAGATGCGGTGGGGGAGTGAAAACACACACACACACACACACACACACACACACACACACACACTCTCTCTCTCTCTCTCACTCTGTGTATAGGACTGTGTGCTAATTGCTCTCACGTTACCTAGCTACTGTAGCCATGGCAACACATCTTGGTCGTTACAAAGGAACTGTAGAACAATTTCATCAAACTGCTGAGTGTCCACATCAGCCTCACAGCGTCACACACTCACCTTTTCCTGTGACTGTGTGTGTGTGTGTGTGTGTGTTGTGTCCTGTGCATATGTCTCAGAGATCTTCCTCTGTTAAGCGACTGTGTATGTTTTGCATTCAAAATGGTGAAGAGCCTCTCATAAATGGTCTGCTAGGCCAGCGGTCCCCAACCACCATTTGGTACCGGGCTGCACAGAGAGACTGAACAAAATATGTTTTATTGATATCAGTCTGAAAGAAGTTTTATTTTGAAAAACAAGTGCCTCCGCCTGTGCCTCTGTACGCATGTCAAACACACACACTAATGATAATAACAGTTGCAGGAAGTCAGTGCAGAGCAGCTACAACTAGCCTAATGTGCTCTCTGCTCTTGGTTCTGGTTCATAGTCGAGCTGCAGAGTTTTGAATAAGCTGAAGTCTATCAGTGGTTTTTCTTCTGGAGGTCAGTACCCGGGATCCGACCCGACAGACACACACACACACACACACACACACACACACACACACACACACACACACACACAATAATGATAATAATAATATCATCAACCGGCCGGATCAGTACCCAGGATCCGACCCGGGACACACACTAATAATAATCATGATGATAATAACAGCTGGATCGAGTCTGCTTGAATTAAAGGCATGAATCAGTTTTTCAGCATCAGACCAGGGATCCGATCCGGTACCTACCCGGGTCCGACCCAGGACCGACCCGGAAATTTCCAGGAACTTAACTGGGACCGACCCGGAAATTTCCCGGGACTTTCCTGGGTCGGTCCCGGCAATGTCCCGGGTCGGTCCCGGTAATGTCCCGGGACTTTCCCGGATCGGTCCCGGAACTTTCCCGGGTCGGTCCCGGCAATGTCCCGGGTCGATCCCGGCAATGTCCCGGGAAATTTCCGGGTCGATCCCGGGTAAGTTCCGGGAATGTTCTGGGTCCGTCCCGGCAATGTCCCGCGAAATTTCCCGGGACTTACCCGGGTCCAACCCGGCACCAGACCCGGATCCGACCCTGGACACGCACACACTAGTAATAATAACAACAACCCGGGCCGGGATCTGACCTGGGACACACACACACACACACACACACACACACACACACACACACTAATGATGATAACACGACTACTACTACTACTACTGCTACTACTACTACTACTACTACTACTACTACTAATAATAATAATAATAATAATAATAATAGCCACTCGGGCCGGGATCAGTCCCGGGATCGGACCCAGGACATACACACACACTGATAATGAGAACAGTTACAGGAAGTCAGTGCAGTAAATAGTGCGTTACAGCAGCGGTCCCCAACCACCGGGCCGCACAGAGAGACTGAACAAAAAGTATTTTATTGATCATCAGAGTCTGAAAGAAGTTTTATTTTGAAAATCAGGTGCATCCGCCTGTCCCTGTGCACACATGTCAAACCGCTCGTCTCGGTGCGTATCTTACGTGATACGGTAGTAAAAAAGTAAGACCATAAGCTAAATGAGGAGAAAAAAAACAATCGTTTTTAAAGAGCTTCTTCGGAAAGGGGAAAAGGCCAAATGATGACATAGAAGACGAAGAGCCTACAACTTCCAAGAAAAAAGAAAACTGCAGTTAAGAGACAGTCCTACTTAAAATACGGGTTTATCGCTTCAGGTGATTCACGCAAAGCCCGCTGTGCGGAATAAGTGGCGACACGCTCGCAAATGAGGCAATGAAGCCTTCTCGTTGAAGAGAAACACGCGCAGGGCTCCCACTAATTACAACAACTACATCCAGGGTAATGGTGAGTTGTATTTGTAATCATTTGTTTTTATTCGTTTCTATGCCGATCCGGCAAATTATTACTTTACGTGAACGGGTCCGTGGCGCAAACAGGTTGGGCACCGCTGTGCTGGGCCACGCAACCAGTGAGCTGTACAGTCCAAAGAAAACACGGATAAAGCTGTGGAGGGTCTCCTTTTCCCCCCATCATTTCCCTGCAGTCCCTCAGCGTGAAACTTTGTTGTTTTCTTCACGCGTATCTTTCAGCTGTATTTTCTTGTGCAGTCGTAGTCATCACTGCCCTTCAAACTAATTTTGCATGTGTGATTAGCTGAACGATCTGGCCATTAAAGTGAACCCCTGCAGTATTATGGCCCACCGCTCAAATGAGTCACCCATAAACAGTAAGTGGCTGATAAACTGGTGAAATGGAGCGCTCAGTTAACTGCTGTAATGAAACAGCCCATGGCTTCAGCTATATCAGGGTTCTAGGTTCACTGGAGCGTGTTGAACTTCGCTGTTGATCTGAGAAAACCCTCTTTAGTAAAATAAAGATCTCTCATTGAAGCAAAAGCAGTGACTGAAACAAAGAGGAGGCCCAAACATTATAGCATTCTGTAAGAACTGGGTAGATTTTGTTCAGCAAAGAAATGTCCACACACTGAAATTACAAACTCCTAAATAAGTTAAACCTGCAATAACTGTTGACACTGACACTGACGTAACACCACCTTTTAAGTTCGTATTGTTAGCAAACAGTTGATTATGAAGACAGTCAGCAGGTATGGAGAAACATTATCATTGATTAGGTTTCATGCTTGTGTCCACCTGGTGAATCTAAGACCAGTGTAAATTCTCTTTTAGCTCAGCTTTTGGTCTCCACCAGCTCCGGAGGGAAATATCTGGCTCTGTAGATGCGAAATACTCCACTATGTTCACCAGCTGGTTGCTTACTGCGTCTGTCTGTTGCTGCTGCTGAGCAGGTAGTATGCGGCTGTTTTTTACAGCACTTTCTCTGACAACAGCGGCTGAAAACTCTGTGTGAGAGTGGATCAAAACAGTATATTTGCTGACTGGATAGCTAAAACATGAGCTGTAAGTCAATAATAAGATCTGTTAAACTGAGGGGAGCAGCAGATTAAGGTGATAAATCTCTGTTGGTTCATCACTACAAGTGACCCCTCTCACATTCTCACACTTTACTTGAAGGTGTCTTCCTCCACTTGTACCCAGCTTTAGTTGGACGTCTACACAGTGTTGGATGGGGCTGAGGTCAGAGTTCTGAGCAGGTCAGTCAGTCTTTGATGACTCCAGCAGCTGGAGTTCTCTAGTTTTACTTGAAGGATCACATACTGCTCAGTCATGGTACGGCTACAAACAAGACTGGGTCCTTAAAAAAGTTGGTTGCACTTGTTTTTATACATGTAGTCCACCCACTCTATTCAGATTTTTGCTCCCCAGACCTCTCATGGCATACCCCTTAACATCTGATAACCTCTTTACCTGGGAGGTGAATTGATGAGAGTCTACTGAGATGTAAAATTAGGATGTGTCCACCAGTAAGTTATGAATTTTGTGGAGAGACCTGCTTAGCTTATTGTATAGCTCTACCATTAATGTGAACTTAAAACTTATCAAACAGCTGCGATAAAAGAACCAGCTATTGGAGATATACTGTGCATTTGTTAACTGAAATACATGAAATCAATGAAACAATATGTAAACACATAGTAGCAGGGTAATGCATACAGCAGCAGTCTGTAGAATCCCTCGTTGTTGGCAAATCATTCTGCTGCTTTGTTTTCACTCACTTTTTCTCATAATGCCCTCTGCTTAACACCACCCGCTGATTTTGTGATATCAGTTTACCACATTTCTGCGGGCTGCAATATAACTCAGCTCACCGCATGGATAAAGTGATATAATGAAGTCAGCGGGCAGTTTTGTAACATTTATGAATCTGCGGAGAAATCCTCTTTTCACTCTCTCAGAGGTCAGAGGGCAGCTTCCGATCTGTTGAGCTGGATTCGATGTAATGGCTCGCTCAAGGACACCTCTGCCAATCTTCCTGCCTATTAAAGGTTTGTTTCATTTATCAACTCTGCAGCCCAGCTGTATGAGGCTTTAAACAACATGGAAGTGATCGTAGATTAAACATGCGTCATTTTATGGGCCCATGATTTCCTAAACACATAACTATTTCCAGGAAAAATGGTGATAAATGCTTAATTCGGACCCAAAGAAATATTAATGCATTAATAATTCACAGTAAACTTGTATGTAGTTTCTGCAGGAAACTGTGAGGACCACTTGCAAAATTGAAATATTGATTCTTGAGAGTGTTTTATATGCCATGAGAAGGCACCAAGGAACAGAATTTCAGCCTCAAACCTTAAGATTTCCAGCACTTATGAATATCTTAGCTTGCTGCTGTGCTAAACAAACCTGAAGTCAAACGACATGCGTTCTCTTGCCTTCCTCTTTCCTAAGAGACACGGCACATCAAATCAGCTGGATGCATCTGCATCAGCCTATAAAGATGTCCTTTCCTGTCGAGATGCCTGTAAAATCCTCAATAAAAACGTGACAGAACATCATCATGACATCTTCGTTAATTGTCAGAGGACGTCAGGTTGTCAGGTGAGCCGACAGACAGCTTCCTGCAAAAGCGTTGTACGGTTTGCTTGCTTAATCTTGCATGCTCAGTATTTTAGGAGCAGCTGAACTCAACAAAAGACTTCCAGCAGCAATCACTGTGTGAAATGAAGGCGTTTCACTCCAACCATGTGTAGGTGCGTTCTCACCAGGCTTAGTCAGCCATTTGTCTGCGTCTTACTTCTTTCACTTCCATTATTAATGTGTTACCAATGTGGAGACCGAGATGTAATATAGTGGTCACATGTTCAGTTTGCTCTGCTAAATTAATCTATCCATTTGCTGAGTTTCATGTTTAAGTTATGATGTTCCAGCTGGATAAAGACACAGCCGAGATTCTGTTTCCTTTTACGAGTTTATGCTGTTTGTCTGTTTCACTCCCTTCACCTGCTTAAATCCAGTCCAATTAAAACACAGTGTGCAGGAATAAATGTGTCTCCCTACACAGTTAGTTTGTGTGTGTGTGTGTGATCCAGCTTCTCCAAAGGGTTAGATTGATGATGTCAACAGCTAAAGCTGCAGTTGGCAGCAATTAAACATACACAATGCAAAAACCCTCCGTCTGTCTGTCTGTCTGTCTGTCTGCTGCCTCAGATCACTCCGCTGAGCCCCCTCCCACCGAACCCACAAGTTCAAATGGCAGCAGAATGAGTTGGTTACCCTGCTAAACCTCAGGCCTTGCAGGGCTCGCTCTCCACGCTATTAGAGTAGACCACAATCACTCCCGCCACAACTCTTCTTCTCAAAGACGCCCCCCACCGCTGCGTGGCCCAGGGCAGAGCGCCCCAGGCTTCAGAGCCGGCTGCGATGCTGTCAAACAACGAGGCGAGCAGCTAATGCACCGCACACACACACACACACCACTGTCCCCCCTCAAAAGTTATTCCCCGCTGTTTGTCATCATGCCTCTTTGCCACTCTTTGATACGAGTGCCATGGCATCAAACATAATGAGCCTGAAGCTCCGTGTGGGACGTGTTCACGCGTGTTTTGAACCATACACTCATCACAGGCGAAGGAGGTATTGGAAATTTATCACCAGCTGCAGGATTTTCTCCTGGATTTTCTGCCATTTAATCAGAGTCTCACTTTCATTTTTCTCCAGTGCTGGCACAGAGCTAAAATGAAGTGTGGAGACAGGTGGCGTCTGAAGGGATGTGCATCTGCATTTTCAGAACAGCCAATAGGAACGGGCTAGATTTTCTAAAGACTGAAAACAGAGCCAAGAAGAGATAGAGATGTTTGGCTTTCTCTCAGACCACTTGAATGACAGTATGCTGAAAGGTTATCATGGAAATTTTGGGCAATGGTGCCAACAATGAAGTGCCGACCACAGCTTTAAGTAGCACCGCTGTTTCCCCCCATGCTGCTGTATTGATCCCCCCTCTTCAAGGTGGCCATCCCAAATTAGAAAGTGGATCACATCACCTTCTGAAGCGATTAATTAGGGCTCGGAGGATTTCTTCGTTCTGTTTGTTGGTCCATGTGGGAATATAGATAAAGGGAATAATGTGGGTTATTATCAGCTGCTTAGAAGAAATTGATTCACATGGTTTGCCAGAGCCCAGGGCATATGAGCTGTTTGGTGCTGGAGAATAACAAGCAACATCTTGCATGAAGATAGGCCTTAATGCATGAATACTAATGCCACCGGGTGCAATAGAAAATGCCATAAACACTGAATAGTGATGCCACCACATTATAAGTTATGACTGGACGATAAAGCACATTTTTAAAGGATCAGTGCAAAGTTGATAAAAGTGTAAGTTATCATGGCTTAACAGATGCAGCTAGAGAGGAAGGGAACTGTCAGTCAGTTGTCCTGAAAAGAGGCCTAATGAGGCAAGTAAGTGTAGCCGCCCGTGTGGGGAGACGATGGGTGTGTAAGGCCTTTAAAATTAGTAACATTGTGCATCTCTTACTGACCTAAATGACAGTTTTAATTGCTAAATCATCTAAATTGATATAACTGAATTGAGTGAAGCCACAACGACCGCTGTCATCTTATCAGACATTCAACCAACCAGTTCACTCAAAGTCCAGAATCCAGGGCTGCAACAATACATGATTTTCACTAACAGTTAACATTAGGATGTTTTTATCGAATTGATCAGTTAATCCTGCAGATTATAACGTGAGAAAACTGTCTTTGAGCTGAGAGGTGGCATCTTGAAATGAGTTGAAATTAGTGATGGGGTTTTTTATTGACTGATTTTGATTAATGACTTAAAAAACTTAAAAATAAATAAATAAATAAAAAAATTGTAAATTAATTTCCTGACACAATCGTTTCAGTACGACCAGTCTAATCAACTAATCTATTCTAATCTAATATGATCCAGTACAGCTAACAGCTCAGCCATAAATCATGCTTTTATAAAGATAATAATGTTCAGCGTTGATTTATCAGAGAGCAGTTACTTCAGCGACATGTTTATTATTGAGGTTGTAGTCAGACAGTTGAATTAGTACTTCTTAGAAACAAAAACTTTATGAAGGTAGCATGGCAGAGCTGTTGGATTGGGTGGCACTAGGTTGTCTGGGTGTGCCTAATAAAGTGGCCCAGGGCTGTAAAATGCAAGCCAACACAAATGTACAAATAATAATAATAATAATAATAAAAATCATCTGTTTTTTTCCCACAAATGTTAAATGTACTGTTACTGGGATAAATGTGCCAGTGTTTTTGTTGTGCTCAGGATTTTGCATCATATTGTTCTGCTCTTGCATCAGTCCTGTTTGTTCGTTTTGTGTGTGTGTGTGTGTGTGTGTGTGTGTGTGTGTGTGTGTGTGCGCTCTTTGTTAGAGCACGCTCTGGATGGAGACCGTTAGGGTGGAAGAGAAACCGGGAGTGACAGGTGAAAAAGGTCATGAGCTGGCCTCTAATGCTTCCTCTAACCCAGACAAGCCAACATGGCTGTTCACTAAAGGTTGATGAGCTCAATCGCTGGCGCTGTTTGAGATAAGAGCCGCAGACTGTGTACGGTGGCCTGCTGGGACCGTTGGGACGACTGTGCTTCAGAGCGGAGAGAAAGTTTGATAGAGGCGTCGAGAGTAAAAACCTGAGAGAGATTAGCAGTAATGAGCTGTGACTCGGTCGTGGAGAGAGCGGACTGCTAATGATGCTGTTGTTCTGCCTCTCGCTGCTTCTCTCTCGCAGACACACATATATACGTTCACGTGTGCCTATATGCGGCGAGGGATTTGGTCTGAGCATCATTACCATCCTTGTGTTCACCCTCTCCCCAGCCTGGCGTTTTGTTTTTCTCTGGGTTTTTATTAAAAATCTTATCTGAACATATTTAAATCGGACAGCTGGAGCTGCAGATACCTGAGGTTGTTTCAGTGAATTTGCCAAAAAAAAATAAGAGCCTGCAGGATTATAGACGATCTTAAGCCTAAGACGGCTCTGAAAGCCGAGCAAAAGGCAACTCGGTGTCAGGCAGTAAGCTTTGAACGCTTGGCTTTGTCCTCTCTCACCTTCAGCATCTATACCGGAATGTTTTCCTCCAAATATGATCAATTATTGATGGAGGAAATCAGCATGAAGGAGGCTGTCAGGGTGCATTTCTTTCTTTGCTGCATGACGAGAGACACCTTGTTTGGGCACAAAATACAAGTGTGTGTGTGCAGGTATGCATACATTCATACTGTAGTGGGAAAATGGAGCGAGAAAAGGAGCCACGCCGTCCTGCAACAATTTATTAAGAGTCAGAATGTAATAAAAGAGCAGAAGGTGTCAGGGAGGAAGCTGAGTGTGAGAGCCATGAAAGAGGAAAATGTTCACTGAGGGTTTGAACTACTTACAGTCTATACTTTCTTGTTCGCCACGGTGGTTGAAGGACCCTCTTCTTGAGCCCATTTACAATCAGGCTGTATCCCATGCTGCCATTTTGGGCTTTCATTGTGAGAAGTGGCAGAAAAGGTGCTGAGACAGAGCAGAGGACAGCAGTGAGAAACACAGCCAGATAACAATGTTTTTGTTCCTTTTCTCTTTCGGACTCTTCCTGTTTTTATTTATTTTCTCTGTCATTCCAGTTTTTCACAGACCCATGTGCCAGCAGCCCCTGTCTCCATGGAAACTGCAGCCGGAGCGACGGCGGGGAGGAGGGGGAGCCGGCCTACACCTGTGATTGCGCTGAAGGCTACGAGGGGGAGAGGTGTGATCAGATCCTGCTGGACCTGCCGGCTGCCGAATGGGACCCCGCCACCCCCTCCGCTCCTGAGCTGGCTACCCCGGTCGCCTCCACCACCACGGCCGCCACTCAGCCACCACAGCCAACCACCATCCCTTCCACCACAACGCCGCCACCTCCCACCCTGCAGCCATGGCAACCCAAACCTGGGCAGAGGCTGCTGGTGGTGCCGTGGGAGGCAGACCGGGTAAGATAACTTCCACGCTAAATTTGATCTCCTGTGGGTTTATCCTTAAAATATATAAAGAACTAACACATGTGGTGTGTGTGTGTGTGTGTGTGTGTGTGTGTGTGTGTGTGTGTGTGTGTTTAAGGTGACGGAGGGTCTGCACTGTGTCAGTCCTGAGCTGTGTGAGCTGACATCAGGAACTTTGACTCTCTCTCTGGAGGTGCCTGAAGAGACAGCTGTAAAGTAAGAGTAACATTAAGTACTTTCTATGACTGACTGCTGTCCCCTTAAAGCAGGGCCACATTAACAAGCCAGAGGACAAACTTTAGCTATGAGCCCATTTATGCCCACTTCCTCTTGCATCGTACAGTATCTGCGCTGTTGCCTTTAAAGGTCCAGTGTATAGAATTTAGGGGGATCTATTGGGAGAAAGGTAATATAATATTCACAGTTATGCTTTGTGTATTGGTTAGCTTAGAATGAGGGAGGGAGTCTGTTGCATGTTTCTACAGTAGCCCAGAATGGACAAACCAAACACTGGCTCTACAGAGTGCCTTTTGTTACCAGAGAGAAGGGTGAGGCAAGGGGTAATCAGTTGTTTGCAATCTGCAACCTCTCTGCTCGATCCCACTAAATCCTACACACTGGACCTTTAACTGCCCGTCAGATGTGGTTTGCACAGCACACTACAGATGGCAGCTTCATTATATTTTGGCCAGGGACCCAGAAACTAACCAGTGCTACTGATGCTGAATAGTATTCAGCTCCAGATTTCCTGTGTGTCAGTAAGTCTGTGGTCATATGGTTCACGTCACTGAGGAATGCTGTTTCTGCCTGTACTTTCCTCCTTTTACTACATATCAGTTACTTTGCTGATTCAGGTTAATGATACAAAATTAGGTGTTTTCAGGTGCGCCTGATTGGACCACATCTCAGGCCAGCGTGGTGTTGATGGACATCTCTGTGACTCTCTCTACTATTATGTGGAATAACTCCAACCTGAGCGGAGGTGTAATCAGCCAGAATAAGTGAAAATGCCTGTGAGGGTGCGCAGGCCCTTTAAAAGATATTCTTAGTGTTCTTAGAAAAAGCGTTATGAACAACAAATGAAAGTCTTATTTGTTGACCTCCAGTGGATTACGTTCTTACCTTTTTTTGATAGATGTTGACGCTTCTGTAGCTCTTTTCACAAAGTAGGCGATGTCTTAGCTGTCAGAAACTCTGACTCAGAATAGCAGCTGCTTTTGCACCTCGACTGCTCATAATTATAGTCTGACCCATAAAAGGTGAACACAGCAGTGATGTAAAGTGAGCACAGGATGTGTTCACAGGTGACAGGAGTGGTCACAGGCGCAGCAGACATAAGACTCTGAACCAGAAACCATCAGTGACAAAGTAGTTTTCAGCTTGGTGTTAAATAAGGACGCAAACTTGCAGAATCTAACCTAAAAACTGGATTAATTAATAAAATTCAGCCTGTTTTTTGGATCCCAATCAACAAGAATAACAACAAAGCATGCTGCAGAGGATATTCTCTGCATAATGACCAGAAAGAAAGGAATCTACTCTGCACAGCGTTTTATCTGCATATTTCCCATGCAGCAACTTTTGCTGGCACCCTAACACAGCTTGTAGCTTTTGTAACTAATAACCTTCCGTTTGAATCTCCTCGTGACCCACCTCTTGTACCTTTGACACTGATTACACCACTCCGGGTGTATTCCATCATCTCAGAGCATGTTTTCTCATAAACAGTAATTCAGTGGCTCAATAAATGAGGGTCGCTGAATAATGCAGAAGCGTTGGTCAAGATGAACGTTGCACGTCCTTGATGTTGCTCCTCATTATAGACGGTGGTCACGACTCCGGACCCTGATCACAAGCTGTGAGTTAATCAACTGATGCTGCTTGTATAATTACAACACAACACCTGAATGCACACTCAGACGCGGGCAGGGAAGGACACTTACATTACCAACACACATGCAGCAGTTGGAAATGAAGCGATGATCCAAAAGTGACATCAATTTGGAGAGGCTGATAATAATATAATAAAGCTCTTGAGTCTCAAAGGGGCTGGAGACAGAGAGAGAGGGTGTCGCTGCATATGTACTCTGTGTGTGTGCAGTCGCGTACAGATACAAGCATTATATGCAGCAACATCAACCCCCTTGATGCTGAGTGTTACTCGTGAGAATATTAAGTGTTTTAAATGATAGTCTCATTAATGTAATCTGTATTGACGGGCCACTAAATCAACTTAAGTACCAACACTACAAAATAAAATGGAGCCTTTTACTTTCCAAACACATATAAAATACAGACCGTCCTTTTAAATAACTGTCCTTCAGTATATCAAACACCCAGCGGCTCGTTGCAGCCTGAAGAATTTTCCCCAGATATCTGAGCTCCTCATGTCGTCCCTCGGGCTGAGCCCAGACACCCTGCAAAGGAAAACTAATTCCAGCTGCTAAGTCGCCTGTACACCATCTTATTATTTCGGCCACCGCTCATAGCCTCACCTTCAGGCTCTGCTCCCTCTTTGCCTCATCATTTTGGGACAGCTGTCGTGCCGATCCACCTGTGACGCTCCAACTTGCCCTCGACATAAAATATATTCTTTTATGTCCTGAGCTGTGCCCGGCAGGCTTTTTCTGAAGGTCTGAAGTTGGCTCATGTGAGGAGAAATGTCAAAGTTTCTCTTTTATGCCTCTAAATTGTCACTTTTTAAAGGCATCTCAAAAGCTGGCTTTTGGTTAAGCTTCATTGATCACCATTTTCTCCTCGTCTCTTTTATGCAGGTGTACAGAGCAAGTTTGGCATTTCATTTTTGCTTGTGGCAAACACTCAGGAGTTCCCACACATAATGCACCAGTTTAATCTTTTTCTTGTTTGTTTGAAAAGGACTGTTGAGGCAATGATCATCGTTATTGTTCTTGTTAGTTACGCAAGCAGTTGTTGAAATAGATGCACAAAGGCAAAGACTGAGAGGATAATCACTGATTGGTTTTTTGTTTGTGTTAATGTGAGAATGATTGTTTCAGGTGTGGGAGTGAGAGTAGAGGGCCACTTCGAAGCATTTAACCTGTGTGGATCCTCATTGAAACAGTGCTGTTCTACCCAACTGTTTATCTTTCATGAGGACTTGTCTCATTGTGGTTACTCAGCTCGGCTCCAGTGTTTGCCGTCTCCTCAGCAGGACGGCTCAGATGAGGTTATGAACCTCCTCAACATCGTCCTTTCGTGCCTCCTCAGTTTCACATTAGACTCAACAGTCATTTCTTTACTTAGATGTATCCGGTATCAGCCATTTTAAAGGTATTACATCAGAATCTTATGCTTCCCTTTGATACCTGGAGGGTTGGTGCTAGCAGAGAGCTCATGTAGTGCCCAGAACAGAAAGGGTTCATCCCACGAGGAGCGTGAATGTGGTCGGTACGTTTCAGGGCTCTCTGCCCATTTCATTTTAATGTCTGATTGCTTCTTCATGGCAGTGTAAGAGCATTGCCTTGAATCAGCATTAAAAATGAATATTTTATAACAGGTACAGTATCAATACAAAATGAGTTACATTGAGTTGTTGTTGTTGTAAACTCTCTTGTTTGTTTCTCTTCGCATTAAATCTGCTTCTTTCTCAGTTTCTACGTCTTGGTTTTCACTATTTTTTTTTTTTTTACAAATTGTCTGAGGTCCTGATGAAAGATAGGCCCCAACTCCACTGGCTGTATTTCACAACTCTGCTCAACATCACCCCCACTGAGTCAGACCACTGGCAGCCATTACTCACACCAGACCATCGTGCCATGTTTGAGTAACGAACAGGAAGACTGTCCTTTAGTCATCAGTCCTGGGTTCAAACATGGGACAAAGTATCCATCAGACCACACTGAGTGGAGGGTGGAGGGTGGAGTTTCATTAAACCTCTTAATTTGACTGAAATAAGAATGAGAGCAAGTAGAGAATATATAGAGGATTTGTCCATTTACCTTTCATGCTGGTTTTGTTGACAATTTAAAACTGTTTTAAAACTGTTTAAGGTGAATCAAGTGTTTGCTGCGTGTACAAAATAATGAGGGTGCCGAATGTGGATTGAGTTTCTAATATTTTGTGAATTCAGTATATCTTTCCTGGCACCATCCATGATTAATACTGTGAATATTGCAAAGTTGCAGTACAAAAGCCGAGAAAGCAGCAGAGAGTTGTCACCGATTAAAAAGGGATCATGGCAGTCGGTGGAAACTTGTGGTTTGGACCCACAATAATCAGATTCTCTGTCTGATTCTCCTCCCTTTATCCCATCACCCTCTATCCTTCCCATCTCTACTCTGCCTCTCCAACTAGGGTGGTGGTCAATGCCAGTGGAGCTCCAGTGCTGTGGCGAGTGAATGAAGAGGGTTTCCTCCGTTCATCCATTTTGAACGGTACTACGATGTGGTTCCTGCAGGCCCCTGATGGACTGGTGGTACCAGACCACTCCCTGCCCCTGGGACAGAACTACTTCCTCAGTAAGTGCATATGGAACTGTTTGCAGCAACTATATTCATACCGGGTCTACTTTATTATATTGAAGTAAAACGTTTTTGATGACCTAAATCTCTGCAAAAGGAAAGTTTTATGTGAGTAAATCTGCCAGTATTTGGCAGCATCATGCAGCAGCTGAAACTCAACGACCAAACAACAATCGAGCATGCCTAACAAACTGCGTCGATAGTAAAAAAATGTGTTAATTAAAGGTGTAAAAAATACCACGGGCTGACATATGGGCCAGTGCACAGATTAAACACTACATATTCGGTGCAAACACCGAATGATAAATTGAGATGTTTATTCAATCAAGCCTGTTTTTAATCCAACCATTAATGTCTTTATCAGATCAAAATCAAATTTACAGAGAAGAGAAAATCTGTAATATCAAATTCAATTCAATTATTATACTTTAATTATCTCTGTTTTTATCGTTTCATTTGGATGATCATCCATTCAGCAACCGCAGAGAAGCTAAATAGGAAACATTTTGAAATACCTCCAAATAGCTCATTTACAACTGAGCCAAAAACATCTGAGGATTAATGAATTTAAATAAGTTGTCTTTACAGCGTTTATTCCAAACATGTCATTGGGGAGAATCGCATAATATTTGCATATATGAGTCTCAATATTGTATTTGCATATTTAAAAAAAAAGATGATATTCCATCTGTATTTTTATACTAAGCTTCACACACACACAGACACACACACACACACACACACACACACACACACACGCACACACACACAGAGTGGTCACACATTGTGCCAAAGCGTGGTGTGGGCTGCACTGGGTGCTGGAGGGGGGTAATTGCAGTCTCGCTCTGACTGAAGGGCTGGCTGACCTCTGTGTGTGTTCAACATACCTGATGCTGTTTCACTACGCTGCCTGTCTGTTGACCTTGATGTGTCTGGTAACTCTGCTTCGCCTGAGAGAGAAAGAGAGACAGAGGGGGAGGAGAGACGGAGGGGGAGAGGGAGACGAGGCAGATGACATTGGGGAGTTAAATCAGAGGGGAGGAAAGATAATGGAGGGTGGGAGAGAGTCAGATAAGGAGGGAGAAAGAAGGGAAGGAAGAGATGGCAAGGGATTAGAGGAAAGGACGGAGGATGCAGAAGGAGGAAGAGTGAAGGTCAAACTGCAAGAGGAAGAGGAAGATGATGTAGAGCATCAGTAAGGAGGGAGGAGCAGTGACATTGCATTTCCCTCTTCACACGTCACTGTTTCTGAACGTTGGCAATGTGCTTTCACATTGTGAAGGAGCGGTGACTCTGCAGGTCCAACATCCGATGTCATTGGGCTGACAGTCATCTGGGGGTGAGGCTCAAGTTGTTTTATCGGCCCTCTCATTGGCTGAGGAGCTTGTGTCGTGGATGTTTCGTCATTGGTGGACTTGCAGCTCATTGGCTGAGATCGGGCTCTGAAAAATGGCAGTTAATATTCACTATGAAGCTATTTTTATCCAAGTGCCTGGGTAGCTGTCAGCATTGATTGAAGATATAATAAGAGATGTTCTGAACTTATAGACCCAATGAGACAAGACGGAGAGGCACACACTCTATTTTAGTCACAATGAAAAGCTGCTTGCATCAGTTCCTTTCTTTAGCCTCGCTGGAGTTTATTGGGTTTCTTTGGCAGCAAGGTGTACTTTACAGGCATGACATCATTTAAAATCTGTCCTAAAACATTTATTAAGAAACCGGAGAGTCTACAGCAACGCTAGCACCTCTATACCGACTCTGACATTAGCTAAAGGCCGACATGGTCACACTAGCAATGCTAACATGCTGAGGTAGGTATAATGTTTGCCATGTTCACCATCTTAGTTTAGCATGTTAGCATGTTAACATTTGCTAATTAGCACTAAACAGTACAGCTGATGGGAATGTCATTAGTTTATCAGGTATGTAGTCATAAGCCAAACCAATGGACAAACTCAATGATGGCATGTGTGATCACCAAATTTATGATGAGTCATCACGACTGGGACATGAACAATCCAGACTTATTGCCACTTCTTTCAATACTTGACTTCAATATTTCACTCAAAACCACAAATGTTGACCTCATGGAAAAATCCAGGGATCTCTAAAGTATGTAGAATTGTCTGGGGACCATGAATGTCTCATGGCAATCTATCCAGTAATTGTTGAGATACTTCCGGAAATGAGTACTGAACTGACCAACAGACAAAGAAAGTACAACTTAAAATGCGGTCTGGTGGAAAATCATTCTAATAAACTTCTTTGGCGTTAAGTCAAATCTCTGCAAGGTCATGGGGGTCATGTATTTAATGACATCTGCAAATGCAGTGCATATTATTGGAATATAATGAATGAATGAACTACATGAATAGTTTATGAGACCCTCAACTCTTCTGCGGTAGGTGTGTTGCGCGTGGGCGCCCCCACAGCCCCGGAGGTCACCCTGCGCCTCAACCTGACAGTGAAGGCCAGCAGCTGTGTCGAGCCCGGCAGCAGCTTCAGCGACCCTCAGTGCTCCGGGAAAGGAAAATGTATCACACAGCCCTCTGAGGTGAGAAATAAGAGATACAGATCATCGAAGCACAGGGTGTTCCTTCGTATCCAAACATTTGAGCTTTAGTGTGAATGAAGCTCAAAGTGCATTGGAGGAAAATCCTGTACTATTATTGTAAACATGAATAAGAAATCTATCCTGGAGGACAAGAGCCCTCAAATAGAAACTTAGTAGTGAGGCAACACGTCTGAATGGAAACTGAGGCCTCCAGATATTTGCAGTGATATAATATATAATATATAAAGCTTTGTTTGTGTAAGCATAGGAACAGCAATTTCACACTTCTCATCAACAATAATGCAACTGCAAAATTGGCAAAGTAAAGTTTCCATATTGTTATAAGCCAGCATTATCAGTGCAGCTGCATCATGGCATCTAGTGATGCGAGTGTCTTTTGATCATTATTCATAAATGTATAGCAGACAAAAAAGCCTCTCCCTGTGTTTCACTGAGCAGAGAGCACAAGACAAAACAAAGGAATGCAATGCAACACCACAAATTATAGCAATGCAACATTATCAAAAGCTATTCTTTATTTTAATTGTGGGGATTTGCAGATTCATTATCTGTTGCTGACAGTCAAAAATACAAGCTGATGGTATAGCAACACCCTGGAAGGCAGAGAAAGTTGGACCTCTCTATGTCCATATGTTAAACTAAGGTGTCACTCTCCCATGATCATCCCAGCTGTCTGTTTCTGAAAACCAAACGCTTTCACTGCTGCTTGTTATTGCATTATGTTACTGAATTATTTTAAAATCGGCAGTGTTTCACCTTTGAGGCTCACTGGTTTGACGTGTTTTCGCAGAGCACCTTCTTTTGCGAGTGTGAGGACGGCTACACCGGCATCTTCTGTGAGGAGTTCGACGCCTGTCACCACAGACCTTGTCGCAACAATGGCACCTGCAGCGACGTTAGACAGGGGGGCGAAGGACGCAACTTCACATGCACCTGCCCTCCAGGTGTGTCCATGTGTGCATTCTTTTTGCATGTTCATAGATGGGTTTGTTTCAGGTCGGTTGGTGTTATGCTGTTTTACGTGTGTCTAAGGCTTCATGAAGAGCCAGTGGAGTCTGTGTGGTCAGTTTTGCATAAGGACACAGGAACAGAGACTGTGCTGAACCTTTGATCTTGTCAGATTTATTTTAGGACAGGGGCTTGAAGCGAGGGCCTCTGGTAGGAAGGTAAATGTCAGAAGTGACCACTGATTGGCTGTCACTTCCCATTATGGGATTGTGCTAACAAGCCCTGTGTGTGCAGCTAATAAGAAGCAGCATTTTCAAATTTCGTTTCAGTACATGTCTCAAATCGCTGCATTTGCTGACACCAATGACTTAAATTTGATTTCTGTGTTTCTTTATTCTGATCCCTATTAGCTACTACTACAGCTGTGGCTACTCTTCCTCAGGTTCACAAAAATATATATTACAGACAAACATTTACAGGCAAATTGATAAAACAGAATCTTTCATAACTCATAATTTCAAGCAAAGATTTTAAACGCAACTACTTGTAGCTTAAACACATGGATTTTAGTTACATTTGACCAAGTGTAATGAAGTAAATCACATAGTCTGATTATAAACTGTGGGTTTCTCAGGTTATGAAGGGGAGCGCTGCCAGTTGCTGGTTGACCACTGCGTCTCTCAGCCCTGCAAGAATGGAGCCACTTGTTTCAGCAGCCTGGCTGGGCCCAGGTGCTACTGTCCCGAAGGTAGGAAACCAATCACGGCATGCTGGAACGAATCTGTGTGTGTGTGTGTGAGTGTGTGTTTGCTGTAAGTGAGTCAGGAGGAATGCGTGAGAGTGCCAGAAATACACGGTTTGTGTGCCTATAATAAGAATGGCTGCACAGTAAATTTCACGTCTTTGTGAAAAAGAAAGAAAAAGAGAGACTTCCAATAAAAAGATGATATAAGTGTGTACATCCTGTAATAATGTGTGTATTTTTCAGATGTTTGAATACAGTTGTTAAACACCGTGCGTGTCCGCTGCATGTTTAAAAGTATCTGTGCCACTGAGATGCTTAATTTAAACCGTCCTCCTCTAGTTCCTCTAGTCTAATTAGTCTTCATAGCCTCAGTGACCTGCATCAGCCTCTCTGGGGAAATCTGTAACCGCAAAACTTCTGCCGAAACAGCAATTCTCAGCAAGGGCAATCTAGTGTGTGATTAACAAACACCACGTACTGACAACAGTGTATACAGAGAGTGTATGCACACACACACACACACATACACACACACACACACACACACACACACACACACGAAACATTAGGTAACAATGGACCCCACCACATAAATAAAGAAACAGCAGATGGATGTAAGACCTGGCAGAAAGGCTGGTTCACTGTTCCAGGTACAGCTCCCAGCGGTCAGTTCATTCTAGAGCTGGAGGAGGCCTGACTCACACTGCAACACCTGAATGTATTGTTAATCTGCAGCTGCCAAAAAAACAAGGTCTCCAATGTGGAAAAGGAATTCATAATCCACCGCTTGTGCATTTATTTTCATACAATGAGAGAAACAGCAGTGAGAGCGGCGGTGAGTACCGTGCCAGCACCTCTTAATTAGTGCGGGCGCTTTTAAAAGATTCATGTTAGAAAAATCTTATTTGATAATTCTGAGGGAACGCTGAATCTCAGACAACTTCTCTGTGTGTCTATTTACAGGTAGCAGCAGGTTAAATCAAACTGTAACACTGCAATGGATCCTTTTTTTCTGTTCAATCAATTGCTGGTTAGTTTATTAGCTGATAGAGCATTTTTGAAAACCTTGCAGTATTAGAAATTGTTTGACCATAGGCCTTATTCAGAGAGGACATTTTGATATGTCACAGGTGGAAATGATAAACTGAATGATGGCTGAATTCCATGTAGCTACGTCAGTTTGAGGGTCCTGGTTCTGTGCATGCTGGCTTCCTGGGACAATTGAAAAGAACAGAGCTGCTGCAGCTTTGAATATTTTGTTTGTTTGAAATGAACCAAAAAAAGGGAAAACTTCAAAATCCAAAGAAAAGGACGTGTCAGGATAGGACACGCTATTTAACAACTGATCCATCAATAACTGAATCAGAGTGCGGAACAATCACACACTCCTGCAGGGAAACACACACTGCATAAACAAATAGACTCATTTTCATAAATCTGTTCAGTGATACTGTGCATTCTGAGACAGGTTAAGGTTCATGGGACTGCAAATGACACCACAGTGTCAATTAAAAGGGAAAAGAAACATAAGTGAATTTTCTATTTGTGTGTGTGTTAGAGAGGCAGAGATGTGCGTCCATGCTGATGAACAGATCAGAGGAGGATTATTTAAATGTGTTTGAATACGGAGCCTCCAGGCAAAAAATCAAAAGCAAAAGAAATGTTTTCATATGCAGAATGACTGTATGGAATGGAAAATATAAGGCAGATATTTTATAGTAATATAAAGTTTCCAAGTATAAGAGAACATGTCATCTTCTATCAAAGGGGATTTCATTAACCAGTCAGAGAATGCTTTACAGATCCTGTGTGGAAAACCTTTCAGTATGTACAACTGGGAACATGAGGAAAGAGAAAGGAGGATAAAAAGTTTGTAAATTGTCAGATCTGGTGATTTTCACTTCCCTCAGGAGCAAGTCCTCATCTCTTGGTTTGGAGCGAAGTCGCAAGTTCAGTCTTTTTGTTCTTGTTTCTCAAGGACAGGAAAGACTAGAATGCTTCACAGTTCATTAAGTGATATTTAGGACTTCATTTGTTCAGCAGTGACTCCACAGGTAAAGAAATGTACACACACTCACACCCAAATGAACACACACAGGCACATCCTGCTTAGTGCTTCTCAAGGTCCTGCATCCCACCCCCATAAATCACCTCCAAGTTTTCTTTCTTTCAGACACAAGCGATAGATAAAATGATGGATGGCATGACAACTGTCACAGCTGTCATCAGAGAGGTATCCACCCTGTGATTACCAGGCCAGCCGAGAGCAAAATCTGCATTTTTATTTGCTACATCCTAAGGGAGGCACAGGTATTTGAATAGACTCACCCTGCAGGGATGGAAGGTGGTATTTTCACTCCAGTTTGTCTGCCTGTCAGCAGCATATCTCAAAACATCAACAGATTTCCAAGGAGAAGTTGAGTAACAGCTAAATGGACCAATGTGGTGTTTGGGATGTTTGTCCAAAGAAATCTTCACTTGACTTCACTTGTTCCTCTGTGGGACGTTATCTCAATAACAGCTTACTGTTTACATGTTTACTGTTAAGGCTAGCAAGTGAAGCCAAGTGCAAGGAGCAGAGCTGAGGCCGAGCCAAGCAGAGAGACCAAGGAGTGGGTAGCAGTGTGGAAATTGGGGAGCTGCTGGGCTGAACTGGGGGTCCGAGTCATGAGACAAAGGGCCAGAGCAGAGCAGACAGACCTGCAGGGAGAGGAGAAATGGGATTAGTCTCAGGCAACAAGCAAATGTAAACTAGAAAGAGGCTGGAAACGCAGACTGACAGGAACTGTGTGATCTGGTGAGGTGGATGTGGCAGAGCTGAGTGGTTGGGATGCTGCTGGTGGTGCTCTGCTCTGCCTTCAGCACCCATGTCTCCATTCAGACAATCACACACAGACACACAGAGGTAGAAAGAGAGGGGAGAGGGACTGCAGGCTAGGCAGAGGTGGACGGTTTGACAGCTTACAATTAGAGTGGACATGTAGATTTAAATGATACAAATGATGTCTCTGGGTCTCTACTCGCTTCCAGTTTTTACTCTCAGTTCAAGGTAAATTGATGAAGAAGACAAATCCGTATGAATGCCATGAGTAATAGGAATTTCAGGGATGTGCTCAAGTAAATTTTGCACAGCGACTCCTCAGAGACTGCCACACTGATATTAACTTTCTTTCACTCACATGCACTTTATCTTCCTCTCTCTCTCTCTCTCTCACACACACACACACACACACACACACACACACACACACTGACAGAAGAGAGAGTGTGAGCGTCAGTACTGCGACTGCCTCCAGTCAGAATTAGCGGGGTGAAGGAGCTAAATTTAAACTGCTTCTAATGTTGGCAGGTTCGAATACCAGCAGCAGGAATGAACAGACTCCTCTATGTCGGCTAGGTCTCACAGTGTGAACGCGTAGACAAGAAGAAAGTAGAGAAAGAGAAAGAGAAACTGAACTCAAGATGTAGAAATCATCTGTATAAGTCAGTTTGGTGCGGAGTAAAGCTAAACACAGAGGAAGGCAGTGGGGCTTGCATAAGAGTGTGTGTGGTCTAGAAGCTATGTTTAAAGCAAATTATAGAAAAGGGGAAAGGGAGAGGAGATCAGAAGGAGGTAGAGGAGTGAAAAGGAAAAGGATGAAACTGATGGAGGCAGTGGACACAGAGAAGGAGAGAGCTTTGGGTGAGATTTTTCCCTGACTGCTGCAGATTACTCCTGTCTCTCTGCTGCTGAATGATAAATGTCCTCCTCACACAGTGCAATAAAGTCTTGCAGATCAATGGATGTTCGAGTGGGATCTCTTCATTAGCTCAATGGAGTGTGCACTCCAGTTCAGTCAGCGCAGGGATTTACTGGGGTGTTGGTGTAAATCAGACGACCCACACACTATGTCACAGCAAGGTATGTGCACGTACACAGTGGAGTCTTTCTCCGCTCTGCAGTACAATGGCAGTTCTCATGGGAGGTGAAGGCAGAGGAGGAGAAAAGAGGGAGGAAGTTATTTTTAGATGGGGAGGATAGGTGAAAGTAGCAGAGGCTCACAAGCTAATGAGAGGTGGTGAAGAAACCAGTGGTTTCAACACACAACCAGTCACCCACAAAGAGAAATGGAGCGCACGGCTCTGCACGGAGCAGACCCCCACACGCAGACGGGCATTGTTGCATATTGAAAGCGTGACAGAAACACAGCCACGCTTCTTCAGAGATACTGCTGCAACACAATAGTTTGACATTTCCGTCACCAGCAAGAATTCATTCTCTGTTAAGCTGCTTTAATCTGTAACAAGGAGGAGGAAGAGCTAAAAGAAAGAACATTCAAATTGCTCCAGGTGGTGATTTTGGGTGGTAGATGGTGACAGAACCAAACCACATGCTGTCTTTTTCTCGGTATATTGTCTTTGATCAGTGCTGTCACTCCCCCCCCCACATCTGCTTCTACAAAACTGGGCAGTCGTGAGACTTAAAGGAATAGTTTGACATATTCACTTTTCCCCCAAGAGTTAGACGAGATGATCTATACCACTCTCATGCCCGTCCGTTCAAAGACGAGTCTATGGCCAGCAGGAGGTTAGCTTAGCTTAGCTGCGTCTTCTAAACTTTATGCTGTTTAAGCTAAGCTAACGGCCTCCAGGCTAACCTTACAGACATAAGAGTTGTGTCAATATTCTGATCCAACTCTCATCAAGAATGCATATGAATGTTTTCCCAAAATGTCAAACTACTCCTTTAATGCCTTTTATCATAAATCTTAAAGTGTGCCTGAGGACTGACACCAAGTCAGACTGTGTGTCACACTGACATGCAGAAATTGTTCATTGCTTGCATTGTGCAAGCTTGTTAATTGCACCTATAATTACTCTGTATACATTACATTCAGAGAAAATTGTTGTTCTGTCGCTTTGAGAAAAACATCTCCTGTCATCCTGTGGTTGCTCTCTACATTTAAAATGACATGTTCTGCACGTCATTGAATGTATGTGGAATGAACCACTGTACCGGCTGGACAGCAGGAAATTTTATGTCAGACGTTTATATATGTGTTTGTGGTCCGTGGGTCTGTGTCATAAGATTTATTTGAGGCAACCGCACTGCAAGAAGCACGTGTAATTGTGTAGCAATCTGTAAGTACAGCATAGCACTTAAATTAGTGACTGCAAATGGATCTTACATGATTTCTGCTGCCCTCGGATGGTTGCACAGATTAATACTCTGAACTAGAAGACTCTCAAACATATTCCCATTGTGGGCAGAGTCTACCTTAAAGGCATTAAAATCATATTTCGATGTGCTTTAAATGTTTGTGTAAAGCCTTTCTAGATCAAAGTAAAACTCACCATACATTTATGTCTCAGCGGTCTTTGTCTGCACCAACACGACTAAACCCACAAAACGTTCTGTGTGAGCTTATTTGCAATAAGAGTCGGTCTTAGTGGGAAGAAGAGTGGGTGCAATTTCATGCCAAAATGGATGTCACATATCGCACCGAACCACCTGATTTGCATAAACACAACCCCCCCCTGCTGTGTCGCTCTTTCCACCTTGTTGCAAGCAGGTTCATTTGAAGCCTCGTAATGACCAAAGTTAAGACCAAATTGACTTTGGCCTGCAGAATTGGCATTCCGCCTGCACATGCACCTCCGCTTTCTGCTCTAAGCGTTGTTTAATGTTTTCCAGTAGATAAGGACGCTTGTACATAATGAGATTTTGAGAAATAGTTGTAAATAATATTAAGTGTATTGGCAGCTTTTCCTTCTTTCTGGCATAGGAGGACTAGTGGCCACAGAAATGATCTCTGTGTTGGTCTTTCATCATTTTCTTCCTTCCAAACCATTTCCCACCCTCGTCTCTGCCTTACCCCTCTTTCAGGCTACCAGGGTGCAACATGTGAGCAGAAGGTGGACCCGTGCGCCTCCAGCCCCTGTCACAATAATGGGACATGCTATGCCCAGGGCCCCGGCCCCCTGGGGTTCGGCTGCAGTTGCACAGCAGGCTTCACCGGCCCTACATGTGCCCAGCTGGTGGACTTCTGTGCCCTAAACCCCTGTGCCCACGGGGTCTGCCGCAGCGTGGGCAACAGCTACAGGTGCCTGTGTGTCCCAGGTGAGTGCCGCCGTCAGCCGTCTCAGTGGCTGGTGCTCTTAAACATTTTTTAATCTCTTCTTAATCTCATCTTCTGTGTTTGTGCTGCAAATGAAATATTGAAATATTATAGGAATACTAAAGATAGCAGCGTGTCTCTGTGATCCTCTTGCTCTTCTCCAACTGCATGATGTAGTATATAGGCTACAGTATAGTATATCATTGAGCATTTGTAGTATATAGTTTAGAGAATATTCTGGATCCAAGATGAAACTGACAGAAGGGCAGGAAGGAGAGAAAACCTCACAAATACAAATCCATCAGCTAACTTCAGCACCACGGACAGCACCGTGGATTCATCAATACAGCACAGTTAGGCTACTGATACCTCAGAGTCGAGGTCGGAGCCATAGATTCTAACATGACCAAACCTCAGTCAGATAAAGGATCAATGAGTCAGACAGACTATCTGTCATATTGAACTAAACGCCCCCTCTGCCCCTGCACTCTTTCTGCTACTAGGGGATGGAGGGGGGGAGGTGGCAGGTTAACAAGGGGGGGATGCATTTTGTTCATGCTTGAGATGAGATGCTGTCAAAATCTTTCCCAAAGCTTCCTGCCACAGCTGATCCACCCTGACATCCAAATATTAGACAGTACAAAATGCTAACCATCAAAGGACGCCTCTGGTGGCAGAGCTTTTCTGTTCAGTTAGTTAATACATTTGATTAAATACACAAACATATTACAAAAAATCATACTTGATTTTGGACGATAGTAGTATTAAAGGACCAGTAGCCAAACCCCCCCCCCAAAAAAACCCATGATAAACATATCTCAACTTTTGATTCAGCTCTTTCCAACAAGAAATTCTAATATAAATCACTTCAGACAGAAGCTATTGCTTAGGGTCTGTGCCCAACACATCAATTCAGAAATCCACCAATGGCCATAAGATATCTTCTGAATCTTGTTCCAAATCTATCACCACTTTAAATCAGGCTTTACAGCCGACACGTAAAGCTTAGTGATAAGACTCAGAGCAGCACTAAATATCGTCAGGCAGAATGACGAGTTATTTTTAGACGGATGATCGCAGCGCGGGCACCGACGCCTCTGTGATCAACTCAATTGAGTGGAATGATGACTTATCATTATCCATTGTCTTGCAATTATCTTACTGGGATGGTGAGATAGATGACTTTCCCAGTGGCCCATAAACATAAGTTGACACTTCGCTCCTTCTGCTCTGTGTTTATACCATCTGTCAGTCAAATATATAAGCCGCTCATCATCTTCATCTCTTATTTGATGCTCCCATTCATTCTCCTGCATCAGCAGCCTCCAGAGTGCCTTCTTCTGCATTACGGCTGTAACCGGGAAAATCTTCAGAACTGAAATAGTTTTTGATTGCTTGTGTTATCGACATCTCTTGATGGTTTCCTCTCTGCAGGACACGGGTGAATTGCTACTCAGCTGTTCTTTCATTGACTTGATTTGGATTTGGCATGCTGTATTTCCACTGAGCTTTGAGATTGTGCAGCTCTTGTAGCATTTGTAGAGAAGACTGTTTCCTAAATATTTGAACTATAAGAGTTGTAGCTTGAGTTGATAATCCTCCCATAAGTCATGTTTTTCATGTTTATTGAAATGCTTTCACCCTTGCTGTGCCCTTGCGTGCAGAGCGGGCGTCTGTTGCTTTCAAAGTATTCAGATTCAGAACAGTTTCTTCCCCACAGGCTCACTCTTATTTTTCTCTTTTGCATGTCTTTCATATTTTTCTCTTATGCTTCTCCCTTTGTCTTTCCTCGTCTTTATCTTCCTGCCATTTACCTCACCTCGCTTCCCTCTCATCCTCTGTTGTCTGGTTGCCATGGTGAAACAGTTGCCGCAAAACTCTGTGTGTGTGGCTCTCAATCTATTGTCTGTCTGTGACTATGGTGGTTAAGCAGATGCTGCCAGCCAATCAAATGTCTCTACTCAGAGGGCCCCGTCTAATGGGATTGGTGAAATTGGTCATTTGCAATTAGCATCCCAGACATTACAGTGAACACACAAACACACACACACACACACACACACACACGCACACACACACGATGTTTCGGACCAAAATTGACCTTTTCTCCAACTCATCAGACTGCCAGCTGGTGTCTGAGGTGTGTGTGTCTGTGTGTGTGTGTGTGTATATGTGTGTGTGTGCATGTGGGCGTGTGTGTGCGTGTGTTTGTGTGCGTGTGTGTGCGTGTGTGTGTGTGTGTGTGTGTGTCTGCCTGCCTATGTGTGAATGTGTGCCGGGGTTGAGTAAATGCCTGCTGGCTGTCTGAAAGAAGGCTGCTGGGTAGCTGATATGTAGAAGTATACCTCCTCCAGTTTCCTGTAATCCAGCTCACATGAGAGGCTGCCAGCCCACCAGCCAGCTCACAGAAAGCAGACAGAGTCTTGGAAAGGCACTTGACATTTCACTGGCATTTCACAGAGAGGACCCTGGAGCCTCTAACTGGGCTCCTCATTAATTCCCCCCTCACTCCTTCTGCAAACACACGTTAGCTGTGGCCCAGGGAGGGTTTGTTGAAACTTCTGTCAGTACCGGGACCCAACTGAGAAATTTAGTGAGTCAAAGTAGAAGCGTAGCTAATGGAAACAGATTGCTACATGAGTCATGCAAGGACTCAAGAGACACTGGTCCTCTGGTGATTCGGGGTCTGAATCGTAGATGGTGGAACATTTTTATAAAGTGCAGCAGTTCATTTTGGAGTGTGAGCAGGTACGTTATATGTTACATCAGTCCATATACATTCATTACAACTATTTGTCAGGCTGATTACTGAAGATTGAAATGCACAGTGAGGTCTTTACAAAGGTGTATTAATACACATCTGCACACTGACTAAGAAAGCATACTCACCCTATCGTCCAGTCTTTATGTTTCTAAAGTTAAACAGATACAATCAGCTATGAATCTCTGTTACATACCACACAATACACTTTGCTTGGCTTCTAAATATGACTGGAGAAACACAGGACTAATTGATGTCTGCTGCTGATGCGCTGACCGTGTTTTCAGATGTTTCAGTCTTATTCTGCCTCAGTACACAGCTGCCATCCCATGGAAAACACAGTGCACTGCATGTTGTTTGACCTCATGCCCAATCCCACTGAAACTCAGTGGCAAAATATTGGATTTACAATATATTCACACACTAATTGACTGATATCCATTAACTGGTGTTGTATTTCCCTCAAGGATCCAATGATGTGTTGTTGCATTGTTAGCTGTTGAGTATTGGAAAAGAAGTACATCAAAACTGAATTTAGGAGCTGTTTATGTGCTATACAGGCTATCTCCAGCAACTATGAGCAGGAGCTATGAATTAAGAGGACACGATACTTTCTGCTCTCACCGTACTGATGTTGTGGTTTCACTTGGAGGCTCCCTGCTGTGAAACTGTTAAGTGGTGTGAGTTGTGAGTAAGAGGACTGATCAAAGAAATATGTGATAAGCTCATAACAGCTTTGAGGATAGCCAGCTTGGATGTTTGGAGGGGAAATCCAGATCAGGTGGTGGCTGAAGTGCTTATACAAGGAGCTCCTGTTCAGTTCTTACCTCCTTCAACAGGCCTACTGCTTGCTGCAGTATTAATAATGCTTGGCGATACAATGATACATACACACATATGCACACCTTTCCAGATAGACCACACTACACTTGCACAGAGAAAGAGAAATTCAGTTTTAACCAATCTGAGTTTTCATGATGTTTCATCCTCATGAAAATTAAGATTGGTTGAGGTTGTTTTACAGACATCCCATAGCACCATACATCACCACAAGCAGAGGTGACAGTTAGGTTGAAGCTCTGAGTCGATAATCATGAAAATGATAGTAGTTTTAAATTGAGTCACTGAGAAATGGAGGGACGAATTCTGTCATCACAAACCAAAGTGTTTCTAACTGACTGAAAGATAAACCTTTATTGATTCCACAGAGAGCATAAAGACAGAAACCAGTACAGATAAACAGAGAAACTTACTAAATAAATCATCGTTAGTGTATGAAATAAAATAGGAATACAGTAACATAAAAACTGTATAAGAGCAGTTCAACTGAAACTCAAATTACAGGCAATAGCAGCAGTCATACAGTACCAACAGCTAGTATTTGAACTAATAGTGCAGTACCATCTGAAACAAAGTGTTGTAAGTACACAGCTTTGTCTGGATTGACCCATTCACAGCTAAACTTCAATACCTACCGTCCAACAAGCCATCAGAATGATATATTGAAATGATAACCGCTGATCACAGCTATAAAGCATTTCAGTAAAACCCTCTCCTGGACAAATAACAGTTAAAACATCATCCGAGTGCATCAGCAATGCAGCAAAATGACATGCTCAAGTCTTCAATGACTCTAATATTGATACTGTATATATGTGTGTGTCCCATTCAGGCTACCATGGCTTGTACTGTGAAGAGGAGTACAATGAGTGTCTGTCCGCCCCCTGCCAGAACTACGCCACCTGCAGGGATCTTATCAATGCCTATGAGTGTGTCTGCACACCACAGTTTGAGGGTATGTATGTGTGTATATGAGTGACTGTGTGACTCTTTTTAAATGCAGGCACGCGTCTGTAAATAGTTCTGTCTGTGTGTGTGCAGGCAGACACTGTGAAATCTACAAGGATCCATGCCTGAAGATGCACTGCCAGAATGGAGGCCGCTGTGAGAGTACAGGACTCAACGTTTCCTGTGTCTGCTCACCTGGATACCTGGGTGAGCGCTGGTCCCATGGTGGAGCAGTAGACTACCTGTCTATTAGTGTGATTCACAGGATATGGTAATAAGGCTGAATGCAAGCACTGTATGCGGTGCATGATGCTTTAAATAGACTGCATTAAAAAAGACCTCATTTAAGGTTAATAAAGAACAAGATGAGAGTTGCAATTTCTGCTCTCAGCTTTGTCGCTCTAGCTGTTTTTGAACGCAACCTTACCTGTCCACTTAGGGGAGAAGTGTGAGGTCGACATCAACGAGTGCAAGAGCAACCCTTGTTACCATGGAGGCACCTGCATCGACCAGTCAAATGGCTTTACCTGTCACTGTCAACCTGGGTGGGTTGGGCCCAGCTGTGAGATCCGTAAGTCAGCCTGTCCGAAAACTCCTGTCCAGCTATTAATCTAAAATCCGACATGTGGAAAGCTGCATGCTTCTGTGTGTGTATGTGTGTGTGTGTAGGCAGGGATGACTCACTTCCTTATGGGGACAAAATGCAAATCCCCGTAAAGTAAATCATTAATTTTAGGGCGTAGACTTGGGCTAAGGTTAGGTTCAGGTCATGTCAGGGTCGGGGTTAGGCAAGTGGTGGTTATGGTTTGGGTAAATCTCCAGGAAATGAATGGAAGTCAATGTAACGTCCCCAAAATTGATGGAAACCCGACTATGTGTGTGTCAGACCTGCAGTGGAAGCCAGCACACACTGAGGACACCCTGACCAACATGCCCCGCCACTCCCTCTATATCATCATCGGAGCACTGTGCGTGGCCTTCGTCCTCATGCTCATCATCCTCATCGTGGGCATCTGCCGCATCAGCCGCATCGAGTACCAGGGCTCGTCGCGCCACGCCTACCAGGAGTTCTACAACTGCCGCAGCATCGACAGCGAGTTCAGCAACGCCATCGCCTCCATCCGCCACGCCAGGTCAGTGTCAGAGATTTGTATGAACTGACTGATGGACAACAAAGTGTTGCACAGGAAGAGTGTTACTGAAGCGTTCTGCAGTCTTATTCCTCAGATATCATAGTTTTTTGTATTTTCAGTCACTAAACAGCTTTATGTAAGCGTTAATGTGTTTTTGCTGTATTTAATGAGGTGATGTTTTACATTCAGCGCACCACTGCCTGGGAGTTACTTTTTCATTTTTAAAGGGGAATAATTTCACAGATGAACGGCAGTAAACTAGTTGATGGAACAATCTCAACTCAAGGTCCATTTATAGGCTTTTCTGGAGCTTGTAGACCATGTGATATAGTCAAAAGCTCCAGAACAAGATACTTTAAGAGAAGACATTAAAGAGACTTTAATGTCATCCATCTGTACACAGAGGAATGAAATTGTGTTCCTCCTGGTCTCCGGTGAAGAACAAAAGAATGAATGATGAAGCAGTCAAGCGAGTAAATCAATTACTGCATTCAAGGTCAAGGATAATCTGTGAAGCTCAAGTCAGCTGTGATGCTCTGGAAGGAGCTTTTTATCTTTCATCACATCTGAGAAAATGTATTTCTTCTTTTTCTGGGAAAGTCTACATTTCTAACAGACAGCTTCATTTACAAACTGTGGATGTTGACTCGAACAGGCAGGAATGCCTGACATAAGACATTATTGCTTTGCATTGTGGGAAGTGTAGGATCCAGCAGTTTTAAAATAAAAGGTAAGATACCTCAGGCTCGGCTGCATAAATTGTCATATTCTCATTCATTCTTATTCTTATTAAATTGTTGTCTGTCTTGTGTTTTTCCCCTTAACTTAAGAGAAGTTCAACACTTGATCACTGAAGTTCCACTTTTAATAAAAGTTGCTGTTTACTCTTGATTTGTCAACATATCACTGGCCCAGTACTAACAAAGGATGGACTATGTTGCTAAATTTGATGATACAGTATTGATGCACTGTTGATGTTTACACTCTTTTATTAGATTTGGCAAGAAGTCCAGGCCCGCCATGTATGATGCCACTCCCATCGCCTACGAGGACTACAGCCCCGACGACAAGCCTTTGGTGACCCTCATCAAGACAAAGGATTTGTAAAACACAACCATCCCAGCCCATCACAAGCTGTACACGTCACAACTGCACATGTAGACATGTGCACTCACATACACACACATACAGAAAGTCAGCATAAATCTTAAAGTATTTCTTAAGAAAAAAAAAATAACGGCTAAACAAAATTGAATGTAAAGTGGAGGGAAAAAAAAACATCCAGAACATACTCTGTAGTTAAAGAACAAATCTGGAATTTGATACATCTATTTTCCTGTCAAAGTCCACGATAAGGCTTTATTGTAGCATAAGAGCATACTTTGCATTACTTAAGTTATTAATAATGGGCAACACTGCCAGGAACCTCTGCTGTACAAGAGTGATGACTTTAGTCTGCACCAGACTGCCTGTCTGTCGGCGTGGGCCAGCAACCCCAGAGCCTAAATTTCTAAATGTAAACTCAGCAAACAGAGCTGACAGCAGTCCTTACAGGTGTTGTAGGAATAGGCGCACTCCTCTTGGTGCATACACTGTATCTTTTTCTATATCTGAAAAAACAAAACAAAAGAAAAAAAAACACTGCAGTAGGTTGCCTTACTTCGTGCATGGTTAGATTTGATGTTCTCTCTGCATTGTTTCAAAATCCTTTGTACTCGGTTGTGGTTGTTATTTTTCTCATTGCAGTTGTATTTCTCTCTGTCAAGACTGTGCCAAATATTTTCTTTGGGGTAACTTGTGGTCACTAGATAAAATACATACATGTATAAAATACTAGTCACAGAATTTATCTTTTTAAAATACATATTGTCCTGTTCTTTACATGCAAGTTTCTCAATGGTGTATGAGTAGTGACGAAAGTGGGTTTACTGGAGTTCTGTGACCCTACCATCCTACTGTATGTATTTCAGTGATATTTAGGAGAGTAGGTAGGTATATTTCTCACTGCACAGAAAAAGTGTTGGTTTTACTCAGTGTACCTGTTTACGCCAGTGTACAAATTCACCTCTAGTATTGACAGTGTTGAATAGTTTCTGGACGAGAGTTCCTTTGCTAGATCGGCCTCTGACTAGCTTTAGGGTGGAGCAGAGGGAGGAGGTGGAGGCTGAGAGGGATGATATCTACTCCAGAATATATGTGCTTCTGTGTCCTGCCAATCGGAAAACTCTCTGTGCGTGCAGCTGTGTTGTTCCTCCCAAGGTCAAGCAATGTTTTACCGATAGGCTCAGCTAATCCTCCGATTTTTTTCTCTCATTTTAAACACAGCAACCACATGATTACCTATTATCTATGTTGAATGATGTAAACAATAAAGATTCAAGTGAACATAATCTACAGTACTGAGCCGGTGTCTCATGTGAATTCATTTTGTCTAAACACAGGCAGCCGTACAAGAAGTTTGCCAAATAAAAATGGTCTAAAAATGGTCTACCCCAAGTCGTAGCTGGCTCTCAGGGCCTTAGACAGGATAGGCTGACATTATTCTTTGAAGGCAGCCAGCTAACATTGGATTAATAACATTAAGTTAGCCACTGTGTGAGGTTATCAGAGCGTTACATTAAAACTCAAATTGCTTGATGCTTTGTTAGGTATAACCCTCTCTCTAAAGGCACTGCTTATACTTAAGGAGGCTTCGGCTAATTTGACCCAGTGGTCACTGATGGTCCTTTGAATTTCCACAGGCATATGTATAAAACTGCAGGTCCAGAACTGCTGCATCCAGATCAGCAGGGACTCTCCAGCTCTGCAGCGTAATGTTTCTTAGCTTCCTTGAGAACCGCTCATCTAAACCACTTCACACTTGACACTACACTTCCTTGGGTCCTCAGCAGCACACCCATCGAGTGTGAAGTCAATTGGATGAACACTTGTTAAGACATCGAAGGACGGACAGAGATTCCATACGTTTTAGCGAGATGGCCATTCGAGGCGGCTACTGTCTGACACAGAGACAAGACGTTGAATCATTTCATGTAAAGATTATGTTTATTTGGAAAGCTGTAGCAGCTTCTCACAGGTTGCCCCAATATATGTTTTATTTTGGGAAATATGTCAGGTTGAAAGAAACCATCATTTTCCTGTAACTCAGCCACGATTAGCTGAAATGAATAACATGCAGCAATAAGGTTTGAGTTGGATTTAATTGTTCTGAAATCGTGGGTCCTGGTCTTTTATAAAATGTGTAAACAATAACCAGGGGAAGAAAAGCCGATTCTTGACAGCGTCTGTTTTTCTGCAATGTCCCAAGGTCACATCCAGCAGGCTGAACCGTAAGCCGTGGGAAAGACCTTTTATGGAGTGTTGGTAATGTGAACACCCTCAGTGACCTCAGGCTTTATCCAGATGTTCCCCATGTAAACATCTCTAAATACAGACTGTGACTGCGGAGTCATGTCGCTCAACACACCTACATATATTATGTGTGTGTGCAAACGCACATACGCACACATTGCAGGAGCACCAGATGTCACCGATGGCTCTCACCTTTGCTTATGGTCTGCTTTGGAGGCCTTGTGCTTGACCTTTGCCCCCTGAAAGCCCTGGAGGGTCAGAGTATTGACTGTTTGGTTTGCCACATGTCCCAAAACACATTGTCTGTTATGAGAGATTCTCAGTCTCTTTCAAGGCCTCCACCTCCAACTGGGCAACAAGCACTTGTGTGGTTTCATTACAAAACTCAGTGGTTAAAATATGTGCTGAAGTTGACAGCAGTAAGATTAATTCAGTATTTTCCACAAAATAATGGATGACGCTTCAGTGGATTCCCTGACTTCACGCTTAGAATAACAAGGTCAGACCAAACCAATCTCAATTCAAACAAACTCTGAGAAGGACAGAATGTTTTTTGTTTTCAGCTTGTTTTTGAGAAGCTTAAGCAGATCAGAATGTGTGGGCATGACTGCAGCAGCTCACCATAGACTTTGTCCTTAGATGCCTTTGTAAAACTTGGGAATTATGAGAATAGAGGATTTTAAACTAACCAAGTTTTTATTGCCACTACCCTCTGAAATAATGCCATGCCATTTATGTTTGGTTTTTATACAATCATTTCCATTTTAACTGCATTCCTGCACACACTGGCCACTCTGGTCTGGATGAGGCTTTGAAGTCCTCCTATAATGGTGCTAAATATCACTGCGGGTGCCTTTAATTATGCAGTTTATGTTGATTTTACATTAAAAAAAATATGAAAACTGGGTACTTGTTTTTATCTGAAATTATCAATAGCAGACTTAGCTGGTGAATTGTTTTAGCAGCTCATTTTCAGCCATTGTAGCCAGAGTTGTGTCAGGTTCTTAAAAATATGTCAGGATGGATCCTGTAAAAGGAATTTCAACCAACTATGAATGCACTTAAAGCAGTAATTAACATAAGCATTCATCTGGACTCTACACTGTGATGGGGTGCATGGGATCTGTTTCAGGACTCACAGCAAATCCAATATTCACTTCACTGTCCTCTCCAATGACTCCACCAACAAGTTGCTAATGTGTGTGTCATTTGGTGTTGGCCAGTTTGTTTTTACAGAGCATTTTGCCAGAAATAGCTGCCTGGTGCTGAAAACTGCGTTAATGAGAGCAATGAGAGTGAAGTATTGGTGAAGCTGCAGGCCATAAAACCAAACACAATTAGTTGAAAGATGCTAAATGGACTCTATCACATCATATATAGAAATGTAGCCATTGTTAATGAAAGAATATTGATTAGTGTAGCTTTAAGATGAGTCATTTCATAAGTAAAGCACCAGTGTGTAGGATTTAGTGGCACTGAAGGATGAGGCTGCAGATTGTAACCAACTGGATATCAAGGGCTATCCCAATCCAAGCATGTAGCACTTATGGCGACTGCTAAAATGCAAAAGGCCCTCTTCAGACCCAGGGTTTGGTTGGTCCAAGGTACTGTAGAAACATGGCAGTACAACGTGGTGGACTCCATGGAAGAGGACCTGCCCCCTCCCATGGAAGAGGACCTGCTCCCTCTGCAGAAATAAACACCTCATTCTCTCTCATTCTTCAGGTGACTGTACGTTGAAAATATAATTCTGAATACTATGTTACATGTCTGCCAACAGATCCGCTTAAATCCTTCACACTGGACCTTTAAATAATAACTTGTGCGATATGGTCCAGCTTAACTCGTCCACCCTGTCATGATGCTGAAACTTTAAATAAAACAATTTTAGAATTCCCCACAACATCTAAACAATATTCCATTAGCATAGTTACACAAGCAAGTTTCTGTCTGGATTTAAAACACGTTGTCAGTCTGGGTGAAACCTCGATTTCCTAAAGCACCTGAACGCAGCACGAGGAGCCGAGCAGCCACAGAGCGCAGGTACCTCCACCTGCTGGCCAGTCCGACAACTACAGCCAGGCGGAGCAACACATCCTTCATTACCGAGCAGTCCGGACTGAAGGAGGACAGAGAGGCAAGCCGTGAAAGCGAACAGATGTGAGCCGGACCACGAAAAGAGAACAAGCTGTAGTAAAGACGGAGAACAGTTCATTCTGCTAATATGTGGCAACCCGCGTCGGAGCGACTGCAGGTAAGATGCGGGTGCGTGTGAGGCGCTTCTCGTCGACAGGGCAGCGGTAAATAAACGCTTGAGCCGTGCGAACGGTCGCTGGAGCCCGCCGTGCTCTGCATGGCTCCAGCCTGGAGCGACTTGCTACGGTTTCTGAGCAGCTACAGATGTTTTGTGAGCACTGTCTTTCGCTTGGATGCTGCTCGTCGTCTTTGAAATGTTAGCAGCTAGTTCTGGGTATCCAAACCATCTTTTCTTTAGCTAATGGCTCTGTGTCTAAACGAGTCCCTGTTGGTGATGCGTTTAAACGCACCTATTCACGTTACGCAAGCCGGGAGGACAGAGCAACACACTGTACCTCCGCTGCATTCCTGTGTTCATGCACCGCTGGATATTTTCGTAAAAAGGCAAAGACACGCATGTCCCAGCTGCGTTTAAAATGGCTATTTTGGCCCACAGGCCTCTCTCACCCAACACTGTCTCCACACTAACCTACTGACTGCAACTGCAGGCCTCCCCTCCTGTTGTCACTCTTATTTTCCCTTCATGTTGTCACATCAGGATGCTTTCCCTCTCCATTATTGTGTGAAATCGCTAACACAAATCAGCAGACTCTGGTTCGCAACCTGCCGCCTGTGACCTGTTAAGAAGTCGAAAAAAAACCCGCCTCCCTGTTAATGACACGTAGTTTGATATCCAGGGGCAAGCCGCGCACCGAGCCTGGCTTCACGTCTCCTGCAGACGTAATGCTCTCCAGATGTCGGCCTGCAGACTGCCTGCCAAGTGAACTTGCACAATCCCCTCTTCTGCCCAGGCGTCAAGAAGATGGAATCACGAATTATTAAAACCGAGAGTTCCGGTGTTTAGATGTGGGGTTAGGGGCCGCTGTAAAATGATCCTGTAAACACGCATCTGCACGACCCCACCACCAACCCCCCGACCCTTCGCTTCATTTAAACACCCGAAGCTGTGCGTGGTGGTGCCCGCTCACGTGTCGCCTGGCACATGGAGCTGGGACCGATGGAGGTGAATTGAAAAGTGCGCTGTGATTTTTGCATGAACTCAGAGTGTCAGGCTCAACAAGTGTCTCAAAGCCACCACATGTCTCACTTTAAGGGCATTTGGATAGCGCGTGTGAGGAAGGACATTAAAGAAAAATGGCCACATGAGCAGCCCTGTGGTGCAAGGTTGTCATCTGTCCATCACAGCAGAGAGTAATGGGTTTACTTCATTAGTGTGTCTTGAGTCAAAACCTCAATTCTTCAGTCCAGCACTCCCTCGATGGTGCTCGAAACTGAGTGAGATCTGGGATGTCATGTTAGCGAATGTCAACTTATCCAGCCCTTCATCAGTGCTGTGTTGATTCCTCTGACATCCTCTTTCTGTGAATGAACAGATATGACTTTGCTGCTGTTACAAATGGGAAACATTTGGATTCAAAGTCAGAAACTTTTGCAGTGTGCCAAACTTTAAAGTGGCACCGCGCTGATTGAACATTTGACGATCAGTTTGCGACTCATGGGGAGTGCAGCTGACAGTCGTCCCTGAAGGGAGCTTTCTAACCTCTGAGATCAGGGTTGTCTCAGCTTGGCCTTGGAGACTGTCCTACAGGAAGCCTGCTTTACAAACTGAGGCCATGGCGCTAGAAAGACGAGTTAATGTCATGTTGAAGCCACCGTAATTATAAGATTCCGACTTGCAAATAGTGTTCACGTCAACATCCAAGCGGTAATTATGAGGTGGTATACTCAGACTTTTCTGAAAACTCTGATATGTCCAATTAAGAGCTTCTTAGTATGAAAGTCTTGAGTTGCGATGTAAATGCTCAGATGCCGTGAGCACCTGAAGCGCTCCCGTCCAGACAACATGACACGAACTCAGCATTACCAGGCAGGCTGGGTCAAATGGAAGATTGTGCTGCATTGTGGGAGATGTAGGATATGGAAGTGCCATAGTTGCTGGAGGGAAAAAAGGTAGATTTGAAGGAATCTGATAAGCGTCTCTTGGCTCACAGCAGCTTACCTCCTGGACTCCAGCTGTGGCCCAGAGTTGATAAGGAGTTTAACATGTTTCTGCTGTCCACATCTAAACTCTGACACACAAGATTTAAGTTGATGAATGACCGTGGAGGAGAGCTTGGATCAACAAAGTCTGCCTGGGTTGCAGAAACCCTTATGAATAACTAGCTGGACCGTGGCCACATGGACTCCCAGGATTGTTTGAATCTGTAAATAAAACGTTATAGTTTAAAGTGACAGCGAGCGGCAGCCATGTCTGCTCCTTCAGACCCGTGTCCTTCAGTCGGGCATAATGAGACGGCAGGTATCTTATCTAGAATGTACTCGTGGTTATTATCTTCGGGTTTTTTTTGTTGTTTTCATTCACGGTGGCATCCGTCCATGTTATTCTCGCTTGTGCTGTCTTCTGTTGCCATAGCAACACCTGATGTCTTGCTGCATTTTTGTCTCACGCTCGGGCAGGAAGAGGAGGGAGAAAAAGAGATAGATGGAGGTGGAGGAGATGCAGGTCGCCTCACCAACCAGTGGCGAGCCGCTTTTTCTGATGGCAATCAGAAGTGTTTTGGAACCAAAGTGTGTGTGTGTGTGTGTGTGTGTGTGTGTGTGTGTGTGTGTGTGTGTGTGTTGCGACGCTGTGTGTTGGTGCTGCATTCGTGCCTCTCTGTTTTTCTCTCCCTCCGTCTGTCTTTCTCTCTCTGTCCGTTTCCCCATCCCTCCTAGCTCTCGCTGACCACATGCCTCCAACAGTTTCGGGGGCCCTTCCTCCCCAGTCGAGGGCCACGTTAGTTCAACGACAGATTGCACAATATGCAGTGGTCTGGGCACAAATGCACACACGCACACACGCATATGCAAGTTGGCAGGCAGGTTAAGCACGCATATACACACGCAATAACATGCTTCCTTTTTGAGTGTCCGTAGGGCGACCAAACATGTTTTTTTCCTCCGTCAGCAGCTCTTTCTTTGGCCATGGTTTCCACTTTTGACACGTTAATGTGTGTGACACTGACAAACAGGGCTGGGCACGTAAAAAGATGTGGACACGAGCGTGCGGAAATAGCTGACTGAGGTCAAACACGGTGAGAACCAGCCACTGCCTGTGCATCTCTTCTTCTCACCGTGGCCATCTCCGCCTGCCTTTATTTGTTTCTACGTCTGTGTCCTGGTCTGTCTGTCTGTCTCTTTGTCTGGCTGAGGTTGCCTGGTGGCCACAGCTATGTAGTTGAGACTGTGGTCTCGGTGGCAAAAGGAATCCACGAGCCGACTGGCACAAAATTCCCATGGTTCACTTGACACGTTTTTTTTTTTTTCCTCTTTTTTTTGTGCTTCTTGTGAACAAATGGCTCTTAGCTGCCTGGTTTGGCTCTTCATATTTGATGAATGGGCATAATCTCCTCTTTGCGGAAGTTATCATTTTTCAAGGATTTGCATGTGACGGAGAGTCGTATTCTTTCCATTGGTCGAAACGGATCCGTCTCAGCTGTATCGTTTAGGTTTTTTTTCTGTATGGAGACGGGCAGGAGATTGATTCCCAGAAGCATCTCGATTCTCTCTTGAAAGATCGAAGCAGAAAAGCCAATAATCAGAATTTTTAAACCCAATTCTCGACATAATGATCACCTGTAACAGTTTTATGAGACCGGCCTGAAGCTCTTGACTGTGAAAGATATGGGATGGAAATGTGTGTCTAAGCTGGGCCAGTTCTTGAGTTTTGGTCAGGGTGGTTACAGAAGCTCACATCATTCAAATTACAAGAAATGTGTCATTTGGACCTGAACGTTACACGAGCTGGTTGATTGATGGTTTATCCAGCTCGCAGTAGGTTGTGGGTTTATAACTAATGAGAGAAATCATCATACTCAAAAACCCTGCACATATTTGAACAAATTTTCCTCGTTTCTTCTGTTAGACTTGGACAATTTGTGAATACTTTCGAAGGATAATCTGCTCACAGTGTCTGAGGTGCAGCATGAATGGACCCACATGTAATTTAAAGTTCTGAATTGGACGCAGGACTTGCCAAAAGCCGGTTAGTGCTGTCTGCGACGGCCTGTGACGGATGAAGGGCTGACAGATCATTAAACCCTCAGTGAAATTGTTGGAAATGAAAGTAGGCTCCTTTACTTAATGATGAGTGCAGACTCTGGACATCCTCCTCACTGTCTTGTACCTGGCAGTAGGTGGATAATGGAACACATTTAAGTTCTTCTCGGTGGGTCGTGTGTTTTTTGTCATTAGCAGGTCTTCTCCCTTTGCCCCGGCTCTGTTTAGACTGTTTCAGATGTCGCTGTGGGTTCATTGTTTACGTCAAAGAGTTGTTGATGTTTTTACTGTCAGCCAGAGATTGCCACCCCCAGCTTCTTGAGGTTTGGGTACTTTAATACCCACTTCCTCCTGCAGAAGTAACCCACCAATCAGAACATCTGATCACTGGCCTGCTCCCTCCTGCATGCCCCGGTGCTCCAATCATGGTTGAGAAAAACAGGTTTTCCTCTGCCTGAGGACCTCCCACAGTCCACTCTGGGTTGAGCCCATTCAGACATATTTCCTCTCGTAAACTGTCCCAGGATCAGAGGGGGAGGCTGTAAACACATAGAGGAACAGCTTTGGAAGTCTGCCTGATCCTTACCATGCATGAACTGGAGGGGTGCATCCTACTTGGGGTGGTGGAAGTAACAGCCATGGCATGCTGGGTGCACCTCCTCCTCCTCCTCCTCCTCCTCCTCCTCCTCCTCCTCCACCTGCAGACACCAGCATATTCCTTCAGCGAGCTGACAGAGGGAATGATGTGTTCAAGGGCTGGTCTCCAGCCCAGACTGATGTCAGGTTTGTCAGTCTTCAAAGTGAAGACATTGTTTGGAAAGAGAAGGTTTGCTGGGTGAGCTGGCCATGTTTTGAGGAGCAAACTCACCAGCAGCTCATTGGATGTGTAACTGGAGCCGGCGTGCTGTTTACTCGCTGGCAAATGTCCCGACAGAAGAGCAGAATGATTCTACTCAACCGTTCACAAACCATCTCTCTGTGGGATGTGGTGACGTCGGTTTGATGTCTGTTGTTTTGGAAGCAAAATGTTTAGCTCCTACTTTAAAGGCTCGCCGTGGAGTTTTAGGCCACTAGCAGCGTGTCTGGACAACGTTCTTATGACCGTGTCCCTGTTTGGTTTTTGTCCAGTGCACGCTCGCAAGGACACACGAGCGGATGGGTGACCGGATGCACGTGTCCGCCAGTTTTTTCTGGTTAATCCACTGATCAACAGGTGGCCGAGAAACGTGGCCATGCGCCAGTAAAAGGCACAGACTGCTGGATGTAAATGAAGCTTCCAGAATATTTCAAGTCAAATTGGCTTTGCAGATGTTTTCTATACACATACTTCATTTTGATGAATAATACTAAAAGTAAGCTGAACTTTCTTCGTTTCCCTCCAGAGGCAGGTTGTCCCATCTTATCTTTGAGACAGATCAAGAGATTCTGGCGTCTTTTCAAGCTCTGCTCCACGCTAACCATCACGGCTGCCGTCCTGATCATGCAGACCAACCACGCTGTGGTGGTCGGGGCGACGCCGATCGCACGTGTCACCAGTTGTATTTATTAACCCGGTGGCTAACCCAACCTCCTAACGATGCCATTCTGACTGAGTCTTCTCTTGAATGCTGCTGAGTCTTCTTCCTCTGAAGCTGAGAAGACGAGATGCAGAACAGATGACCTGATAACAGACAGTGATGTCCCCCTGTCTCGCTCTCTGCCAGCCAGCCGCCGACAGACCGACAACATCTGCTACAGAACTCTACACGCTCTTTCATCTTTGAGGCGGGTACATGTGTGTCGGGTTGGTGTATGCAGATGTGTCTGAGGCCGGCTAATGCTGACAAACTGCTGAGGTCTGTGTTAAGCTCTTAACCATACTTTACATGTAGAACCATGTTTTGAGGATGATCCAGTGGCCATTTGTGAATCATAGGTGTATTCATTTTTCTTTTTTTTTTTTAATTTTTCCAGCTGCTTCCTGCTGTTTTCTCATGATCACATGCCTATAACCTACATTTGTGTGTGTCAGTAGGAGTGGCAGAGCTCTGTTTTAAGGCAGCGTCTTAACCATCAGATTGACCTGAGAGCCTCTTTCCTGTAAGAATGCTCCCTGAGGGGGCCAGAAGTTTAAAACTTACCATGTGTGACCTGTTAAGATCATCACTGCAGGAGGCAAACTGCACCAAGACGCTCTCCAAAGCCTGTCTGCTTGACTTCTGGTCGATGTGATTGTTCAAGTATTTTCTGAGATTTACATATTTTTAAATGTAGAATTCATTATTTAATGGTAGAGACTCTTGGAAAAGTGGACATATTGATGAAACTTCTAGTAGTAACCAGAGACATACTTGGACAGCACGGGGCCTGTGTGACCTTGACCGTCCACTGTATTTTAAATATTAGTTCTTCTCTCCGTCGGTCTGTATAAAATATTGTGGGATAAAGTTTATGTAGTGATTTTATATATATATTATATGGGCCTTGAAATCCATAAAACATAAATGGCTGAATTGTGGTGAAAATCCCAGGGAGTAGGAGTTCTGCTAATGTTCAGCCAAGTTCCTTTTTATTGTAACTTCTTTGCACTATAAATACATGTTAATCACACGGGTACGGACGGCGGTGAGTCAGTGTTGATGCTTTTAGCTTCACAGTCATGCTGCTAAGTATGTAGACCTTAAATGTTATGACAGTGAGTGTCATAACTGGCTTACAAGTGATCAGATAGTCTGATTGGATTTACAGCAAGTCTAAACACACAAAGAGAGGTAGTAATAAAACTTAGGATAGCGTCATCATCAGAATGATAGAAAGGTGCTACTGAAGAAGTCTCGTGGTCATATAATCAAAATAATCATTGGATGTAACAAATGCATGGACTCCTTTTCTCTTTACATGTTGGAATTGTTGGAAATCTGAATCCCAGATGAGCCTGACATGTTTTTTCAGTGTAACCGAACCTCTTCAAAATGCACTGTGTCTTGGCCCTGTATAGTAATGTATGAATACTCTGCAGAGCGGAGATGCTCAGCTTGCTTTGCCCGGGGGCCACTTTTGTGTGATGTGTTGGCATGATTCATAAACATGGAACCCATGATTTCCAAAAACGATCTGTAGTGTGGACTCGTCAGACCACAGCACGCTTCTCCGCTTTGAGTCAGTCCGTCTGAGATGAGCTCGGGTCCTGAGACGTCGGCAGCCTTTCTGGATGTTGTTGATATGCGGCTTTCGCTTTGCGCGGTGGAGTCTGAACTTCCATTAGTCCGTGCAGTAATATCCTTTATGCAATCGTGTCAGTGCTGCCTGAGGGATCAAAGGTTGTTGGCATGCATGTTGGTTTTCGGACTTGCACCTTATGAGCAGAGATTTGTCCGGATTTTCAGAAGCTTTTCATGATATTATGGATTATTGATGGTGAAATCCCCAAATTATGCATTGAGAAACGTTGATCTTGAACTGTTGGACTGTTCACCTGTGGAATGTTCCAAACAGGTGTTTTTGGAGCATTCCACATCTTTCCCAGTCTTTAGTTGCTCCTGTCAAAACTTGTTTGAAACATGTTGCTGCATCAAATAGATTAGAATAAACATATTTACAAAAATCAATGAAGCTGATGGAGTCAAACGTTAAATGTATTGTCTTTGTGCTGTTTTCAATTGAATGTATGTCAAAAAGGATTCACACATTATCACATCCTGTTTTATTTATGTTTCACACAGTGTCCCAGCTTTGTTCGAATCGGGGTTGTAAACTGTTCCAGGCACAGAATGAATAGCACATTCGAGCTCTTTTAGTGTGAAATACGCATTGGTGGGATCAGAATTATCCACACTTCTGGGTCACTCTTCAGTTATAGTTGTTTTTCCCTGCATAGCTCATCGTCGGATCCTGCTGCACAGCCTGAAAGGCCATCAGCGCACAGATCAGCCTTCTCTCCGTTACTAACAGCCTAATTTATCCCATCATACAGAATGATGAGCCAGGACTAATTGGTATAAATAAACCAAAAAATTCCCATTCTGAATCAAGCAGGCTGCCCAGCACCCTGTGGCAGGCCAGATTGGCCCTCGGGCCATAAGATGAGTATCGCTGCCGTAGCTGCTCAGCCTCTGTAATGGAATAATTAGCAGCTGCACTGAGGAAAATTCACCTCAGTGATGTTTTTGAAATGTTCCTCCTGAATCCATCAAAACAGGGGGAGCTTGGTTTGGAGGAGAAGTCACGTGCTTCATTGACTCGGGTATAAAAGAAATCGACACTGACAAGGAAATTCTTGGCAGTTACGGTAAATGTGGGTTACCTTCCAGAAACATGCCACAGTGAAGCTATTAAATTCATCCAAGGATGCAGATAGGATGCAGAGAGCACTGGGGTACGGTGTGGAGGACTTGCCATGACACTGAGTACTTGAGTTATAGCTCCGCTGAAAGCAGAGCATTTTTGTCTGACATCAAAATTCATTTGAGAGGGTGAATCAGTTATAAACGTTCGACAGAGTCTTCACTAAAATGTATTGGTTTTCACGAAAATCAAACATTTACATGATATTTCTGGAGATCAGGGCCCTGACGAATTGCCCAAGTGTCAATGTTTAAACAAGGTTGTTTTTCAGAGTCCTGAAAGAGGACCATTATTTGGAGATTTGAGGTTTTCTTCTGACGGCAGCCATTGTTTAGCATTTAGATCTGAAGTGTAGACAAGAGCCTTGTATGAAACCAGCTGAAAACCCACCAAATCCACACTGCCCTGATGGTGGAGACAGAAAACCTGCCCGGGTCCGAGCTCAAGTCAGAAATAGAATCAGCAGCAGTCACTCGATGAGGAGACTGTTGGGACCTGAGAAATAAAAAACAGCAAAATGCAGTGAAAATATTATGAATAGAATTCCAGCATTACTCCACAAGCGGCCCCTTCGCTCAGGCCTTTTGCTCCTGGTGGGGGGTGGAGGAGTCGGGGAGTCCACCACGGCCCCCCCCCGGCCCCCCTCCCTTCCCTGTCTGTCCGTACCGGGGCCAACCGCAGGAATGCGAGCCGCTGTCAGGAAGCTGTAAAGTGCTGATGCAGAGGTCAGCGAGCGTTTACACACATGTGGCTTTACTTTCACAACTCCACGCTTTTTCTCCTTTTCTCCTTCATCTGCTCCTTGTTTTTTTCTTGACTTATCTTCTGCCTCCCTGACAGCCCCCCTCCCCTTCTTTCCTTTATTCTCCTCTCAACATGAAGGTTCACGTGTGGCTCCAGTGGTCCTGTCCCTGCTCCAGAGGCGTCATCGTAGGATTAGACCTGTTAGCTGGAGGCCGCTAAGTCAGGCTTATCATGCCATTTGTGCATACACAATTTCACGAATCTTTTGAACTTTTGACAAACAGAACCTCAAAATCTAATTTGTTTAAGCTGTAGGTGAGGACAGAGATGATCAGGATACAATTTGAAAACATTATGAGCATAACTCATACTATTATTGTTAATGGGTCGTGGTGATATAGGATAGTTTAAACACTATGATTTGCAGCCAAGTGACAGATTGATGTAATTGTGTCTCAGGCCCTGACGAGGCAAACCACAAATCACCAGTGCTGGGAAATCCATAATATAGTTATGAAAATGTTAAATTGAATATGTGTGATGCGTTTATGTAGCATATTAGATGCAGCGGTGTTGAATTTAGAAACTGGACACCAAACCTCTGTCTTGAAGTTGACTGAGGATTTTGCTTCACCAAAGAAACCAACACTGAAGATTGATGAGAGCCTGTGTTGGCAGGATTGACTGTTTTCATCGCCTGTAAATGTTGACCATCTGTTGCATAAAAAAACGGAACATTGTGCAGGTCCAACATGGAAAACGGCTTTGAAGTGCCAAAGAGAGACGGAGAAAGAAATAGTGAATGGAGGCATTTGTAAAAGTAATCCACCCATAACAGAACAGCAGTCATACAAAGACATATCATGAGACTTACAGTATGTGGTATTACCATTTCTTTATCTGAGTGAAAAATAAAGTGAGCAATGAGAAATAAAGGGAATCACATGCACGTCCGAACAACAGTCTGCAGCCATGCGAGCAGCTCTGTGAGGCTTTGAGCTGAATGCTAACATCTGCATGCTAACATACAATGACGATGCTAACATGCTGACTCTCAGCAGGTATAATATTTAGCCTGTTCACCACTTTAGCTTGTTAATAGCACTAAAAACAAAGTGCAGCAGAGGCTGATGACAGTTTTGCAGATATTTGGTCCAAAGTATTGGACAAATGAAAATGCTGACCTGATTATGGCGCTGGACGTAAAGTCAGGGGATGACCAATGATTCATCCTGAGCTGAACATTGACATGTGAAGCAAATTTCAAGGCAATCCATCCAATGGTTTTTGAGACATTTCATCACCAAAGTCATCAAGATTCATCTTATGGGGAGCATGAACATCTGTACAGAAGTGCATACCAGTCCAGTGGTTGAGATATGTCAGTGTGGACCAAAGTGGCAGATTGACAGACCAATCAACAGATATTGAAAATATGTGATTGAAAACACCTGCAGGTGCGGTATTTTCATCACAAAGGTTCTCGCCCATGTAGAAGAAATGATTTTCACCGACTGCCAGCGTCATATGATATTTAATGGAGGGCGGCTGCAGACACGCAGCCAAGCAAACATGCCGTTTCACGAGCTGTTTTATCTTGATTGTGTCGAGGAAGCCCAGAAATTCCACAGGGCCAGATCCACCATGTGGTTCTGCTCGGCCTCAGGAAGCACTGGCCGTGGACTGTAGTATGAGAGCAGGCGGCTCTCCTCCTTGTTTTGACGGAGGCGGCGAGGGCAGAGCTCCTTCATCTGCTCCTCACATTCCACTTTAAGCAGAATAAACCTCTCACACCATCTCGCTTCCAGTCTTCATATCCAGTTTTCACCACTGAGCTTTGTTTTCTGTGTGTGTGTGTGTGTGTGTGTGTGTGTGTGTGTGTGTGTGTGTGTGGAAATCTGGAATAGCACCTTGAATGTCAAACTGCCATGCTTTGGGCTGGATACCAAACTTCAGTGCTTTAATGGAACCGGCTGAATTCTGTTGATACCTAAGGAGTAAATCTCATCAGCGTCAGTGAGCCAACAAACATACAGCACTCTTGTAGCATCGTCAGTAATGCTGGTGATTGGCTGTTTAACATCAGTGTCATTTGTACTGCCCGTTAGCTAACCTCTATCTGCTTGTCAGTCCACCGGCACGTCCTCTCCTCGTCATCGTGGAGATGGACGGAGGCGGTGCTGCTTACAGACCAGCATGCGAAAGGAGAGAAATGTCCTGATGTTGACTCTGTGGGTGGTTGTCAGACCCAGACTGGCTGCTCTTTAGCACTGAAAACATAAGAGGTCTCACTGCCACTATTTCACAATACCACAAACGTCATGTTGGATTAGGCGGACGAGATGCTGCAGTGACGTGCCGCTCGTGAAAGCTTTGCAGAGCACCAAGCAGCAGTTCCCTTAACCATCACATTTCCACAAATCTATCTCGTATATTTCTGGACTCAAAGCACTCAGAGAACACTGAAAAGCTGATGATGTGGAGCTTGCACTTTTTCGAGTCTCCAGCAGTGTCAACACGGGAACTACAAATGTTAATCTATAGGCATGTGGTCGCCTGGCACTGATTGCAAGTTTGCCTAAAGCGCAGCGTGTGTGTGTCTCTTTTCTCCATCAGCACTTCCAGACCATGCTGAAAACCAAGCTAAATGTGCTGACGCTGAGGAAGGAGCCTTTGCCCACGGTGATCTTTCACGAGCCCGAGGCCATCGAGCTCTGCTCCACAACACCGCTCACAAAGAGCAGGACCCACGCCGGATACAAGGTAGAGTCACATGAACCTGATAATCCCTAAAGCCACCGCTGTTCCTGAGTAATTCTTTAATAGCATTAATAGAACCATAATCCAACTGTTTTTCCTTTTCTCTGTGGACACACTCATTTCATTCATTTCAGGTTTTGTGCCGCAATCACAACCCTGAATAATTCATATTAAGAGTGTGTATGCAGGCACCTGTGTGTGTGTGTGTGTGTGTGTGTGTGTGTGTGTGTGTGCGCGCGCGCGCATGTGCTCTGGAACGTGTGCGTTTGTTTTCCTCCTCTGCCTGTTTCTGCTCAGTGTCAGACGTAGAGTTTCATCCAATGAGCTGTTTGACCCGCAGCCCATTCTCTTTTCTCTGTCCTCAAAGCAGAAAACAAACAGGAGGGCAGCAGATCACAATAGCAGCCACGCTCTGTTATTACACACAACACTTCCAACCGAGTAACAGAGTGCGTCTGTGCGTGTGTGCCTGCTCCGTGCCACGCCGTCGCAGGCGTAGCGAATAAAGCGAGGTGACTGCGGGCGCATGTGAGACAACTTCCAAGCGGCTGTGTGGGTGTGAGGATTTTTGTTTAGTGCGTTCAATGTTGTTTTTGGTCAGTCGCGCTGTGCCATGAACGAGCCTATCAGGAACTGAAGAAAAGGAACTGAAGCTTCTCCAACTCGACCTAACTCAAATAAATATTTCATATTGAGGAAAAACGAGTCCCCCTCGAAGTTATTGCCAAGAAACACACATGTGGAGCACACAGTCCCCATGCTTGTTGTTGATATGTGTGTGTTGGATCGCTGTACAGAAGAGCTAACACACACTGTCCTGCACCAGCAGACACACACACACACACACACACACACACACACACACACACACAGAGTATATATGCATGTGCATCTTAAAAAACTTTCTCAAGGCAGCTAAGAGGCCAGAAGTGCTGAGTCGTCATCAGCACTTCCCAAAAGCTCCTGAAGTTCAAATGTGAACATGAAGTGAAAGTCCGTAAGACGCCCTTTACTGGCAGAGCAGAGAAGTTTGGTCTGGCTGGCACACGCACACACACGCACACACACACGGTGACATGGAGACAAACAAGTTAACCAGCAGGGTTGTCATTGGCTCCAAATCAAATAGAATTGGCTAAAGTTTGCCCTCCTCTGCCTTCCTTTGGCCCGCGCTGAGTTTTGTTCTACGACCCTGATTCCAAAAAAGTTAGTTGTGTTTGACGCTGTGTAAAAAGTAAATACAAACAGAATGTGAGGATTTGCAAACAAACTTTGTTTACACAACAGTTTTATGAAGTGTTCCTGAGCTCATGTAGTAACATCCTTCATACAGTCATGTGTTCACAAAGTGGTGAACCTCACTTCATCCTCGCTTGTGAACGACTGAGCCTTTCCAGGATGCTCCTTTCAGACCCAACCATGATCCTATCACCTGTTACCAATGAACCTGTTTACCTGTGGAATGTTCCAAACAGGTGTTTTTGGATCATTCCACATCTTTCCCAGTCTTTAGTTGCTCCTGTCCCAACTAGTTTGAAACGTGTTACTGCATCAAATTCAGAATAAGCAGATGAAGCTGAGGTCAAACATTAAATATACTGTCTTTGTGCTGTTTGATTGAGGATATGTCAAAAAAGGATCAACAAGTTATCACATTCTGCTTTATTTGTTTTACACAGCTTCCCAACATTTTTGGAATCGGGGTTGTAGGAGTTACTAAATCTCAGATAATGATATGTTTTATTGTTGATCCAGTGAATTAAGATGAGAATGAAACACAGGGCAGAGAACTTTGTCTGTGATGAGAGCTGACAGACGACACCTTTGTTTATTTCCCGATGATGTGACATTGATACGATGATGCACAGAGCTTTTCACCCGTGACACCGCTCCTCTCGTCTCTGCAGGACAGCTGTTATCCTGCCAGCCGCAATAAAATCAAGCAAGATTTTCTTCTCAGAGATGCAGTGAAATTGTTAAAGTACTGCACATGTATTGTCAGTGTCTAACTCAGATAACGCTTCGTTCACATTACAGTGGCATATTACATGCAACACTGATGTAATCTGCATCTTGGCTGTTTCAGTTGGTGGAAAACTTTCTAAAGAATCAGCAATTTTCTATTGCGTCACATTAGCAAAACTGCTCCAGGTCAACATGGTATTTTGCGTATGAATTTCCCACATTGCACAATGGAAACCAGCGAGACTTAAGCCTCGATGCCCTGACCGGAAATAAAGCCACTGCTCTTCCTCTTTATCATACTTGTCCATAATATGTGCCAATATGACGGATGACTGACCAAAATAGAGTTAAAAAACAGCCCAGCTATGCATTTTTCATTCTGCTCGCCCTTTGAGACATCCACACTCAACTCATGCCTAGTCCACATATACACTGGTATTTTTTAAAACATAGCTTTTCTATGAGTTTTGGCTTCTCGTCTGCACACAAACTACAGTTTAGGTCACTGAAAAATCAGACCTGAAAACACCTTTTGGAAAACTTCCTCCAGAGTGAACGACAGAGTGTGCGCCGTTATCTCCTGTGAGGCCATTTTGTGGCGGACGTAGCCAAAACAGCGCTGGTGCTAAGCTTGCTAACAAGGCTCTTTATGAGTTTACACATAAGAGACGCACAGAGGTCCCTGTAAATCCAGCACTCCCACGACACGACGCCCTGGTCAGTTGCAGGTAGTCTGCTGGGAGTGTATTTTTTTTCAGGCATCTGATTGGCCAACATGGCTTCAGGGTAAGGATTATATCCCCACCTGTTGGGTATTTTTTTGAGAATGAAGGAGGAAAAATCCCTGTTTTCAATAACACCAGTGTACTTGTGGACTAGGCATCCGTGAGGTAACCTTGTGTCACAGGTTACTGACTCATCAGCATCCCAGCGTTCAGTGTGTCATACCTCATTGTTTTTAATCACCAGTCATGCACTGGCAGCCTTTTATGACATGACAAACAACCCCCCAGCTTGGAAAAGGTTTTGATTTTCAGATGGTAATAAGAAGCATTCAGATGTAACCAGCTGTTTATCACAGCTGTGCGCAGCTTTTCAGCGGGAGCAGAATCAGGCAGCCTCTTGTCTCGTCCCGTGGGCAGTCACCGCCATGATGGAAGATAAATATTGATATCTCGCCTAGGTGCACGCTGCACGGAGCTGGACTCTCCGTCCAGTGCGACTCCCAGCATCCGCTCGCTGCCCCACTCCTCTTCTTCTCTCGCTGCTCTTTCCAGAGAATGCCAAAAAACCACGTTGCCATGGAGACCACTACAGCTATTCAGCAGAATACCAGCCGCACAAAAAATTCATTTCCCTCATCTGTCTGCGACCTCCTTATTTGCAAGTCTGTCTGCCTCGCCGCCTGCATCTGTTGGCTTGTGTAACTTCCTGTCTGAGTCACTACCTGCCTGTCTGCATATCTGTCTGCCCACCTGCTTCAGCACCTCTGCCTTCAGACCTCAAAGGGACATTATTTTCCTTTCAAGCCAGAAAACACTCGTCTTTCTGCCCGCCTTGCCGGCCTCACTGCTTGGCTTTTACACACTACAATACAATATAACACCATTTATGATCCTCGTGGAATGTTCTTTATTCACTGTCTTTCCTTTCTCACCCCTTCCTCCCTCACTCCTTTCTTTCCCAGCCCCCAGTTGCGCTCCCAGCTTACAGGCAGGCAGGGAGGCTGGCTGAGGGCTGCTGCCCCCGTGCCAAAGCTAACAGCTAGCAGGGATGAAAGGCCACCACTCATTGCCCCGCCGGCCTGCTGCTGTCAAAGCAGTCCACTTCACATCCATTGAGAAAATGTTTTCAGTGCACTTCACCGCCATGCCAGCTACAGTTATACCCCATGACAATGGTGAAATTACTCTGGAGTCTGCTCAAAACAGACAACTCAGCTCCTTCCTCGTGATCTGTTCTCTGCTTTCCAAGGGTATGAAGTCGCCCTCTCTTTGACGAAGGAATACACAGTCGATTCTGAAGTCTCTGCTCTCGTCATGTTTTTTTGGCCCTGCCCGGCTGAATGATCTTTTATACATGCCTGCTTTTTCATGCAGCCCCTTGGCTATGCACCTTGTGTGGAGTTAATGAGCACACAAGTGTCTGATTCACAACCCCCTTACACTTGTAACAGCCCAGTGGTGAGACAGTGTGTAGACTGTAGTGTTGCCATGGATTATGCGTGGACACTAAAAACTTCATTCCCACAAAGCTCCACTATTTAATCTTCTATGCTTTTCTTTGTCCCATGTTTTTGCTCTGATGTAATTTTGCGTAACCACTGTCTTGCAGAAAACTAGATGAGAAGATTGATGCCACTCTCACATCCTGTCAGAGAAGTATAAGGCTACAGCCAGCAGCCGGTTAGCTTAGCTTTACACAAAGACTTGAAGCAGGAGGAAGCAGCCAGCCAGGCTCTGTCCGAAGCCAGTTTCAGGGTCCGGGTATCGTGCATGCTGATTAAGAGCACTGGGTCTGCTACCTCTGCCAGGCATAATTTCACTCTTCACACTACACAGTGAAACCAAACCAGTGACAGTGTGTGATTCTCCCACACTGACGTCATTCACACGAGCAGCCCAGGGCATGCTGGTCCTACCAGGTCTTTATCTAATCAGTCAGGCAGAGGGGCTTTTTGTCTCTCAGCACTTGGTATTCTGATGTCAGTCAGTGTGCTGAACGTACCATCACTTCTCCTCCAGTGAACAGAGAACAGAATGCACAGTGATGGCATTTAGATGATGAACAACCTCTGGGGTGAGATGACCGGTGCTCCCAGTTCCCTGCTGAATGTGTGCAAGTCTGTGTTTTTGTCTAACGGAGCCTTTGTATCAGTGTTTTGGCCTGCGTGTGTGTGTGTTTATAGATTAGGAAGGTCAGAATCGTTTACATTCTAGATATGGGCATTGGCTTGCTTGGTCGTCTGTGATAATGTACAAGCATCACCGTCTTCCCTGCTTAACAGGGATTTTACTCATCAACGTCTTCTTTCAGGTCTTGAGCATTATTTGAAACAGTTGAATAAAGCCTTTCGTGGCTCCAAAGGGAGCTGTGCAGTCTGAGAAATTGCCTCAAGTGATGTCACTTGAGTCAGTGTGATTTGCGTTTGAAGACCACAGGTTTGAAAATGAAAAAATCAAGGGTTGTGTGGTCAGAAAGAAACACTTTCAACACCTCTGCAGCCCGTTCCTTAACCATGTTTGAGACTAGCAGCTCAAGGCTGCATTAGCTGGAGTGCAAGCATAGTTTAAGAAAGTACCTGCATGGTACTGCTCTGTGTGGTTGGGTGCTGTCATCGTGTTTGGTGAAATCTGCAGAATTTGAAACATGCTCTGTTCATGTTGATTATTTTTATGCACTGTAAGTATAATTTAAAGTATTCTCATGTGTTTGTTTGTTTGTTTGTTTGTTTGTTTGTATGGAAACTGGAGGTGAGAGGTGTTGAAAGGCAGTCAGGATTCTGGTTTGGGTTAACTCGCGTGTTGTCTCCGCTGGCACTGTTACTCTAGACTGGGCAGCAGTTCAGGGCTTTCCTCAGATCCACTGATTTACTCAGGCTGCTCCCACATAACAGACAGCAATGTCTGGGTAGTGAGCGCTGTCTCGATTTTACTCTTCATCTCTTGTCTCTGTTTCACTCACTTTCAGTGTTGCGCTCGTTATCGATATGGTGGGAGTCAGCAATAGGGGCAGTATATTCATACATCTTTCCTCTCTTTCACCCAGCGGGTGCAGACGATGGATGATATGAGACTAAATATCATGTCAGATTTTGGTTCTTTAGATGAACCTCAGTGCTGGTGCTGGTGCCAAAGGGCTGTGTTACAGTCAGCTGACTCACATTTGAAACCTTACTTCAAGGTTCTACCTGCGGGAAAACAGAGTCTCTACTTGTTTGGTTATTATATCCATAAAACAAATGACTTCTGCAGTCTGTTGTCGTCGTCATGATCAGTGCTGGTTAGGAACTTGACATTAAACAAATCAACCTGGCTGCTCTTTATCTCACTGAAAAACTGAAGTTTACTTCAAACAAAGTCTGACAAGGCTCTGGCCTGCAACCACATTTCATGCATGTCAAAATCTGCCCCAGTTCCACTGAAATATTCTCTGTTTACTCTGGTGTGACTCGAACCTCGATGGCCTCATAAACATATGATGTCTCTGCTGCGACTGTGCGCTCTGCCTACTATAACATCTTTATGGTGTCGCACAAAACGGTCTCTGTGCTGAAATCTGGACTAGATGAACCACAAAGTGCTCTGCAGTCTGATCGTGATGGACCCGCTGTGGCGCTCATGTCCAGAAGTTACAATATTTGTGTGTGCCTTGACTGAAAAGCATGTGTTGGTGAGGAAAAAAGGGCCGTTAATACCATTTTTTCATTTGCATTGCAAATTTGTGTTGGTGAGACCATATTTTGTGGCCAAGAATAGAAAAAGTAACTGGCACCAGTGTGCAGCTCAGCTTAGATGAGCTTTATGACCATCAGTAGAGTATGGAGAGTCCTGCCCTGTAGTCGGCTGCGTGGATGGACTTGGGAATTTGAAAGCGTCTTTCATATACACTGAGGTGCTCCTGTCTTGACTTACATTCAAACACTCGCTCACATACACACTCACACACACAAGCAAGCAAACACACACAGCACCTTCTACAAAAACCTCATCCATCTTTGCATGCCGTGGCAAGCGGAGCCAGCTGCACTGTGCTGATTCAATAAGTTTACAGGAATGTTAACAACCTCCTCAGGAATGCTGCGTTCTCAAGCCGTGGATTTCCAGTCATGTTGGGGGATCCAGACGCAGGGGCCGACTGAAGGAGGACACCAGGACAACCTCTGTCTCTGACTGGGGCCAGTTGTTTATTAGCTATAGAACATGAAGCATCAGTTTTATGCTGGATTTTCATTTTCTTATACAAACGGAGAACACATAAATCCATAAAACTGCTGAATTCACTGAAAAATGTAGTTTGTGCATTTTTTCATTCAACCCTATTTGAATAACTTTAGGGAATAGTTCAACCTTCAAAGAAACAGGCTTATTCGCTTTCTTAACAAGAGTTTGATGGGATGATCATTACTGCTCTGTATATCTCTCTATAAAATGATGACTTGACCTTTTTACGCTTTGATTGTTGTTGCAGATCTATTATCAGTTGTTTTTCTTTCCTTTGGCAAACAGCATCAGATGACTGCCAGGTACAAATCTGATAAGTTTCCAAATATTCAGCCAAAAAAACTCCAGCCTTTTTCTGCTTTGAATAACATGTGACCATGGGGGGAAAAATGGAAAACAGGCACAGATTGAGATGGTGTGTTTTGTTTGCATTGCCTCTTTATCCTTGGACCAGTGTCTGGGCAAGTGTGTGACACTGACATGACACTGACTGTACCTTCATATCAGCTCTGTTCCCAGACCCGACTCATCTGGACCAAACTGCTGTCCTCAACAACTGCCTCCTTGTTCTGCTCACAGCTCCTCTTCCTGTCGTCCCAGCCTCTCTGTGGGGACAGGTATCTCTGCACTGACTCTAACGTGTCTCTTCCTCCTCCTCCTCCCTTTCCCATACCTCCTCCTCCTCCTTCCTTCTCATCCCCTTCGTCCCTTTCTGCTGATAGCCGAAGCAGCTGTGGCTCCAGCGGCAGCAGCTGCCCTCGCTCTACACCTCTCGTACACACATGCATGCCTGTGTGCTTACACACTAATACAGACTCACACACAGACAGTGCGTGCTGTGTGCGTGCGCAGAAGGACGTTCCTGTCTTCCCACCGGCTCGCTCGCTGGGCTGCGGATGTTTTTCCTGTCTCCCTCTGTGCATCCCTCACTTTCTTCTGTCTTTCTTTGCATTCATTTACTTTCTCCCAGCCTCTCTCTCCATCTGTTTACAACAAGTCCCTCTCCCTGTCTGACCCTCCTTGCATGCCTGTCTGTTTCCCCTTTGTCATTCCATAATTGTGGTTCTTTTGGCATTGCTGGGTTTGCGTCCAGTGATTCGTCACAAAATGTTAAACGCTAAAATCTGTTTGTCTCTTTCATCATTAAACACAGAAGGCATTGTTACTGGCATGTACTTAAAAACAGCGGCGGCAGAGTGACTGTGTTGGCGTTGGCGGTGCAGTATACCTTACAGGGTCTTTTGCAGTGTTGTAAACAACTTAACCCCTGGTTTTGTTACCCTTGGATGGACCCATGCTAGCCGTTTTCCTCGTTTCCGCTCTTTGTGTGAAGCTAAGTTAGCCAGCTGCTGGCGGTAGCTTGATACTTGGCCTACAGACGATACCCAAATGGTATCGATCTTCTCATCTAGCTCTTGGCGAGAAATCAAAGAAGCATATTTCCTAAAACGTGAACTTTTCTTTTAACTGATTGCCGCCTAAGTCGACAAGCTAGCAAAGCAACCAGCTGTCTCTGTTGGCCATGTGACCTTTGCCTTACAGGTCCATCAGGAGTCTCCCAGTGTAGGAGAGGGAGAGAACAGTATAGGACAATATGCTCCATAAGAGTCAGTAATGGCGGCCACATGTCTCACCACACATGCAAATGTTTAACCATCCTCCCTCCTTTCTCTGTGTCACACTTACACACCATTTGCTTGTTTTTGTCTCTCTCAGGTATCCATACTGTACACATGCTGGAGTTTAGTTCTGCTGCAGCCATCCAGTGGATAGTTTACATTTCAGCTTTCTTGCCTCAGCCCGTCTGTCTGTTGTCAGTCAATGTTTGCTCCATTTCTCTTCATAGCATTCCTTCTTTGCAGCCCCCCAGGCCTTCGTTCCCGTAGCTGACCTTTATTTCTGTCTTGGTATCGCTTCATATGGCATCAATATTTTCACTCTGACCGTATAGAATTGCTCGCTGCAGAAGGAGTGCAGAACAGAAGAGGGGATGTGAGGATAGAGGAGAGGTGAAGGGGGGAGAGAAACACATGATGGGAGAAAGAAAGAGAGGGGGAGAGAGCGGAGGGAAGAAGAGACAACAGAGTTTCAGAGTGGAGGAGAAACACATGGAAAGTTGAAACAAAGGGGAGGACTCTGGAATGATTTAAGTGGCCTGACTTGCCAGCGCTGAGATGACTGGTGAGCAGGCTGCCAGAGCAGAGGACAGCAGATGTGTTCTGGTCTGGGATGGATGGATGGATTGATGTATCAATTTTATCCAGAGCTCGATGTGTAGAGAGCTGGAGCTGGAGCGGTTTGCTTCACGTACTGCACAAACACTTACTCATGCAGGCGTCTGCAGTTTGGCTTGGAGATGCTAGTAGCAGCTCGTTTCTGCACTGTCAGTGAGTCCAACCTGAATCCCGTCTCCTCTGCTGCTGCAGGATTTACGATCATTTGAGTCAGTGTGTCTCTTCATTGTTCCGATCACAACCCATGATTTGTAGCTTTGGAAACCATCCCGACGCGCTCGCGCACTTTGACACACACACACACACACACACACACACACACACACACACACACACACTGTAGCTGTTAAAAGTCACCCACTAACTTGTCTGAGGTCCACCTCTGCAGCCTCCAGATGCACAGATTGTGCACAGAACCGCTCGTGCTTCTGTTAGCATTTCAGTGCTGCTGCTTTGAGGCTTCACGCTCAACTCGGCTGGTGGCAGACACGAGATATAAATTTGTACTTTTGATTTTAATATGATTATCCGCGTCCCGCCTTGGCTTCTGTCTGCCTGCAAAAGTATAATTTTCCATAACATTTGCCCACAGACCAAAACAGGATTCAGGTACTGCACAGCCGAGGCTGTAATCATGTTTTTTTTTCCAGTGTTATTCTATCAGAGGGTTTAAAGAAAGGAAGGAAGTATCAGAAAAACTTCTCCACTTTAAAACAATTCCTTACTATGTGTTATTTCTGCTGGCCAATAGTCCTGTCGTTGTCTGCCAGATTATGTGCCTTTTTTATTTTTTCTACTTTGTGGCTCAGCCTGAGAGGAGTTTGTTCTTTGGAGGTAACAGAGAGGCTTTACTGTTTCCATGTGGATTCCCTGCAAACTCAAAATAGCCCCTTTTAAACAAAGTTGGCAAGTATTTCATGTAATCAAGGTAAAAAAACAAACAAAATAAAAATCTCTCTGCATTGTTGTACAGACTACAAACCAGGAATCAAATTCAAAGTGATTCAATCTAATAACCAGAAACTGGATTGTGTCTTTGAATTATTTGAGGACAATCAAATACATCACGTCTGGAGGGGCAGACCTGACAGTGACACTCGCAGCAGTTTAGGAGGCAGCGCTGCTTGTTCTTTCGTGTGCATTAAATTGTTCCTGACATGCATCCAGCTCCATCGACTTTGACAGGGAAAAGGCTTTTCTTTGATATTGCAGCAAACAGCTTTGGTTAATTACTGCAAAGCTAACCTACGATGTGCAGCACCGTCCAGTCCATCGCTGGTATTCACTGAGTCCACAGAGGTCCCTGAGGTTAAACTGCATGAAAATATAGTCATTTCCGATGATGTTAGTGGAGGCCAGTTCAGCAGGACGCACCACCTTTGCAGTAAATGGCTGCAAGAACACTTCTGTGTGTTTACCAGGTTTACTGTACTTCTGTGTGGTCTGACTGGCTGTGCCATGTCAGTTGTATTGGGGACAACTTCATTGCAGTGTCAGTCATCCTGTGAGGGTCCCGCTGGTCTACCGCATGTGTGTGTGTTACCAAGTAGGAGGCAGTGCCTCAACAGAACAGCCAGGAGAGGTGTGCAGCGTGCAGATCTTATCATCTGTTATCTGTTATCTAACCTGTAGGCAACATATAAGTGGTTAGAAATGTGTGTATTTCAACAGTTTTTTCCAGCTCTTTTCTGTTGCCTCAACATTAAGTGTCTTGTTGTGTGTCTGTTTTTGTGCCTCCGGTGATGATGATTCTGCCTCATGGCCAAATAGTGTCTCACAGATTGGATTTAAACTTTGCCTCTAAAATGTTTTGCGGCAAAAACGCCACATTAACGACACAACAACCACGAGCCTCAGCTGGTATTTCTGTCTGTTCTAACCAAATAATCTAAAAGTTGATTGTGGTTAAAGTCGGTCATTCAAGCACTGCAAACCAAGGAAAAGTCCAGAATTGCAGTGGTGTATGTGTTTTTTTTATTTTTATGACCATGGTGTTATACGGAGTTTTATCTCTATTTCTATCCACACTTCATCTTTCTACTCCAGCAATATAACAGTTTCCTCTTCGGCTGCAGCTAACTCTACTGTCTGCTCAGTCTGGTGACCTCCTCACCGCACACACTTCTCACTCACACACACCTGCCCGTCTTATGCTAATTCATTTTGTTGTCATGCTTGTCTGCAAAGTGAACACTCAGCCAAAACCATTCAAACTGTCCAAATTTGCCAACTTTTTTCTAAGTTACCTCTGATCACAATGATTCTTGTCCCTTTTTTGCTCCTTCCCACCATCTTTCCCTCTTTTCCCCCTCTCTTGACCTCTGTACTGTGCCAGCGTCTTCCCCATTTTCTCCTTCCTTAACACATCCTACTGGTGATCAGAGGAAGCTTTGTACCTCTCTGTGATTATTGTAACTGTAGCGGATACGCCAGTCACTCATGATTGATCTGGGAAAAATCACATCTTTTCCTGGGACAAAAGAAGGCAACATCAGACTGAATGGTTCATTCCTCTTGTTCAGTCTGAATATCCAGCAGCTGCAACTCTTCACCGCCACCCCTTTGCTGGCTCTTTATCCCAAGCTGTGAACATTATTTAATCAGCACACTAACCAGATCACTTCCTAGTTTTCTAACACCAGAGACAGTAGAGCAGACATAAGCCGATCAAGAGAAAACATGAGCTGCCTTTTTTTGTGCTTTTGGCCAACCCCCAGTTGCTGTCAGAGAAGTAAACCTGGCAAAGCAGTCAACCTTCATTCAACAAGGAAGCAAGCAATCAGTAGAAACAATCGCAGTTTAAACAAGTAACTCGATATCAAAACAGGAGGGACAGAGCGAAGAAGTCCACAAAGAGTCTTTATTGCTGTTTGACATACAAACAGCACATTGTGGATGGTTGATGTATCTTGGCACAGTCTTTGGATTTGTTGGCTGGCTGAGTGACTGACCGCCTTTTGGCTGCGAGAGGGTGTCAGTGTGGTTGACTAGCAAACCGCCCTGCCTCCAGGCTGCTCCTGCAGACCTGTGGCACTCAGCTGAATGATGGATCGGGTGCAAAGGCTGCATGTCCCACCCCGCGGTCACCGCTAATGAAAACCAGGCATGAGGAGGCAGCTGCTTTCACTGCCTGGACCTCTTACAGTTGCCTGTAGGAAACTGGGAATCAGTGTCTTGTCGCACCGCAATCAGGGTATTTTGGGGCCTAATACACCATAGTGGTAGCTTAGTTATAGCATGTAGCTACCGCTGAAGCCACAAGTTGTCATTTTTTTAATTTCCATTTGTGTAAGGATTTAATAAACAAGATGCAGTTGGTTAATAAGTGAGCTTTAGAGGTGTTGACAAGTGTTTTAATCTTTGGACAGACAGACTAGCTATTCCTTCCTGCTTCCTGTCTCTATGCTAAGCTAGGCTAACAACCTCTTAGCTCCAGCCCTATACTTAATGCACAGACATGACTTTGAATTGGCGTGTTCTCTAAAATATTGAGCTGTTCACTCCCAGGGAGGAAGGATGAAGTGCTTGATTGTAATACATTTCCAAGGAGACATTTCTGTTTGTTTTTTTTCTGTTTCTCACTAGCTTCCTCTTTCTCCACCCTGCTGCTGGAGCTCCATTTCTCCATCACTTTCATTTCCTCCTTTTTGATCTGATTATTTCATCTATGTGTTTGTAATTGAGCAGAATTTTTGTGGGCTCCACAGCTTCTTTGAGATCGCAAGATTGCAAGGCTCTACATTTTACTCCTAGATATTTGTGCCCGCATCAGTTTTTGCACTTTTGTAGCTGTGTGGTAAATGCTGCTGGCTGTCTAACCGAGGGGTTGGTGGACTCGAGGACTGAGTGACTGGCTGACTGTTCTACATGCTTACTCTGAAAGATCCCATTCAGTCAAAATCATAGCAGAAAATGAGGGCAAGTAGACTTGACGGCTGCAGAATAAACAAGACTTGTGAAAGCAGAGGATCAGTCAGATGAAGTGATGAATGAAACAGGACCCCGTCCCCTGCTTTGTGTCTGTTTCTGTTGCACTACGGTGTGTCAGTCTGGCATGGGTATCTGTTGATCAGCTGGACAGACCTCTGATGTTGTCAGGTAGTAAAACATAAGAAGTGAAAAGACTTTTAACTAATAGTTTACTTACATTTCTTAACGTTCCAGAGGCTGGCTTGACATTGGGCAGAATGAGCCATGAATGCAGGCCACATCTTCTGTATATGAGTGTTATGTGATACACAGCTTTCCTTTAGTATTCACATTTATCATTGCACTCATGTGCAGCCATGTGTCAAATGTGTGCTGCATGTAAGCCAGCTGTAATGAACTCTTGAGAGAGAGTAGTATTCCCTTGCCCCAGTATAAACACAGACAGGAGTGAAAACTCCTTGAGAGTTTGACTCATAGCAGGCTCCTCCTCTGTGTATTTTTATAAAGCTATGAAGAACGCCATGTAGAGAAAGCGCACAAGTCAGCCATTATTCCTGGACCGCTCTCAATTTGGCCGTGTTCCCCATAGAAAACTTCAGCTTTGTTCACTTCTTAACTCTGTCTCTCCCCTCTCATCCCTCTCCATTTCCTCAGTCTATCGCTCTCCTGGTATGCAGTGTCATTACTATGGTATTCTATGGTCCTCGTTGCAGCCACAGCTCAACGTAGTGTTATTTTACTCTTTGGGAAGTGGCACACGCACAGCCTTCAGCACGTCAGCATAGTTACCACAGAAAATTAGAAAAGCCTCTCATCACCGCTACAGAGAGACTTAAATCACCCCAGTTTTTGAGATTAATTAACCTAAGGATGGTCACCGAACGTGGAATTAAAACTTTATTTTTCCATTTGCTGCACGTTGATGAGGTCCCAGCACAGTAATATTTTTAATGTTGAAAACTGCCTGAGAAGATTGGAAATGGAAATGTGTTCACACTTGTCTTTCATAGTTTAAGACTTGTTTGGCAGATTTGGAGCATCCTTGATCCTGATAACGGCTGCCACATATCATAGCAGTGACTCAGCATCTTTAGGATCTTGATTTAAAAGCTGAACGTGCAGATGGTTGGAAGGATGCTCCTCTCCAAAACATGGTGGCCAGGTCACCATCATTCTTTCATCTGAATGTTCTCTGACACTGCTCATTGTGGTGTTCCTCAAGGGTCCAGTCTTGGCCCACTATTGTTTTCAGTTTACATGTGTCGGCTCAGTGAGGCGATACAACCATGATGTCCTCTTTATGTTGCTATGACAGTTATTTGTTCCACTGCAACTGGAAAATAATAATGACCTAATAATGACATTAATTGTTGGATATCCCCAAATTACTGAAGATGTACTGATGATAAATCTGAGCAATTTTTACCAGCCAGTTCAACAACAAAAATAATTGGTACCAAGAGATTAATACACTTTACTCCCATCCTGAACAAATTATACTGGCTCCTGTTAGTTTCTGTTATGATTTTAAACTTTGACTGCTGACTCTCAAAGCATTAAATGGCCTTGCACCAAACTATCTCACTGATTTGCTGACTCCTCACATGCCTCTGAGTCCCTTTAGATTAACTGGGCTCTGCTGGTTATCCCTGAGTCTTGGCTGGTGACACTAAAGTCCCCAGACATAGGAACACTCTGCTCATTGAGATTAGACAAGCTGTAGACACGTGTTTAACATCTTTGAAAGTGTTCTTTTATGAAAAAGCCTGGATGAATATTTAATGATTCATCTGGTTTTATCTCTACGCTTTTGCTATTTTATTTACTTTTTAACAGTATTTTACTGTCCCTGTGTCTTATGGTTGCATTTCTTGCTTTTATTGCTTTTATTAGCATACTGAGCAGGGGGAATATAGGTGCTACATGCGTTTTAGAAGTAGTCATTCAGCTAAAACCCTGAACCTGTCTGTGACATCGTTTGAGGAGTGGCCTTCTGTTTTTCCAGTCACTCAGTGTATTTATAGGGAAATACATGGTCTTTCCACATTTTAAGGTTTTTTGGATCACATCCCAGTTATTTTCTGTTAGCAGTTGTGATTCTGGACATCTGCTGAAAAACTGCAGCTGAAAGCATTGTGGTGTTTGTAGCCACCTGCATATTTACTTCTGTTATACGCTGCATCAGAAAGACAAGTCTAATAATACCACTGTGTATCTCCTCTCCTACAGGTGGCCTACCTGGGTAAGGTGACTATCTCTGGGACCCAGTTCCTGTCGGGCTGCACAGAGTCGGCGGTGGTGGGTCTTGTGGAGCGTCGTGCCCTCGCCCAGCAACAGGGCCTCATCCCCACAGGCAACTCACTGCTGGAGATTCGGCCCTTCCAGGTGCGTCTCCACCACCTGGACGAGCACGGCGAGGCCTCAGTGACCATGGACACCTACCAGGTGGCGCGAATTGCCTACTGCACAGCCGACCACAGCGTCAGACCCAATGTATTTGCCTGGATCTACCGGGAGATCAACGACGACCTGTCCTTCCAGATGGACTGCCATGCCGTGGAGTGCGAGAGCAAGCTGGAGGCCAAGAAGCTGGCGCATTCGATGATGGAGGCTTTCCGCAAGACTTTCCACAGCATGCGCAGCGACGGCCGCATCCACAAGAGTGGCTCATCGGACGACTTTGCTGAGGACTCGTCCACCCCTGAAGACTCGACCCCAGACGACGGTTGAACTCAAACTCACCTAAACTCCTGATCCCCATCCGAACAAAGCGAGGGGTGACTGGAAGGATGGACAGATTACCTGCTCTCTCTCATTCTCCCCTTCTATCACTTTCTGTTATCAATTTGGAACAAAATTAACTGACCCTGTGAACCGACACATCCAGGATAATGAAGTAGCTTTTAAATACTGTCATGGGAAGGTAGATAAAAAAGGAGTTACAAAAGATCTACATTTACATACAGGGATAGCAAAGTGCTGCCACTTTGAATAAATAAAGACCCACAGGGGCCTTTCAGGCACCTCTGTAAACGCCCTCAAGAGATTGACTCAGCATCTCCATTTCCATTTCCAACCGCTGTCAATCCTGCAGCCAGTAGAGACACTGTTTGTGGTTCTTAAGCTTTTTCATCTTGGAAACAACAAACTTAAGTCCCCACTCTTCTGACCCCAGCTCATGACAACCTTATTGCTACTCTTGCCATGTAGGGACCCAGCAGAATAGGCCTGTGACCTATTTCTGGTCCCAACCCAGAGTTTATGAGACTGTTGGAGCACATAAATTCTTTAAATGTTTAATTATGTGGATCTCTGTTTCTATGCCTTCGACCTTGGTAATAGCAAATGAGGATGTGAAAGAAAAGCTAAGCCTTTAAGCACTATTCATATCATCACTATGGTACCTTAGTCCATCCCCAAAATTATTCGCCGGTATGGCTGTTGCTCATGTGGACGACGGAGCCTGAGCTTCTCCGTTTAATAGGTACTTCAAGATTCGAAGTATGTGTAACGCGCCTGGGAGAATATAGGTGCTACGTAGATGTTACGTTTTAGAAGTTCTCACTAGGCTGAAAGCCTGGACCTGTCTGTGGCACCTTAATTGCCCACATCTGACTTCTGTTTTGAGTATACCAAAATTCAGGCTGCATTTCGCCTGTCAGATTATGTGCCTCACTTTCCTCTCACATTAGTTTGGTCTCTTACCCAGGTCCCAGTGTGTATGTGTGGCCAGGAGTGGGCGTGTCGACCTTTTGTTTGTTTGTTTTTCCGTGTGTGTAGGTGTAATTGCTTACTCCTGTACTTTGTGTATCTGAATGTACACGTGAGTGCTTGCATCTCTGTGTGTGAAAGAGAACAGAGGAGGGAGATTAAGGAGCGGCGTCGTACGATCAGCTGGAAGCAAAGACTTCTCATTGGCCCGCTCTTAAGGAGGTGTTTTAAAATCAGACATGGTACTGTGACCATTTGCCACGTTTTCTTACTTTCATCTCGTACTGGAATGAGACCATGAGTGTGAGAGTCCGAATGTGCCAGTCACTGAGGTTGTAGGACCCTAAAACACAGCCGTCCAAGGTAACGACTGACACCTCCTGGCCTCCGCTTGAATGTATGATGGGTCTAACGTGCTGTGTGCACCTCACGCCATCTCCAGTCACCTCAGTCTCCCGTAATCTCCTCATGCTATCACAGACAGCTGTAAGACAGTCGGGGACCGGCTTCACTCTGCTCTGCTGCCCTGCGTCGCCTGTCCGAGCGACCGCGGCGCCGTCGTGAGGTGAAAACTCATCAGAGCTCCAGGCCACTGTCTTCTTTTCTAACTGTACTAAACAGACTGGACGCTGTCAGTGGACGGTCAATGACTCAAACAGAATCAGGTGGCTCTGGTCAACACACACACAAACTCAAATATTACATACCTACATACAATTATACATATGTACCACATACATTGTATTTGAATCTTGCTCAATAAGCTTATGTAAATACAAATGTATCACTTTTCAGATATTACAGCATAAATGTTGATAGCTATTTTAAATAATAAAAAAAAATGTTGAGAACCATCATACGAGACAGAAACAGTGTTATAAAGCCTACTGTGAATAATAAGAGGAGGGTCTGAGAGCGGTGGCTGAGCGTGTGGGTTTGTGTGTGTGTGTGTGTGCGCGTGTGTGTGCATTTGGAAGGGATTGTATGTGGTGGGAAGTGTGGTGAGGGGTGTGTATGGACAAGCCAGAGGGGGGAGAATGTTTATAAAGCTGTAGAGTACTGTGTCATGTCTGTCTGAAAGCTCAGACGCGCTTTAAATGTTTGACAAATGTTACCTTAAGTGTTTTCTATACAGTGTTTGGAAAGATCAAGAAACAATTGCATATAAAGTATTTACCAAGACCAAACGTGTGATGGCGTGGTCTGTTTTGTCTCAAATCCACATCTCGTGTCTCCTCCGTCACCCGTTCTCCGCTGCCACCAGACCCCAGCTAAAAGAAGTTTTTATGCTTTAAACTGTGTTTCATTTTAACTCGCTGGGTTCCCCGCTGCGGCCGCGTGTGGGAGGATAAATACAAAGCACGTTCAGTTTCAGGACAAACAGAACGGGTAACCAGATGATGCTCTGACACGCTGCCAGGACACATGTAAAGCATAACCTCGCAGTTGCTTTGTCCACCATATACACATGTTGCATACTGGAATGTGATTTTCCTGAAAGTATTCAAGGTATTAAATCTGCTTTGGTGTGTCATGTGTGTGCTTTGAGAAATGTTTGGACGGGACTTAAAGCCACAATCTAACACAAAAGCTGCTCATTCTCTGTTTTCATGGGGATCATAAATGCCAAGTGAAGGTGGGGGTTGAAATATTTGACTTTCAGCCTGCATTGTGAGCAGGTTTGAGCACCTCACACCTCCAGTACAATCCCCCCTCTGCTGCGTGTGGTCAGGCAAACGTGCCTTAGCAAACTCATAAACATAACTTTATGGTATTTCCAAGCATGTTTCAGGTTTAAGTGTGACACCGCCTTTGTCTGTCTGGAGGAGGTTTTCACTCTCCCATTCTTAACATTCCTCTGACTTCTCAGAACTTTCTTTTATTGTGTTGTTGGGCTCCGGCCTCCTGTCTGCCAGAATGTGGCAGCTCTTTTCTCTTCAAAGTGCCCACATCAATAACAAGATAACTAGCTGCTCTCTGCTTCTGTGGCTGGCGATCATTTTGCAGCTTAGGAGCTGCAGAGAATTGGAGGCAAAATGGATGCTGTGAAGAATGTTAATGTGCGCTGAATGAGAACACTGCCTCCCTCTGGCAAGATGAGCTACAGCCTCTTGCTTTGAACATTTTTTCAAAGAGGCCTTTATGTTGTCATACCCAGTCAAGCTCCACATGAAGGTAATCATCACTTTGTATACGGCAGCAGGGAAACAGATTGTTTTGCTGTTGCATCATTGCCTTATTTAGGGTTAAAAGACGGTAACAGAGGCTGGATTTTGTGCACATTGATGAATGAGTTGTGGTTTGCATTTGTTACATTGTTATGTTATTGAGCAGAATTATAAGTCTCAATCACTTGAGACAATTTGTCCACAATGCTGATAATCATCCCTGCACTACGTCAACCTTGTGCCCCCATCTCTTCCAGCTCACTGTACACAAGCTTCAGTGTTTAGATGCCTCTTTGTCCTGGATCTCTGCTGAGCGTACACACTCCGATCGCTCTCCGCTGTGCTCTTGTGTCTGTCTGACCCACTTCCAGCAGAGCATCAGCACACAGGGGCCCTGTGGGGCCCAGAAGGAGGCCACCCCGACAGCCTACGTCCGTGCTTCACTGAGGCGTCAGTCAGTCAGTCAGCTCACAATACCACTCTGTTACCTCTCCAGCTGGCCGCTCTTCCTCCTCGAAGTTCCAGAACTGCCTGTCTGTCCACCCGCCAAGGGCCCACACGCTTTCGGTCCGGCTGGGACAAGGAGCCGTGCCAATACTGGCTTCTGATCAGACTCTTCTTATTCGCTCGCTATCTTTGCCTTACTCTCTTTTTCTCTCGGCCGCCGCTCCCCTAGCAGGGGGCCCGGGCCTCTTGGCGAGAGAGAGAGAGAGAGAGAGAGTGTGGTGGAGGCCTGTAAACATATGTGTGTAACATATGTGTGAAATGGACCAGGAACTGTACGCATTCTTTCTGCCTCTGGCTTGACTGATAAAGCACACTTCACGTTGCATAAGATGCAAAGAGTTGTGTGGTTCGACACAGGGAAACAAATGTTTCAGAAATTCAAAAATGATTTGTGGGGAGAGTAAGTAAAATATTGTATTGTAGCCGGGCAGATACAGTAGTAGTTTAAAAGAAGACAAAAAGAAATCTGGACTGAATCAGCTGTGATTGTGTGTAAACACACTAAGCTTTCCACCAATAAATTAAGTACGAACTGAACTTGAAAGAAAACTTAAATAACAATTCTTGCTGAAAGATGGCAAAGCACATAGTTACGACTTGAATGGAAATTGAGAAATAATGTGGGCAATGCTCTGCTTTATGGGCTCCTAATTTCCTAATAATTTCACAATAATTTCCTTGGAAGTTCTTTGGAAGGAATTATGTAATATTTAGTGGGTAATGGAATTTCCTTGAGAGGATTTCTCCATTTAAATGCAAGAAAATACTCATTCATTATGGATTTATTCTGAAAAGATTCTTTATCTGTGATGAATTGTTTGTTTGGCTCCACACAGATTTTACATATGTGTCTGTCTCCGTTTTCCCTAAAATGAATTAAAATTTGCATAATTACTTTTGGGAAACTTCCGAGGAAACTACTGGGACATTATTAGGAAAATACAGACATGTAGAATGAAGTATTACCATAATATAAAAAGAAAAGTCGTTCAAAGTACTGAAGGTAATGTATCCTCCAGACCTGAGGATGAATGATGAAGAGGACAATCTTAGATTCTTTCTCTCTGACATACAAACCATTTCCTCTGATCATGTCCAGATCTCCTCTGATCCCTCCTGTTGGACTGGTCCCGAAAGCCTTCATATGATTTAAGACTCCTGTCATAATGAAATGTAGACTGGAATGAAGAGAGGGGGGCTGCCCGTCACAACTTACGACTCCAGACTCTCTAACCTAAGCCCTGAGGATTCAGGGAACATCCCCTTTGTAATACACTTACAGTCACACACAGATGAGATGCTGCCCTGAATCCCTGGGGGACAGGAAACGTCTGGACTGAGATCCAGGAGGAGCTGGTTTGTCAGGAACGAGAGATGAGAGCGAGAGAACAACAAGCTGAAACAGCGTGGAGGACAAATGTTATTGGTTCTGTCTGTGAAGTCCTACTGTGCGCTGATGCTATTCAAAGTGTTCTGTCCACACACCTGTTACTGTTCAGAGTTTAAAACCAGTAAACATGGCTGAGGAAGTAAACAACACGCTGAAGAAATAATGCACCTGAAAGCACGTGGTCTGTTCTGACGTGCTTAAAATAACACAAAATCTCACTTTTCAAATGAAATGGACATTTTCATCTATTCATAATTGTGTCTTTTCAGATATGAGACTGACTCAGGGACAAAGTGAGCTGAGGATGTGAGGAAACGCGACACTGATGAAGTGTTACTTGACAAGGAACATGTGAGTCCAAAAATGCATGTGCTTTGAGGTTTGCGGTTGTTTTTCCACATGAAAGGAATAGTTCGGCATTTTGTGAAATCATCTTACTTGCTGTCTTGCACAGAGTTAGATGAGAAGATTGCTGTCACTCACCTGCTGAATATGAAGCTACAACAAGCAGTCAGTTAGCTTAGCTTAGTACAGAGACTGGAGATGAGAGAACAGCTAACCTAACTCTGTCCAAATGTACATACCAGCACCTCTGAGGCCTGTTTGCTCCATATGTACAAAGGTGTAACATGTCGTGATTTTATGGGAGTTATTGTGTCAGACCTTTTCTTGGCTTGGTACAGAAATGTATGAGCTGAGCTAACCAGCTGTGGCTCTACCTGAAAGCCAATAAAACCATGTTTCCTCAAATGCAAATTCCAAAACAAAGTTTGTGCAAAAACTTGTTCTCATTGTAGTTCTCCTATGTTTATATGTTGAACGAAGCGGCGTCAATTACTCTTAAAATTTATGAAATTTATCCCACTCACAGTGGATACTGCTTTAAAGTTCCAGTTATCATGTTGAAGGAACAACACCAACATTTCAATATGAGATAAACCAAAGAAAGAAGGAAGTAGCAGGAAAGAAGCAGTGAGGGGACGTAGAGGACAGAGGAAAGTGGAAAGGAGTGCATGTGGAGAAAACAATAGAGTGAATAGGTGACAGGAGTGAACAGACACGGCTCATCTGGTTGGGCATCTTGCTCCCAGATGTTGAGGGGAGAGTTGGGCAATCCAGCTCTGTCACATCCTGCTGATTGGACCGAAATAAAAGCTCAGAAAATAAACAACTGGCCCAACTGTCTCATTGCTCGTCAATGAGGTCACAGACACAAATAGATACGTGCCTGAAAGGAAAAACACTTTTCTTGTAAAAACTGAGGGCTGGACTTCATGCAGCTGGTGTTACCTTCGTGGTCCACTTGGTGTCATCGTAGCTCAGCATTTCAGAGCAGAGTGCTCTGCATGCTGCATGAAGAGGGACCTGACTCCAGTGAGATTACAGTAATGGAAGTGCAAAGTGCTGAATATAACACTTTTTGCAAAAGCTGCATTAATTGTTGAATTGATTACAGTGGCGACCTAATCTAGACTTTGAAGAGAAACCTGTATTGCTACGAGTATGAGACAGGGTGGGAAATTTGATTAAAAAGGTTGTAGATTTTTCTCCAACCCCCTTTTTTTTTTAACTTATTACAATGTGACCTCTTTATCCTTCTTCAAATTAGGAGATGTCAAAATGAAATCACTCTGACTTTAGAAATGACTGAGCAGCATCCCTTTGGAAGGAATCAAAATGTTAGAGCTGCCGAGAGGATATCTGAGATGATTCGGCCTCTTCTCCGTCGCCACGGGTTTCTTTATTGAAAATGCCATGACTTCTGGATGGATGCCCCTTCACATTTGCTTCCCTTCCCATGTATCAAAGCCCTTGAGAGGAGCACAAAGATGAGATCCCTGAGCATTGAACACATATCATGGTGGCAGACCACGACATCGCAGATGATCCTGTTTTTAATGCAGACTTCAGCAGCCTGATCTGACCTCGATAATACCACACGTGAAACGATTGCCACCTACTTACAGAGATGGAAATGATGTCAATTTCAGCTCGCAGGCCATGCTGTCAAGTTGAAAAATCTCTTATCTTTGAAGCTCTTTTTTTTTTTTTTGTCGAAGCAAGCATCAGCAGAAACTGAAGAGAGAGCGTTTCAGCCGTGACATTTCACTCTGCTTTCTTAAGTCGTGGGCTGCCTGTGTGGCTCAGCTGGTTTAATCCTGAAGCCCAAAAGGCTCTGCGGGTTGTTGGGAAGCAGGGAGATGGAACTTATAGCACATCTTCAAAACACCTCTGAACACAGGACAGATCTCACAGAGCCGTGTTATCGTTTTCATCTGTTCGTGGTGGCTGTTTGTTTGTGTGAAAATGATTCATAACCTTAATCCCAGATGGGAAATGGATTTCATGTTTGTCACCAGTGACAGGATGAACATATTTGATGCATACCATAGATACCAAGCACTGTGTGACACGCTTCCCACTTCAAAGAAGGGACGGCTTAGAGCAGATCCAGCCATATTGACAATGAGATAATGATGCGGCTTTATATGTTTTCTATGTGGTGTATGGTGACTTGAAATCACTTGTGTGTGTATTTGCACAGCAAACAACAGGACAATAATCTGCTTTTATTTGCTGACAGTCAGCCAAGCAAAGAATCCCTCCTAATTGAAATTTCTTCTATTGTTCTGAGCTGATTCGCCTGTGAAATCAAAGCTCACAGCTAAAATCAGCTGGAAACAGGTTGAGTAATGTGTCACCTAACAGATCTTCTGAGTTTGGGGTCTTGTTGCAGCACTTGCTATTATTATCTGTACAGTATAATCTGAAGCCTTTCTCTGAAGTGTAGATACATTAGTGGATAGTAGTGGTGGTTTAAGTTATATCTCAACAACTGAATGTTCTCAAATATGTTTATTAAATTAACAGAAATGAAGGATTGACCTTCATGTTCTTCAATGTCAGCGGTGCCACTGAACTTTAATTACTAAGTATCAGCAACACAATGTATTGTGTCATTTTCCATCAGGATTGCGCTCCCTGAATGGCGTTGGCTCAGGAGTCTGAGAAGCAACAAGGTGATAAGGTGTTGTCAAGATACTGACAGTGGTGACTGACACTGATGCAGGCTCTGTGTGACTGAGCAGACGCCTTCACTGTCCTCCTTCGCTGTGACTGATGATTGTTTGACTGTCGTCTGAGCGGTTCTTTGACACCGCTAACAATTCAGGTGATTGCTCAGTTTATCTCGCCAAAGGCCATGCGGGGTCCCGCTTTGAAACATCATGGCCATTCATTTTGCAGCCATCTGTTCAGGGTGAGCCCACAGTGAGTGCAACTGCATGCGTGCTGGCTCCTCCGTAATCAGGTACAGGATGTCTGCTGTCAGAACATACGGCCGAGCATCGGAGCACTGTCAGATGTAATAACGCTGCTCATCGTCTGTCTGCACACTTTATTGCGGATAATCACCCTGTCAACTCTCTTCACTACATAGGGACTGAAAAGGTCACAGGTCACCCTGTCTAGATGAGCGGGACGACTAAGACTCTGTGCTACTGAAATAAGAAGCATCCTCAGGACCCTCGCTCCTGTCAGACTTAATGTGCTACACAATCTGACCTCAGACATTTTGTGTAATTGCTGCTGCATAATGTTACACGAGTCTTATCTGCTAAAGATGCAATACAACCTGTGAATTGATATCAAACATTTAACTTGAAGTTAACCTGATCTGTGGCTACATTTGACAACTATGGGGCAATGTTGAATGTTGAAACATAATGCAGCAGCAGAACGAGTGGAGTAGGGTCGTAAACTCAGCAAAGTGACTCATTAAAGTCCATTATCCAGCAGCATTTATGTAAAGTTTGCTAATATTAACTAACATTAGTCACTATGAGCTGCTGCTCATAGCAGGTCAAGTAAGTGTGTGTTATTACTTATTAATAGATGTAGGAGGGAGAATAGCATAGTAGAGCATAGGGAGAATCGTAGCATAGTAAAATTGTATGTACAGTACTTGAGTAAATGTACTTAGTTACATTTAATGACTTCATACATTTTTTTTTTTTTTTTGGGGGGGGGATTAATTCGACTCCTGCACCTCATCAACACTTTTTTTGATTTTTCTTTTTTTCTTATCCTCATGTTAAATTTGATTTCACAGCTGTCACATTGCCAGTCATGTCACGGGCTGACTGGTGGTTTCAGTGGGGTCCTTTGCAGTTCACCCGCCTTTAGACACCTTGTCTGTGCATTTCCTGTCATGTTTGGCTTGTGTATCTGTGTGACAAGCAGTGAGGGCTTTTATAAACCTGTTTTTCTTATGGTCAGCTAATGCAATACCCCTTTCAATGAAGAAATTAAGCTGTCTGGTGTCAAAAGAAAAAGCATCATTGAACAGAACAATTCTCAAATATTAACCTCAGTCTTTCCTGTGTCATATCCTCAGGTGACAAGAGTACTTCGCAGGTGATCTTATTAAAGCTCTGCACATTGTGAACATTCACAGTTTCGGTGATACAAAGCACAGAGAGATGCTGTATGAAAACTGAAGAGCTATAGTCTCTGAAAAGCCTCAGAGAACAGAGGCTCATATTACTGCAATCCATCTGGCTCACAATGTCAGTGTGGTTTGCCGTGCTCAGGCATGTCCAGGGACATTGTCCACTTTCAGTAAATAAAATACCCTGCCCTGCGTTTTGAAAACCGAAGTCCACTGTGTTAAAAGCAGATTTAGGTTGAGCCACAGTTTGAAGCACACTAACATGATGCAGAGGTGTGCGCTCACTGTGACACGAGGGTCAGGTGAGCGGTCAGGCTGCATGCCGATGAGGCAATGTTGTGAAAATCCCTCACTGTGAAATTTGATTTACTTGCTTTGGTCTATTCACGCTCCTAAACCAATTTGGAGACAAATGTTTAGACCTGCAGTGCAGAGAGAAACAACCTTGTTCGGGCTGACTCCAGGCTGTCAGATGATGGTCTGTGTCATCAAGCCATATTGCCACAGCGGTGACAATGGCTGCACATGGATTTGGGCAGCAGACTGTCTAAGCTCCTGCTGAAGACTCTACGTTTGGTACTCAAGAACAGAGCCAGTGACAGAGGGACACTTAACCAGCTTAGACAAGGTCCTCAGCCGCAGTGAAGTGATGGCCACACTTCAGCCTGAGACGTCTGACACAACTGATCAAACTGCTGAGGTTTTTTTTTTTTTTTTTTTTTTTTTCTTGCTGCTGGTCATGTTTTTGGTTTGAGTTCATATCCTACATTAAAATTACTGAACCTCCAAATGAAACATAAAATAATTTAAATTACGACTGCTTCTACACATTAACAGTGGAGGTTTGAGCATTTCAGTCTGCTGGTTTTGACAGAAATCATGTTAAACACCAAAACGCCCTCCAACTCTGCAAATGTAATTTCATCTCTTACTAAAATGAAAACGATCGCATATATAATGCGACGCTCTCTGCTGTATGTTGCATAAGTCATTTTAATGATATCATTTTGGACTATATTAAACAAATAAGAGCTCATTTTGCTTAATGGAGGCAAACAAAATATAGTGATGACACTGATTAATTTCATTAATTTGTGACTGGTCAAAGTATTGATTTAGTTTTTTCATTAGCTCCGTCTCTACTTTCCCTGGAGGAACCTTAAAATTGCATTGGATGTGTTTCCAGAGGTAGAGTCTCTGTAATTAACGTTTTTACTCTCTTAAAGGAAATGTTTATTGAACTTAGAATTCTTACTTAATGAGTTTGTGCCGAGTTTACCCCCTCATCCATTTATTTTGGTCAACTTAAAATGAACATTTGAAATCGATAAAGGTCAATTACAGGGAGGTAAATATGTTTCTTATTTGCCTGTATATTCTAACAAATAACCATGTATGGGAGTGTGTGGATATGGACATGTATAGGCATACATGTGTATGCAATGTATATACAGAATGTCCACTGTGTTGATGTTGATGCATGGATACACCTATCATTGTGCATATGTACAGTACATATATGGATGGATGGATGTGTTTGTGTGCCTTTAGGTGTGTATGTATATATATGTGCCCCTTTGACCTTGCATCTGTTAGAAAAAAAAACCAACAAAAAAAACAATGTCAGTCAATATTGTCCTGAAGGTGTTTTGGCCCTTTACTCCACTGCTTGCCTCAAAAACATAGTACAATTAACCAAGCTGGAGCTTTTTTTTGCAGGTTTTTATTTCATGCTGAACTCACGTTAGTCCTTCAGTTAACCTTCCCTTCCTGAGTCCTGCCATATGGCCTCTTTTATTTTCCGTATGAATCCCTCTAAAGTTTCTCTGGTTACTCTTTCCATACCAGAACAGCTATATCAGCCTCCAGGCAAGGAGCCCTGCTTCACCTCTGACCTCAAGATTTGCTATTCTCACTTATCAGTGTTTACTTGTGAAGGTTTTTGATGGTCTGTTAAACCTGGGAGCTGCAGCAGGTCCTCACCAAGGTCTTCATTGCATCATAGGTACAAATTACTTTGGTATTTAATTACTGCTGAAGTTTAACATTCAAAGCTCTGAAAATGTTTTAACGCATTATGTTTCATAAAGTAAGAGTTTCAAAGGAGATCGAGCTTGTAAGACTGTTTCCATTAAGAGTCGCCAGAGAGGACATGCTGTTGGTCTGTAACCAGTCACCTTGTCAGGTGTCTTTATCCTTTATTCAAGGACATCTGTGTGTGTTTATGTATTACTTACGTTGTAGGGACATAAATCTGTTTACACAGTCACTTTATGAGGACTCGCCATACTTGTGGGGACAAAATGCAGTTCCCCGTACTGCAAATCATTAACTTTCACAGTGAAGACTTTATGTTAAGGGTTAAGGTTAGGGTAAGGCAAGTAGTGGTTATAGTTGTGGTTTGGATAAGTCTCCAGGAAATGAATGTAAGTCTATGTAATGTCCCCAAAAGTGATGGAAACACTACTGTCTGTCTGTGTGTGTGTGTGTGTGTGTGTGTGTGTGTGTGTGTGTGTGTGTATTTCTGTTGCATTTGTCTAGTTCCAGGATCATCTCCCTCTGGGTTATTTAGATTTGCCTGTCAACATGTCGCATCCCACCACAGCTCTGTTCTTGGAGAGGCAAGGCTGCAGGTGGTGCTAAAAGACAGCTTTCCAAGGTGTGTGTGTGTGTGTGTGTGTGTGTGTGTGTGTGTGTGTGTGTGTGTGTGTTTGCATTGTGTACATTTGTCAGTAATGGTTATGCATATTTCCTGCTCTAAAGCACTGAGCTGCTATATTTATGCCGAAGTTGGTGGTGGATAAAAGTGCTTATTGAGATCACTAACATTAAAGCCACTGTGAGATGGACAATTACCTGCAACTAGGTCAGGACACTGTGCTAAGTCCTTTTATAATGACCAACACATGTATATTCAAATACGCTCTTTCACCACTCTTACACCTCTGTCATGGATCAACAGATTGTATTTTTCTCCTAAACTGGAACCTGTCCTTGAGCAGTTGCAGTTGTTCCTTTTGACATTACATATCACTATTTAATGAGACATTGTCCTTGGACTTGTCTCCAGGCATCACAGCTCGCTCAACACATGAATAAATAAGGCATGGAAAATGCTTCAAGGGAGTAGACAATGACAGGAAAATACAGAGGTAGCACTTGAGCCGAATGGACGTTTCTCATGAATAATAATATATCTGTGTGGATAATTTAGGGTATACAGACAAAGACAAATCTCCCATCAAACAGTGAAGCCTTCTTCACCTCTGGTGGTAACGAGAGGCTTCTAAGGCTTCAACCGAAGCTAATCCAGACCTCAAGATGAGAAACAGTTGAGCCACTCTACATTTTTTAGCAGCAGAGGTCTTGTTGTGCTGCTCACCAGAATTTGGCTGTATGAGCCGTATCCCCTGCAGAAAGGCTGTGAAGTAAATCTTTAATGTTTAGTTTTGCACAGAGGTATTGAGAGTGAGAGGAATGACATGACGAAGATCAATAATTTAAACCTGCAGTGACACGATAAACCCGTTAGACAGCCAAGTTTGGTTTCCTGGTAGAGCCACCTGATCATCCATTACAGCTTTACAAATTTTTCAATGGCTATAAAATGACGGCTACTTGAACGTTAATTTGGTTAGTTAAAGGGATAGTTTGGCATTTTGGGAAATATGCTTATTTGCTTCCCTACTGGGTGTTAGACATGATCATGTCTGTATGCTAAATATGAAGCTAGAGCCAGCAGGCAGTTACCTTAGGTTAGCATGAAGACTGGAAACAGGGCAAACAGCTAACCTGGCTCTGTTCGAATGGAACAAATCTGCAAACCAACATCAGTTAAGCTCACTAAGCAGCACATCTTTTATTTGCTTCATCCTTTTGGCGCCCTGGAGTCTTGTCGTCACTTTGAGGCTGCCAGGAGGCACAGACTCCAGGAAGTAGAGATTATACAAACAAGATTTAACATGTTCATTAGTGAGTTGCTGGGAGGCTCGTTTTGTTACCTTTGGACGGAGCCAGGCCGGCTCTTCCCCCTTGTTTCCAGCCTCAGATAAGCTAACCATCTGGTGACTGCTGCTTCATGTTTACAGATATGAGTGCAGTATCAGTCAAGCGTATTTCTCAAAACTATTCCTTTTATCCTGCACAAACAGCACAAAATCTTACAAATTTCTAAATATAAGCATATTTATTTTACATGCATTGCTGTTCCAATGCAACGCATTCCCCATCTGTGTGACATTTCACTTTATTTTCAGATGCACTTACACAAATGCTAATGCTAATCTCTGTAGATATACATATACGTCATTGGAAACTGTAGTAATAAACACAAACCTTGGCTGATCCAAATGTCTACAGCAGGAAAAGATGTGGTTTATGTAGATGTTTGGTTTCCTGGGTTGAAATGTGGACAGGCTGCAGTGCCAGCCAAATAAAATCACATGACCTTAAAGTACAATATCTGTGTGAATCTTTCCTTTGTTTTACTTTGGTTGACAGCCAACCTGCACTCCTCAGTCGCATGATACTTATTTGATAATATTGGATTCCTTCCTTCCCTCCTCGCTCCTCCTGACCTTTCTCTGTGATTACATCACAATTCCCCATCAGTGCTCTGACATTTCCTTGCCTACCCTCTTTGTTCATTACAGGCCTTATGGGAGCAAACAACAAGGCCGGGGAGTTCGGAGGCCAAAGCAGGCGGTTAGCCTTCATTCGAATGGTGGCAGCTTTGTTGAAAGAAAGAGGAGCATCCGTTCAGCTCCCTGGGTCTGAGAAACTGTCTGATGCCCATGTCCTCAGTGGACAAAGGAACGGGGGATGACAGTAAGACATATAAAAAGATCAGTGTGTTGGAATACAGCATGTCCAGCAGACTGGTGGATGTGAGCAACCTTTTATTGTCAAAGTGATTCAGTCAACATGAAGGTCACATATATAGTTTGTTTACAGGAGGTACTGATAATGAGCTTTACAATCATAATGACATATCCGTGACAGTAAGACATTGCAAATAGCTTTAAATATGACCAAATAATCAAAAAATGCACTTTGAAATCTGTACATGTTTACAGGCTGTGCAACGTCACAAGGTCTATGGTGAAGAAGGAGATCCAGCACGTGTGACACTGCTGTGCTTTTGGTTGATTCTGATGCATGAAAATCCAAACATGATGCCAGATGAGTCCCTTCCAGTGCGCTGGTTTAGACCCGATTACATCAGCAGTGTGGCCTCAACCCAACAAACCATGACAAACCAGTCTTTTTCACGAGCAGAGAGGAATGCTGATCAGGCACAGTGAATGATCGTCTGACTGTTTCACAGTACTGCGCCACACAGATGGATGGAGTAACAATTTAACTTAAAATCATTATGCATAATGGCTGTAAAAAGTTACTCTTTATTCACTGTCAGGCTCACACTGAGCTGGTGTGACTGATGGGTTTAAGGTGGTTACCTAAAATTATTTAGAGAAGGTCTGACCACTAAAACGGAGAGCGTGTCCCTTTTTCCTGGAGCACATCACTGTCAGCGTGTTTAATCTATGAGTGGCATCTCATGTACTGTATCTTCAGTATTATTACTCATCTCAATGAAGGCTCTGTAAACCACAATACACAAACCACAGAGCCACTCAAGGTCTCCATGATTGCATATATTATCAAAATATGTCATGATGATGACCAAAGCTGAAGAGGTGATGATGTAAAGCCCAGCTGATGAGTTTTTTTGATGCGTTACAAGTCAGGCAGGCTGAATTTCAAATGAATTTTTGATGACACGTTTTTTTAAAGCTGCAGGGCTTCATGCTAATCTCGCTGTCTGCGACCCTTTCCCTGACATATTCAAAGTAATGTACCAAGTCAAACAATGACAAATAAACTATTAAAAGTAAAATGTTAGTCATGTAAAACACCATAGATAGTTTGTTTAATGCACAATCCAGACAGTCCTGAAAAGCATCAAGTCATATACCACAGGTTTAGGGCTGTACTCTAAGAGGTGTTTGACTAACAGGGCATATGGGTAGCCATGTGTCCTTAGTGGTGATCTTAACTGAGTCATTCTTACATTCTTTTATCAATAAAGACAATAATGCTATGGGGTACATCTGATCAGACTGTAAAAAACAAACTGTGATCTATCATATTTCATAAAAAGGAAATAAAAACACAAAACAAAAGCAGTTGCTAAATGGCAGTATAATATGCCATAGTAGTTTATGGAAGAAATCATTTTACACTCAGTAATACAAAGAAATTTTCAATACCCGAGCAGTATAATTTTTACAACCTCTGAATATGAATACACTGATAATTTGACTTAAATGTCTGGTGAAAATGTAAATGAACAGGTAAGTATTTTTTTCACTCTGCCCTCAGGCTGCCACCGCCCTCACATGCACTTTGAAAACATCCCTCTGTTTATTCCTAATGCTCAGTGGTTTTATGCGCCGACTCGGCACCAAAGCTACAGTACCAGAGGCCAGGCTTATATTTTATGCCCTGTGTGGTCCTTGATAAGGGTAAGAAATGGAAGAGTTGATGGGATGTGAGTCATGTCTGCAGAGAAAAACATGAGCTCCGAAAAATTTCACTCACGTCGTCTCTGTCTGTCTGTCTGTCTCTCTCTGTCTGTCTCTATCCATCTGTCTCTCTCTATCCATCTCTCACACACTCATGCAAAAATTCAAAACGCATGCACTTGAGCACAGTCGTACTACCTTGAGAAAGACAGACTCTAAAGTGCCTGATTTGCTTCCAGTCTTTAGTGTCTTGGTGTCAAGGGTCACTCACTCATCGTCTTCGATAGACTAGAGAGAAATCATGCATAGCTGCTAGCTAATAATGAAAAGATTGGGTGGTTTACTGATAAGGAAGAGATATATTGAAAAAGCCAAGAGCATACAGCTACTTTACATAAGAGCATAAGGTGAGGTTAGCTATTCATGAAACTTCATAAATAGAGAGGTGCTCCTGTGATGAGACTAGCTGGTTGATTTGATATACGTCATCTAATATTGAAGCACAATGAATACACGGCTGGCCCAAGAAATGTAGGTTAGGTCAGCCCAGATGAATAATGAGCACCATCCCGTTAAAATAGTAGTAAGTAGATCTTGGCATGGCTAAAATGTCCACTGAGAGCGGCAGCTGTCAGAGCACAGAGACAGGGCTGAATTCAGAGGTTGGTGCTGGATGCAGTGGCCTTGAAGAAAAGGAGATTAACTCAAACTGCTCTTGCATTGAAGATATTCTTGAACACATTAACATGTTGAAATATTAGTCTCTAATCTCTACAACATATGGAGCTCCTCTATGAGGCATGCATAAAATGTATCTCCAGACAGAAAGCAAAGCAAATATTTGCCTCAGTCATTTGAATTTGACTGTTTGTGCAGTTTTTTGTTTATCTGCCCCAAACAGCCAACACGTCAGCTTTGAGCTAGTTAGAATGGGATGCACTGACCATGTCTGTGGGATCTTTCCTCCATGTTTGTGTTCTTTGTGACAGAACTCACCAGAAACTCCAGTCATTTCTGTTGTTACTCTTTCTCCTTTTCCCTCTGGCCTCTGTTCGTTTGTGAAAGCCCTGGGATACATGCAAATTTTTCGCTCAAGCTGAAATATTTTCAACTTAATGGCCGCATCTTTGCATCAATTTGCGCTGCCCCTGGGGAATTCTCTCTTTCACAACTTTACAGTGGCTTCTAAAAATGAGCTCTGCAGTCTGTCTGAACACAGTGAAATGCTGGTGGAAGACTCCCCTAAGTTAAGGTAAATAGATCAATGGTTAAAAAGGTAAGAATTTAATGTTCTAATTACCCTGGATGTTGGACTTTTGTAATGTTACTTGACACTATCCCCAGCCATACATACTGTATACATATTTTTGAGCATGCCTTCAGAGAGGTGGGCTTTCCACTGTTTGCAGGAGTCTGCTGTAAAAGACACAGTGCCTTCCTGACTATAGCAAACACAGCACATGAAAAGCCATTCATTTTCAAGCTGAGTGCTGCAGTTAGCCTTCTGACAGGCCAGTCATGGTTAGAGAGAGACGCTGAGAGCTTGAGGGGCACACAGAGGTGGAGGAGGAGAAAGACCAAAAACTGACAGAGAGACAGCAAGAGAAGAGAGAGACCTCTGCTGAGGGGTTAACGAAGTCCAGCGATCCTTGGAGGCAGATTCCTCATCTATTAACGAGCTTGCTCCATCACCCTCGCCGACCCTCCACCATCACTGGCCCCCCCTCTCCTGCTGACTCTCACTACCACCAATCACAACTGATTACTGTTTCTGAGTTTACAGCCCCAGGTACCCAGTCTTTTGTCAAACTCAACTTGCATAAGAAAAGTCTGGTAACTCACAAAAAAGCACTGAACTATGTGGAGAGAATATGCAGAAAATGTTTGGATGTTATTCAAGGCAACACTAATAATTAATAAGGTGGACAGTGTTATGACCATTACTGTGATACCCGAAGCCCTGCCTAAGATGATTTTAGTTTATTTTGCAGGCCAGTCAGATTTTTATAGTTGTTCTTTTCTTTTTTTTTTTTTAATTTTATGACAATTCTGCATGACTCAGAACTGTAAATCTAAAATAAAGATGGCGAAATTCAGAGTTTTGAAGCACAATTACAGATTAACTGAGATAAAAACATCTACAATAATTCTAACATTTAAAATATACTTTTTATTTCCATATTATCAGGAGCGTCAGGGGAGACTGTTGCGCACCTCCAGACATACATGACATGCTCTAGCTAAGGTAACACATATCAAGCGCACCCTTTGTGACAAAGCGGGCCATTTAAACTGTGAGTGCCGCCCCTCAGTTTCCACTCATGTAGCGTCTTTTAAGATAGCTCTTGGCTGTTGGCGTGAAACTGCTACTTCAAACCAGAAACCAGAGTTTTCTGTTGGAAATTTGAGACCTTGGTTACTTTTTCTGAAAGGATTTACACACCTGTGAGATGTTGGGGACCAAAACTGCACATGAGCAAGGTAAGCACCTGCTGTTTATGCTAATATGCATGTTGGGAGCATTTGCCTTTGCTCTGTTCAGTCGTGTTTGGATCCTTAGCAACGTCAGCTCGGTAGCACAGCAGCTAGCTACAGCTAGCTAGCTAATAATTGTTTTGCTTGTGGACAGGCTATTGGCATCTGTTGGCTCGCAATTTTGTGGCTAAGCTAATTTTGTCTGTGCTTTCACGCTGTTACCCTGTGGTGAAAAGTGTTTTAGTATTATTGACTTCATTGGTTTTAATTAAATTGCTGTTGTCTAGCATTGTTAGAGGGTCATATTATTGGCTTTATGCAGTATGAATTTAAACATTAGCACTGACTTGCTGTCAGCACTTTTAACATGATGTAATTATTTTCCTATAATATTGGCTTCATGGGAAACTCAACATGGCTTCATATATAGCTAAGCGGCAGAGAAAGCTTTCACTCAAAACCAGTGGGTGTGTGTAACAGCTTGCTTTATGTACCTTCATATCATAATTGCATCTAAATTGCTGAGCTGCTGTTTTGTGGTGTTATGTTACATTGCCTCACTCATTACCAACCTTAAATCACACCCATGTATTGATGGAAATCTGCTTATCATGCTGCATAAGATATCATAACAAGGGATTGTCTGCTCCAAGCCATGAATTTTGCGGATCTTAACATGCACAGTAGCTAAAGTGTCTCTAAGCCTGCTGTTAATTTTCAGATGGATTGCATGGTTTAGTTTTTTTTGTTTTTTTTTTACATCTCAGTCCTCTACACATGATATTCCCACCAGTGGTTGGAGGTGCTTCTTCTGGAATTGGCCACTTGGTGGCAGCAGCTTGGCCCTCACATAGTACATAGCACTTGACGGCTGGCATTGTGTTAATGTGATTTTGAGGAGGGAAGTCAATTACCGCCATTCCCCAATCCCTGCTGTGCTGAGCTTGGGCTTTGCTCGCAGGGTTGGAGCCTGGACACCAAATTTAATCTCAGTACTTATTCTGCCTTTTGGAAAAAAAAAGAAAAAAAAAAGAAAAAAAAAAAATCTGTTCTCTCTGAATTGATTTACTGAAATGTACCGGTGAAAGCGAAAGACACAAAGAGGAACATGTGTTATATACATTGAGACACAAAAATATTGTTTCATGACAGATGAAAAAGAGAAAAAAAATCCTCTGGCTGCTTTTTATCACGTAGCAGAAATCATCCACTTGACAGTACTGGACTATACAGTAAGACTATTTGCTTTCTTGCGTGCTGAGAAAATGCTCTTGCTGAAAAGTTGGACTCCCCTGTTGTCAGTTGTGGCCTCTTGCCACCATTTCAGCATCCAAAAAACAATGTTGCGTCACTTGACCTTTTGCTTTTGTAGGTTGCAAATACATTAGCTGTGTTAATCATAATGAATGAACATGAATATGTGTCATTGGGATGCTGGGGTTCATGACTTGCATCTTAACACCTAAGATAAGCTTTAATTAAAATTTAACAAGCCATTCATCACGAGGCAATATATATACATGTTTTGCACATAATGTACGTAGCTTCTATCGTTGATCTTGTATCTTTTTATTGTCTATTAGTTATACCTTATCTGTTTTCTACCGCTCCTTTTTATTGTATTTAATTGTATTTAATTTCCCCGTGTGGGATCAATTGTTTTGTCTTGTCTTAATTTGTCCAATACTTGGGTTTTTGACAGCATAATAACATGCTAAGCTACGATGTACACAATGTACACATGTATAATTAGTCGAGTAATCTATTTGGTTCTCAAAAGAAAATTAATACCTGACTATTTTTATTATTTTTTGGGCAAAAATGGGAAATATTTGTTGGTTCATATTCTTAAATAAGAAGATTTCCTGCTTGTTTTTATGTCATGTTTGATTACACATATTTTTGGCTTTAAAACAAGTGATTTAAGGACATTCCTTTAGTCTCAGGGATGTCTTAGATGGCAGTGTTTCACTACTATTTTCATATTTTATAGACTAAATGATTAAATGGTGTTTTGATTTAGTTCAAAGCTGTGCCTAAGTACAGTCTCAATGAGCTGCTAGCATGGCAATAAACTGTATGCTTGATTATAATAAAAAGGTGAATGATAGCAGTCATATTCTTAACAGTCCTTGAAATAAGTACACACCTTTTCTGTCCAAAAATAAGTTGTTAGCCTTGTTATTTTATTTTTCTTTAAAAAGGTCTACTCATCTTCCGCAGAGATCCCCTGGAATTTGGTATTTATTCATGGTAACAAACAGGCGTTCCTCAGCGTGGAATCAAGATTATTCTTTTGTTGCTGTAACTGAGCACTGCACAAAGCAAACTCCAAAAAGGGCATAGCTTTTTACAATCTGAAATATGCAAAATCCCACACTGTCCTTGACATAAAATATACATTATTTCAATCACAAATAAAGGGGATTTGTCTTAAGCTTGGGATGACCTTGTGCAGGTTTAGTGTGTGAAAAAGGTGTGTCAAAGCAGATATCCTTTCATTATGTAAAGACTTTGGAAACTGGTTAAGGTCCTCACACTGAGAGACTCTTCTCTCCTTTGTCTTACCTTCTTGATGTTCTCATGAAAGAAAATAAAAAAACAAGTGTGCAACCAAGCAGACATAAAGCTTATTTGTTAATTTACCACAGTTAAAACAGGTTAGTGGTGTGTGCTGTTTATACCCTCAATTCCAAAAAAGTTGGGACCCTGTGTAAAACCTAAATAAAACAGAATGTGATAATTTGCCCATCCTTTTTGTCATATCCTCAACTGAAACAGTACAAAGACATGTGGATCATTCCACAGGTTCATTGGTAACAGGTGATCGTATCATGGTTGGGTATGAAAGGGGCATCCTTGAAAAGCTCAACCTGTCACAAATGAATCAAAAACAGTTCATTTGCAAATGATTGTGTTCTGTTCTTCTTTACATTTTTCACAGTGTCCCAACTTTTATAGAATTTGGGTTATGGGTGGTGCTGAGACTCAAGAGCCCTGGCCTTGTTCTGGTTTGTAAGAGGGAAAGTTTTCCCTCGCTCATTTCTGCAACTAAAGTAGTAAACGTTTATTAATTGTGTATGTGGCTCAATATGCACAATATTAAATGCATAAAATATTTATGTTTGGAGTGATAGCTTGGAGAAAGTTTTAAAATGTTGTTTGTTTCATAAGCATGTACTTTGCAGCCGAGGTGGAAGTCTTTCCCCAGAAGGGCGGGAGGTTTTCAGAAGCATGATGGAAAGAGACGCTTAAAATTGACATTTAAATCAACTAATTTCAGTTTTTTCACTGTGGCATACACCTACCCTTGACACTGACGAAGGTTCAGTGTTTCTGGCCCACATACAGTCTCTGGTGGCTGGACTGTTGAAATCTTCCATGCGTTGTCAGGAGATTCAGTCTTGATATAATGACTTGTGTTTGGTCTCTTGGCCAGCTACTCTATCAGCGGGCTATCTGATGGTTGCTGTGGTGTGTTGATACTTGGGTCCTGTTCTCTTTTATTGAACTGACACTCAAGTACCTGTCCTGCTCTGTAAAGGCACTTGCCACCTTTAGTTGTCCAGAATGTTTGTTATCTGACAGCTGATTATTCACTCCCCCCTTTCCTTGTTAGGATCTGCTCACACTATTTGGCTCTTTATGTCATCATTTGGAATTGTCTTTGTTTCACATTTTCCCGCATATCCATCCGTTCCATCTTTTTGGGCTTTTTCTTATGGTTTATGCCTTATTCCAAAAGGTCCATGCTTTTGCTCTGAAGTACTTCAGATTGATTTGGTTCTCTGACATCTGACGTGAACCTTTTTAATCCAGGTGATGTGAAAGTGGCATTACTCTAGAATCAAAACTTGGTAATCAAGTTATCAAGCACTTATTTTAGACTGCGTGGTGTAAATGCATAGAAGAACATCACAGTTTTGTCTTCGGGGTTTTACTGTTTTTATTGTCTTCTCAATGCGCAGCCAATTTTGTGGGGAATATGAAAAAGCTATTATGTTTGCTTTACGTGCTTATTGCAGGTCAATTTTTAACTGTTCTAAAAGTGTCAGGAATTCCCTTCTGTCTTTGCCAACTAGACATTTCACATTGCAACAGTCTGACTGGACACTTATGCTGTAGTATTTATTGTAGGACATAAATAATGTGGTTTTTAAGGAGAACCAGAGGGAGGTGCCAGGTCTGGGTTGCCTGCATATATTGAAGATACTGCCTTAATGCTTTATAACTGCCCTTTTGACATAATCTATCTTTGGCTTGTTGCTTTTAGCAATACCACTTTCAATATAAAACGACACTAAAAGGACAAAACAGCCGCAGTCCCATCCTCTCTGCTGTGCACACCAGTGGTTTGTCTCAGTCCGTGTTGTAAGACTTTACTGGGCCGGCTCTGCTGAGACCGGTGTGGGCTTGCTGTGAAAAAGCCTCTGGAACCGCAGCCCACAGGGAACGCATACAGCAAGGTTAAGAGCGGCCCTACGAGGTCCAAGGACAACTCAAAATGGTTACAGAACACACGGGACTGGCATCCAGAAAAAGAAAAGTCGACAAATCATTTTCTGTAAAAAGTACCCCAAATATTTCATATGTTTGTTTTTTTTTTAGAGGGATTTAGTTGCATGAATAACACATATGCCTTCAATGTGTATGGTTTTGTCCATAAAAAATCTACTGTAGGTGTCTAATATGACCTCCACAACCCTCCCATTACCATGCTGTATCACTTTCCTCAAGGGTGTGACACATCACTGCACTGTGGAGGCATCAACTGGACATGCATGAACTCACTCAGGGCTTTCGTCAAGGTCAAACGCTACCGTATGCTCAGCTGACACCATCGCTTACTTTTTCTTCTGTCCTATAGCATGCAAGAGTGTGTCTGTAACCAAGAGGATTTTGTGCAGTTGTATCCTTACAGCTATAATTTTGCATCTTGTCCACAATTTTTAGAAGCAGCAGAAGTTTTGTGGATGAGTTCATGAATGCAAACATATTGATTTGATATTTTTAGAAATTTAAAACAGTCCTTGAAATAAATATACAAGTAGAAGTTGTTAGCCTCATATTTTTCTCTTATTTTTGGTACAGACTAATTCCACAGCATCAATTCAGTGGGAGGTAGTTCAGGTTTTTAAATACACATCTATGTTTAGATATCTTGCCTGTTGTTGCTTTAAATAAAAATAAAGGACAGAAAGAAACATGCACAATGAAGCATGGATCTGTATTTATTTATAGCTGTATTTATTTATAGCAATGAACAGGTTGTTCCTCAACATGGAATCAAAATCAGAAATTGTGTCCTTACATCTATGATTTTGCTTCAAGAAGAACAATGTTTCCTGCAGATGAGTTTATGAATTCAAACATCTGAAGCTCTGTCCAAATAATTAGTAATACAACATACCGCACATACACTGTATTGTGCTACAGTATATGTTACCCTTGACAGAATTTTGCATGACCTTTTCTAATAAGCAACAGTCAGCTTGCAAGAGATTGTCTCTGAGGAGACAGATGATGCTACTCTCACAGTCTGAGGTAAATTATCAAGCTAATTAATTTTAGCTACCCTGCTAATATCCCTATCTGGGTTCTACGCAGTACTGATTTTGTGAATAATATATTACTATTAGAAAAGTAGCAGGCCAGTGCTTCATATACATATAAACTATATTGGCAGGCAAATGTTGTCAGCTAACATACTTACATATAATATATTACATAGGTGTGTATAAATGCATATTTGGTTCTGTTGCTTCTTTACTGGCCTCTACTGCTGTCTGTCCTCTGTCTCCAGTCTCTTTTTTCCTTTTTTTTCACCTCTTTTTCCACTCTTTGTCCTCTCTCTAATGCCTTCTGTACTTTCTGCACTCTTCCTTTTCATTTTTTTCCTCCTCTTCTCTTCCACTTTAGCTTTCCCCAAAGCAACATATTCTGGCTCATTTCGTCTTTTGGCTTGTTGTCTTGGCTTTATTTTACTGGATGAAACTTGCAGTGGAGGAGACCTCACTGCTGTGTCCTTAGCAGAGTCGAGCAGGGATGGAGGATTGACGTGGTGTTCGATTTTAGAGTTTTCGTCCCTGAACTTGTACCACCTCCAGTCTGTCCTCACACCTGTGAATGTGGCCTTCAAATCCGATGAAGAAATTGGAAAAGAGAACACACATTAGACTTTCAAATTCATTCACAAAATTGATTTTTTTTTTCCCACTTTTTGGACCGTAATTACCCCAGCATTTTCCTGCCGGTTCACTTTCTTCATAAAGGCTTTACAGATATTAAAAGGACTATGCTTAATTAAATCCCGGTCAAGATCTGCCGATGTTGCACTCAAAGTTAGTATAGAGAATGACCAACAGGCCACAGTTACCTTGCATACTAACACTGCACGTCAAGATGTCCGTACTGTGAGAATGTATGAGCAGTGTTTGAAGCTTTATGCAGCAGTAAATGGACAGAAGCTGTTAGCTGGCTGGCGTGCCTCCAGACAGTCTTATCATCAGCCACTCAGAGCGCCAGTAGCCCAATGGATGGATGGCACATAACACCTACTCCTAAAACTGTCCAATGATGAATTGCCCCAATTATGGCCATGACCTTTCTGCTTGTTACACACTCGTTCTCCTCATTCCTTTCATAGACTTTCTGTTGGTCTGTTTACCTTTCTGTCTCCGTCACCCGCCTACTTTCAGAGATCCCGTCTTTTTTCATTCCTCTCCCTGGCTCTTCATTGATATTTCCCTTTGTTGGTGTTTCCTTCTTTCCCTGTATCTTTCTTAACTTAGCCACATTCTGTAAACCTTCTTTTGCCCAAACCGTAAAATCTGAATAAACATTCACATTTATCCTACAGTCAAGAGTGATTTTTACTTGGTAAAAGTGGTGGTTTGCCTTAAAAAAAAAAAGAAAAAAAGAAAACTAAGGGTGCCTGGGTGGTGCTGAAGAAAAAGCACTCATACACAACCTCAGAGACCCAGTCGCAGTCTCCAAATGCGGTGCTTCTAGCTTGACTGGGTGCTCCATCAAACACAATTGGCAGTTGGCAAGCTGATGTGGGTTCATGTCCTTGTTGCTTTGCTAGTGACTCCTACTAGCTGCTAAAATGTCGGGAAAAAAGTAGAAAATAGGACAATTTTTAAAACCAATCATACTTTCACCTTCATGCAAGTTTCCCTTTGTGAATCATCATCCTTCCATGACAGTTTTTAATCTGACAAACACCTCCTTCCTGGTTCACTTCATCCAAACAATTAAGCCCAAAAAGTAATGCTCTTCTCATATACCCACTCAGGAGCCATTCACCAGTCACCGTCCCATTTATCTGTCCAATTAGCTTCACCTGTAGCGCGCTGCTTTCATTTCCCTAAATGCTGATGCTGAATGTCAATTAGATGCAGTTGTTGTGGATGTTAGAACCAAATGGGCCATGAGGTGGCCGTAGTGACCAATAACAAGTGCTGAGTGACGGCGTGTCACAGCAGCAAGTGGACACTGATGGCTCTGAGAGCCGAAACATTTTCCAAATTAAGAAAATGTGGGGCATCAAAGCTAATGACAAGAAAGACGTTGCTGACCAGTGAGGGTCAGGTCACCGCTCAGTCCCACCTTCAGAGGGAAGATGACACAGACCAGGCTATTCATTAAAATTGCTGTGGATGAAGCTGTAGAAAACCCTGCGCTATTGTACTCTGTGGGTTACCTTTTAGTTTCTTACATTACCTCTGAAATAGGGGTTGGTGATATGACCTAAAATTTATATTAGAGTTTTTGTTTTCCACAGTGATGGTAAAGTATCGTGAGGGATACTGCACTCAAAGCATGATTGTCCCTCTTTTCACTCTATTAGTAATGGAAAAGAAACTATCGTAAGAAAGAAAAACATGATATAAAAATGTGTGGGAATGGCTGTGTTTATCGGTGTGGGAATGAAAATGACGTATAGACCACCACAGCCTCAGAAATGATCATTTAGGATGTGACTGCAGAGGAAAAAAACAATGTTGAAAGACCTGACTTTCTAATTTTCATGTTTGCTTCTTTCTGCCAAATTACTGCACTGTGCATAATCCTGGATTAATATACTCTGTGCGTGTGTGTACGTGTGTGTGTGTACCCAGCTAGCTGTCTTGTTGTGTTGCTCTTCACCTCCTCTCTTAGTATTCAATTCTCTCTCCCTGCTCCCTCCCTCTCTCTTGTCTCCTCGTTTCCCCCGTTGTCTCTCCCCTAATTTTTCTTCCTGTGTGTTTGTGTGTGTTATCCCTCTGGGCAGAAGACGACAGATGTCTGATAGGTTTTCTTAACAGAAAAAAAGACTGTGGGCGAGGGCTGCAGCAGATGAACTGGATGATGGGGTCAAGGAGTGTTCCTCTCCCCAGACTGACAAAAGTCATGTTTGCTTAACAGAAAAGAAAGGAGATAAAGAGGCCATCTTTGAATTCGAATGTCTCTGGTGAGAATGGATCACTTACATATCAAAGAGATCTTAATGGATCTGCCTGGTTAGATAAAATGTTGAATAGAATGGGAATAACAGAAATACACATCCTTTATTTTGAGACATGCTCCCATTTGGATTGTCAGATAAGAGCACCCTTAGCTGTGTACAGCTTTCTGGCTTTCTACACCACTTTACAAGATGCCAGATTTTGGAAAGATGATCTTTGTCCTCACTGGGAGGAAAGGAAAGTTTAACAACAATCCATCCAAAGTCACCTGGGTTTTGTTTCAACTGTTAACTGGCTCCTTCGCAGTGAGGGTAGGACATATGAGAGGTTGTGCAGTTACTGGGCTTAGCTGTTAGGGTCAGCTAATGTCTTTAAGCAAAATCTTTTTTCAAATAATGAAAGTATGACCAGTAAGAAACCAGTGGACTTATTGCCTTTATTCATTTAAAGGTATTTTTCAAAAACACTTTCAAATACTGTGGAGAAGGGTCCATAATCAGATAATACCTGACCTTCTGTTTGTTGAAATCTTCATGTGGACCGGCACTAATTGGGAACTCTGCGCATAACGTCAGTATAAGACAGTATCATATTTGTTTATTTTTTTAATGTGTAAATGTGTAGATCCTTTAAAAGGCATGTTTATGTTGAAATAATGTCAAGCAGTGTGTTTCTCTTTGCATTGGTTTGCCCTGTTATGGACATCATGCACAAAAATAGATGTTTGAATGTTTTGAACCTATGTGTTTGTTCAGAGGGAGTAACAGAACGTCATTTTTGACCAATTTTGACAGCACTAGATGTGACTTGAAATGTAGCAAAGTACAAAACACTGAAGTAAAATGGCTGAGTTTTGAAAATACTCCAAAAGTACACGCATTCAAAAGAATGACTTTGTCACAGTATCAAAAGTGCAGGTAATTCATTACTTCCACCCCTAGTGTACATCCTGTGTCAACAAGGTGCACTTAAATCCAATTAATCTTTCCACGTGTGTGTGTGTGTGTGTGTGTGTGTGTGTGTGTGTGTGTGTGTGTGTGTGAGAGAGAGAGAGGGCACAAGGGAACTTAGCCTCTGATCTAAGCCACAGAAAACATGTCATTATATCTCCTCCGTGGCAGGGAAGCCAGCTGGAAAAGACTTTCTGCACATCGTCTGACTCACCCATAAAAGGAATTTTTATGTAGGTTTACATGAAAAAGAACCAATATCTTATCTTTGGTTTTCTTCAATACATAGACAAAATAAAGTGTTGACACTTTACGCTTTCTGATGATGAGTAGAGTTTCAGCAGCATGCACAGAATGGATCACTTTTTAAATTCTGTCTGTATATATTTTCTCACTTTTTGGTCACTTTGATTAGCATTAGCAGTGGCAGTTGCTGACTCTAAATCTGGTGAAACCAATTTATGTGTACCTCTTGAATGAAAATAGAAACTTGATGGGGAAACTGAACAAGAAACTGTGGTCTTGATTGCATTGGTAAAAATCTAGTAAATTAAGGCAGGCCTCAAGGCAGCAGCTGAAGTTCTCTGATGCCCAGAAAACCCAGCTGCTCATGGGCCAAGCATATGTGATAGTGGTGGGTATCTCTGGGGTATTTATGCATAAATGTTTAACCCAACTTCAATCTGTTGCCCTTGATACAAATTTGGCCCTAGTCAACCGCCCTGGTTGAACAAGGGATAAAATAGTTCCTGGCTTCTCCCTCTCTGGAAATAAATAAGAACGATGAATACCACAGGATGCCTCAGGTCTACATGTCCACCCACAGAGGGAAAACAAACATTTGAAAATATATGTAAAAGGAAAACGATCAAGATCAAGTTTTATTGTATTGTGGGGATACATTGGATGTGTACTGCTGTCCATAACCAAACCACAGTACTAACAGTGTTTGTCAAAAATTTAGTTATGACAATAATCTTATTTCTAGATGTCTGTTTTATGTAGTGACAAAGCATCCCATTTTTATCTTGCTGAAAAAAAAACATTAATCTGGCATTAAATATAAAGTTGAATGAAATGCAGAAGCACACCGCAGTAAGCGCTGTTATATGGAGTCAAATCAGTCTCGGTATTAATGAATGCACACACCTTCATTAACAAATGTGTTTTGTAATTTACATATAAATGACTCTCTCCACAATAATTGTTTTCAATGCACACAAAATATTCACTGTTATATATGTAAAAAAAAACAAAAGAAAGAAAAAAAACATAAAAAAGTTCACCAATGTATTTGTGATCCACACATAAAAATATTTATAGTTTAAAATTAACGTAGAATCCATGAGTTTTTAAAAGCATTTGCAATTTTCACCAAAGCACATTTGCCACTTCTCCTACGAGGCTCAAATGTATTCTGACTGAGTGTATGTTGCTTAAAAGACCTGATGAAATGTTACTTTGTTATCAGCAATTGTTCCAGGCCTCTGACCTTGACTGAAAATTAGATGTGGACCTTTGAGGAATAAGTTTGAGAACCCCTGCCTCAGGTTATCACCGTCCCTAAAAGCATTAGTAGAGTTTGGCATGTTGCCACTCTTTGGTCTTGTTGTCCTGCTCTGCTGGCCTCTTTGTCAAGGACTTGTCCTGTTAAGGGCTCATCATACAGCCCTATAATCTACTTACACCCTCATGGTGACTGTGTGTGTGTGTATGTGTGCATCTGTGATCACAGTGGAGAGATATTGTGTTCATTGGGAATGGCTTTGACCTGGAGGGCTGGACAAATGAATAAACTCTGTTGTTTCTGTCCTGTAGGGTGATGTCCTGTACACATGTAGAATAAGTTCTGTGGCTTGATAAAGGTCGACTGTCATTGGCAGACACCTAAAAATACATTGAATTAACTCCATTACTGTTCAATTACGATAGCATGCGTCATGGTCTACTCTACTGTCCCAAGCTTAGTCTGACCGTGCTTAAGTCACCACTTTGACAAAACTTAATGCACCGTGCCTGCATCGCTACATAACTAAAAGAAATGCATTTAGCAGTGTTTTGCTAAAACTGAGATTTTGGAACAGGCCAAAAATATAAATAATGGACAGACTGTAGCTCTTGAAGTTTTTCTGCACATTGATCCCTTTTTTTCTGCTGATTAAACAGTGTCAAAAGTTTCAAATTGACTACAGCTGCGGTTTTGTGAAGAAGCAGACTTTTTTACTGTACCTGAGGTAAAGTAATGAGGCTAGTTTGCTTCAAGGTTGGACCAGGCTATCTGGGATTAGAATCCCTCAAAACTAAAAGGTTGACATGGGTTCCCCGCAGATTGTAGTAACAAAATTGTACAGATGTGATGGGCAATTTGTTAACCACTAGTTACTCAAAAAGGAAAATACAGGTTCAGGGCAATTTATTCGTTTCAACATGATAAAAGCAAACTGTACACACTTGCATCACAGCACCACATGCAGCAAAGGGGAGAAGGATGCCAACAATACACCAAGCTGTTCGTCTTAACACTCAGAAACAAGGAGGAGAAAACAACGGAAGAGAGCTGAGGTCTGATCACGCAATAGAGGGAAAACCTGCAAAAAACATTAGCAAACCCTACAGTTGGTACAAACTTTTCCAAAACCCGTTTACCCATTAGCTGGGACTAATACGAATCCATATACAAAATCAAGGCACAGATAACAGGACAGTAGCATACAGGCAAAGCAACAATGGCTGTGACCACCACTAAATATTAAACCGTTTAGATAATTTACTTCAAACAATGCAGTATCTAGCAACCCAGATGTGACAGTCGATACCTCCACCAATGGACCTTCAAGACAAGTGCAGTATAACGTAAACTAATGTTACACATCACAGGCAATAAACATGTTTTTATATATATATATAAGGAAGACTGCTGACTCATCTAGACTGCATATAGCTTGAGTGCCAGTCACAACCAGGACAAACTAAAATGATCAATGTGTGTGGAAAGTGTGGGCACGTATTTGCTGCTTAACTGCCATTATTGATACTGCCATTTTTGATTATTGGTGCTTACTTGAAGGTCTGCTTTGCGATTATTCAAATAATTGTAACTAATTGTACATGTGAAGCAATGATTTTCTAATGCTTGATAAGTTTGTAAAATTCTATGAAACTAACAAAGAGGACAACTGTAGCCATCATTTAAAAAAAAAAAAAAAAAAAAAAAAAACAGGTCCCCACCACATAGCAAATACCAATTTAACCCCTGTTCAGTGTGTTGCAACTCTCCAGTGAACATTTGCTGCCTAGCACCCACTCTACTCAGCAGGGATTAAGCACACTAACACTCAGGCACACACACACACACACACACGCCAAATACCCTCTATCCTGATCCTCGGTGAGAGGTTGTAGAGATAGAAGCAACGGGAGAGCGAGGACTGATTTTTACAAAAGTACTGTTTACAAAGAAAGAGAGAGGGAGAGAGAGAGAGCAGTCTCACCTCTTTCTACAAAGATGATGTGATCGACCCTCATGATTGTGGTGAGTGCTTTTGACCATCTTGTGATAATACCTGTTGCTGTTTGATGTTCCTCCTGTGTGGATGTCAACATTAGTGTGGGTGGGTGCATATGCCTTTCATATTTGTGTCTGTGTGTTTGTGTGTATCAAAGGTTTTTGTGATCATTGCTGCAATTACTTGTTTCTAGTTGCAATAGTGGCTCCTCGCACCCCAGTGGTTCAGTTTGAAATATTCAGGCAAACTGTTATGTTCAGCTTGAGTTCATTCACATCCCTGTTGCCCCCGCCCCATGGCGTGACTGTTGTGTTGGCATATGTTACACTAAACCTAATGGTTCTTCATGGTTGATGGTTCACATAAATTTTCTCAATGTGCAGCAGGTCTCAACACGCGTCAAAACACACCATAGGTTTAACTCTGTGCTTTACACCTGTCACAGCTTCCCTCAGTGACTCTTCACTTGTTTGTCAGAAATTGTTTTTGGGCTTTTCTGTGGGCTTTTAATGTTGTGCTTCTTTGCATAGCTGAATGCCAAGTTAATTTTGCAGACTCTGTCTCTCTGGTAAATGTGGACATGTGGTGGCTGGAGTGGCAGCAATCAAAAGATGAAATGGTACTTCATAGATCCAAAATGCATAATCACACAATCACACATAGTCAAACATGCCAAGGAGAGATTCTTTGATCTGTCATGTTGCAGCTTTTAGCCAAAGGACACAGGAGGTGCTGTTGCATCTTTAGCTCACAAGTAGGGCTGTCACAATCATGACATTTTAGTTGACAATTAATTGTAATACAAATGACTGAGATTAATGATGTCTTTTTATGCTCATTTTATGCAACTATTCTATTACAAGCCTAATACCATATTTGCCAAATGAAAGCCAATAGTGAAATAAAGGCCAGTTGCGGTGCACACACCCAAATAAAGGCCAGCCTCAAATACAGGCACGGGGGGGAAAAAACAGTGTGGATAAACTCCTAGGGCCTGCTTATATACTGTGCATGCCAACTAAGCATAATGAACCATTGCTTTAATTTAATAAATCTAACAACATAATCATGGGTAAACTCGGGCAAACTGGTGGCCTCATGGTGGCCCTGGAGGAAAAGTCATCACAGAAGTCATGAGTCATTACTATCTGTCTAATAGTTGTCATATTTCATTCTCAACAAGTGGTGGACCAGCCAAGCAACACACCAATATTGTCATCCTCAGAACCACACTGAGTCACAGTTTGATTGTTGTGCATCAGTGCATAAATTGCATGATTTTCTGTTGGTTGATGGCTTCTATACTAACTGCAGAAGACTAGACTATTATGGACTGTGTACCGTTGCTATGTAGCACGGAGTTGGGACACAGCATACAGTGTGTCTCTGCTGTTGTCAGGAGCTTGGCAGTGTAGATGTTTGACCTGGGAGGAGAGTGGATTGCATGTTTGTATGGCTGATGACTGCTGTAACTGTTTAGCACAAAGAGGAATTATGGGGGAGGTAAATGGATTAGTGTAAGGCGGTTTAGCTGGCTTCCTGCAGCTTCAGAGGAGGGAACACTGACATTGCCTCTTTTTTCTGTCTGATTTTTCACTTCAATGAATTACTTTAGCTGCAACAGTTGAGGGAAAAAAATCATCTCCTGCAAGTTTGTTTTATTCAAATAATTAGCTTTGTTTCATCTCTAAAATCAATAAATATCACACAAAGAATGTAATATGGGGAGCTTCAAAGAAAGATTCAGAATGAACAAGGCTGCATCAAAACAAACCACATTAGATGGAGAATAAAGGTTAGAATGTTTGCAGTATCTTGATATATTGAATGTTTTGACTTTTCTTATTGAGGCCACGATGTGTAGAAAGAACAGGAGGACAATAGAAAGGAGTACGAGAAAGCAAGAAAAAGATTGTGATTGGCCTTTACTCAGCCACAACCCACAGCACATCAGGAAAATAAGGTGAGGAAAGTGTTCTTTTAATTGAAGCTCCCAAAGGACAAAGGTTCAGCTTGTTCACTTCAGATTGCTAATATTGTTCTTGTGATCTTTATCCATGCGAGCTTTGCTTAATTTGCTGTCTCACTGCTGCTTCAGCAAAAACATCAGTGCTGCAACTGAACACACACACACACACACACACACACACAAAGATACATAGACACACAGTGAAGTCTGACACCACAGAGGAAAATTTAATAAAGCAAAGGCAAACACTTGGGCTGATGACACATGACTGACGCACCCACAATCACACATAAACACTTGTGTTCTACTTTCTAATTTTGTCAGAAGGAATATCTGTCATTGTCATAGTCATTTTTGGCCAATTTTGACAGCCCTAGTATAAATTTAATATTTAATTTGGTGTCCACAAATTAAAATTCTTCTTAACTGTACGATTTAGGAATCTGTATATTTTGTAGTGGAAGACTGGAAGTCTCTTAAAATCATTAAACTGAAAATTTCACATGATTGATTTTTGTAACATAGGTGGTCACTGGTGTTCATGCTAATCACATGTTGCAAGTCCCTCAATCTGCTTGAAATGACATGCTAATTGTTAACAGAGAACATGAAAATGATTCTCAGATTCGCCACAGGCAATGCAGATTACTATATGGAGACGCCACAAGTGAGTGGAAATATACTTAATGGCAATAGCGGATTGATAACAGCCATCAAAATTTGGATTTGATATGATGAAAAACTTAAAAATGACAACTTTAAAGATCAAAGACACGTCTTGATAAATGAGTAAAGTTTTGTTAAACAAGAGGCTGCATGTCCTTTAGTGTCAAATTGATTAAAATTTCAAGAAAACCATCACTTATTTCTGTGACTTGTGAACGTAATCATTAATTATTAAGTAATCACCAATTCATCAAACTCTGGCTGATGTTCAGCCAATATCAAACCAAGGATATATTTAATGTAGCAATGCTCACAAAAATCCGAGTTTTCTCAAGTACAGCTCAATTTGCATTGAAGTTTTCTCTTATTTCTTGTTTTGTTTTTGTTTTTTTTTTTCTTTTGAAATAATATTAACATGTGGGAGATTTCTCACATATGAACTCTAGATACATTTATACAATGTGTGTAGTTAAAACTAAAGGCTCTTATTATCAAGCAGATCATTGCATAGTTCTTTCATCCTGCCGAAACTCAGCTCCTTTTGTTAATCTCCTGTTACAAACATACCAGCTCTGCAGCAGTTTGCACAGCATTAAGCCGTATCAGTTGCTTAAGTGTTGAGTTGGATACAACCTTGCTTGTCGAGTGTGGGATTTCAAATGTGATGAAGTAGTTTGTAAGATAAAGCCAGGTGTTTCACCCAGAGTTAACATGAGTTAATGCTTCTGTCAGTGCAGCCATCACTTTCACTGTGTAGCTCCAACTCTAACGATTTGTGCTGTCACAGTTTGTGCTTGTGTCTCTTAATCTGTGGCTGTCAGAAAAGACAGCATGAATTTCCTGCCCTCATTGGAAGGCAAAACGTCTGTTTTTACTGATGTGAAAAGACTAACCTCCAGACCCTTGTGCTGAAGGATGAAGTGCATTTGTAACCTTAATTGCTGTTGCAATTGTGCTTTGGTACTACAGCAAACACTCATTGAGCCACCACTTTGTGTCAGACATACAACAGAAGAGCAACAGGTCTATCTGTTTACTGCATAACCCAAAAAACTCACTGTGAAAAGTCTGTTAATTATTCCCCTTTATCATCCTGCCATGAGCACGGCAGTGTGCAGTAAAGTTAAGGCACTGCGGAGTTGGAGGTGTGCAGCCTGTTGCCTCTTCATCCAACAGCTCACTGTGGCTTCACTTCAGAATGATCCAATGTCGAAAAATACTGAAAATGACAACTGTGAGGGATGGTGGACATACAGTTGATGAACAGCCAGTGATCAGTAGGGACAGTTCTGAGTAATGGATCATTTACCTACTAATCAGCCATGTACTTGATCATTTATTTAAAACAATGTGTATGGTTTCTACATGAAGTTATGTACCATTTGCACATAATAGCATGTGATATTGATAATCCTGAGCTAAATAGGGAGAATGTGAAGTCAAGATGAAGACCAATGGCAGAAAATGAGTAACCTACTCAGTTATTTTCACGATAACTCCCACAGCTTCACAAATCCCTACTTCATTCTCTGACTGCTCTTTCTCTCTCTCTCTCTCTCTCTCTCTCTCTCTCTCTCTCTCTCTCTCTCAGTAAGTCATTGCTCTAATCTTCACAGGAAGCACTAATATGCAAGTAGCTTAATGAACACCCTGGCACAATTATAGAGTAGGGAAATTGCTGAGTATTCCAATAACATGCTGTACAGGGTAATACAATGTCCCTTGCAGATCTCAGGAACAATGAGTTAATAATAGTTAGGAAACAATGGCATCTACATTACCAGTCTACCCTCTCTGGCCAATTTCTGCTCCCTGCTGCAGCGCTCTCTCATTGCTCTCAACAATGGAAGATAATGACAACGGAGCACAACAACAGAGGACTCTTTTCATCTCTGTACTGCTTTGTCTTTCACTGTTTTCCACTGACTGATGCTCTCATCTGATTTCTCTCTTGCCTGTCTTTTTGGTTACTTATCTCTATCCCTTCTCCTCCATCGCAAACACAAACACTCGCAGACACACAGTCCTGGGCACCAGTGGGCAGGAGGGAGAATGTGGGGTACTAAATTATTCAGACTCCGAGCAAGAATTGTCGCCATCGATGAACACAAACCTACGAGTCTCCATTCACAAGTGTTTATTTATGGACTTTACGGCGCCAGTAAAAAGGCCAAGGCTCTGATCATTTCCTGTCCATTCTCGGAGTGTAAATGAGAAGCTTTGACCAGTTTAGATGAGGGCAAAGTTTCAAGAACCCCTCAGATAAAGACTGTGAGGGGTTATTGATGACAGCCATGAAACAGTATGACTGCAGCGCATTGATCCAGGCAGTTATTGATTAGAGTGATTTATGGCATAATTATTTACATGTACACATTTAAACACCTATGTCACAAATAGCATTTTAATATTTTACAATGACTTGGACTTAAATACAGTGCAAATGCAACAGATGGAAATTAGCCGGCTAAGCTAACTGCTTTCTGATGGGTATATTGACAATATTTATTATCAAGTTATATCAAGTTCTGGCTTGTGTATGCTATGGTATGCGTGACTGTATGTTAAGGAAAACTCTATGGCCCAAAACTTTCATGCAAGAACTTTATGACAAAGTCTTCACAGGAAGGTCTTGACAGAAATCATACCAGGTTTCCCCTTGAATCAGTATTTTTAGTAACCAGCCGGAGGTCAGCTTTTTATTCACCACCACTGACAGCAACATGTTTACCACGCTCACCATTCTCCTTGAACTCACCCCCGTTATAAAAGAAGAAAGCTGAGACTTCATTTCATCTCTCTCTGTGGTGTCACGCTCATAAGCAGAGGACATTTTCATTTGGCTGTGAGATTCCCTGAGGTTAATTTTGCCGACTACCTAACAAAAACAAATCCATTCTGCTGCACAACTTTGACGATTCTGCCCCCTCCATCTGTGATTATCTGTGTGTTCATCAGCCACTGATAGAAAAACGGCAAACCAACTGAGATAAACAGAATTCCTGATACTAAAAAATTGATGCCTGAAGGGACTATTGCCACCACAAAAGGGGAGCCCACATACTGCTCAAATGTGCGGTGGTTTGTTTCAAAAGAAAAGCGCACATAAAACCCATTTTACATAATTTGGAATAATTTATGTTAAATTAATTGATTCCAAAATTTTCTTATTATACTCTCTGTTTGAGATTTGGATAGTGAGCGTTTCCAGTTTGACTGGAAGGAAAATCCTGGCTGTACACTAACTATATACTCCTGTTGCAGTGGCTTGGCTGCTACTTGGACATAAAATCGGCAACAGTCTGGCACAATGGTTAGACGGATCATCCTCTAAACAGAAGGTCACAAGTCCCCCCCCAGTGACCCTGTGCTCTGTCACAGTTTTAGTAAAGCAATATAAACCATTTCTCTGATATGAAGTTGATCTGAACCTGCCTAAAGGCTGGCTCAATGTTACTGATCTGAGGCCTGATCTTAAAAGTGGTTCGTGAAACAGACAAGACCTCCAGATTATTGCTTCAGGTACTTCTTTTGACCAGGAAGTTGGACTAAATGGCAGCTGTGGATGTAGTGTTAAGTGCTAATGATGCTAGCATTTGTATGTTTTATGGTACGATGGCAGGTTTTTCACTCTGCCCCCCACATTTGAGACAATATTTGACCCGAGTGGACATTTTATCCATGTGGAAATGTTGCTGTAGAAGTGCACTGATGGATGCAGGTCTGTGATTGGAGGACTAGACGGAGTGAGCCTCACTCATGCCTACACACATACTATCCACAGGAGCACAAGGACTCATTTTTTGACAGCCATATTGATTTTTTTTGACAAATTTCTTTCTGAATTTGGTTTGGATGTGCGGTTAGCTGAAGCTCTGACTCCTGCATCGATTTTCTCATTACACATCAGTTAATCTATATATGCCAACTGGGCAAGTCAACAAATAAGATTTGACCAAAATCTCCACGGTGCAAGAGAAATTGTTATTAATGGCATTTGTCACCTATCCTGAGGTTGGTGTGATTTTTAACCCAATATCTCATATGAATGTCAACACAGTATCCTGGCAACATGGGAGAGAAAGAAAGGAAGGGTGTGTTCAGAGGTGAAATGGTCCCTCACAGGACCATCCATCATATGTTCAACCACAGATGGGCGGTCACACATATACTGTGTGACTTTTCTCATGTGTGTCAGCAGCACATGTTCGTGTGCTTTTGTTGTGTATGTATCTGTGTGTGAATATGTGTGTTCCTGCTGGGGGACACTGAAGTGTACAAAGGGGGCCGGGGTTGTACGGGATGCTGTCAGGACAGCGATGAGGATCCAACAGTACGAGCAGTAGTTTGACAGCTGACATTCTCCAGAGGGCAGCCGAATGGACAGGCAGGAGTAAACAAGGCGCTAGCCCTGGCATGCTAATGAGGCATGAGCCTTAATTGCGTTTGAAATGACAATGCGGTGTTAATGCCTGTGTAAGTCATAAATAGTATGCAGTAATGATGAGGGTGCTGGATGATGTGTGTGTGCATGTGCAATAACCCCAAAAATGGAAGTTTCAAAGGTCTCTGCTGAGGAATAATCATATGGGTTCATACAGATGTGGAAGCAAACAGTAATTTCAAAAGTTATGTCAGGTCATTTAAAATTAGACTAGAAAATGAGTCAAAAAATCAAATATTTCCTAGGCAGACGTTTCAAATTAAAAGTCTACGAGGAATGGATATGCCCTTTGAATATTTATTACTTGAATGATAAGCACACATCACTTACACATCATGCTTCAGTTGTGATTTTGAGAGAGGCTGCTGGCAAGCGAGACAATTGGTAGGAGAGGGTGATTATGAAAATGGATGAGAGAGACGGTATAAAGACAGTCATTGATTTCCGCCTTTTGCTGGCAATGCTGGTTCAGTTTCAGCAGCACTTGCTTTTGCTCAACACTGCGATATAAGAACAATGGTATGTCCTTGTTTTCTGCATGTGTCATCAGCTAGTGAGGATGCTCACTTTTTGCCTGGGACATGTTAGCTTTATCCTCAGTCTGCATACATACATGTGGCCGTCAAGTGCAGTTTCATGAACCATTTTCAGGATTCTCATTTTAAGATGAGTTAGCCAAAAATAATAGCCTGATTTTATACCAACTCGTGGAGCTAATGTTAGCTTAATCAGCTAACTGGTTACAGTATGGCTGATTTGTGTACCCTCGAAGTTGGCAGGCACTTGCAAGACATAGGAAGCCTGCTTTTGCTCACCACTGTGTAAAATCAAGGGACAAAAAGTCTCAAGCGTTAACTTTGTTATAGTAACCTGAAATATGTCCCACGTGACATAGCTTCACAGTCGTAGCAATAATAACTAAGGCGGGCAGCTGAAGTACATTAAGCCCTGCCTTGTATTTGAGAATTCACAGGATTTCATTTTAAGAATTGTCTTTTTCTTGCCCCTTTTTTTGTATTTCTAAACGTTTTAATCTAATGAACATACAGTATATGAGGGAAGGATAAATCTGTGATTTCCAGGGTTTTCTACATCCCAAATCCCCAAGAGACCACACACAGTACAGTGGTGAGTGTGTAGACGCTGTTTCCCTGTGTCTACTGTGCATTTCTGTTGGGGGCAATTCACCCCAGGTCACTGCTCCTGTCCCTTTGTCTGCCTCTGACTTCGTGTCAGCTCACAGGAGGTGACAGGGAAGATGCTGAAAAGAGTGTCAGAGTGAGAAAAAGAGAGGGAGGGAGGAGTGGAAGTGGAGAGAGCTGGAGGGGAGGACAGGGTGAGAGGGTGATAAGAGTAAAATGAGAAAGAGGAGTCAGAAAGTGTCAGAGGAAGCAGGAGAGGTGCATGAAGGCATAAAGAGAGTGGGAGGAGGAGAGGTGTCCCTGTAGTAATCCTGTTAGAGAGGAGGAGATCAGGTTGGTGGTGTGGTGCTGTCGTTCTGAGGAGATTTTCTTCCCTGGCCTCTGAAAAATGTTACAACATGCCATAGATTTCCTTTAATTGAAACCTCTCACAGTGTCACTATTAGCCTGTTCCTTATAAGCAGGTGCTTCAGAGCTAATCTGCTGTTGCTCTCTGTAGAGAAGTTGTTTTCATCATTTATCAAGCAAAAAGGCCAAACATGCTGTAAGGACTTGCAGCTTTCGTCTGTTTAAATTGTTGTTGGCTTACTGTATGAACTGCTGCTGAGGCAAATGCTAAATTTAAAATGTCCCTTTGGGTCTTTGAACTTAAGCATTTTGTGACAATTTTTAGGAAGCTCTTTGTCAATATTTCTGCCATATTTTTGCCTATTGCAGATGTTTCTGTAGCTGCATTTATGTTGACTGATAAGAAACAAGAAATGACAGCATAGAAAGGTGTTTGTTGTCATTTAGAAGCATATCATAGTATGTCCACCAGGGGGCACTGACAAATTTATTTTTCATCTATTAGCATGTTGTGCTTAGTACAGAGTATCTTTGTCACTTATATATTCTTATATTCTTCTTATGCGAATTCTTTATTAATCAAAGGGAGTTTTTTAATGTTATTTTTTACTCAATTGAAAACAATAACCATTTAATTAATTTTTAATACAAATAATAATGAGATGCACCTGTAGTGACAGAGTTATCAGGCGCGCAAATTTCCACCTCTCCGTATTGGCCCTGATGACATCCCTTCCTAACACGATTCCCATTGAGGATTAGTTTGTACGACATGTTGTTCAGTCACTTTGGAAATGTGTTCGTAGTTGTCCTGAACGGCCACACTCGAGGGCAGGGTGAAAACAGAGGGGGGAGGACGTGATATCATTGTGGGGCAACATGCATATTTTCAGACAGTGTCTCCTGGGCAACATTGATCATGTTGCACTCAGTTGTTCACATTAAAAGTGACAGAGGTCAAACTATGGCTCCTTCCTCACATCAACACAGATGACCAATCGCAGTGTGAAGCCGGGCGTGAATGTCAGATGGTTGCTTTGACAGATGCACCCCCCACATCCTGACATCGGAAAGGTGTCAGGGAGGGGGTTTGTGAAGCAATTTGCTTTTTGTCTCCCATTACTGACATTAGGATCCATCCATTGCATTGGATCTTTTCACACCCAGTGTGGACAGAAGGAATTATCACAATAACTCTTTCAATGCGGGAATGGGAGTATTGTATCATCACACACTTGAAAAGCATATGCGAACACATCCTTTAAGAAAAGAGGCCATACTGTAGATGATAAATTTTGTCAGTTAGACTCAGCAGTGTTCATCTTGTTTTTTTTTTTAAACCCCTTTTTCATTGGAATAGGAAAAGAAAAGAGGCTTGCCCTCTTTAGACACTGACAGCAGCGGTGAGAGAAGATACCAAATGACCAGATCATGCATGCGAACCAAATCCCTCACCACAACTCAAACACCCCAAGGCATTCAATACCAGCGTAACCTCAAAGTGTTCTTTAGAGATATAACTTCATGTGACTTTACAGTAAATGGATGCTGTCAGACTCTTGTTACAGAAATGGGTTTAAGTCCCCATCTTTCTCTATTTTCATCCTTCTCTCTTTGTCTTTCCGTTCTCTCTGTTTGCTAAAGAGTGTGTGTGCGTGTGTGTGTGGCCATGTATCACTCACATTGTGGGGACATAAATCCTTTTACACAGTCACACTGTGGGGACTCGCCTTACTTGTGGGGACAAAATGCAGATCTCCATAATGTTTGTGTGTTTGTGTAGTTGTCCTCTGAAAGGAATGTTTCTGTGGAAATGATAATTTTGCGAGTTGGCAGTGTCCCTCAATGTAGAGACAAATGTATTTTCAGATGGCAGCCAATGCATGAGTCTGACTCCCAGCAGTGGGTGTTGTGGGATGACTGTGGCCTTATCATAGCTGGCCAAGGAGCCCCTGGATCCCCTGGCTCATCACCCAGCAGCCGATTACCTCCTCCCTGAATCTCTTCATTGTTTCTATTACACTGAGGGGCCTGCACTAGTAAAAGTGATGGAAATTTTAAACTCCATGTTGTCCTAGAATATACTGTACCGTTGAATAAGGCAACATAGTTGAGTAACGCTTTGGGAGACTGGTCAGTAACCAAAGGTGCCAAGTGCCAGCTCTGAAAAAGACACTGAAACACAATGATGCATAAAGCCTGTTAGGGATGTCCCAACACTAAATCAAGCTTTCCCCCTTCCTTGTCAATGTCATTTAATGTTGGGTATCTGCCATTACAGACACTTTTTTAAAAAAAATATATTTAGGTTTTCCTGAATAAGAGACCTTAGCTTAAAGCAGGCTTCATTAAATGTTGTAAAGCCAATCAAATAAACAATAGGATTCACCATGTGCTGTGGGAACTTGCGATGGGACATTTTGCAAGCCCCCCCCCCCAAGTGTCCGAGTAGCACTTTTTACAGTGTAGGCTGAGTCGTGCTTCTCCTCTGCTCTCAGTGATTAACTCCGTTTGTCATAAGACAGTGAGAGAGAGACATGAATGAGGCTCTCACAAGTGTCCTAGATTAATGGATTATAGATGAATGGTCTTTTCCCTTCTCACTTGGTGATAAATGAAACACTTTATTCTCTTATTCTACTGCTCAGTCGCTCTCTCTCTCTCTCTCTCTCTCTCTCTCTCTCTCTCTCTCTCTCTCTCTCTCTCTTCTTCACACCTCTATGTCTCAGTCTTTTTCAACAGTATGGGATTGAATTTTTAGCCTTGTTCTATGGAGTGTGGTCTGTCCACTCATGGCTGGCTGCTTCCAAACATATTGCATCTGGAAAGGTCACGGCCACTAGCTTGACACCAAATTGTTGGGTGGGGCGACTCATGCCACTCTCTCCTGTTGTCACTGCTCCCTGCCACCACCTGACTCTATACAGCACTCACACTGTCACCTCCTCTCTCTTTTCACTTTCCTTCCATATACCTGGAAGACACCTGTCTGTCTGACGGAAACGATATTAAATTTTTAATAACATGTTTGTGCCCCTGCCATGTTTACCTAACATTAACATTGTCTTTGGCTCAGTGCTCCTTTCACCAGCCATTTTTCAACAGTCCAAACCCCAAAGCCATTCAGTTTCCATTGATATGCATGTAACAGAAGGAAACAGCAAATCCTCACATTGAAGATGCTGAAATCAGGGACTGTCTGCTTGAAAAATGATGCAGTGTAGCAGTGCATACACTGTGAATGACAGCGTGTAAATGTGGGATAAGGGATAGCTCCTGCTGTTGAAACAGTATTGCTAAATCTCTACCGGTGGGCACATTTCTATCCTTGCACAGTATGTACCTTCTTACCGCTCAGCTCTATTAAGTGCAGTACTTGAGTAGATGCACAGGGAATGTGTGCCTATGGTTTTCATCAGATTTGACTGTCAGTTCTGGCAACATAAGCAACAACCCCATAACTGTCAGATTTTGACTTGCTGGACACTGAGCATATAAACTGCGCTGTGCAGACGGCTGGTCAGGGAGAACATCAAGTTATTATTCTGATCCATTGTGCTGTCAACATGTACACTTTACAGCCAACAGCAGACTCCGCGGGTTGATACCAGAAAAGCAGTACTAGTGGACACAGTGTAATGGTTACAAAGGTGATGCTCAGGCATAAATGTAGCAGTCACCAGCAGAGCACTGAGTCTGCTCCAGCATGTGAAATGGCAGCAAAGGAGTTCAGTTATTCCTATCAAATATAATAGCCTTCTTCCAGTATGCTCAGTCAGGGACTCTGAGACAGTTTGTTTCTGCTTCCTCTGAAAGGCCTGTACACTAAGTGGAGCAGAGGAGCTTTAGGATGGAGTGCATAGTGAAATAATGTTCATCTGTCCTCCCATGCATGCATATTACACACAAACACACACACACACACACACACACACACACACACACAATGTGTACATGATGGGCAGGTATCTGAGTGTGTGTGAGTGAGGGGGGAGTGATTGCCATTCTTCAGCTTCAGTAGGTCAACGGCCGTGAAGCTCCCACGGACTGGAGAAATTGCTGTATTTAGCTGACAGGGTGATTGGAGAGATTGGCCAGCATGACAGACAGTTGACAAGACAAATGTGTGGACATTGTTATTCCACAGGGACAAGCAAGCTGTCCTCACGTTGACTGTGAACCATATAAGAACCCGTCTTTCTTTCTTTCTTTGACAACAAAAAAGCATAGCATTTAATGCAACTTGGGGTTTATTTTCTCAGTTTCAGCCTTTGGTTCTGTTAGTTTTAACATTTTACTCACCAAAGTATTTGCTGAGGAAAACATCCAAAGGTCAGACAGTCAGACAATCATAGAGACTGTGAACAAACCCCCATGTCAATTTAAACTTACTGTATTTGCCATACATGTGCGCACTTGTCATTATCCAGAAAAATTAGGAATAATTAGCAACATCGTGGATGCACTCACTTGTTTTGCCTCTAGATAAATTGTTGGCTAATGTAGCCAAACTGCTGACTAGTGGACAACCTGTATTATTATTATTATTATTATTATTATTATTATTATTATTATTATTATTATTATTATTTGATCATTCATGTGCCCCATTGGACAAAAAGAAAGAAAATTCCTGTTTTTATGTGCTGGAACTATTTCCTTCTAACTGTCCTCCAGATAGCAAATATGCATATTTCCAATTTATGTATTTGCCTTAAGATATAGTGACTGATTACTTAATTACAGTAAATGGCTTTTAAATCTACAGTCAAGGGCAAAGTTTTTATTTTTCTTGGCTCTCATGTCCCATGTGGATCTGCTCGATAATAAATTTCAGCTAAGAGACAACCTCTAAGAGGCAGTAAAAGACAAACACACTGTAGTCATTCCTCTCACAGGACACCGAGGACTTTTTAAGAGATGTGTGTTAACATCTGAGGTTTACAGTAATTTATCCTTTTTGTTCTTTTTGTCTGTCTTGTTTCTCTGTGGTGTTTGTGCTTCCTGTGAGGGGCCCATGAACTAAGTGGAGCAGCAGGAGTGTTAGGATGGCGTGCACATTGAAATAATGTTCATCTATCCTCCCATGCATGCATCCAGCAGAGAGGGACTTGGCTCACAGTGGAGATTTATCTCAGATTGTGTTACATTATTTTCTTAGCCTTGCACCCAAAATAATAGCTGTCTGAAAGACTCTGGAAAAATAATGTGCTGGGGCCTTTGATCTTCTGAGAAAGTAAGACAGATATTTTTCTTTTGTGTTAGGCCAAGCATGGAGGGAGGATTTTTGCCAACTCTCAAGAAAGCAGATATTTGAGAAAACATGAGCAGTCTTTGCATATTCCACATGTTTAATTTGCTAAAAAATACTTGAGAAACTTGAATTAACTGTTTAATGCCAAACATTTGCTGGTTTTAGTCGCTTTTCTCTGTTCTATATCATTGTAAATTGAATCTGTTCATTGCGCAAAAGAAGCAATTTGACAACGTTATTGGGCTTGGTGAACTTTTGAGTTGTACTTTTCATTACTTTTGTGCATTTTATAAACTATATGATTACTTGATTAATTACAAAAATGCACAACGTATTCATCAATAATAAATAATGACGTGTTTGCTTCCGACTGTGATAGATTGCTTTAGTTACTGGTGTGCTCAGTCGTGGTGTGGTGAAATTTGAACAATAAGTCAATGCTGTCCCTTGTGTTGATGGTTGGAAAGGAGACTGATTTAGACTGTGGTCGAAGTGAATTAACCTGCAAGCTCCACAGTGACTGCCATGTTTTCTAGTTTATTTGCTGCTTGAATTAGATTTTAATGGCACCAGTGATATTTGGCACTAGTCATTTACTTTCTGATCCATCATTATTTTCTCGGTAGGGTTGAGTTAAAGAATCCAAATTTTAGTGAGGTTGCCGCAAAATGTATTCCTCTTTATAGCGATGGTGTTATTTCCAAAGGTAAAACACTTCTGATAATTGTGCCATTCACCATTAATAGCTTGTAAGACCTTCATAATAAAAGCGAGTTAGGCAGGTCAATAAAGAAACAAGCAGGAAAGACACAGAGGAGACAAGTAACAGAGGATGACAGTGAATGTGCGGTGAGTCTGATTAGACTGTGAATCCTGCAGCGCAGGGCTACGCCACGTGCCACTGATCATTAACATGCACTGTGGAGCTACGTGACAAAAAGGCCAAAGCAAAGGCAATTTCATTTCCTAAGCAGGGCCTCTGAGGAGTTCATTTCAAATGCCCTCCAACCACGACTCAGTCTGAATTGCATTTGGAGGGAGCAAAGCGGCGTGATTGAAGGGAAAAAAAAAAACATTTCAGACTTGCCACCAGTTAAAATGCAGGAATGACAAGGCAACACTGAAAAAATATAAAATGTCATGCATACATGATTCCCCCTCCAGTGTGGACTCGGTCTCTGTAAACCATGGCTCAATCCTTGCCTTCGATGGAGGAGATCATCCCGCCTCTGGCAACAGTCACAGGGGCTAGAACAAGCGCTTCACAACACGAGCTCTACTTGTTGCATTTTCACACCTCCAAAGCTCGCTGAATGACAAGACTTAAGGACATAACTGGTCTGGAGCTGTCAGAATTGACCAAAAATGGCATTTGATTATTCCCCCTTAAAAACACATAGGTTGGAACCATTTGACTCATCAAAAGGCACGCAAACCAACAGCTTTCCTATTCGGAGCATTGTTGTCCACAACTGATTTTAAGTTGGTCAGACCATGTTTTCAAGACAGAATATTCACCATCTAAGTCATCCTGCTCTAAGCTGGACATAAATCAAAACCAGCCTACTTTTGATTGTCTTAATGCAATGAGGATAAATGGCTGAAGGACAGTGACTCTGATGGTGAGAAGCTTCTCATTGTGAGCTGAAGTAGGTGCCGTTTGAAAAGGACTTAGCTGGTTCAGAGGGGAGCAGAACACAAAAGGCAGCCAGAGAGAGTGAGTCTCTGGAATCAATGGCATTTAATTAAATTGATATGGTGAGCGCACAATGCAATAGATCAGCGGAGCTGCTCTTCCTGCTGCTGATAAGCCACCTTGCCTGCAACGAAGGGCAAGGGCAGAAGTTGACTTATGTGGTCTTAATCCATCTCAAACAACACGCACACGTTCAAACCCCGTCTCCCTCTTTGTGTAGTTTTACAGCATTTCGCAGTGAATGAGCTTAACACATGGATGGATTTGCAGGCATACACACAGGCAAGAGAAGTGACGAATGAAGTGCTAAACAGGAAAGCAAGAATTTTGCTAATTGCGTCTTCTGCCATCTCTCCACTTTGCCTGGTCGCAGCGCTCGACAGATGATTGGTAATCAGTGGTCTTTGATAATACATTTTTCAGTCAGTCTGCAACAAATGACAGACTTAATTTAAGTCCTGAGCAAATTGTCCTTTGTCCGTCCTTTCTTACCATGAGATATTTCCTGGAGTGTAAAATAAATATCTATTTTTGCACAACCTGTCTAACCACCAGCCTTTAGCTTTCATGTTTCCCCATCCTGTCTAATATTAGTATGCAGCAGCAAAGGAAAAAAATTACGACCTGTCACAACAGTCAGCCTGCACAGGAAATGCTATTTACTTATTGTCCTTTTTTCTGAAACTTTTTTTTTTTTCAGAAGAAGGGGGAGGGGGTTTGGGGGTGGTGGGTTTATTTTGCCTGCGTGAGTGCACCAGAGGAAAAAGCCAACCAAAGGGCCTGCCTTTTTAGTAAAAGGTTAGAGTGGGTTTTTCTTGCTCCCAGTGGATTCGCCGTCTCACTCAGGAATAAAGAAAACAACAAACACTCTTGCTAGGGTGACTCACCAGGCTTTAAAAGGAGATTAAATTCCTGTTTCCCCCTCCTTCCTCCCCTCCTTCTCCACAGTAGGCAAGTAATGGTGCTATCTCCCTGCAGATCAGGGACATTGTCTTGAATGTCCTGAGGTTAGACCATCATCCGTTGTGGATGGAGGGAGCTATGGATACAGTATATGGGCAATATTTAACCACTGTGAGGAATCCCTGCTGTTTCACTAAAATGCGTTCTTAAAAAGCAAGCATTGTGTGACTGTGATAGCAGCTGGGCTATCTTTTTATCTTTCTTTGTTACTTCAAAGAGGGACCTGTGCGGGGAGTCTAAGTGGGGTGATGGCAAATACACGGAGATGTAACCATGTAGGGCATCCAATACATAAAACAACAAATTATCATCTCAGCCCATCTTTGCTCCGGGTCCGAAACTGATGACCCCAGCCTCAGGATGGAGTATCTTCGGAAGCTTGAAGCCTCCAAAGATCCCCTGCAGATTGCTTATTTCACGGCCCATGTGTATGATTTCAGTGAGGCCCTCAGGAGTGGAGGGTGTAATGTTAAATGCAGCTGGCTCCTCCATCCTCTGCAAGTGCTGCCTCCATCCCTTCCCTTAACACAACCCAGAGACGCACGCTATTAATAGCTCCAGCAGTTAACAGCTCTAGAATCAAAAGCATTAGATCCATGTTAAAAAAGCATCAGAGGAAATTCAAAGCTCTCACCTACTCACAAGTACTGAGCTTGTGCAATTTCTTTTCTTTTTTTTTGGGGGGGGGGGGGCGGCAAAAAGTATCTCTGTCTGAAGTTATTTGGAGCCTTTGCCCACTCAGATAAAAAAAATAGTGCATGAGAGCAAGCAAACTGCAAACTGCAGTAATTAAGTCAATTCATGTGACCTAAAGATGGACATGGACATGGAGGCACTGCAGGCACATTTTATTGACTGCTTGTACTATTCTTTGAGTATGGAGGGACTGGAAACACTTCAAAGAGAGAGGAGGGAGTCAAACACTAAAGAGCGGCACAAGATGTTGCGACAACTGCACTGCAAGATGAGTGAGAGTTGTTACTAGCGAAATAAGTGTGAATTCATCTTAGCTCTGTTGGGGCTTACACTAACACACATGTGCAAACACAGATACTGGAGCAGAGGTTATGTGGTTGGAAGAGCAGTGGATTATAGCAGAGCATGAAATACAGGTGAGGACGGTAAACACAGCATTTAAGTGACACAATAATGGCAAAATATAAGAGGAAATTTAAGGAGGGATGGCTGAGAGCAAGGAGAACAAGATCAGACGAGAGAGGACAAGACTGTGAGGAGACAAGATTAATATGAAGAGAGGAAGCTCAAAGAGAATAAAGAGGTACTGATTACAAATGAAGGAGTAAAAAAGAGGAGAAAAATGACACCCTGCACAGCCAAAGACGAGGAGAAATACATTACTGAATGGACAGCCATTGCAGTTTTCATTGAAATGTATGTTTTCATGTCTTTGTTTATGTAAATTTCATTCTGTCATTAAGAACTGTCCAACAAAAAACAGCCTATTTTACATACTTAAATGTCAGTGCCATTATATCCGTTTGTCACAGCCTCTCTATCATTCCCTCATCAGCAGCCATTTCAGAACCCAAATTACTCTGTTGATTGTAATTGTTCGTTATGCTCTTTTAACCTCATTCAGACTCTTATTGGCCAGCTCATTGTGGCAAATTGCAGTGTGAGGTGTCAGAGTCAGAGCCGGTGTGAAACAATGTCAGTGGCTTATGACATGACTGCAGGCTGCCTTTCTTGAAAAATAATTTGATTAAAACACGACCAAAATGTTTTTTTTCACACAATTACATCTCCATTACAATACCTTGGTTTTGCAACATTTGCACCAAATTTGATATCCCAATATTACTATATTATCATATCATAACAATATATTCAATGATTGGTCTACTGAACTACTTGTGGGTATTCTACATCCTAATAAACAAGAATAATAGTCTGCAGCCATGCTAGCAGCTCTGTGAGGCTGTATTTAAGCATGGCAATTAGCTACATGCTAACGTATGCATGCTAACATGCTCACAATGAAAATGCTAAAATGCTGATGTTTGCCAGGCGACATGTTTACCATATTTGCTATCTTAGTTTAGGGTGATGGCAAGGGCTGTCAACGAATATTTTAAATTTGTAAATTTGATTTCATATATTGTAAAAAATCTGTACATTTCTTTGTGTAAATTCATATTTAATTGTAGAAAAACAGAAGCAGCATGGCCATGGAAGCTACACTGAATACACTGCATGACAGGCAGGAGTCACAAAAAGTTTCTGTTGTCCTGTAATTTGTTTGATTTAATGAGAAAATCTGTTTAAGTCCAACATATTTAAGTCTCTTTGGTCAAAATGTGTTACTCCTTTTCCAATTTGATGTATTAAGAGTTTATTTCAACCAAACCAGAGTTGGTGGTGATTGTTGGAACAGTGGGAAGATGAAACAAGTGAGATGTATTTTGTTTGTCTCTTTTATGAATGACGTGTGTTCACAATAATGAAATAACTGTTTCTATGAATGGAGTCTGGTGGCTTTGGTGAGAGCAATATGTGACGGCTGTTTCTGGTTTAAAAAAATGGTTTCTGGAATGTAGAATATTAGCGGTAGCCATCACTGCCCATCCTTCGTCTTAACAGGCATCTTTAAAGCTGTACAGTGACAGTAAAAATGCATGAAACACGAGAGGTGTACATACGTCCTCTGTTTGCATGTCTAACAACACGAGGACTCATTTCCACTGACTCCCTGCGTATCTCTTGTCTTGGGTTGCATATCTCAATTAACATCTTGTTGTGCCTCTCATGCTCACTTTGTAATGACTGTATGTGATGAGTGCTTTGTAAATTGGTTAATCACCAGTTGCTGTATTATTTGCAGCCTGTCAATCAATTAATTAGACTAATTGTCTTGTACTCAAAACGAGCAATTGTCTTACAGTGTACAGTAAAACCACCTCTAGTGCCTGACATGTTCCAATCTAGGAAAATTATTTTAGTGATGCAAAAGTGGGATTTTAATAAGACAAAAATGTTATGAATTCTTCTCAGCTGTTGAAGAATTTAACAAATTCAGTCAATGCACTTCTTCCTGCTTCCGGCTGCAATAGTCTTGATTATTATGCTTCATGCTCAATCTATTGGGTACATTTCGAGAGCGTACCAAGTGACCCGTGCAGTCCAGGTAAACTTTCAGAGCAGCGTCGCTCAGGCAGAGCGTAAATTAATATCCGTCCCTGCTTCTACCTCTGAGGGAGGAATCGAACAGCAGTGTAATCTAAGCATATGCTTCATTTTACCATTAACTGTAATTGGGTCCTACTTTCACGTGGAGCAGCTTGTGGTGACAAACATTCTTCCGCCGGGAGCAAAGCAGACAGATGCTCTCAGTCACTCTTTTTCCCTCTGCATCTGCCGATCTCTGCCGTCTGCCATCCCTTTCCGTCTCTCTCTATCCCCCTCAAGTCTTGCTAAGATAATCATTCTTTAGAGCTTGATGACAATAAATGGAGCAGATTATCACTGTGCTGGAACCAGTGGTGATAATCAAGTCAACGAGGCAAACCATGTGTCAGACTGAGAGATTTGGATCTGAATTTTAGCTTGACGCAATTTACTGTTTTGTGTCAGGTTGTGGATCTGGTACAGTAGGAACCACGTCTGTCTGAGTTACTACTGGTATATTTTTATAAAACACTAGTTCTCAACATCACCTGTAAGCGATTCATCTGCAAACATTTAGTCACTTAGTTGCCCAAAGTTAGCTGAAAAGATTGATACTCCACTCATGTCTGTGCATTTAATATGAAGCTAAATCAAGCAGCTGGCTAGCCTCTCTGTTTCCTGTCTTTATGCTAAGCTAACCAGCTGCTGGCTGTATTTACTGTATAGACATGAGATAGGTGTCGACTTCTCATCTAACTCTCAGCAAAAGAGCAAATCAGTGTGTTTTTCAATGTTGAACTATTGCTTTAAAGAGACGATGAGCTTTCCTTAACTCTGAAAGTATTTTACTAGCATAAACATACGAACACACACGCTGCCAGTGAGCACGATCCAGGCAGCAATCATGTCCTGTCCAACATGTGTTTGGAAAAACGAATGAGTGATATATAAACACATTTTATAGGAGACGGGGCTGCACACAGACCAGTCAAGGAACCCGCTGCCTATCATCTGAGTATGATTTAGCCTCTGGTGAACGGCCAGTGTTTCAGGGCTTCATGTAGCAGACGGATATCCAAATAACAGATACCGGACATCTGGGCCAAGACTTCATCTTCCATGTGCCAGTCATTGTTTACAGTCCAGTTAGCAACTTGTTTTTGGTCCAGACGGCATTTCGCCTAATCTCTAAACAGATGTCTTCTTATGAATGCAGAAATCTTTTTAAAAATGGCTAATAAAAGCTAATTTGTTGTCAGACGATAACCGATTGGATCTGAGATTGCATTTCGGCCAATGTATTTCGGAGACAGCCTACTTGCATGCAACCAAAGCCCGCTCAAGCATGATTGGTCAATACTACTCGGACCACAAACAAACCAGAATGCCTTTGATACCAAAATCCCGTACCTTGCCAACAGACTCTTTATTCATATGCAGATATCTGTTTACGGACATTACACACAGACATGAATTTCTCATAAACACATTCTGTACTTGCACATACACATATGAACTTAACTATGGTGGCACTTTCATTCCCCTTCGTTCTCACTTTTTTTTTTGTTCACACAAATACGTTTATTTTCACAAACATACCCCTCATTTGCATGCAGACACGTTTTTTTTTTCTGCCATCTCCAGCTGTTAACTGTCACTGTGTGTATGTGTGGATTAGACTCTGTGTGTGTGTGTGTGTGTGGGGGGGGGGGGGTTGCACATCAGACAATGAGCGTGATCACACTGTTTCAAAAAAGATAGAACAAAACCGTGCCCCCCTTGTGGAGCACAAACTCACTCGAGGTCTCACTGACAGGTTTTGCTCCCCAGCTAAATGCTCACACAATTGATGAGTCAGCCACGATACAAAAATAGGGCATTTTTTTCCACGTCTTTTTTTTTTTTCCTCTCTTTTTGTGTCGCCCATCTTGGATACATGCTATGCACGTTGCAGTCAAGACGCAAACTGTGCCACTGTCATCACACTACAGAATGGAGAGGCTTTATTAACCTTAATACACATTTCAGTGCGTAGATGCAGTTAATCATGCCAGCCATGTTTTATAGCTTCATTGGTGTTTGCAATCAGGCCTCTACTATTCTCAGCTGTAAATAGTGTAATTTAGCTGGGTTATGTGCTATTGTGTTGAGCAGATGGAGGCGCTGATGGAGAGAAGAATAATGACTGTGATGACTGTGGTCTGTACATACTCATGTCTGGCTCTGTAGTTTGCTCAAGTTTCTAAAAATTAAGCTGATACTGGATGTGTAACTGACTGGAGCTTTACTTCACTCTGTTGAAGAAAGGATTCTCTCTCTGAGGAGGGAAGCTCAGAGGACGCCATCCCCAATATCAAAATCATGAAACAGAGTTTGGGTGCCCAACAAGCAGCTTTCATAAGACCACATTCTGACGGTGTGACACAGGCAAATTTTGTGCTGAAATCATTTGATGTGATGTTTAAGCTGAGGCAGCATATACTAGTGATGAAGATTCAACATGACCATAAAAATAGTCCTGCTCATTGGTTTGCAGCACTACCGAAGGGTCTAATTCATGTGGAGAAGTTAAAGAGATTGTCAGTATATTGCCAAACAGTACATATCATCATACCGTCCTGCAAGTGCTAAATGTAAAATCTGATTTTCACTTAGTTTTTTTGCATTGATTTATTGCCTCATAATGTTCACTTGATTTACTTTTTTTTTTTTTTTACGGCCATGCTAGCCGCTCTGTGAGGCTGCTCAAAGGCACAGCAGTGATTTGAACTAAATGCTGACATCAGTATGCTAACATTATTACAATGACAATGTTAACATCATGTTTACCATCATCTTAGTCTGGCATGTTTTGCATGTATTTGCAAGCAAAACCCATTTTGCGGGTATTTCTTCCTAAACCAAAGTATCTTGAACTGATGATGGTGCTAGAGGGAAACACGCGAATGTGTGCACCACATGTCATGACAATCCACCCACCAGTTGAGACATTTGAATCTAAACCACAAAAGTGAACCCTGTGGCGGTGCAAGGAAAAGTCAGGGTATCTGTCCAATACCAGAGGAGATATTTCAGTCTGCACCGAAGTGGTGGACCAACTGACTGACTGACATTGCCATCCCTCGAACCAGCAACCTGGAACGCAGTCATTTTTTTCTGTCTGTCACAGAACTGTGTCATGGCATGTATGATGTAACCATGCAAATTTAATGAAACACCGGTCTGAGTTGAGTTTAATGGGCTGTTCTCGTGCTCAGTAATGCATGATATTGTGTGCATAATGGTTATGATGATGATACCAAATCCTAAGATTAGCAGATAAAAGCTCTTCCAAATGTTTTTGCTTTAATTCTCCCAAAATCATATTTCTGGCACTGTCTACTCATTTTTTTCTCTTGCTTTCTAATTCCTTTGTTTTTTTTTTCTTTTTGTATCACTCAGTTATTCTAACAAAATTATCAAAGGCAAAAAAACACACACACACATTACTTCAGCCATCAATCATCAGTGTCAGATAGAACTAATCGCATTAAGGGGTCAGATGCACTTTTTCCACAGAGTGGCATCATTTTGATTTTCCATTAGGGTCACCTTTCCCACATCACCTAGCTTATATTGATGGGAATCTGGAGTCAAATAACAGCTGAGGGGGAGAGCAAGAGGGTCCCAAGGGGGTAGACGCCTAAAGACGTCATTCTTCTAATGTGCCTGTGTTTAAGTTTGAAAAGCATGAATTATACATTTCCTTTAAATATAGATGGAATAGAACATTTAACTGCTGCAGCTTTTCGATAAAGGAGCATGAATGTTGCACCCCTGTAATTAAGAGATCTTTCTACCATTCAGATGTCTGTCTTCCTCTCTGTCTGTCTTTGCTGCTCTCACTCTCTTGCACTCTTTCTATATGGTGTTTCTCTGTGCTTCTGTCTCGCTGTACGCCCACATCGCCCTTCTTCCCTTTCATCTTACAACCTGTCATCTTTGCCGTCCCTAATTACAGCAGTTAATTACACAGTATATTTCCAGGGACCAAATGGATTTGATCTGCATTGACCTCGCATTATTTGCGCCAAAAGACATGAGGGGAAAATCCATTTTCTGCGCCGCCTGCTGAAGCTTTTCTGCCTTTTACTGCCTCTGACTCTTCTGTTTCTCCTGCATTTAGACTTATAAATGTGACATGGCACGCAGTGCTGTGAACAGACACTTATATATATACACACACACATACATAATGCAGCCAGGGTACAAATATAGCCATCGCTATTTGCCATATTCACCCGCAGTCAGGCATAATGAAGGCTGACATGATTTACTGCTATCCACATGCATCAGAGGGGATCACATGATGCTGGAGGATCATTATAGATACAATCCGCCAACAACTAGACACAGAAGCTCACTTTGTAACATTTCTGCATACATGTATAGATACATAATACATCCCTCTGTCCAGAACCCCAATAAGACCAATGTGCACTCAGATGGCAAGACATACAGGTGCAGAAGACATGCACACATACACGTATTCTTTCTCTGTGTGTGTAGTTTTCTCATACACACCCAATCACAGGTGATGGTTCCACAGTGGTCAGCATCCTGGAGAGACTCCACTATCAGCAATATTAGTGCTTCAGTCGCCTCGCAACAGGAGACAGAAGCCTATTGATTTGTGGGTAATGTTAATGTATGGCTTTGACTGGCTCCCTTCTGGTTCAGCTCATACACACACACACACACACACACACACACACACACACACACACACACACACACTCATGTAGGCAAACACATAATACATTGTACAGCAACTGAGTCATTTATTGAACAAGTATCAGACAGGTTACAGCACTGTTGCCATGTTTCTTTCCTTTCTCATGAAACAAGATACAGGATTATCTGCACCTGATGCCACAACATTGTACAGACAGCAACAACACCATCAGGGAAATGATTTTTAATGGCACGATAGACTAGAACTACCAAATAGAGTAAGGATGCACCATCGTCTGTTCATTCATTCACAGTCTGATGTGCACTGTCGAGCTTTGGGTTTAGGTACAGGGTGTAAGGTTATTGAACTGAAAAGTGGCTTGTATGTGTTGTTGTCTTGTTGTTGACCAGTGTTTACCATGAGAAATGAAACAGTCATCTGATGAATTGAGTTGTCTTGCATGGCAAGCGTTAGCATCAGAAAGGAGAGCAAAGTGGAATCCTTCTTCTGTGTTGGCATAGAAAGTTTGAACAGCTTTTGTATGAAGCTCAACGTAAGTTCAACCAGATGTGCTCAGCTATTGTAAGCAATCTACTCTTGCATCCCTTATTTTTGCTTAATAATTTCTAGCATACCTCTTTGACTGTACTATTCACAAATGATGTCTCTGCCCTCCATTAAATGATCAAAGATTGACTGAGGATGAAATTCAACAAGAAAGTTGGAAAAAATCCTGCAGGAGGATCAGATTTGGACTCACTGTAATGTTAATGTGCAATAAGTAGTCAATGTTTGTTTAATGAAGCAAAGGATGACACCAGATTAGATCAGGTCCCAAAAAAAAAGCCCTCTTGTCACTTTGCTCCTCTAACCTTGTTGTTGGTGATAACACTTAATGCTTCCAATAAGTCTTCATCAAAGACATTGAGTTACTCCTCATCTGTCTCTTCACGTTGACTGGACAATTAAACTGCCATCAGATTAAAGCTTAAGCAATCTCCTCTCATTACTCTGAAAAGGCACCTCATTAAATACACTGTCATTGTATTTCTCGCAGTACAAAGGATCTCAGCTAATGTGTTGTAAAAGCCCAGCATGAAAGAACATCACTTAGAATTGTTTACTGCTATTGATTTTGTAAAGTGACATAAAATGCACCATTTGGCCATCATGTTTATTGAGAGTACCATTTAAACAACTCAGTTTTGCACTATTTGAACACCTTTCCTTGACTGGACTAATTAAAACCTGGTGATAGCACCATAAAGGGTGCAGGGTGTACCCTTACAGAATTTCTTGGCAATCCATCCAGCAATATTGAAATATTTCTGTCTTGACCAAAGTGATGGACTGCCTGACCAATATTGGCCTCCACTGCTGCTCGCAGGGCTAAAAAGTAGCTCAGAAAAGTAAGGTACAGTAATACTTGAACTCTGTCATTAAAATATTTTAAAAAATGTCAAACGCACAGTGTGACAACAAAAAACCGCCAGGCTCACTCGGCACACCTGGGTGTGGGATCAGGAAAAACTTAATCTTACATTACAGGTGAGTGTGTGAGAGGCTGTGTAATCACGCCAGATGGTTGAAAAATTGTAAATGAACTGCATTTATATAGAACTTTCCTAGTCTACCAACCACTCAATGCACGTTACGACACGTCAACATTCACCCGTTCACACTCACGTTCATACACTGATTGCAGAAGCAGGCATGCAAGGTGCCTCCTGCGCATAGGGATTCAGTATTTTGCAGAGGACACGCTGGCTGGAGGAGCCAGGGACCGAAACTAGAAAACGAGTAAAACATAAATAAGTGTGATTTTAGAGAAGCATATATGGGCGTGCCTTCACTAAGAGAGTCACTAAAATTAAAGATCAAGGAACAGATGTGCGCTGGGCCGTTGACCTCCTCAGACCTGCTGGCTGCTGGACTCTGTAACACTCGCTCTTTCTTGACACCAAGATTGTAGTACTGCTGGATAAGCATCACTACGCCACACCCTCCTCCTCTGCAACAAACCTGTGCAGACAAAGGAACAACATCAGTGTCCCCCCAGGGGGAAAATACCTTTTCTCTGGTGTGACACTGTGCTCTCTGTGCTGCTTCCCTCTGCCTGCCTGCTGTTTGTAGTGACTGTGCGTTGGTCACGCCATGTCAGTCTTGTCCAAGTGTTTACACTCTGGCATATGATCTGTGTTCAGTGATACTGTCAGTGTCCCTCTCTGTTTCCTGACACCCATGTAAGAGGCTGTGACTGCCTAATGGGTTTTGACAGGGCAGAAAATTGATCAAGTGGCAGATAAAAAGCTCAGAGCTAGAAGGCTGTTAAGTGACAATATTGGGTGATAGCGAGTGTGCTTTATCAAATTAGAGCTCTAGTAGCAAGACCAAGGCACAGTGTGGAGTACACTATCAAAAGCCCATTACTGGAGCCATGTCCATGTCGGTTTGAGTGGTGAGCAGGGAGGACCTGGTTTTAACAGAATCATACCAGCTTCCAGAGGCAGTCTTTCGTAGCTGAACCATATGCTCTGACCTCCATGTGGACTGTGTGACGAGGGCAAGCCAAGAAAACTATGTGGGGATGACAACTTGTGGTCTTGTGAATAACGGATGCTCAGTATGACTGCACAAGATGTGGCAATTGATATTTTCATCAGCAAGGGAGACACAACTGGGCCTTCAAACATGACCAATCAATTTACCTCCATTCCTCCTCGTCACAAACTGTGAGCTCCACAGCGCTTGTTAGGCGACATCCTGTCAGGGAGGAGATGGTCAGCTGGTCTGAGGCTCCTCTGGTGGCCCCGAGTGTTGGGGGGGAAAAAAAGGAGCAATGCCTTTACTCTTGTTTGCTGTGATTAAATATGGTTTAGTCAGCCTCTGAGTAATCAACCTCTGCATTTCCCCACCCCCTTTGGTCTTAGAAAATGAGTTTTAAATTAAAAACTTAATTTGTTTTCATACCAGGAGCCTTGTTTTTTAAAGGGAGCTGTTTGTACCTTGGAGATGTAATAAATACAGCGCATTACTGTATTTCTCTCAGGTCATCTATTATTCATGAACAGCTCTTGAAGGCTATTTCCAGTTGCTTAAAATCAGTGCATTTATTCTTATTGTGTGGAGTCGTGTCTTAAACTATGATATGTGCAGTGTGTCCCGTGAATTTTTGGTCATATTCCCAAGTTGTTGCCATCCATCACATTTGGAAATGTAAAGTAGATTCAGAGTTGATGAGCAATGTAAATGTATCTTTATACTCCTTTGAAGCAGGATATCACCAGTTATGACGTTTCCCTTGATAACACGATTGTCTCATCACACCCTACACACTCATTGTTTTTGGGTAGGATAGCTGTCGTGGGTATGCAGGCCCGCCTCGCTGGTTTGATAGATATTGATCTGACATCACACACACATAGTTTAGTGGATCAGCTCAAGCCTCGAGGCTTACCAACAAGGTATCTACTCAATGTGAGCGTGTTTTTGTTTGTCCATAAAATTAACTTGCAAATCTATGGATTTAGAGTGTTCATCACTGTGACCGTGTGTGCGCTCGCCCAAGTGCTCTTGTGTGTCTACTGCATTGTGTGTAATAAGGGATGTTACATTTCTGTAGCCTAATTCCATCTCCTCGTCCTCCTCCTCACTGTTTTGTCTTTGCGTCCTGCAGCACGAGCACACGCACTGCACTTTGGGGAGTGTTTACCCTTTTATTATTTACTGTTCTCCTAATTTGCAGTCCTTGCAGTCATTTCCAGAGGGATGTAGTAAATTAAAGCTTGATTTTATTTTCTTTCTCACATCTTGTGCAGAGTAACATCAGGCTGGACAAAAAACAGTAAAACACACATTGCTTCTGTTTGTCACAGTATTCCTCCTGCCTTTTCACAGTTACTCACGTGGCATTTTGTCATTTGCTTTGGGCCTAAATTGTCTGCACTCGCTTTGATTCATCAGATCTGCCCGCTAATGCACATGTGGCACAATCGTCATGTACAAGTGAGACCGCTGAGAGGTGTGAGTCAAAATCAAATCAAAACTTTAATGCGATTAATCTTGCCGCCCTACAGCAACGTGTTACACAGAGGAACAGGACTCTTAACACTGATACTCCTCCAATGGAGACCATCGGGCTGTCAGCAGCCTTCTTAACCTGCTATTAATTAAGCGGTCAGCCCGGCAGCTCAGAGTCTCTGAGAAGGTTTGAGACGTATTTAAACCTCCAGCGACTTAGTTTGTCCCACGAACTCTGATCTGTGCTGAATCAGGGATGAAAACAATACATGACCTATTTTATCTCGGCCTGTATGTTTCACAGCTCCTCTGTGCTGCTACCTTGACCAGAACAATCATGTTTTCAGTCTCGGCGAGGCCCCACTCTCCTCAAATAAACAGATATTTTATTTATCCTGTTTTTCCATGGCACATGCTCTGCATACTCCACCTAAGTCCGAGCCTCTGTATGCATGAAGGGTGTGAAAATAACATAGTGATATGGCCTTTCAGTACTATTTGGAATGGCTGTGACACTATTAATGCAGGCTCACTGTCACACTATCATGACTAAGTGGGACACTTAAGTAGAGCTGAGCCATTGTTAAGGGTATTAGTAACATGTGTGCTTTTCTCACAATGACAAGTCAAAACTTTCACTGTCAAAAAGGCCACAGATGGTGCCAGCCAATTAGATGTCGATGGTAATTTTATTCATTTATTTGCCGGAGCTGTTGTGCTGTATTCATGTGCCTGGGTTTTCAGGGTTTCAGGGTTAACAACCCCTTAAGACACACAAGTCAAATAAATGGCAAAAAAATAAATTCCATGTTAATTTGCTTAGAATTAGTAGATGTTTGCACGTTACAGAGTTCCTTAAACTTTGGCTTGAAAATTGTTTTACTGAATTAGTAACAATTTTTCAAGGCTGGTAGAAATTCTAACCAACCAGCCTTCAGTTTTTCAGCTGTAGCTTTATATCTGACATGCATATTTGGAGCATGATGACATATATGCAGTTTTCATTTTGCGTGTGTCAGAGTTAATTAAAGAGGGAGAGCGCTAAAGATAGCCGGTTGAGTCAATGAAGCAGCATTTGCCACAGAAACTGGACAAACAGCATGAAGCAGCAATTAAGACGTGCCTTGACAAACCTTAACAAGATCTCGGCTCCCCCCGCTGCAGAGCTCGTTAAACCTCACATGTGTGGGCAAGTAGTCCGCTAATGAGCCAAATCTACAGTATGTAATCAATTAATCTCTTTGACGAGCATTCATGAAAAGGGAGAGAAGGCTTTTGACAGAGTTGGAAATGGGAATTGAGAGTGAGGACTTGACTGATTTGGTTTTTCATGTGACGTTCAGTCGGATTCATGTTAATGGTTGTTTTTTCCTCTGGCAGCCGAACAGAACTCTTGGCTCCTTTCACACTAAGTGATTGTACATAATGAGGACAACAGTCACATGCTAAGTAACGTGTCTTGTAACATACCATCATGTGAGTATATCGTCTTGTCATTTCATAATAAATGAAAGCAGATCAGCACTAGTTTTACATGTATGACCTCAGTTGTTTAGCTTTATTATGCTGACATCTATACTGTCATTTTCCACTTTGCTCAGAAAGCTAAATGTTTATTTAGCAGATAAACACAGAAAGTATAACACAGACCAGTGTTTAAACTGATGTTTATTTTTTCATTTTCATCTCTAGATTGAAACCTTAACTATCTTTGCATTGCCCCATCTTCCTTCATTTTTCTTTTTCTCTCTACGTTGCTTCCCTACTCTGCCTTCCTCTGTCCCTTCTGCTCTCCTCATCAGGCTTTTAAGTGATATTAAACATTAGTACAGATTAGTTTGAGCCGTTAACATGAGCTGCTTTTTGGCCGTCTCAACGCCGTCTGTCGTTACCCGTCTCTTTTTGTCTCTCCCACCTTTTATCACTCATTATCAAAACACATTCTCATGGACACGACGACTTTTCATCACTCAGCCAATTTAATGCATCATGATTTTATGTGAAGTGGTCGTCATATCCGCCTCATTTGAGCTCAGGAGACTTGGAATGTGCGGGATGTTGGCAAGTGCCGAACAGGTCAAATTAATTTGACTTCAGCCACATTAAGAAATCCATTGTCCTCATCACTCTACGGCTACAACAAAATAACTTTTTTTCTTTTTTGTCTTTCTGATATTAAAAGCTCTGAATGAAAAAGATGAAAACGCACAGTGGACTGTCATTAAAATATATGGACAATAAAGTGCTTGGCAGCAGTTAATTGCTTTTTGAACATTGGTTTGTCGATTGGACATCAAACTTCTCAGCAAGAGTACCTCTTCTCAAGGACTATACTTAACTACGATTTCTTGTAGTTAATTATCTGCTGGCTTTAATTAGCTGAAGATTTTGTGCACAAAACACAAGTTAGGTTCACAAAATGCCACTAAATGTTTAATTGAATTCATGAAATCATCCAGCAGCACATTGACTAGTTAAACTGTGTTATACGTGTTACTAAAAGTAAAGTAATTACTGTGTAATTACAAATAAATCACTTCACTTAATTTTACTTATAGACACATGAATCAATATTACTATGTCAACAAATAACTTAATAATGTGAAAGGCGTCACTTTCTGAATTATAACCCAACTCTGTGCTTCCCCTCAACTCTACAGTGTTTCAGCCTCTTTTAGCTCATTGTTTTTGTTTTCTGACCAGCAGCTCTACTGTTTTCCTTCACTTCAGGCACACTTTTCATGAACAGTCGAGTATATCAAGCTCACTGGCATACCAGATGTGCCAGTGATGTGCTTCATCTTTTGTGCATCCTGTTAAGAAATGCCGACCTTTTACTCTTATCTGCTCATTGGTTGTTTGTTGTACTGTGTTCATCAAAGTATCCATGTGCAAGTTAAAAGCCTAAAGTGTACGAGGGGCAGAGCATTTAATCAGTGTAAGAGATGATGTGAAGCTTGGAAAGGGATAAATGTGCCGCGATACCAAATGCAAGAGGGTGAGGAAGGGGTGAAACAGAAGGAGAGAGTGCGAGAGACAGAGGGGCAGACGGGGATTAAATGGATGAGATCACACGCTATGCTGGGCCACTATAGTGCTGGCATCCGCTTCCATGCTTATCCCAACGGGTCAGACCGCTTCACTAATGCACATGGAGACAATTGATCTCTACAGTATTACTGGAACACATAGCATCACGCTGCCAGGCACACACACACACACACAGATGTACAGATACTTACATACTGTATGTAAAAGTACACAGTTTGATTTTATATACTCTATTTATTCATCTGACCGTTCCCACACATCTGTCCAGAGAAAGAACAAAAAGAAAACACTGTGTGTGCAGTTCCAGAGAGCACACACATGTGAGGGATCAGTAAAGCTATCAAACACTTCTTGGTTGCCGGCAGGATTCATTTAGACTCTGTATGTACATAATTCAAGGTGTCTGAAAATAGCCCTGAGATCTAAATAATGCAGGGAGGCCTTTAAAGAAAGCTACAACAAGTGCATGGAGAGAGGAGAGGAGAGAGAAAGGACGGTGACAGGTGTACAGATGAGGGAAACGGTGTGAGTAGTTTGTTCCAGCACATCTAAATGGACGACGCAGTGTATAAAAAGAATAAAAAGTTCTGTCCATTATGATTCACGATTCACTCTAAATGTCACGTAAGACACAAGGTTACAGACATAACAGCCGTTCCCTGGCTCATCACTGAGATAATTTCAGTCATGCTTAAAAACACTGATGACCACTGGCAGGCGTGGAGGCTCAGACCTGCTGAGGCTCCTTTTAACAGCTGCTGTTCGCTGAGCTCAGGGAGAGCTGGAAAGGGCAAAACTATTGCACTAATGTACCATGTCTCCCTCCTTCAGGGAGCAGTTGTTACATCAAAAAATTCATCTTTCCATTCAGTCGAAGCAATGGTACCACACTGAGCTGCTGCTGTTTGTTGCACTACATCATACCAGTGTAAATTGGAAATGATGTGTTATGTGGGGTTTGCACTCGCGGTCCAGCTGTTCACACATGTCAGTCAAAAATGCATTATTTGATCACTGTGTTTGTGAAAAAACTGTTGCGTTCCTTAGATGTAAATGTGGAAATCTGCCGCAGCTCTCACTGGCCTTTTCAAGCTTGATTTAAAGTTTCCTGCTGCCAACTTGGACGCCTCAAAACAATCAATTAGCTTTGTGCAGTGTTTAGTACAAGTGATTAAAAACTGCCATTTGTAATACTAATACACCGGCTGAGCTGAGCTAAATATCGCACTCTGTGTAATGACTAGCTGAAGGTCACTTTGCCTAAAGTACAATTTACTCTGCAATTTATTTGCATTGATCCCAGAGACTTTCTCTAAAAAGAAGCAGAAGTAGCACATCAGCAGAGCAGCAGCTACAGTCTCCTGTCAGCATGCCCACTGTAGCCATTCAGCTACAGTGCTGCTGTGCACTCAAAAGCAATTCACAGCAGCCTCAGATCAATACACAATCACATACTTACATGTGTAAAATTGAAGAAAATAGACTTCAGCAAACTGTGCTTTGGGTAACACTTACAGCCAGCCCTTCCCCAACCAGTGTAGACAGATACATTGGTTAGAATAAGAGCATCTCTGTTCTGTCAGACGGACATGAGACAGAAAAGTGATAAATGCAGCTGAAACACACATCTTTTTCACAGGGTGTGATTTCAGGTGAAATTGAGAGGTAGATAAATGGCCCTCCATCTTCACCTTTGTTTTCGATTGCTCCCCTGATTGAAGCATTGTGCTGAGGCTTTGTTTACTCCTAAGTGCTTCATGGACCTGTGCTGCTTGAGCCTCATGACTATAACTGGCAGATAAATACATCATCAGGTTGTGCTATAAATAGACCCGCCGCTGCCTCGCAAGCAGACATACAACGCCGCAGAAACACGTGTGCACGTACAGCACGGTGTCCCACACAGCTGGGAGAAATAAGCTCGCGTTTTGCACACAAATGCTGCACGTAAACTGCTGGAGCAAAACACATTAATTACAGTTCCACCTCCAGGGGGGGAAGAAAGCCCCAAATGTCAAACACAGAGTTATGTTTCCCTTTTCCGTGCCAGCAGATATACACACAGAAAACAGCCCAGCCAAGTGTCAGGTATATTTGTATTAGTGTGGACAGCAGCTCAAAGGCCAGAGGAGTTCTTTGAGTGAGTGCGGTGATGGAGGCCCTCCAGTTCACACACACACACACACGCACACACACACACCATCTCTCACATGTGTCTTGTGCTCTCTTTCGTCCACACCCTGCCCTTTCCCAGCACTAGAAACAAGACTGCTGCGTCTGTCTGAGTCCCCTCAGTCCTTTCCCACTGGGCACTGCATGGTCGCACCTGACGGCTCACATCAGACAAAAAGACACTCACCCACCCACCCATCCATCCACACACACACACACGCACACACACACACGCACACACACACACATTTGTTGGACCAGACCTTTACAAACAAGTGTGTGTGTGTGTGTCTGTGTTTGTGAAACACAATAAGAGTGCATACATGTGTCTGAGGTGACTCAGATGGACACAGAAATAAAGAAGTCACAGTTTCTTCATTTTTAGCTTTGCCAGTGGAATTCCTCTCATAGCAAGCGACTGCAGGAAGAACACCAGGTTAGAGGAAAAAATAGAGATGAGTATAATAACTCAGCAGTATGAGAAATGGTTCTCACTCCACCTCAGTGGTCAGATTGATATTTAAACAATTCACCTTGAAGAGAACGAAGCAGTCTTGCAGTCACTGAGGGTGTGGTGTGTGATCCTGTTAACATTTGGCCACTAAAGAAATCAACTTATTTTCAATATTTCTAAATAAAGCAAATGCTTGTCATTTAACTGAGCTCTGGTTTAGGGCCCAGTCATACTGATCCATTATGTCGGAGTTCTCTAATTTCAGTTCATTGTCAGTGATGGGAAAGCCATGCATCCATCTGTGTCAGATTGCTGAACTCTGTCTGCACAGATAAATTTGTTACAGTCCATTTAGCCAATAGGAGGTGTTTTAATGATCTGTGTTAATCTGTTTTTCACCCTTTTCTACAGTTGTAATGCAGATCATACAGACTGTAACAGCTGCATAGAAACTGCTGTATACCAATTGCAGATTGGAGAATTAAGTTGTTTTTGTGCTCTTGTTTAATTGCAGTTTACCTGAAGTTCACGTTGTGTCTCATCTCTATAATGTAGCATGATTTGTAGTGTGATTTATGTGACTGCCCCTCCTGCAAACACCCTTTTTAGCTCACCTTGCCTATTGGAAATTAGCACTAGCAACATCCTGGATTGCCTCAGGGACTAAATATTATTCTAAAGGTCAGAATCCTGTAGAGAAAGGAAATGCACTTGTGTCATATTGGACACACTGGTGTGAAGGGTCCCAGCCTCAAAGGGGATTAGCAAGGTGATTGACAGCCACCTACGAACACTAGATTTTACATGTACACGCAGAGAGACACAGTGGACGCACATTATGGACAGGAAATGTACATCTTTAAGATAAAACTTAGATACTGTGTGTCCATGTAAGCACACAGTACCTGCATGTATGGACACACAGACTTAAACAGCATTGCATAAGTAAAGGGACTGCCCAGTGTGTGGGGTATATGTTGGCACATCTGGCTCATGCCATGTTGGAGAAGCTGCGGCGAGGAAACTTAACAAAAAGCAAAGTCTAAAATTCATCGACTTTTCATTGTTGATGTTCCCCTGGACGCACCTCTGACTTGTTTTTAGGACAAGTGCTACTTATCAAGCAGCTATTGATTTGATGGCAGCGTCCTTTCTGGACCAACTGTTTAGGTACAAAGTTCTCCAGACATCCCACCATGAGCCAGAGATGTGCTGAGATGTGGTCACATCTTCAATAATGGCCATTTGTTAGTTGACTCGCAGTTACAAGCAAAAATTGACGCTAAAACTAACACCAAGCCAGCAGGAGCATTAGCTAAGCAGCGTCTGTCCGTCCTCCCCACTGAGAGAGTGGGCTGGGAGCGAAACACGAGTGGGAGAGGAGATAAAGAAGCAGAGCAAGACAGAAAAATAGACAAAGAACCAAACACAGAGCTTTTGTGAGTCAGATGGTTGAAAGAATGATCTGGGGCTACATTCAGTCAGCATTACGTACATGACTACGTAACCGTGTCAGACACAAGCTAAAAGACCATCATCCATCATCCATCATCCATCACTTACAGTGGGTGCTGTGGGTTGTTCCCTAAAACAGTGACTCTTTTGAGTGCTGGTCCCCTGGTGATGAGCCGGGGCTCCATCACCAGGGGTCCTGACTGACAGCTACGCATTTTTATGTCTCCAACACAAAACCACAATCTGGGAAATGGACTGAGGGACAACCAGTCGGTTTGTTGTCGTGCACTTTTGCTCTAAGTGCTCAGAGAGAAGACAGTCATAATTTCCCTGCAAGTTTAGTTCATTGATTGCATTTTTATCAGAGGGGGCTTCTTCTTCTATAAATGTGTTAAAAAGAGAGAGACACAATACAGTAAAAGGTGGGGACAGCTACAGCGGAGCTTGAGTGCAATGCAGTTACGCCTGGTTTACGGCTGTATAATGGTTCACTGTTTACGCAGGTCATTTTGGGCAGTACTGCATTACTTATCAATGGAGGGCCTGTAAGGGGACAGCTAGCATCTACCTAAAAGATGGAAATTCAGCCCCCAGTAACTTCAAAGTAGTATTTATATGTTGTGTGTTCTTAGCTGGCTCGCTAACATTAGCCGCTGGTGAGCCTATGTGTGCTCTCACTGTGGCTAACTTTTAGCCAGCTGTTGATTGTCAGTAACTGTATCCTGGCTTATTTTCTATTTCAACATGCATTAAATACATAAGATATGACTTGTGGTTGTGGAGGAAAAAGGAAAGTGGTTTGATTAGTCTTTTAATGAGTAATATGTGCTGAGTCATTTGTTACATTTTTAAGTAGTGTCTTCCTGTGTGGAGTGGGCAGTGCTGTGGCTGAAAGACTGCAGCTGCTGCTGCAATGTGCAGGCTCTGCATCAGATCTGTCAAAACAGTCGCTGGCCTATATCTAGAGGAAGCTCGTAATCTAATAATTAGCATTTTGATAAGGAAAAATGTCTTATTAGTATGTCTGATTTAAAGTGTGTTGCTTCAGGCACTGGTGAGAAGATGAATGACTTTGAGTGACTACATTTAGATGCAAACAATATTCAGGTTTTTGTTCTTCTGAAAAATAATATTCCTACTAAGCTTTTGACACAGCCAATGAAAATGAATATTCCAACTAATCTTCCCGTTTACATGCAGCCATGCAACCACAGCCTGCCTCTTTCATTCATTCAGTCACCTTCTTGAAAAGGTCGGCGTTGTCCATGTGCATGTCCAGACTCCTGTTGATATCCAAGTCTTTCACAGTGTTTCAAAGTAGACGTGTTTCTCCTTCTGATCAGAAATGCGGCCTTTGTTTTGTGCATGCGTCTTGACCCCAGCACTGAAAATTGCGGGTGAGATTTGTTTGGTTTGTTTACAATGCAGAGGTGATCATAAACAGGCAAGAGGCCATGTGTCGGAAACTGTGTTAAAAACCCCAAATGATGAGCATATTTCTCCTCAGTCTCACCCTACCCCATTTACATTTTAAGGTATTCTAACAGGAACGTGTGCTTGCATGTCTTTGATTGGCCAACACTGTGCATTGCAGGATGATATAGTTGATTGTTTAACCAGGTTCAAGTTTTTTGCCCTTTTCAAATGATTTGCATGAAATGAAACTCTTTGTTTTTCCATTCTCCTTCAAAAGTGCCCTCTCACTCTACTACAGTGCAAACATGCCTATTTAAACATCTCCATGTTAAGTTCCGCTGCTGTAAATAAAGGAACACGCAGCACGGCTGTATAATAAAGAGAAAAACAAACATTCTGGGCATATTTCATCACTCCGAACAGCTGAAACCATACACAGAGAGACAGGCACAAAATCAATAGCCACATTTAGAAATCTCTCTATTCAGTACAGTTTTCACCGTGCCAGACTGGCGGGCTGGGCACGTGAAATCAAACACACACTCGGCTATCAAATATTCAGTATGGATACAACAAGGGGAGGGAGGAAAGAGAGATGGCATGATGCTGTGTGTGGAAAAAAAAATGACAAGCAGTGATGAGAAACTGAGGTTTAGATGGAAATTCAAGCATACAGACTGCCTGTCGCTATAAAAAGACATAATAGTGTTTTGTTTGAATTATGTCACCCCTCAACACACACAGTGTCTCACCTGCAGAACAGCTGTCACATCACTGTCATGAGCTGTAGGAACACTCACATTTGCCAGTGTGCGCTGAGCAGGTGATGTGGTTCATAGTTTAAAACTACGGCCAGCTCTGACTCTTTGCAGTGGAGGCCACTGTGCCGCCCTCCGTCCCCCTACATTTATAGTTCCTCTCCTGGAATTGATTAAACCCATCAAGATTACATATTTAGATTTTTTTTTTCCCCTGAAAAAATCCTGTAATGCCTTAAAATGACTTAGATCAAACTCTATATCTTTGCCTTCATCTAGAATGCATGAAACTTTGAATATGCAAATATTCCCCTTCTCCATCCCCACCCACCCTGCGACCTCTTGCCTGCAGCTCGAGTGTATCTGCTCACCTTGTTTTCTGTTTGGCTAGCTGTCGTACCTCCACAATGCCAAGTAGCAATATAGCAGTAATTCAGCCATTTGTTCAAACTGGTTGTTCTTCCAAAGAACAACCCCAAAGTTTTCTGTGAGAATTATCAGAATGAATACAACCATCATCTAATTCAGCAGTAACTTTCCTCGTCCACGTCCCTAAGATCCTGTCAGCTTTTGATATGAATCATCGTGTAACTTGGCAGGCTAACGTTGGCTAACATTGTCTAGCACGCTGCAGCTTTGTTTGGAGCCACTTGATAAAACCAGAGAAAAATAAACTTACTAACATGTTGGCTCATACTCGCTGTGTCCCACAGATAAATGGATGGAACAGCGTTGGGCTTCAGTATTTTTCCTTTTGCTACCATGCAACAGAAAACAGAACATGTCTGCATTGTTTTGAGAATAGTGAAACTACTATGTAGTTACACCTGACTTCTCCTCTGATATCCCTCGTTTCACTGCAGCCCACTCTGCGAGTTGACAGGATAAGCCAGGATGAAACCCTGGCTGTCTGAATGGCTGGCTGGCGTTGACTGCTTATTTTGTCCGTAATATGTCTTGGAGCATATAAAAAAACACCATATGGACATGTTAACAAGATTGAGGGTATTATGTGACCTGTGGATAAGTACGTTTTACTGTGTAACAAGCTAACAGAGGTTATGGTTTTAACTTACTGCAAGTGGATTTTTACACCGGTAATCCAAAGTATTTACAGTAACTCAACAGCACTTCTGCTCACGTGGGACATTTAAATAGCCTACTCTGTACTCCTGTTGCATGTACATGAATCAGTTTGCCACATACCATGTATATTTTATCAGAGTGTTTATTTATTGAAGCGTGCGCCGCCTTTCATGATACGGTGCCAGTTACAAAACATAAACCCTTCTTCAGGCCATATTTCTTCCAAAACTTCGGCCTCGCCTTGTTACCTTAAGATGCTCTATAAACATATTTACAGCCTGTCGATGTTACACACCGTCGCACACTCCAGCCAGGAGCAGCAGCGTCTGTGGGCAGAGCGAGCGCACACTCTGTGGACCATAGTAATGGGTGGGAAATGTCAGTGCATCTGTCCATGTGCCTCCTCTTCCCTCCTCTCTTTTTTGCCTTTTTCCTTGGGGCTTTTGGTGGCTGCTTGAGTCGCATGTTCACACTGAGATGAAACTCACATACTGTGTACGTGCAGCTCTGAAGTCACCGTCACTTGATCTCCCATGTCACGTTGTTTGCTTTTGCCAACCATGAATATTTCCTTGTTGTTTCCCCTACGGTTGTACGAGTGGGGAAACAAGTATTCACTCTATTCTTTCCTTGCATAATGAAAAGCAACTCTAGTGGATGCAGCATGTCACTTTAGTCAGCGACTCTCTCCGGTAAGACTTCCACAGTCACTCTGCAGCTTGGAGCCAATAATGAGCCTTTAACAATACATCAGTGAGAGACAGTACCCAGCACTCCCCAGTCTGAGAAGCAACAACATGCAGTTTTTTACAGAACAAGCAGAGACTCTTCATCTCTCTCCGTCTCTGTCACTCACACATTTGCATGACAAACTGTGACAAGGCACACACACTGGTACACTCGTCCAAACTGACAGGCTCTGAGGTTCCCTCTGCAGGTTATTCCTCTTGATGACTCATTTGCTTGACAGCATCTCCCCACCCCTCCATTCTGGAGCCACTTTGTCACTTGCTGACAACCTGGGAAGATGTAGAGCTGATTTTGGCACGTTGCCACTGATAATCCTGCTGAACAAGTCGTTAAAGGAAGCTGTAAGGTTGCAGCCTGAACATGAAGAGAAGCTTGTATGCAGAGGGTCACTGACTTAATTGCATGGGTCAGATGAGAAAAATCATTGTGGCTCTTTCTCTCTCAAGCGTCTGCTGTCGGACTTCATTTTAGGCACTTTGACAAGCTGCTGAGTCTTAAAGCTTTAATGCTTGTTCTAATAGAGCATCTCAATTGGTAACGATAAAAATCATGGCTACAATTCCAGTCATATACCGTGTTTACATTCATTTTTAGTTGAGGTAAAACGATTAGCTTTGAATTGGTTATTGATTTAAGTTTTATTCAACATATGAAATTCTAAAGAAAATCCCTAGTTTCTGTTTTGCATTACTTGAATACAACTAAGGATCATTTGTTTTTATGAGCTGTTGATTTGATTTGAAAGCACTTAATACTGTATGGACTGTATTTTCTTACGATCGTGCACATGCAGAGTTTAAAGAAGCTTCATTATTAATGAAGCAGAAAATATCAGTGTTACCCACTGTGCTGGACTTGCAGAGTGAAGGATGGCTCCACTGATGGTGCTGTCTTGTTCAAGATATTCAAATAACCGCTGTGTGTGTAGACAAGTATGACTGGTTTTATGAGTTATAGCATAAGCCACAAAAAAAGCAACCATGCAGTACATAAATGAAGTGAGAAGTGAACAAGTGAGACAGCACACAGATGGAGGTGCATATGGAAATACAAGCAAGGGGAAGAAAGGAGGGAAGATGGTAGGATGAGGGTTATCAGATTTAATCAAAATGGAGTAGTTGAGTCAGCAGAGGTTACACGGCGAGAGGAGCTTCATCAGTAGACTGTCAGTGGCTGGCACTTTCACACACACACAGGCACAATTCACTCTTCCCATTTTTGTTTTCCTATTTTCTCTTCTTCCCCTTTTCCTTGTCTTGTTTTCCTTGGTTCCATCAATTCCAACATAATGGAGGAAAAACGAGAACCACTTTAATCTGGGAAGAGAAGAGAAGAGAGTCTCTTTGGCAGGTACTGTGGAGAGACCTGGCACCATACTGGAACCCAGCGAGCACAAAAACTGCCAGAAGGGCTGCGTGGCTCATTATGTGACGCTGAGCTGCCATCCTGATTTCCCAGCGCCTGATGAAAAGGCAGAACAAGTGATGCTCACCGAAGTCACAGTGCCCCCCTTGGCCCCACTTACCTCAAGCCCTCTCCTTCGCCTTCTTCAGACCTGACTGAATGATTGCAGTGACATAAATCTCAGTTCAGAATTCTTCTTGCATCAAAATAGATCCTTATATTGCCCACATTGGGATAATTCTAATTGTGTGAAATATGTGATCAACCACAACGAAGTCATCGATAATCACTTTGAAGTGAGCATTTATGGTAGACTTCAAATTAACTGTAGATGTCCCATGTGTTATGTCCCCCCCAGTCATTTCTTCAAGCATGTTAAAGCAAATGCTAAGTGTTATTGGCAATGCCTTTTCTTCTCAGCGTGTTGTAGACGTCCTGTTGCTCCACTGCAGTATAACACCTGAGACACCGAGGGTTGTCGCAGCTGTGATGTGTGAGAACTCATGACGTGAATAACGGCAATTGTCAATATTGTGGGAGACTGCTTCAGACACCAAAGTGGCTCAGTAACCTCATTTCATCTTAACATTTGTCTTGCTGAGAAAAAACAATGTTATGTAAAAGGCATGTAATAGCTGATATATAGCAAGTGTAGCCTGTAATCCTAATTCTTAGTATGTTGCATGTTAGGCTTTCTCTTATTGCCTCTTTGAAGAATGGGCTATCTTCTTGCCTCCATGGGGATGTCGGGCTGTCAAAATTGGGTTTATTTTACAGACCTGCTTTTTCTTTAAAGCAGCTGCAATCAATCTCCATCATTCTGGAACAGCCCTGATCTGTTTTTATGCTGCACATTGCACAAGTCTGCAAACAGCAGGGCACAGTGAACCTGAAAGGAGTTTGTTCCCCTCGCTGAGAAGTTGGAGGTTTGCAGCCTGTCGTCTGCGGCTCTTCATCTAACGGCTCACTGTGGCTGCTGTTGCATTACTCCATGCAATATTTCAAACTGATCTGCTGTCAAAAAATGCTGAAAATGACCGTTTTCTTGTATGGTTGACATTAACTATAGCAGTAAGTGCACACCTCATTGACAAACACATTGCATTTCTTGTGACCACTCCAGAATAGAAGTCCAGCTCAGTCCAGTTCACCTGTCAAATCATGTGAAACCACAGCAGAGTACAGAATATCGCCACAGATACCTAGTTTGTAATATTACAAATACATAAATATTGCAGTACTTTAATCAGTGGGCCATTGACTCAGTCACCACTGTAAACTCATTCAGTCATAGTGACATTTACTTAAATGAAAAGCTTCAAGATAATAACTTTAAAGTCTTTAAAGGCTACTTAAAACTATAGGTGGAGATTCATAAAATTGTTCTGAAGTGTTCTTGAGCAAGACACTACAAAATGAAACAAATCCTGCAGGGATGAGTAAGGCCACTCAAAGCAGTTCTTATTTCCTCTTCAGATATACCAGTCAAATCCTTTTTTTTTGGGGGGGGGGGGGGGTCTGTGCTGTAGATTGGCTTGAAGAGAGCAGCTCAAGGGGCCAATTAGGGCCTGTCTGCTAGTGTGCTGATTGTCTTGTCTGATGAGGCTGAGGTGTTTGTCACATCATGTTTGATTTGCTGCTGAGAGCGTGTAGATGCATTGTAACGCCATCATCCAGTGTTGAAAGGGTGGAGAGAAGGCCCATTCTCTGCAATAAAAGAAGTTTGTTCTCTTTGTACCTTGACTGCCAGTGGTGATGTTTAAGAGTGCAACACTGATGATGTAACAGGCATGCGTGCTGTGTGTTCAAAGCTTCAAAGCATTTTGGTCGAGATGAAACCGTCAGAGGGCTCCTGGACAAAACTGAGCTTCTTGGCCCCTGTTAATCTCCTGTCCTTCTCATTCTCTGTGCATTGTGTACAGTTTTACTGTGTGAGAATACGTCCTGAATTGCTGTGTGGTAGTTTGAACACAAATTAGTTCAGGACTATGCAACATGTACTGTAGAGATGCTGAAAGAGAAGCCCTGATATCAAATCTACCTCTAAGAGGTTTTTAATCCAAACAAAACAGCGAATGAATGAAATCTTTACCTTTAAATCATTACTATCGATAACATTCATGAAGTCATGCTAAAGCTAGCCATCTACGCTAACTTTTAGCTGGTTCCCGAGAGTCAGCGCTGTACGTAAGTTGTATTCAGCGTGCTAAATATGATAACTTTGGACTGAGTCCATCGACCAATCAGAGTGTGTGGCAGCTCTGATCTCAAACACTTTGTATAATTGAATAACATGAGGTTGACCTCATTCTCCTTTCAATAGATCAATACTATTAGGACAGCACTGAATTAATGAATAGTGTAAATGGAATAAACGAGGCGTAGTTTCTCCTTTAACACATTTGGATAGGACTGTAACTGCAGCATCGAGAGCTTTGGAGGCTCTCCAGCTCTGCAGGGCGACGTTTCTCCCACATTGGACCACTCTCACCACGCAAGACTTTAACTCGCACACTCTGAAACAAATGTTCTCACATGCAACCATTTTTGTCACAGTCTGGAGTTCATACGTTTCCTCTGGTGCATTTTTCCCTTTCTACTCCTGTGAAGAGGAAAGATGACAGCGAGATGACATGGATTAAAATCATATAAATTCAACATGTATTTTATGCATCAAGTCCTCTGAATTAAACAACAAAATTAGTTTTTTTCCCCAACTGTCCGGCAGAACGACACAAGCTCTGGGCTTGTGTTATTCTAATACTCTTTGCTGTTGCATAAAATGCATTAATGAGAATTAATCAAGTTTGCATCCATCTTCAGCAATCTTCTAGAGGATGTGGCCTTATTGTGTTGCAGGAAGCAATTAATGTGCGTGTGTGTATATATGAGATTAACTTAAGCATCAACACCAGTCTAATGACTTCATCATTGTGTGCTCTGACCTCATTAAAATGCCCAATAACTTCATTAATGTGTGCAGCCTCCTCATTACAATTTGCCATGACCTCATCATAGCACTGTGACAACCGTGCTGTATGACTATAATCTGGATTTTCAATGATAAACTGAATCCGAGAAGGTACTGCACTTGTTCATCCACAGTTTGCTCTAGTTTCAGAACCTAAACTGCAAAATACAAGTATTAGGGGTATTTATATGAACAACCTGAGCATCTGTAAGGTATTCTGGTAAGGCTTATTAGCTCTTCCTAATGTTGAAATAAGTTACTCATTTTGATCTTCATTTAATCCTGTATATAAACAAACAAATGCATTTGTGTAACAGTTATTGACTAAAATTAGATAAACTGTTGTTTTATTACTTACAATACAAGCTTGTCCATTCATTTATGCAGACAAATCTACAGTGAGTGTTAACGGCTTTGTGCAAGACAGCATGCACAGGCTTCTTACGTCATACCCAGTGTGGGATGACCATATGTTGTATGAGGCTGATAAATATTTTATTACTCTAGATTATGTTACTCATAATATGGAGCATTATTAAAAGTGTCAGACAAAACACAGCCAAAAAAAAAAAGTGCATGAAGGGGCCAAATGTTGCAGATGGAAACTTTGACATGTTAAGTTTGTTAATTTGCCAAAAAGCCGGAAAAAAACCCCCCAAAAAACCAAAACATTTTTCTTCTGTGTTGTTCCTTCTCTCACACTTGTGTAACAGAACTCAGTATTCAAGTTTTAGCCCTTTTGCCTCTGTGAATCACAGCGTGACCTTAAAATGCAAAACAGTTTGCCTCTGCTATTTGAACTGATATCATATACAACAAGCAGGAGCCTACTTGTTGTTATCAGCAGAGATATTAGATATTTGTTCAATCCCTTTAAATATTTGTCTGTGCGCCACTTTCGTGTGTGTGTGTGTGTGTGTGTGTGTGTGTGTGTGTGCGTCTGTGCGTGGGAGAGGTGAAGACATACCGCTGTGCTTTAAATTGCTTACATCTACCTGCCAGATGATGCGGAGGAAAACTGCTGGACAGAGACGGTCTCAAAGAAAGGCAGCCATCTGTTCCTCCCTTCTGACACTGATACAGTGTGTATGTATGTGTGTTTGTATAAACCTTTTTATCCATTCAGCTATCTTTGTGTATTTCAGGTAAAGAGCCTGGGCTAACCATTTAGGAAGGTAGACACAGAATCAGACCGGAGATGCTGTCCTCACTGTTCACTGTGCTGCGGACCTTCACTGAACTGTAAGTACTTTACTATCTTTTGTTCTCGGTAAATGGACTGCATTTAAGTAGCGCTTCTCTGGTCTACTTTTGGTGTCATGGGGCCAAGAAAAATGTTGCTGAAGCAATGCTACAAGACTTCAAATGTCTATAGTTCGTACAAAGGCACGGTTGCGTACTACATACTTCCTGTACACACTGTGTCGGCCCTTTTAGACTTAAAAGTAATGACAAATCCTATCCCCCAAACTGAATTATAACATAACTCTGATAAAAGGGAATTCCTTTTACATCCCCATTAAAATTAGAATTAGCTTTGTTATCAGTCTAATACATAATGCTACCCTTTGTGTTGTTTTCCAATTACTAATAAAATTACTCTGGCAGCTGTTGTGATACACAGACTAATAATGCTGGGATTGACTTTATTTTTCTATTCTTCTTCCCATTTTCTGGTGTTTTTTCTATTTACCTTGCTTTTCTGTATTACTATTCTCTCCAGAGAGATCAATAGTTTTCAGTTCTAAACCCATCATGATAAAATAGCCATCCCTGCCACCACTAAAGCATTTTCCCTCCCCACCACATGGGGGCATGCTTCGTTGCTCCACCCCAGTAACGCCTGTCTTGGGCTGATTACAACACTTAATTTCAGCAATATATCATCAGGAACTGAGCTGGTGTTCCAGTTAGGGAGCGAGAGAGGGCAAAAAATGAAAAGGCAAACACTTGTGCACGCACTGGGACTCCTGAGGCAGAGATCTGGTCATAAAGCACTAATGGACACCAGGCTGCTGAGAGAGCACGGGCCTCTTCGAGACACCTCATCATCAGCCACAGCATCGATGTCTCAGCAGCACAACCCCGGAGTCGGGCAGAGAAACGAGTGGGACAGATGGTGAAGAGAGTGGGAGCACTGTGTGTTTTTGTGTAATATTAAATGAAATGTAGTGGAGCAGGGAGGGATGTTTCGTTGTTGGGAAGTTAACATTGGCAGGAGCTGAGGTTGAAATAATGTGCTGTGGGCTCTGCTGCTGTAGGTGATTTGTTTTCATTTTCCGGGGAAATGACAGTGTTCATTTCTTTCAGCTTTTTGAGTTTGTTATGTGGGCCAGCAGTCGGAGAGGAAAAGACAGACAAAAGACTGTAATCCATGCAAGAAATAGTAAAGGACAACATAAACTTTATCAATGAGCACTGAGTGAACAGCTTTCACCTGAATGCCACAGCTTTCACTTAGCTGTCCATCCATGGATAAGACAAGATATGAAATCCCAAATTCTCCCCACAATAACAAAACCATAAGATGCATGTGGATTCCAGTTTAAGTTGCGAATAAAGGTAATATTGAGGAAAAAACAACACTTTACCTCCCCTAGGTCAACCCCTTGGACAATATGAACGCACAGCAGCATGGTGCAGATGTGCAGATCAAACTTTGAAGGACAGATGTGATAAATGGTGAAGGGCATGACAAATACCTGCTTCAGATGCACTGCGGTTATTTTGGCTGAGTCACCTGGGACAGACTGAAGTAGGGCAGAAGATAATTGTAGGTCAAAATGTACTTTGGGAGAAGAACAACTTGGGTGTGTACGTGTGCACAGGTGCTTGAATGTGGATCATTTGTCATCACTGGTCCATGTGCGTGTGTGTGTGTGTGTGTTGGGCACATACACAGTATTATGGCTGTAATCAGTGGTTGTGTGTGTGCAATAATTAAAGCTAATCCATCTTCATAAATCATGAAGCAAAAGAAAATCTAGGATGTCACACTGCTAACTGTACTAATACATCATGAGTGCTGAATTACAATACAGTATATATTCTGTTAGGTGACTGGCCCTAAACATTTCCAGATTTTTATTTTATTTTTCAGAATGTGGAAATTAAATTTGATCTGCCTTTGGGGGCTGGATGACTTTTTCCAAAACTTTATGTTAGATTACATGTTGTCAACTTTTTTATCTGCTTTTTATAACTTGAGTCCAGACCTCTGAAACACAGTCCACATCAGCCATTCAAATACTGTAGTGAGTAATGATGATAACAATAATAAAGTCATGTTTTTCAGTCTCACATGCATCTGAAGGAACATATGAGGTTCCATTTGAATCTGTCCAAGACTACACAGGCTTATTTTTACACTTCCAGTTTATTTTCTACTGTTGTGCATACATAACAACTGTGACTGTGTGTTGGGCTCTGTGCTGCCAAAACATGGGTGACCTACACTCAGCACTGTGTCTGAATGCATCCTGTGTAGATACAGACAGACGACTGAAGCTGCTGCTGCTGCTGCTCTGCTGATGTGATGTTCATGCTACACCTCCTGTGTTTACACAGTGCAGTCTAAAGCCAGGCTAGCAGCTGAGGCTGTTGTGCTTTGATCAAAATGCTAATGTCAGCAGGCTAACATGCTCAGAATTACAATGTAAATATGTTGATGTTTAGCAGATATATTTACCATGTTTATTGTAGATTAATGTGTTTGCACACTAACTTTTGCTAATTAGTGAAAAAGATGATGTGAAGCTGGGGCTGTTGGGAATGACAGTTTTGCAGGTGCAGGTTAAGAGTGACTGGGCAGCACCTGAGAAGCTTATTATGCATATGTGATAGAGGAGGGGACTAACTTGGTCCCCCCCTTGGTGGCACCCCTGGCCATACTAAATTATTTAACACATTTCACGGAAACCTCTGCCGTGGCTGGAACTGCTTCGCTTTGCTTTCAAATAGTAGTGATGCTGCTGCTGCTACTCACAGCTGGTTTTCTAGGCCTGGGTCAGTCAGTCTTGAGCAGAACTAAGTCTTCACAAGAGCCAGTTCTGAAAAGATCTGCTCACAGTAGTTGGTCGTTGCATTGCAGCTCAATGATTTCATGTTGCAGGTTGTCAGGGACGTCAACTGGTTCCACAGTGTAGCAAAATATATTCAGTTCCTTCCAAAAGCAGGCTTTTGTTCTTGCAGAGTAGGAAAATGCAGTGTTTCTTCTTTCCAGTTGCACTTCCCACAGCTTTAATTTGGCTTCAAATGATACAGAGAGCTGAGAAGCTGGCCGGAGCTCTGAGAGGTACTTGGTAATGTCCACCACAAAGGCCAAAGCGCACAGACATTTGCTATGACTTGCTTTATTTATGCATAGCCTCGCAAGCCGGATCAAAAGATCTTGCATATGGCCTGGAGGCTGGAAGTTTCCCAGCCCAGGTTTAAAAGGATGACCTGATGATGGTGCTGAATCACACACATAATAGCGATTCTTCCTAAATTCAACATGAATGTTGAATCAAATTTCACGGCAATCCATCCAATGTTGTTGAGATTTGGTGGACAGACAGGCAGACAGACAGACAGTGCCATGCTGTTCATATGGCAAAAAAAAACACAATAATTTCAGATGCAGCAGCAGCAGCACATTACAGACATAGACAGTGGCAGTGCATTTAATCTTGCTGCTTATGATTAATGTCTGACGCACCCATCCCCCGGCCTAAACTGCAGTGCCCCAGTCTTAAAACGTTTGAAAACATTATGCTGTATTTGCTGACTAACTGCACGTTGACCTTCGTCTACCATGAGTCTGTCTTTTATAACCTGCTAAAGTTCAGCCTGTGGAACTCTAAACTGTCTTTTAGTCAACACAAGCATGAGCAGTATCTGATATAATACCACCAGCTAGACTCAAGTCGGCACTCTTTTTGTACATGCAGCATTGAAATCCTGAGTCAAGCATTTGGCACACAGTCTTTGAGCATATTGAGTGTAATCTACACAGTCTAGCCTCAAGCTGAACAGAAAGACAGTTGTACTCAGCAGTGATCCCATATGGCACGACACTCCAGCTTGGTGTTCTAGGAGCTGTCAGAATTGTTGGTGGGAAATGGCTGAGAGTATTAAAGCCACCATTCTTGCTTTGCTTTGGCGGAAACACAAAACTGTCTCAAATCAAGAGCTCCTCATGCAAGTACGGTAAGCAGGGCTGTAGTTATTGCTTGGTGTGCAGGTGTCGGGTGTTGTAAGCGTGTAATCAGTGCACAAGGGGCTATGTCTGAAGTAGACTAATCAGAAGGAAGATGGGGCTTCTAACAGCAGGTGTAAATCAGCAATTATTTTCTCACTGTCTCTTTTTCCTCTCTTTCTCAGCCCCTCTCTGTCTCTCTTTGCATGAATGAGCTCACCATTAGGCAGAACAATGCTAATGGGCCTTTGCCCTCCAACCATGCTGCCCTCGCTGGGCTCCGGCTTTATCTGGCTTCCTTGCTCTCAGCTTCTCCGTCCTTCCTCCATCTCCCATCCTGTTTTACTTTCTTTCATGTCCATCATCCACCTGTCTGTCAGATTGAATAAAACAGGAAGATCTAATAGATGCATGAAAGGTTAGGCTCCTTCGCACTGCAGCTGGGTCGGAGTGTCAAACAAAGGGATGAGTGCAAGATGGCTGGGCAGGTTGTATTTCTCTGTAGGAAGTGGCCATTTTTCTTTTTGCTCTTGGTTTCACAGAGTGCATTTCTCCACTCTTGTCTAGCCCCTTCTTTGAGTGATTTCTTCTGTGAAGGAGACAAAACATTGATTTTCAGCAGAGAGACAAAAAGAGTGACTTTGACTTTTCAAGCCGATGGTGGGAGGTGAGAGAGGCTCAGTTATGTGCTGTGCCAACATCACACCTCTCAGTTTGCCACTAGGGTCGAGAAAAATGTTTGGCAAACTGGAGCAGCAGATCAGATGCACTGAGTGGGATTTGTTTGTCCGTAGAAAAGCCATCCTACTGTGTCTCGCAGGGCATAATGGAGAATTGGCAACCTTTTCACAGGAGAGGGTGAAGCGAGAAATGTTGAGATTGTTTTACATTTACTATCACCAGGGGCCCTGCCAGGACATTGGAGTGACTGTTGCACATGCCCTCATTTCACATTCGTCTCTCACCCATTGTACTGGAACAAACTCCCCGTTTGAACACCTGTTTGAGTGACAGAATGATCACCAGAGGCTGCAGGTCAACATCTGCCAAACAGTCTCTACAGGTACAGTGTGTACTTCATGAGATTAATGCTAACAGTAGCACCGTTTTGTAGTAATGGTTATGGTGCTGAGTAGAAGCATTTTTATCTCACGCCGTTGACATGCGGAGAACGATGAAGCAGAAATAGTACATCACATGGACTGCTGCTTGACCGTCTTTATGGCAAAAGACACGATCGCTGCCAGAACTGGCTCAACTTTTGCTGCAAGGCAACATCATCAGACAACATGCTTTATTGGCCAATCAATATACTATGTATACTATATATATCTATACTTTATGTCCATTGTAGTTGCTCCTGCTCCAGTTTCATGAGAAATTTTATGGTCATATTCACCTTCTTACAACCAAACATTAAGACCTTGTTAAATGGAAAATGTACGTCCATTTCAGAAATAACTCTAGCTCAAAAGGGATACGTAAATCCTGACAACGCACCTCTGTGACACCCCACAATACTGTGTTTACTGCAGGGAGAGTGAAATCATGATTAGTGATCTATGTTATTTGTGCAGTGTCAGATGTAGAGGGACCTATATCACAGAGCATTAGCATACGGAGGACTGTCTGCTGAGCTACAGGGCAGACCTGGTTTGCCACATGGAGGAGCAGGAATAATGAGAAGCACAACCGAGGGTCATTAGAGGCTGGAGAGGGTGTTTTTCACACTGGTGACTGACAGACTGCCAGTAGAGTTCTCTTACAAACCCGTGAATGGGGTGCTGTGTTCGGGGAGGAGTGGGGGACATTCTTTTTGTTTGGTTGTTTGTTTTTTGGCAGTGTTGCTTTTTATCATGTAAGTTCATTCAGGGATTGTTGTGCTGTACTGAAACCCTTTTTTTTTTTTTAGAAGTTTTGTTCATTACTGCTCTTAATATCTCACCTTCAGCTGCTTTCCTCTCCTTCCATTGCTTTCCTGTTACTCACCTGTCTCTGGACCTGTCTGGACTGGCATTGATTGGAGATTTTAATGTCTCTGTCGTAAAGTGTATCTGCACGTTGGGCCCTGCTGATTATCCAATAAAGAGAGCACAGAGGAACATATGCACAAATACTGGCATCCTTCACATACTGTATGTACATATACTCTGTACTCTCATGCACAGGCAACACAGACAGGATACGAGAAGGCACAACAACACACAACAATACACAGACCAGAATGCTTCAGCAGATGCTGTGTGGTTGTAGAGATCATATGGACACCCTTGTATCTGTACTGAAGGAGACCGCGTTGTGGTTGCAGACAGTAGGACGCCTGAGTAAATCTGGCCTCAGCCATCTGTCCCAGCATCTATCTGAACACAGAGTGGCTTTCAGACCAGTCTGCACACTGTTATGAAGGCATCTTGATTATACAAGTTCAGAGCACTCAGAAAAATGCCATTAGGTGCATTTGTACAATCTGATGTGATCCAGTGCAGCAGCTCTGCTATAAATTGTGTCTTAACTACATGTTTATTATTAAGGTTGCGGTTTGCAGTGGTGTTGGACTTAACTGCATTATCATGAGCGGTTTCGTAATATTTTGTTTTACATGCATAAGGGGGGCAGAATATTAAACACACCTTTCAGTATAATGCCTCCCAGTATAACACATCGAGTATCACACATATCCCACTGTGAAACCACCATTTTCCATTTTCACGTCAGCTTTTGCAAAAATTAAACTAACAAGATATAACCTGTTAAGTGGTGTGTCATCAAGGAGCACCTTGGTACTAACAAAAGAAAGTTGTACGCCTCCATACTTTTGTCTGCTTTCATTTGTTTTCTAGAGTAGAATAACGTCTGAATGAGCAGGTAGTTGGTTGTATCTGCTGCCTCAGTAGCAGGCAAATCTTTCAGTTCAGTTGAAAAATCGCTCCTCTTCATAACGTAAGGGTCACAACATATGTTCTGATTTTCTGCTCATACCTTCCTCTCGTAATTTCATCTAAACTAGCACAGTAAGAACTCACCTACATGTCGTCCATTAGTCACTTATTAGTGTCCTTCTAAAAATGTTCTAGTTTTCCTTTGAGAGGATGTAGCGCTTGGTAAGCTGTAATGTGTTGACGTTTCTGGTTGACTGACGGCAGATAATAGCTTATGTGGCTAATTTCCGTTACTCCAGAAATTCAGGGCATGTGAGCCATTGGTTGTTTTTCACAGCAGACATTTGGACTTGTTATAGTAAGAAAAGCACAGGTGTTACAAATGAGATAAGTGAATCCATTCAAGTGTCCCAGTAAGCCGTGACAGTGAGCCATCGTGCACAATGCTGTATCAGGATTCTGCCGCTGAAGCAGCTAAATGAAATACGGAGTCATTCCTGTGTTACCAGGGAAGTATGCTCCCCAGCTCTCCATATGTGCTCCTCTGGGGGCCTACCTGTTTCCAATGTCATATTTTTCCAGGGTTAGGGTTTGATCCAAACGCAGTAGGAGGGAGATCTTCTCCCATGGGACTCAGCCATCAGTAATTCTGTTATTTACACCTGTTATTTACCTGGACAATGACTAAGAAAGTATGACCTGTTGCTCTGAGAAAATTAAAGTAATGTAACATGTATTTATAGTTTAAGCTTCAACAGTGAAGGGCATCTGGAGCCACTGTTGCTAAACTACAGCTTAGGAAGTGCCAGCTCAGTGCACCAGTTGACTGAGACAAACTGTTAGCTTACAGCCCGCAGCCTCTCCCACAGTCGTCTCATTCATGACCTTTAAAATGATTGCTGATTAGGAGCACTCAGTCGCCTCCAGCGAGGTGAAAAAGGAAGCAGGGAGAGCAGAGGAGAGGTGGAGGAGGGCCATCCTATCTAAACAACAGTGTGTACAGTGAGTATTTTCAATCAGCCTTTGCAGTCTTTCCACTGGGCTGAACACACACTCCGCTGATAGAGAAGCATCAGTCACTCAGTTAAGGTGTTTCTTCTGCAAACACTTACTGATTCACTGTCAGGGTTTGCCCTCTGTTAACAATTTGATAAATTGTTGTTTGAAATTTAAGACACACTCTCAGTCTCGAGCTGTTTTGTCTGTCAAAGGATCTAATGTGGGAAAAATGTAGAGTAAGTGCGTGTACACAAGTAAATCTGGAAATCTGCCTCTGAAAAATGACATGTGCATGCTAAATGGTTTTGCCTAATGCGTTGTGAAGGACCCATAGTTGCTGTATAGATTATGGTCACTGGAAAAATGAAGATCATGGTTTGGTTAATAGTGAAAAAGTTCGATATGTTCAGTTTCATGTTTGTGTGGATTGAAATAATCTGTGTGGAATGACTTTATTTTCTAAATGTTTTCAAGTCTATACAAAAAATTCTAGCATGTTAAAAGCATGTTATCTTGTCTTTCTTTCCACACAAAGACAAAACATTGAAGGACCACTCGACCTGACCCAGTATCTCTCAGCAAAAGTCACTGAAGCCGTGATCATGTTGGGCCACAGCGATAAATTCTGCCTCAGTGACAACAGCATAACATTATTCATAATCCCTAGTGTTTTCTAACAGCCTGTCAAGCTTTGGTCCACCTGAATTATTCAGGCTTTCACTCTTTTCCAACATAGGTTGTCCTATGTTATCTAATCTATTTGACATCTATTTATACATGGAAGTTGTGTGGTGCTTGTTCATAGACATGAAGGTCATTCGGCTACAACGGAATAATGTTATCATAATAATAATAAAAAAAGGTCTCCAAGGTTTACCCACGTCCCTCTTCTGTGGCAGGCCTGAAAAATATTGTACACCCAGTGAGTGTTTACTGAAACATGAAAGCACAGTAGCAGCCCGTATCAGATGGAAACAAACAACTAAAGGGGCAAAACCAAACGAAGCTGGGAAAGAGGGTGCATGTGTGATGAAGTAGTGAGGAGGGGGACAGAAAGAGAGAATGAGTCAGCAGCAGCTCCCTCTCTAAGGACAGATGTTTCCCTGAGATTAATATTCCCACTCAGTTTATTCATCTGCGTTATCCCCACCTGCACCAGGTGATTTCATGCCTCTTGAGCAGCCAGAAAGGCCTTTTTTTTACTGCAGCCGCATGTCCGCCCTGTCACGCATGTGATAAATTACATTGATAGCCTTGTGGGACGCAGTGTAAGGCAAAGCTAAATTTAGCCAAAGAGCAAGCATTGATCACACTGTTTACGCCGCTCCTGCGCCATTCATAGCTTTTCCATTTCTTCATGAATTTTTTAAAGTGTGGAAATCTTTACCACTAATGCCTCTTCCAGACCAGTCGTAATTCAGTCCCATCCAGTTGTTGGCACATAGCTGTGTGTTCTAGAAGCAGCAACAAGCAGTCATTACAGCTGCCACCATGCACTGCGGTCCTAAGTGATCACTGATTTGATAGGCGACAATGAATTATGAATCACTGTTTCCACTGATGTCTCTAGGTGGAGTACTGTGTCCTTTTTTCTCACTCCACAGGTAATTGAGTGGGCTTTAGAAATAAGGTATGAGCCCATGTTATTGATCTGCCAGAGGTTGTTTCCAAGCCTGAGAACGGTTGGTCAAATTTCAGGTGTGCCGCTGTATGCACACTTTATGCACTGTATGTGTACTCAGTGTGTGTGTGTGTGTGTGTGTGTGTGCGCGCCTGTGGAAAAGTAAGACGGAGTGATCGCAGTTTAATCTCTGGCCATTGTACCTTGTGACTGAACCATGAAATCCTCAGACATGAATGGATTACCTCTGCCTCTGATAACTTGTACATCCAGATCAGTTTCATGCTCTCACCTTCGCCGTGACCCAACTTCACCAGCAAATCCTTTGTTCTGTGCCATGTGACGCCTCATTAAATTCACTCCCAAGTTTGTGTTCTACCTTACTAACCTCTGTTTTCACCTGAGTTGAGTTTTTCACTTTCGCCTAATTAATACTTCCAGCAAAGCTGAAAGGCTTTGTTGTCACATGTCTCTTTTGCAGTAAGCTGCATGACACTCATACAAATTAATGTGGCTTACATGTGATGGGTTTTTTTTTTCACCCAAGTAACAGGTGATTCTTGGGTTTTAGCCATCACACATCACACATTTTCTGGCTGGAAAATCTTTTATCTGGGACTTCCAAGTTGGCGGCTAAACAGCATTGCATTCTGGTGCTAATTTTACTGAGTGCCTTCAATTCTATAGAAATTGAATTGCAATTTAACATCAGTGCCAAGAACATCGCCATCAATCAACGGCACATTTTTAGCAGCAGTATTTGGGTGATTTTACACAGACACTGAAGGGTATGCAGAGACATTAAGAAAGATCTGCAGCCATAAGAACAGAGTTTCATTAGCACTGATCTGTTTGATGTCTATTAGACAAGGTTAAGACATGCTTGTGTCTACAGTCACGCTAAGCTTTGTGAGGCAGTACTTAGACAGAGCAGTATTTTGACTTTAATCGTTAAGTCAGTGTATTCAGTATGACAATGGTAACACGTTAATGTTTAGCAGCTATGACATTAGTGTCATTATTGCTAGAATGCAAAATGGTGTGTGAGTGAAAAACACGCAAAATGCTAAAAATCTTGCTAAAAAAGCTATTTGTTAACATCTGAGAGCATCTGTAAGACAGAGTGTCGTGATGATCGGATCACTAGCACTTCTGTTTCCCGTACTGTTAGCTCAGAGAGATCCAGTGCTCGACAGTAATTATCTCCATCGCTGCCACATTTCCCTCATGTTTAGAGGCTGATGTTTTACAGTCTCTTAATTAGAAAAACGCTTCCTTCTTTTGCTATGCTTATTAAACACTACCACAGACGGCATATAACCTTTTAAAGAGAGCCCTTTGTCTCGCAGTAATCCTCAGTGCTGTTGTAGTGCATAGTGCTCCATAATTATGGCGCAGCATTGACCTTCACTGAGCCCGTTGCCAGTAAGAAGCAATAATTGAATTGTAGAGTCAAAGCACCTGGTAGTCCATTTGTTCTTCATGTTAATTGTGAGTGTTAATTAAGTTCTCTCTTGATGTTGGCAGTGTTTCCGCTTCTGTTTGTGTCCGTACAGCAAATGGCTGCTGACACATGTGCCTTAGAGCAATAATGGCCAGACAGGTTTGCACCCTCACGCTGACATTAAAAATTAACAAAGAAATCAGACGGCATCAAGTCAGAGAGGTGTTGATTCAATTCTGTGGCAGTTTTCTGGACGGCACTTTGTGGTGTGTATTGTTTTTAATAAGACTGTTTGAGGTAATTAAGTGGACAAAATAACAGAAGCAACTTGTTTCATAAAGACACTAATTATTGCAGTACTTGTATATTTTACATGTACATTGCATGTTTTGGTCTTCTTTAAGCACTGAATGTGCTTTCAGGAATCAGCAGGTGCACACAAACATAATGACAAATGTCATTGTTGAGTGGCTTAGCTTTTAGAAAAACAATTTATGTCATGCCTACTTTAGACATGTAGTGACTTTTTAAATAAAGAGAGTGAGGAACAGTTAAATGAGGAAGTTATGGTTCCACAATAATTGCACAGTTTTTAAGAAATAATTCCATGTGAAAAGAGCATTGTAGTCCACGTTTTTAGGTGTTATAATCAAGAAAGAACCTGAATCTTCTTAACATCCAATCACATTACAATCGCAGATGATATTTAAGGACAAAGTGGAACCAATTTTCATCCAATTTATATGTCTAACACAAGTGTGTATTAATTGTATGTGCGTGCCTGCGTCTGTTTTGCTCTCCACAAGATTAAAGGGTCTCAAAAACGTCAAAAAGCAGAGGAAAAGGGAGGAAGAGTGGGGCCGGGACAAAGGCGAGGAAAAAGAGAGAGAGAGAGGGAGAAAAACCCAGATAGAGAAGGAGAGATTATACTGAGTCGTCAGGAAATCAATTCAACCTGCTGCTCAGGTTTTCAATGAGCTTTGCAGCTTAGTGATCTGACAGTGAAGTCTGGACTCAGACGACAGCCACGTTGCACTCAAATACTCAATAAAAAACCACAAGGAGACGTCGTGTCATCTTTTGCAGTTTCTGTGCATCACATTGTGTTCAGATATTGTCTCCAGCGAGGCTGCGTCAAGGTCACCTGAAGGAGCTTTTCCATGTGCATATATACGTATGTAGCGCTATTCTCATCAGCATTAAAATCAACTTATTATATTATTACCCAGCAGGCTTGTCACTGACTTGGCTCTTACTAGGCCGCTGGCTGCGTCTGGCCCAAACCTGCCGGCATCCTCCCAGCAGCAGACCGGAACCTCAATCTGTCACCACCACCAACTCCTACTGTAGTACAGTGCAGCTCTGTGCTGCTATCACCACCTCTCCTGATGGCAGCCTTCATCAATCCCTCCCACAACCTTTACTGCACCAGCTCCACCACTCTGTCCTCAAACCCTCTGTCGGTCCTGATCATCCCATCTCTGTTGATCTGTGTACTGTACTACATTCCGCTTCCATCTTCCACATCCGCCGTCATCCACCTTTTCAGAAGTAAGCTTAAGATTTGCATTAGAATTATGACAACAATTACATAATTAAGACAATACAAGCAGCTAAAAGTGACTTCTGTTGCTGTAGCTTGATCGCTAAAATGAAGGAAAGAGGGAAAAAGAGGACGGAAAGGAAAAAAGTGAGGACAAAAAGGATTTTTAGGGAGAATGTTGGATGAGAACAAAGGAGATAAATATTACATAAAAGATGGGTTTTCAGTCAACAACCCTCCACCCGGCTTTATTGTGCCATAATACAATATTAAAATGCCACAGTAACAAAATCCTTTAGAGGTGAAACAGGCATGCTGGATCAGTACTTATATACAAACACACGAACACAGCAGAACAGCCAGCGGAAATGTCTCTAGACACATTTATTATGCTGATCGAGTTTGTGAAAAAGTTTTTCTGTCTCAGTACAGAGACAGCAGGTTTGCAGAAACTGTCTCCGGGTGATGGAAAGACTGCGTTTTATCCAAAACTGCCATTGAACATTTCACTATGAAACCAACTGCACCGGTTTTGATGGGGCACCAAAGGTGAATGAGGGAAAAAAAAATCATTCTCAGAATTTAATTATACATGATGAAAATTTCCAAAAAACCTCTGCATAATGAGCTCATCTTTATTTTGTTATTCTATATCCACACTGAAAAGACACTAATAATAACTGATGTCACTGAGAAGCAAAGCCAGTGACTCCCTCCATCATTAACCTTATCTTGCGATTATAATGATCAGGTCCCGTAATCATACATTTCCATTATGATGAGAACACAGGTGGAAAGAAGGATAGATAGAAAGGTTAAACAAAAATAAATCTGGAATAACTGAGGTGAGCGGGGGCTGTGATTGCTCTGATTAACAAGGCTATTATCTCTAATTGCTTCCAAGAACACAGTCTGCTGCTGAATGCTGTGTGTCCTTTTCACAGCTACCTTGCACTGTCCAGTAATCATAGATCAAGAAGCCCCTCCACAGCCCGATACTGAGCCACAGCCTCATGATGTGGTAGCTGAGGGTCATCCACCATGTCACTATTTGTTAATCAAAGGGATCTTCTGCAGGACGCTAATCTCACCTTCAGCCAGCGCTCCTCCTTGTTTACGATGCTTGACCAGAGACAGATGCAGCTTTTTCTTTTTTTTTCCAGCAGAATATGTGACTGCACGCACAGCCACAAAGTCTTCAACAAACTCACGTCTTCTATCTCCTGATGTGGCTGCACTTGTGAGGGTCTGTTGAAGTGATGAGTTCTTGCTAGCACGCTGCCTCTCTCTCTGTGTCTCAGAGGACCTCTTCGACGTGACTGTGTGTGTGTGTGCGTGTGTGTGTGTGTGTGTGCGTGCCACCAAAACACAACACAACAACAACCTCCCTGTTCATTCAGCTTAAGCACTATGAAAATCATTTCAAATTGTCGGGAAAACCCTGAGTTTTATAAATTCTATCCACGTTTTGGCAATTTCCATAATATTCTGGATTTTGATTTTCTTATCAAATTCTGCGATTCCATCTGTTTCCTGCATGGCTGGAATCCCTGGGCCCTTCAGAGACTTTGACTATGTGGTCATCTGCGTGACGCTTACGCTGCCATGTGCTCTGCAGGAGTTACAGTATTTTACAAAGGCTGTGCAGTCTTTTCTCTTGGACTGGTTGGGTCAGTGACCACTGCTGGCCGTGACAGCTATGACTGCTTCATGCGAGGAGCCACCTGTTGGTGGAGCAGCTTCAAAAATGGTTCCAACATCTGTGATTTGGAGACTAGGACCTTCAGCTTCTTCACTGATTTCATACTGGGATCTGCTTGTGATGATGGACGATCTAGAGCAGTTTGGTCTATTTAATCTGAAGACATAGGATTTGAATAAGTCTTCCAAAGCGGTGGAAGATTTGTGTAATCCGCTGAAGCGGCCCTTGTGTTTGACCATCGGTGAGCAGAGAGGTGTGGCTGACTCATACCTAATCCCGACTTCTCAGCTGCACATATTTAAGTAAGGTAAATAGCATCTATAGAGTGACAAAACTACTGTCATCTACTAAATGTGAGTGAAAGAAGAGACTACTGCCATTCACAAAATATTTCATCTCCAAAGTCCTACAGATTAAACAACAGAATATGTGGTTTGACTTTGCTCTCTAAGCGTTTTTTGGTCTGATGCCCCTACCAGCAGGACGACATCATTCGTCTTCGATATCATGACTTAAATAATAAACATGTCGCTAAGGTCAGAGCACGATCTTGGTTGATTTCATGAAAACCTTAATTGCGCTCAGTTTAAAAGAAATGATGCGGTCCATTTTACTGAAACATTTACTATTAAACCTCTTAAAAATTAGCTTAAATGTTTAAATTTCATCCAGCTTTTATTGGAAATGTGATTGGGTTGATCCCACGTCTTCCCCACTTCTCCACATTTCCTGACTGAGAAAAACTGTGGCTCAACATCAAGCCAGTTGATGCTTCTCTTAATGCCAGCCAGAAGACAGGATTGTCTTCACCATCCTATAATGTGATACTCAGCTGGTTTCATCCTCACGCACAGAACTTTTCAGACTACACTAACTTTTGAATATCCCTTTGTTGAATTTGGCCTTGGGCTTGTTTCAGAGTTCAGAGTACTGGCAGCTTGTCCATCACTTCAGTACAGGCAGAATAAATAGATACCAGCCATTTAACCAGTTGTACTTTTATTGTGTTTTGTAATTGTAAAATGTAAGAAAGTTTATTGATAAAATGTCCTCAGAATACTTCCCACCCTTACTTGACTGCGCAACATGTGTAAACGTGTTTATTTCTTTCTGGGATGACGACTCTATCCGAACTATTTTGATCCAGACATCAAAGCAGAGCTACTAGAGCGCAACACCTGAACTGCAGGTAGAATTACAAGCTGGTTCCAAGCGTACCAACTTGTTTTCATTTTGATAAGACCTGTTTACTTATTTACCGACTTCACTGTGAACTCAAAAGCCCCCTGCCCCCCCCCCCCCCCCCCAGGACATGATTGACCCTTTTTACTCCTGATGTTCTGTCCACGTCGCAGTGGTCGATTCATCGGCACATCTTCTCCGCTCCCCTCCTCCTCTGGTGTGACGTGTCTCTGTTTTGTTTTCAGTAACTACATTAAAAATAGCCGCACTGAGACGGAGTGTTTGACAGTGAGAGAGTCGACCAGCTACCTCAGATGTCTCCTCTCTGCTGATGAGAGCAGTCTGCGCTTTCATCTCCACTTAAGTTGACCTTCCATCTTTTATTTTAAGAACGTGTGCAATGGATTAGTTCCCCCCCTCCCTGAAAAGCCTTTGGATTAAGATGTGTGGAGGGCAGCAGGGAGGATGATGAAAAAGAAGAGGAAGAAAGACGAGCCAGAGAGGGGGAAAGAGAATAGAAGGAGGAAGAGGAGGACAAGATAAGGAGGAGTGGAGCAGAAAGGGAGCATCAAATTCATTGAATGTGTTTCAGGCCGATCATCAGGGAAGTTTGACTCCTGTCAGTGTTCAACATTCAACATCTGTGCAGCTTCATGTCCAACAGTCTGTGTTGTTACTTCTTGGTTAGCTGTTACTTAGCTGTTTATTGCCCGTCTAGGGGTTCCTGTGAAAAACACAAAAACTGACTTGCTGTTGCTATGCGACTGTTTAAAACAGTGTCTAACCAGTATGAGGCCCCGCGATCTTTTGCTGGAATGATTTAATGTTGAAATCTTCAAAACCGTCGGCACCCTGCATGCTCAGCCTGAGTGTTACATGCGTGAACACCACGCAGAGCTGTCAGAAGGCTGACACAGGCTAGGAGAAGTCAGGGAGGGAACTTGTTTGTACGCGCTCTGTAGGTCTGTTGATTCCACCTGTTATGATGGGGCTAAAAGCCTGCCATGGTATAGAGCACAGAGAGACAATGAACTGTGCAAATTAGTATCATGGCACACACTTGGACAGTCTCTCTCCTTCCTATTTGTGTTGGGATGCCTGTCCAGGTCATATATTGAACTTATGAGGTCACCCTGGGTTTATTCTGAAAACTTGTATGCAAAACAGCTCGTAGTGACTTGCTGGATAATTGCATATGAATAGCACTGATCGTTCAGTATCCTCAGCAGGGAATAAGAGCTGCGATTCACACAGTCAGAATACATCATGTGGGCTTTTGCTATTAATCAATGTAGCCCAGTCAGATACTGTATGTGCTGACCAGTCACTGGTATTGGCTTAACCTGAGTATGAACAATGAACAGTTAAGTGATTACTGTACTTTGAAACAATGAACCAAATCTTTATAGGATATATAAGATAACTGTACCTGTTTGTTTCTTTGAACTAGTCTACATCGTCACTGTGCAACTAATGTGAATTCAGCATCTTTCTTATTGGTGGTGGTGATTAGAAGTGCTCAATCTTGTACTGTAGGATGTGAAAACCACAAATCTGTGCAGCAGCATAAATCTCAGCACACCTTCCCATAAAAATCTTGGCTTTGTGTTGATGCTAATATATTTCATGCTCTTAGCTCTCATCCTAGATCTATATTTAGCCCGTGCAGGTGGTAAAGGGGATTGTGGTGATATTCTAGTTGGGTCACTTCTCAAGGTCACTCATGCACACCGCCAAACAGGAAAATCTGAGAGATGATGTGGGAGTTTCTGCACTGCCAAAACCAAAATACTTTCAGACTTCATATTCCTTCCCATCTCATGCACGATTCTACAACAGTTACTGGTCAAAATTTCAGCCAGTAACACAACAGATGAATTTAAGTCGGCAACCTTTCTTCTATAGTGCTTAATGTATTAGAAACACAAGCGACAACAACACTGCATTTTGTCTTTTTTTAACAGAAAACAAGAGCTCTTTCTTTTCAAAACGCATTATTTTCCATTCATAACGTTGTGTTTAAGATGTGTTAGAAATATTTGATCATTGTCCGTTGCTGCAAACACATGTAGACACACTGACATGCCATGTCACACAAACAGCTGTTTGCCGGTGAGGAACATCCCATCAGTGTTCTGGTGGTTTTACTATTTACATTATTTACAAAGGAGAGTGATTGAGGGCGATGACTTACTTTCAGTTTGCCTGAAAGGACTCTCCGGCTGAGAGCGGCTTTTGAGAAATTGAAAATGTGGACAATTCAGTGCGTTACATACAGCATTTGTTGTTTACCCTTATGCTTATACAATAAGTCTGGCTGTGAGCGTGAAGCTTTTTTCCTCCTCGCTGGTAGTTTGATTTCAGTTCTTCTCTGTCCGTTTGCTTTCGAGTGATAACCTAGAAAATATTCAGCTGTAAAAACTGTTTTCCTCAGCTGAGAAGCATGAAATGAGATGGTACCGTGCATAACCACACAGGGCATTAACAGCTGGTAAGAAGTGCTGGCTAATGCAAGACTTCTGTTATTTATATCAGAATCTTTAATGAGAGATCGGGGTGAGACTGGCTGAACTAGTCAAGTTTATGTTCTCAATGGGGGCTTCTTGAGTGTGTTTATTAATTCAAATGTTGAAATATGAATGGGAAAGGTATTTGAGCATTTTGTAAATGTACAGTATGTGCTCCCTGTGGGCTGCCTGGCTGCAGTTTGTCATCACAGAAGCTGGGTTTTGATATTGCTGAATTGTTGTTGTTGAAAGAAAGCAAATGGCATCTAGAGGGAGAGAAATAACATGGTATCTGATAACAGCATGTAAAAATCTATCCTCTTTGAGGCAGAAATGATCCTTTCAGCTGAGTGAAGACGCACACTTTGGCCAGCGTATGAATCCACAAATGCATTTCTCTCTCGCACACACACACACAGATCTCATCAGGACCCCTGCGTTCCTGAATATCCACCATTTCCTTGGTTCCCTGCCAACCACTTTATTGCCCCGACACAGTCCAAGTTGGATAATGGAGGACTGAAGGTCACAGCTGCTTTTAACCCCCTCCTGTTTATTTGGTGACCTCCTTAACGGACCAAGAAGGGATATTTTACCCCAACCATCAGGCACAGAGAACGTGGATATTACTCTCAGGGCTGAGGCGATGGAGATGATGGTTGACTTGAGTGGCAATTGGGAATCTGGTGTGTGTGTGTGTGTGTGTGCATGTGTGTTCTTTTACATTTTGCGCTGGTCGTCGGAGCTCAGAGGGGTGCTGGTGTAATGACCTACACTGTGTCCTTTCAGATGTCTTTTCTGTGTGGAAGCTATTCATTCTTTGTGTGCTGATACTTGAGATTCTGGCTACCAAAGTGACAATTTTTCACAGAAAACTGACCACTAGTTAGCTCATTGGTTTACTGAAGAATAAAAACAAAACAAAAAAAACGATAAAATACAACTTTAAAGCTGCCATATTCCAAAAAAGAAAAAGAATTAAGGTGACTACATGTAATGTCAAAGTCATCTTTATTGCCAATATAGAAGTTTCCCTCGGCCCTTTGTTTCAGTGCTTTAGCGTCCGTCACTCTCCGACTCGTGTTGGTGGAGACCAAAAATGGAGCCAAAATAGAGTGAAGGCTGGACTGACTTTCACCAAGTTGCCTGAAACACAACTCCAAATGAATGCTAGTGTTGCTCCATATCTGATGGATGTGTGAATAGCCAGTTATTTGCTAACACGTACTAACTTGTCATCTTAACTCAATATTTTGATTAGAGGTGTAGGATTTAGGGTGATCTATTTGCTTAATGCTTAATGACTGTGCTTTTGTTAGGCCTTTGTATCTAAGGCGGGAGCGGGTCCTCTTCCATGCAGTCATGTTTCTACAGTAGCCCAGAATGGACAAACCAAACATTTTGCGTTTTTCGTGTTTTTTAGCAGCCACCGTAGGTGAGGGGTGAGACAAATGGCTGCAATGTACAACTTCCCTGTTAGAGGTCACTAAATCCTACAAACTGGACCTTTAAATGTCACTGTTGTGGTTACAGGTTGTTGTGCTGCCCCCAGGTGCCCAGAAAATAGATAAATGAATAAACAACTAGAGCCCCACAAAGACATCGGCATGACTGATTTTATCTTATCGCAGATATATTATTGTGTGTCAGCTTGTAACAAGAAATGACACTAATGTAGAAACAGTGGCGCCATTATATAAACAGCTTTAAAGCACAGTAGTCTAAACTTTTTGGTAATGCTAGTGTTTATGTTTAGAAAAATAATATTGACTGCCAAATCTTTGATATAAATATTGTTATGCTAAAATCAGTAAGGACCTCAAGTATCCAATAACAGTTGGGCTGATGATGATGAGGATGTTCCAGTGTGTTAAAATGTCCATCTCTGTCACTCCACAGACAGTTAGCACAGTACAAAATGACAAAATATTCCAATCTCTCCCCTGTAATGATCGCCAAGACAATACACAGGCGACTTTGATATTTCCATGGAGACTGCTCAGTGAAAGTGTCTAAGTTTATCCCTCATCACACGTACAGTAATAGTGGGCAGGTCTGCTTCTGCTTTGCTCAAAAATAAGCACTTGAAATGCATTCATGGACGTTGGTCCCTGTTTGCTTGTTGAGGGGGGGGCAGGCCGACCACAGAGCCCGCTGCACTGACCTTGTGTTGTAGTAAGGGCGAGTACTGGAAGTGAAATTCACACCAGCTTAAAGTTTAGTGTCCTATCAAAGCCTGGGTTTCCTCTCCTCTTTGCAGATCATGTGCCTGAGAACAGTCCCTTGTTTCAGCTGTGATGGAGACACTTATTTACTGTTTTTGTTGTCTAGTTGCTTCCTCTGCTCTTACTGAGGCCTGTGCATGCTCAGTGTTCCGTGAACGTCCATCTTACTCAGCCTTCAGTATATGTTAACCAGCGCATTCTGGAAGTGGTTAACTTGGGTTCACGGTGTATCGGTAGCAAACAACTACAACACGGGTGCGCGTGCGACGGTGTGTACACGCGCGTGCGAGTCGACATGCGCGCGCACTGCTCACATCCATGCCCTTGCCTGCGTCGTGCAGCTCATTACGTTTGATCCATGCGGGGCTCCTGCGCCTGTACTCGGCACTTGGCGGACAGGCGCGCAGGGCAGACAGTGGTGAGCCGCTGCTGCTGCTGATAACCGCGGGGTTCAATTCATCGCAGCCTCACTCCTCCGGCCACGGTGAAGCAGTCTGGGATTCCTTCAGTGTTCGGTCGGGGATGCGCATCTGGACCGGAGAGCGTCCCGGGGACAGTTACGCGTCGAGGCGCTCAGCCGTACCTCTCCCTTTACCCTGTTTCCAAAGGGGAAATAATCCCACTGGTTGAGGACAGTTTGGCTATTTTTGACAGAATGGCAGGCGCAAAGTGCCTTCTGAAAACGCCGAGGTAAGAGACTGCTTTTTATCCCGGGATAAAGAAAAATGTCGATGAGCACAGGCGCACCAATACAAAATCATCGTAGTCCTGTGTCATATTAAAGAGTGAACATCTACTTCTTAGTGTTTTTGTTGCATCTGTGCTGCCTGTCTGATTTTTCCTACAGTATTTCACACATGGATTTACTGTAATATTTACAGCAGCCTTTTAAAATATAGTATTGCAGATATTTTTACGAAAGCAAGTGATTGTGAGGTGCCGGTGTAGCATGTATTTTACGTTACATTTCATCAAAGAGCAGTGAAGGGTTTTTTTTTTTATGGTCTGTACAAACTGTGTCAGTTTGTGTTTAGTGTTGGAAGAGCGCACCAAAAATCCACGCAGAGTGATGCAGTAAAGCCTCTTTCACAGTAGACTGCCAGTGTTTGTGCAGTAAACAAGATGTTCCAGCTTCCCTGGCCTGACTGATAGAAATGCCTGGCAATGAAAAAAAAAAGTGGACAGGAGTCAAGTTTGAAATAGAAATATATTCAAATTTCACACTTAAATTGGGTTTTTAATAAGCTCTAGTCCTCTGTCTGTTTTTCCTTGAAAGTAACTGTGAACATTAGAGCTGAAAATGAAGGTTTCTTCAGTCTTCGGGATGTAAACTTGCCACATTGCTTATTTTGTGCAGCTGAATGCTTCCCAAAGCAGTGAAATCTAAAGGCTGCCACCAAAAGTTGCCTGTTTGTGCACAAGTAAACTGGCCTCCTGGCTTCTGAAGTCTGGCAAAACACAAAAGCTTCTGCAGAAAATTATAACAGCAGGCTGGGGGCTGTCCTTGAAAGCCATACATTTCAGGGGGTTAATTGTGTCCTCACATCAGGTTGATGTCTGCTGGGTACCTGAGGCCCCGGGAGCAGGAGAGTGCACCAACCTGTCAATCATCACTGTGTCGTGATGGAAAGGTTGTTAAGTGCAAAGATTAGAAAATTAGGTCGTGCATGAACAACTGTATCCTGATGGTCCTCTTGAAATTTTCTGTGAGCCTATTGTGTTTCTTTTTTTTTTTTTTTTTTTTTTGACAGTGTTTTTCTCTTCCATTTTTTACAGTGTTGTTCACTTCCAATTTTCTGCATGCATTTAACATATTCGCTGCAGAATTTCTCTGTGTGTGTGATGCATGGGTGTTTTGATGTGTGCCTCGCAGATACAGCAGCGTATTTAAAGCACATCGTATCCACTTATCTCCAGTACATCGTCGTTTTTTTCTCGCTGTCCAAACATTCACAGGAACTCAGTTTTCCTGTGACATAATTATTTACATCCAGCATGTTTATTAACTGCAAATAGTATGAGTCCCTTGGGGGTTTCAAACTGTAATGCATTTAATTTGCTTTGAAATATGTGGATTACAGGAAAAACAGCTGCTCCTATTTAAATATGCATCGCCAGCCTCTTTATTTTCCAAATTGATCCTCATTAATTCCATTCCAGATAAGCTTCGATTTGGCTTATCTCAGTGAAAGCATGCACGGAGGATAATGACGCCTTCCTGGGATTTTTGAGTTTGCTGTGTTATGTGTTGAGGCTCGTCGTACTCTGACAGGCACTCACATCACTGTAGATTGTTGAATAATTGTCTGCCATGCTCGAAATGAAGGTCACGTGTTGTGTTTTCCTGTTTGGTCCATAATAATCCTCTCTCACCAATGCTGTCTAAGTCAGATTTCATGATTTGGCAAAGTGGCCATGAATTCTTGATACTTTAATGCTTAGTTACGTACAGTATGTGTGTGATATATCCTCGTACAGAACGCTACAGGTCACCAATGGATCCAACATGCAGTTGGCTTTGCCTTCATGCAGCTAAAGACAGTCTTTCATGAGTTTTACAGCCCTGATTCCAAAAAAGTTGGCTTGCTGTGTAAAACATAACTAAAAACAGAATGCGATCATTTGCAAACCAACTGTGTTTACGAACAGTGGTTTTACAAAGTGTTCCTGAATCCATATAGTAATATCCTTTATACAGTCATGTGTTCACAAAGTGGTGATCCTCCTCCGTCCTTGCTTGTGATCGACTGAGCCTTTCCAGGATGCCCTTTTCATGCCCAATCATGATACTATCACTGGTTGCCGATTAGGCTGTTTACCTGTGGAATGTTCCAAACAGGTGTTTTTGGAGCATTCCGCATCTTTCCCAGTCTTTTGTCTCTAAATCTATGATGCTGATGAGGCAAAACATTAAATATATTGTCTCTGTACTGTTTTCAGTTGAGTGTATGTCGAAAAAGATAGCAAATTATCACATTCTGTTTTATTTATGATTTACACAGCATGCTAACTTTTTTGGACCCGGGGTTGTATGCAATTCATGTGGGGAGAGAAGACATCGCAGAAACCCCTGAAGAAACTTCTTAGCAGGTGCCACAGTGGTTTCTCATGAATAATAATGTGATTAAAAGGTCTTGACATCCAAAGACCAACACTTAAAACTCTTTGCACTCTTCAGTAAATGATGGGAGATGTGATCTTGGTTTGCCATAAATAAACTGGTCCAGACTGGGCATTAACAGCTGTCTTAGTCCTGCCTTACCAGCCAGGGAACGATCCAGGTGAGGGATTTAAGTATTCAGCTCAGAATACTGACATGATTCTCCTGTATGACAGTAGCAGTCTGGTTAATTCATTGGAAGAGAGCCACAGCCGTACAGTATAAGCAAATGTGACAAGCCAACGGGCTGCCCCAGTCAGAACCATCCTTACTGAGCCCAGACTTTTTTTTAAAGGGAGAGGTGTTGAGCACTTGACAGCAACTTGGTCTGACAAAGTCAACTCCGTGCCCTTTTTGCCTTGCAGTAACTTCCAGTCGTCTGCCATGTTTGAAGGCTCAGAGTCTGTCGAGGTGGAGGGAGGCAGCGCAGAGAGCACCGTGGCCTCGTCCATCAGCGCCTGCAAGAAGGTAAAAAAACACAGCTGTGTGTCGTGTGTTTGTGTTGGGATGGAAGTATACACAGATCTCCCTGTGTTCCTCTATCTGTGCCACTTGTCAATCACGTCTTCTTTTTGTTTTCCTTTTCCATTTGTGTGCCTGTGCACCTGTCCATCATATCTGTCACCCCCCTCCGTTATCTGTTTGTGTGTTTCCAGCAGTGCAAGAGGCTTTCATTTCCTCCTCCGGGGTGCCTGTGACACCCAGGGGTTGTGTAATAAGAGGAACAGCCAGGCCCTTGGGTCAGCCCAGTAGATTTATCATTTCCCAGCGGCAGAGAGACAGGAGGGGAAATAGTCCAGATCAGTGGGCTGAGGTGGAGGCTGGATTGAAGTTCCTTTCAAAGTGCGTGTGGGTCTGTTTGTGCATGTCTCTCCCTTGCATGTGTACGTTATGTGCAGGTGGAATCTGGTGTGTGTTCCTAATTAGCCACTCGTGCTCTTAACTGACTTCCACTCGAGTGTCCTGTAGAGACACAAGGTGATATCTTTCTTGTAATTGGGCCTCGTGCCCCGCTGACCTGCGCCAGCAGCCTTTGATACGGTCGCTCTCGGTGAGATCAGCTGAGTCTACGTCACCTTTACCTGGCTGAGGGCCTGCACAGATGGCCTATTCCTTGGGGTGCAAGCACAAGGGGGCATGATTTGTCACTAAAAATACTCAGAGAGAATGAACAACACATGCGTAATATCTGTCATGTTTCAAAGTAATTGCATAACAGTTATTTATAGCATGTGGTTTTAATCTTTTGTCTGCCCTGTTAAGGTGGTTCACAGTGTTTGAATGTAGCTTTTTTTTCTTCTTCTTTTACGAATAAGGATAAATATAGCATATGGTCAAACCCTTGCACTGTAATAAGCATCAAGGCTATCTTTAATTTCATCACTGTAAACACATTGGCATTGTAATTGGATGGTTATTAAAAGTCAAGGATTTTGACAAATGAGCAAATCAGTCAGTAGCATAAACACTCTTATCTGTCATTGACAAAAACAGCTCTATAACTGTAGCTTTCACCCTAAAGGCTTCATTAAAACGTTTCCCCAGGGAGGATACAATAACCATCATATATATACTGCGCAGTGTCTGGTTAGCTGACAGGTTATTGATCATGTGCTGCCGACACTTATCCTGAAATAAAGGTGCTGGAGAAAGGTCAATTGATCCCAACAACCAGAGGGGGGAAAACACAGAGACTGACAGATGAAAGCGAATGTGTGACTCAAAAGGTGTGCGCAGGCTCATATGCTCCACCTGTGCCTCTGAGTGGTGTGCTTTCAGTGCTGCCACTGTACCTGAGCAGGGTTTATCTGTGTGCCGCAGGTGCTGTGCAGCAACAGTGTGCTGGACTCGTCGGAGTACTGGCTGAGGAATGAGAAAGCTCTGTGCAGACTGGGCTTGCTGGACGACGACACGGAGGGCAGCTGCAGCGTGGTGAGTAGCATACTGTGGATGATGAAACACGTGCACCCCTTTGGCAACAAAGATGGACCAAGTCATCTCTAGTGTGGAGTTTTAAAGTTGCAGAAGGCATGTTTGTTGTGCCTCAAATGACAGCGAGGTGCCTCTTTGAATTTTAAGGCAGAAGTGATGTGAGATGACATCTAAAAAAACTGCACTCTCTTCAGCCTGGGTCCTCTGAGTGGCTCGTGGACATACAGATGGGAAAAAAAGTGTTCTTGCAGCAGGTTGCTGGTGCTCCCTTGCTTCTGTTTAGTAGACAGTTCTTGTATTTTAGGCTTGGTGTGTCACTTCCAATGTGTTGAGAGCATGATTTACGCGAATGCAGTGGATGTCTGGTATTACTCTGTAGTGCTGCTGTCAGATATTGTTCTTCTTTACCTTTTCCTTAGAAATATTCTTTTTCAAAATCTAACAATGGAAATATGATTTCACTCTATTAACATGTATTTTTTTTCCCATCAAGAGACAATACTGTAGCAGACACAGATCACCTCATTAGCATTGCAGAAGTCAGAAAAGAGCATTTTGAGACAAAATGCATATGCATAGATATACCCAAACAGCTGTGATAGATTTTAAACTTAGTCTTTACATGTCTTCCTCATTGGTTTGATGGAAGTGAAATATCACCTTAAATAGCTGTTGATTAATCAATTAATCGATGAGCAGTGTTACTTCTGACGTTGCTGATGCTGTCCGCTTGCTGAGAGCCATGTGATCTGTAAACGATTACATCTGTTTAACAGAATAGAATTTGTCCTGATCACTTCCCTGTTTGAAATATACCAGCAGATTTTCTTTTGATTAGATGATATGAGCTATGCAGGTCCATTATGCTGGGAGTTTGTTAAAAGCTCCATTTAGTCTCAGCAGGCAGTATATTAAAGGAAGATGGTTTTGCAGGGTAAATGTGTCTCTGTTGATTTTATCACACTCTGTGACTGCAAATAGAAAAGCTGTCATGGAGTGGTCATCTCTTTGTGCTGTAACACAAACTCTCTCCTTTGATCAAAAGAATTACGCAGTTGTTGGACTTTAGTCCTCTGTTTGCTCCACATCCCGCCTCCTGGACCCTCAGCATGGCGGCATCACTCCAGGCATGTTAACTTAACTTCACACATACAGTCAAAGTTAATTTAAGGCCACTGACTTGGGTTCGGCTGACAAGAGAAAAACTACACCGCTGTACACATTTGTTTGTAGGGTACATTTTGAGTGGTTGCTAATGAGCCATTTTCAGGCTCTCCTTGCCTTCTGCTCAGTGCATGCTGGGATAGATTTAGCAGAAATAGAAATCTTGATACACCATGACAAAATTATGATTGTTATTTGAGCTGACATGCAGAGGCAGACTGTTTCACATCCTCTAATCAGATTTTATGACTCTAAGGATTGAGCTGGAGGCAACCAAACCATTAAGTTAACTATATATACTGTAGTTTTTGATCACAGTGTTTTCGGTCTCTAAGAACACTGATTTATGCAATTTTTCCAAAACTCCATAAGCTTGCGGCTTCATCTGACGTTTCCGTTCTTCTCGTGTATCACAGCTTCAGTGGAAAGGCATCTGCAGCATTTTGAGTAGTGGCAAATGACTGAATGTAACACAGTGTAATTGGCTTTTAAAAACATAAGCAGTGACATTAGCAATGGGAAGAAGGATAATAATTGTCAACAAAAATTACTCATCCACATTTCTCCTAATTATTTTTTGTAGAATCTGACCTTTAGCGAGGATATTCTGAACACAGCATGTGTTTAGATAACTAAGGACATTGTTGTTCGTTTAGGCAAGGACGTGGGACTTTAGGAAAGCCATCAAGAAAGAACGTAAAAAAGAAAAAGGCTTTTAGCTGTAGAGGACGCACGTGCTTAATCCCCTCTGTCACCCAATTCTGACACGTCACCTTTGATATTGCAAGTTAAGCATGAATGGCATTCAGGATTTACAATCTGTCAGTGGCTCAAAGGCTTTCTTTGGTTGGGAGGGACAACAGGCGTTTGATTCTTAAAGTATGTCAATTCAGTTTTACTACAGGCACAGATTTATAGAAAAGGCACCCTCGAAATAAAATCACTCTGCATCGAGCCCAGGATTTTTTTTAATGAAAGGTAAGATTTGGCTCAAGATCCTCCTGCAGGGGGCCCTCAGTCTGCTCTTACTAATAATCATCTGTAATGTAGTTTCGCAAAATGAAAGACATATTCAGTCACACTTCAGTGTTAAGAATAGGTCTTATTGAATTATCCCCTCAGGGGTAAAATCAGTTATCTCACCTTTAGCTGCAGTCTCTCAGCTACTACTGCATCAGGATGAATGCTACAAACTTAACTTGCTAACTAACATCATCAGGTCAAAATTTAAATTTGTCCATTCATTTATGACCAGATAGCTGCAAAATGAATCACCTTCATGTCAGTCTCACCTGTGCTGGGTTAGGGTTAGGGTTAGCCAAAAGTCCTCAAAGTCCTGCAATGCATATGCACAATGCAATACATATGCACAGCCTCACAGAGCTGTTAGCTTCTCATGCTAGTGCTACCTTTACAGGTCGTCTTAGTTCATACCAAAGTTAATGTTTAATGAAATTTCTTTTCCTGTGTATTTCCACAGTCATGGGCTGTAGCTGGTTCATCTTGTGCAGAATAAATGCCAGTAACACAAAGTGTTTTGACATTTTGTTTCCCATACTCCTTCCTGAAATATGCCTCCAGTGTTTGATAATCATTACCAAGGTAACAGGAATAGCAGTAATTTAGCAAAGATCACCATTCTCACACACTCATGTCACACTTCGTAAGTGTGAGCAGCCGCGTGCTGAATTGAATGTTCCTGAAACCCCCAGACGCCAGCTGCATTATCTAGGACAAGACATACACAGGACTCAAACAACTGTGCATCACTTTTATTTTATTTATATATTTTTATTTCGCACAGCTCTCAGTAAACTGGCAACACAGTACTCATTCATGTTAGCTTGGTGGGTGGGCAGATGGTCTATACATCAGCCCACCGTGCCTCGCTGATCATTCAGTAGTCCTGTGAAGTAGATTTATGCATTGCACCTCTTCCTCCTCATCATTTTGTACTTGAAATCCTATTTGTGATGGCTGCCAACTTGAAAACAAAGACATCACACATGCTGTTCTTGTCTGTGCAGAACAGGCCACTTCTCATGAAACCTCCTGAGTTTGGGATTATGCAGACAGTTTTATCTTCTTTGTGGTTTTCTGAAATGTTAAAACAAAGCTTCATCTTCACAGTTTTTTGTGTGAGAAAGACAATGGTCGTTTGTTTTCCTTAGTTTGTGTCTGTTTCCTATGAATCAGAAGGAACTTTAATGTGAGTGCAAACAGATGCGGCCTATCCTCCTGCAGCATCGCTCTTGGACTGTGGCGTGACAGATTGCTCCTCTGACTCTCAATGCTCTGTTCAGCTTCGCCGTGGTTTTTACGCAGCCAGTCAGTCAAACAGGAGCTTACGATTGATGACACTGTGTGAGAAATGTATTCTTCTGTCCCGGCCTGAACTGTACAGGGAGGCAGAAAAAAGGCAAAGTGTGGAAAACATTGGGGGAAAAGAAAGCGAAGAGGGTGAGACAGCAAATGCTGACGAAACAAAATCAGAGGACGCACACAAACATTGGCTACTCAGTGGGGAGTGATACAGAAAGACACAGACCAGAGGATAATGAAGAGTGGAGTTTGATTGCTTTCTTTTTGTCGACTTGGCCCTTTTTAGCATTAATGGACCAAAGCGTTTATAGCCATGAATGCAGTGTGGAGGGTTTGGTTAAAGGTTAAAAACAGCACACACTGATTATAATGAAAGCTACCCATTAAGAGATCTATCTTTGTTAAACCTCGATATCCAAATAAACCCGAATTAGTCCATTAGACTGCGATGTCAAAGAAATGTTTGCATGAGAGTTTAAAAAAAAAAAAAAATCAGTGTTTTCATATTCAGGAACAGTTCAGCATAGTGAGCGCAGGAGGCCAAAAACTGTGAGCTAAATAAAAGATAAAAGCTTTGGATTTTTTTCTGCGGTTCGCTCGATCATCCACCTCTGGCTGCATCATGTTGTCACCTTTGATCACTCACTCATGTTTTAATGCATGAAGTCACAGAGAAGTGTCATATTGCTGTGATAGTCACGCTGAATTTCATCACACCCCTGAGAGATTTGACAGGGTGAGAGGAAGACGGCACCTTAATTCTTTTCTTTATGAGGCAAATACCTAATCTGTGCATCTGATTTACACGGTGCATTTCATTTTATTGATCTCTGTTTATAACTTATGTGAGAATACACATTAAGGTAAAACATAATGACAAAGTTCTGAATAGAAAAAGAAACAACCCAGCAACAAAATATATGAAAATGAAGTCAGAAATCTAATGAATTCTTGCATATACACTGAAAATCAAAAGCGGAAGAAGCAAAAGTCAGCATATACAGTCTGATATTCCTTTTTGTCCAAGATGAAACTTCATGGTAGCAGTTGTTTGGTGAGAATATGTGCCAGATTTTTCAAGTGCAGAAAAAGCACTGTCCATTCCCCCGGCTCTCTGTCTTCCTGCTTTGAACCTGTAGTCCGGGAAGGAGAGCGATCCATTCATCACCGGATTCAAACACTTCACACTTGAGGAGTGTGTTGTATCCTGACCTGTCCCTTCTCGGCCCAGAGAGAGGGAGAACAGAATAAATATGCCATCAGCCGTGGCAAGAACGCTGACTTACAGCAGGATCAGAGCAGGAAGACAAACCTTTTTCTTCTAAACCTGAACCGAATCTCTACCTCCTTTTACTTTAGACTGTCCAGCTGACATTATGAGAAACTACAGCCTTTGGGGGACAGCTGTGTTCTAAAAATGAGACCTAATTGCTCAAAAGTAGTAGCCCTGATCTAAATATCTAAGTAAAATTAGTTATTCCATGTTTCTCACTAGTGAATATCTGTAAAATATGTAAAAAGGGGATGTCTATAGTGTAGGAAGGTAGGAAGTGCTGTAGTCTGTGTCTGCTTCCTGTCTGGCTCTGGAGCTCCGGCCCTATTTGGACCAAGTTAGTCTGAGATATTTGAAGTATACACAAATTAGCCACCTGGCTGCAAGTGCACCCAACATATGGTGCATATTACCAAACAAGTTTGCAATGAACCAGATTACAATAAACTAATTGCCACATAGTGAAACTGGGGCCCCAGGGCTGCTGCTTGCTTTGTCTGGGCCAGTCTTGAGTCTGTTGCTGCACTGTAGGCCAAAGTAACTACTGATAGGGCAGCTTTAGCTAATCATATAGACAGTACAGTTTAGGTCAGGAGAAAGTACTCAATATAGTGGGCTCTTGGAGTTAGCCTACTGCAGCCATGTGCATTTTATCAGATCACAGCAGTGGAGTGGATCAGGTAACAATTGGAAGTGTCAAATCCAGTCATTTGAGCAGCTGAACAGCCTGTTTTACCTTGAACATGCAGCCTCCACATATTCAAAGATTATGTTCTGAGCCCTGACACAGACAAGACAGTGGCACAGAGCTGCTAGCTTAATGTTAGCCTAGCCAGGGTGCAGCAGAGGCATTGGATAGTGACAGAAAAACACTATGACACTGATCAACACACTAAATTACTAGCTTGAAAGCCATCCTGCTGATGGTTGATGATATGCCAGGGGTGGGAGAATGTTTGGGGAATTTCACAGATTCTTGGGGGTCTAATCTATGCAAATAGAGGAATTTCTCAGCATGAAGATAAAACGAAAAAATACTCTGATAGCATAGTATTAAAAACACTGTGATGAACACACATCTGAGCACTTCAAACATTAAAACATTTCAAAGACACAGAGGCTGCTCGGCATCGACTAACCCGCACATAATCTGCTCTCAGCCATTTTCATCATGGTTCTTCATGTTTCTGCCCTTATTCACCGATAAATGTGTAATCCTTTGGGGAAATGTATACATTGGCCGACCCACAGGGGAATATATACACTTCCCAGAGATCCTATATATCCCCTGTTTTTTCCATTTTCCATAACACATCCATACTGTTCATGTCGTGAGAAGAACCAGGACAGCATCAGTTTCTTAATGTTCTCTTTTGCCCGGGGCTCCAAGCTGAGCTACTCACAGCCAAACAGTAACTCTGTGTGTGTTTGTGCGTGCATGCATGCGTGCGTGCGTGTTTGATATTCACCACTCATGATGCTGCATATATACTGTTTCTGTCAGCAGTAGAAAGGCACAGCCGTTGATCAAATGCACACTGTTTTCAAAGATGGTGCATCCTACAGTTCTTTACTTCTAATGATGAAACAGCAAAATGTGAGATAAAAAGGAAGCAGCTCAATCAGAGGTAAAAAGCCTGGACAACCTCAGTGTGTAGCATGTGGAATTCCATCAAATGGTCCTGTTATGCCCCGTAAACAGCTGATGTTGTGCATTTTACCATTCGTGAACACAAAATAAAGCTGTTCATAGTCACCAGTGTGTGAGATCAGCATGCCTGTCTGGTCTCTGCATCAGCACCGTGTAGCTTGTGGGTCGCATCACAAAATTAATAAGGCAGAGTCACTGAGCCTTAATGTTGTTTCCCCCCCCAAACTTCATTTGAATTAAATTAAACTTAAAATGTTTTATAATTAAAGTTGCCAACCACTGAGATAAGTCATAACGCTTTACAATAGAGCGAGCTTTGTTAGTTTCAAGACCTTGGAGTGAGAATGAACCAGTGTTTGTGGCTGCGTCAGGAACATTTTCCATGCAGCACCAGTGGAGTTTGACGTCGACTGTGATGAACGACAGTTTACATAAAAATAAGTTCACCTAATACTTTCAAGTACCCGTGTTTTATTGTGGCTTTTGGGAAGAAACGCCACACACAAGCATACAGTATATGAAATTATAATTGTGCAGTATTGCAAAAATTCTTCTGTTTTTCCAGTCATGAAAAATAGAGAGAGGAAAAAAAAAGAGGAGCCACAGTTAAAGGAAAAAGGGAGACAGAAGGAGCGAGAGCAGCAGCTGTGTGTGGGAGGATCAGAGTAGTGAGCAGAGAAGGAGGGATGCTGAGGAGGAATGAAGCTTTGATGGACAAAGGAGACTGAAATGCTTGTAATGGTTTGCTGTATTGACCACGTCTGTGCACATAATGTATTCAAACTGTGGCGAAGAATCTGCATGAGCTCTACTTGTACTGTAGGTGTGTGTGTGTGTAGTAGAAAGATAGAAATCTGAATGCCTGACAGTTCTGTACATCCAAGGCCAAATTGGATTTTATACATAAACAAGTTGGGATAATTGAACCCGTCCTTGTGTGTGTCTCCGCATTGTTATGCTCTCAGGGACACACACTGCGCCTCCAACAATAACCGAACATACTATAGCTGAGAATGGCTGTTGGGTCTGTGGAGCAACTGCCAACAGAAAAGTGACGTAATGTTCCCTTAAAGGCACTGCAAGGAGTTTTTAACTGGTTGTGAAACAAACACATTTTTAATATTGACGTCTCCATATAGATATCTAAAAATATGATGAGTAAGTCACAGTTTTTTTTACACTTGCTTCCAAAACATAAGCACGCTAGCAGATCAAGATCTTTACGACAGGCAGCGGTGGTAACACTACAGCATTTGTCCACAGGAGGCGCCAACATCAACCGAAAGATGAAAGTTGTAGTTGGTTCCTTGTAGTGAAGTGGCTGAAAACTGACATACATTTCTTTAAGGTCCACAGTATTAAAATTGATCATCCATAGCCTTGAAATAGATTATAGGGTCCATTGCTCCATCAATTTGGATGATTTTACAATTTACAGTGAGTAATTGTATAATCATTCCTTTCTATTAAATGTGTTCAGTTTTACACATGAGCAGGCAGAAGTGCCATACAAGAAAACACCAAGTGACCTACATGTTTTTTCCTTTAGAACAAGTCAAGATGCCCTTCACGTTAGCTTGCAGACACACAGTCATTAACATTTTCCTGAAGGTGAACCTAAACCTTGCTCTGTTTCACTGCTGCCAGTTGTCTCTGAGGCTGTTTCCACATTTCCCTCCTGTAAGGGTCATTACTGTCTACTTTGGTCCTAGTGGTCCATCAGCACAGGTGGCCAGAGTCACACTGAGTTGCACTTTGGTTGGCTGGGCCGATGCTGTGCACAGCTGTAGGTTCGTGTGAGGTTGAGCATCTAGTGATGTGAGAAGGTGTGGAGGGACACCCAGATCTCTGCTGCAACCTAGATTCACTGTTCCACAGAAAATTGTGTGGGCTGTTTGTTCAAACAACTTAAAATGATGTATGTGATATGGATTCAGTTGCAAAGCAGGAAGTGTCCTGATGTTGTACTGCAGCGAAAAGTCATAGTGAGTCCGTTTGGTTGGATGGATGTACTTGAGTTTGCCAGCAGAGACCACACTCTGTAGTGTTTTCTTTTAGCCCTGACCCTAACCTTTCCCAAACCTTAAAGTGGTATGATATACTTTTCTATTGGCAGTGGATCACATGATTACTTTTATATGAAAGGAGTCGCTTGCAGTGATGAACCCACGACTCTACCCAAATTTTGTAGCGTCTTTTAGCTCGTCGTGTTGGTTAACTCTAACCGCTCTTGTGGCATCATTTCCAGCTGTAGCAAACGGGTGTTTTGGCAGCCAAGTTCTAAAAAGTCAAACTGAGATCTTCGATGCGTGAAGTGACCAGAAACTTGAGTCCACATCAGTGCTAATATTCTCTGTATTTGTAGTGTGTTAAATGTTTAAAGGCGATATGTCAGTTTTGTGTTTACAGCTTGATTCTGCTGCCCCCCAGTGGTCATTATGTTATCAGACATTTAACTACATAGTTTTAGAAGTCTAACCTAAAAACACTGTTCCTTTCACCCTCTCTGTCTCTCTTGGTCTTTCCCTCTCACTGTCTTTATATTTCTGGACTGTTGTTTATGTGGTCAGTCCTTCAGAGACAGGCTGACGCTAGCCTGCGTCGTCTAGTGTGACTGAATAACTGATAGAATCAGAGCGTGTCCCTAGGCCCGTCTCACACATGGACCCAGAGGTGACTAGATGGTTCTCTGATTCCCAGATTTAGAACAACTGCCTCTTGGCTGTCACCATCTGATGGGGTTCAATTGCTTTAACCCTTCTCAAGGTCAAAACGGTGAATCATTCACTTTGCTTTCCCTCAAACTGTGCTTATCTGCAGGCAGTGCGTTGGCAGGCAGGAGAAGGTGTCACTGCTTTTCGGGGATTATTTCCAGTATCAGTACAAGTGAATACTGCTGAGGTGCTCCTGAGCAAGGCCAGCAAACGCCTCGTTTACATGCTGTGGTATGGATTGAGATTGACATGGGTTAGACGCCAAATTAGAAGTCTGCAGGCTGTTGCTTGTTATGCATTATAATGTAGAGGAAAAGCCATAATAGAACATTATCACTTAGATAAAGGTCACTGATCTGCATCTCCATGCGTATCATCTGCAACAGAAACAGAATTTAAATGCCATACTTTTATCAAATGAGGGTCAACATGTGGCAAAAGCAAGCTATTGTCTTTGGTTTAAGTAAATACTGTAGGATAATCTCAGTTCTGTGTGTGTGTGTCATTGACATTTAACAGCTATTCTGACAAAAAGGTCCTCATCACACTCACTAAACTGATCTAAGCAGTGGATTAGCAAATGGACAAACTGTACTTCTTATTGAGAAAATTGCTGTTATTTAGAGGGAAAGGTGGTAAAGGAGCAAGCCTGTTGGTGTTCAGATAAATGTTGAAGGTGACACATGCAGTTCATAGAGAGAAAAAAACACACACAGTTTGGTTTGATCAGGACGAAGAAGGACAAACTTCAGATATTCTGTCATTGTCAGCTGTCACTGACTTCACATTTTTATACTTGACTGACTCCATTTTCAAGCTGCAATTTTCATCACATTAGACTTAATAGTTTGGAAAATATTGTGTTTGACTGGAGGATACCAGATTGGAGGTGAGGGGAGAAATTGGCCTGTTCTGAATGTGTCGCTGTACCACTTCAGCTGAAGGACATTTTGGCTCATCCAATCTGCGTTTGCAGACAGTTTTTTTCTGTTCCCTGGTACTGTTCCTTCTTAATATTAGCTTTTGCTTTGATAAAGCAAACCCATGCTGTCTCCTAAAGGATATATACATGTAGAGCAGGATTACAGTCTTATTTATACAGCTGATATAAACCCATTTGCGTATTTATTGCAGCATTGATTTTAATCGTGACATGATCATTTTACTGGCTCCTATACCTTGACATGACTTTCTGGGAAGAAATCTTGTTGAATACAACACAAATAAATGAAAAGAAGATGAAAATCATGAAAAAATATATGCCATCTCAAAGCACAGAGGCTTTTTAGACACCTCGCACGCCTCAGATAGTTCAAGGGAAATTATTTCAGACCGCGATGTGTGTCAAGATGTGATTATTTGAAACTATATATATTTTTCCAAGGTCTAGAGAGGAGAGAAAAGGGAAAGATAGAAGGAGGCAGAGCGGATGTGGAGATGGCAGAGGTAAAAGGGAGCCAGCAGGAACCCACCTGTGCGTGTTTTGCATTGAAAAGACCGAGACTGCCTCAGTGACTCACATTATGACTAGGTTTGATTAGCGATGACAAGCACAGTAGCATTTAGATGTTTGACATATATAGAAATGGCTGTGTTCGTGACTGAGATACATACACTGTCACTTCTCCCAAAAGCACCTCACAGTGCCCTGCACATACACATGCTGTTGATGACGTGCTTGATCCATTTAGCCACACAGGACTAACTTGGCCATGCCACCTTAGATCAGAGGCTGTGTGCTGTAGAATCACACGGACGGTCCCAGACTCCCAGCACTGACATGAGGACTCCATCACACACCATTAGACCTGCAGCCAGAGGCAAAGATGGGTGAGATGGGAAGAGGAGGAGGCAGAGAGGGTGACGGAGGGACAGTGAAGAAGCGGAGACGGAGAAAGTGAAAAGCTGAAAAAGAGATGGAAAGAAAATCATTGCTGGTTTACACCTGCTGCTGGCAGCCCCTGAGAGACAAGAAAGTATTCTTAGAAAGGACCCCGCCAATGAGAGGCAGTGCCATCACCAGGGTTGGAAGTCTGTGATTCCAAAATCTACCACTGTCTTGTTTTTAAATGGTAAAACAGGATCTACAATCTTGCAGTTCAGTCTGCTGAATTGAATGCCTCTGTTATGCTACTTTTATTTACCTTCCACTGTGGCAGCATTTGGCATCACCCACATTTGCTGATATCCAGCCCTGGTGGAAACCCAGTGACGACAGACAGCTGGCTTTTAAGCGGCGAGTCACTTCGAGGAAAGCTGTCCTCCTGGTCTGGTTTGTAGGGTTTGTGACAAAGACAGGGCAGGGGGAAAGACAATGCAGTAACTTTACCATTACAGCACTCTCACATTTTTTGCTCTATTATCTTCCTGGTCATGCTGTCAGTCTCATGTTATGTCTTTCTCGTACTGTCTCTCTCAGATTTGTTTTGTGAATCTGGACCCGCGGAAGACGGACTGCCGTGATGACAAAAGCATCAAGGTGAGCAGAGTCCACACTTCCTTCCTGCATGAGCCCCTTTTCTTTCCCACCCACTTCTCATCTCCCAGGAACTGTGTTCATTGTTTTTCACATAGAAACGGGGGCTCAGTTGCCATGGATTCAAAATCATTACCCAGAATTAGAGGGTTGATTTGTTCTGAAAATATGCAGATTTTGCAGCCTTTTGCAGCTGGGGGTGGCAGCGGTGGGCGATCAATAATCGTTCCACATGGCTCAAAACTTCTCACAGGAAGGATTTCAGAATTGTGCGTCTCTGAGTTGGAACCACAGACGGCACATGTTCAGTTTTGAAGTTGCTTGATGAAAAGCTTTTTTTTTTTTAATCATGTAGCATTGTGTCTGTGCTCGCCATGTCTCTTGCAGAAACTGGCATCAGTGTCTCCAGACCTGCCAAAGCTCGTTGAATTACTGACTGTCCACCAGCCGAAAGAAAATGAGATCCTGCTGCTCGGTGGCCTCGAAGCCTCAGACACTTGCCAAACACACCCACACTCCTCCTCTCAGGTGAGTTTGCGGCGATGTCTTCAAATCCTTGCAAATATTTTCAGCCTTTGAACTAACTGGCCTGGAGTGCGAGGCAGAGAGTGCAAGCTGTTCTTTTATACCGCAATTTCATGTGATTAGATTTGAACCTTTTGTGCTGGGAAAAATCCACAAGAGGAAGTGCTTTCATTTTATCTAGTAATTTTCCACAGTCACTCCAATAAAAACATTTCCTCGTCGTCTACGTGTTTGACAGAAAACCAATATTTTCATGTGCAGAAAATAGCGCTTGCAGGTACAGGGCAATGGATGACTTCATTAAAAACATTTTACATCTTTTCACAGAATACTCTGAAACTTTAATCAGATATGAAAAATAAAAACACACAAACTATACCAGCCAATTATTATCCCTTTCTGCTTTTATTGGTATTTATCAAAGACTTTCTGAAGCTCACCAAATCCATCATTTTATAAAATCACTGGTCAGAATCAATACACATCCTGAGGAGCCTGCAGAGACAATTAAACTTACATGACCAGGGCCAGTGAGTTAATAGTATATTGAATAAAAGGAAGAAAAATGCATTGGAGCGACATAAACTCACTGAGTCTGAAAGTTTAAGGTGTTTATAATATTCTGCCTCATAATTTGTGACACAATGTGTGTGTTGTGCACTGTGTGTTTATGCATGATTGATGTGTGTTCAGTATATGTGTGTATGCACGTAGACCTTTGTATATACATGATGTGTGTGTTTGTGTGTTTATGTGTCTCTGTGTGTGCATGCGTAATAGGTATCTGTACATGTTCCATTCAGGGCGGGCAGCAGCAGCAGCAGCAGCAGAGAAGTACAGACGTGTGCCTGGTCCAGTGTTCAGGGCAGAGACGCTCCACCCAACCTAGCAGCATCATCTTTGATATCAACAAGTTCCTGATTGGTCTGCAGTGGGGGAAGGAGCGGCAGCTTCAGCAGGGCCGAGCGGCAGGGCAGCGGGTTGAAGACGACACCAATCGCTCCATCTCGTCCATAGAAGAAGACTTCCTGACTGCCTCTGAACACCTTGGTGATGACAGTGAGGATGATGGCTTCAGAAATGGTGAGCCTCATTAAAAAAAAAACAAAAACAAACAATAACAAAAGTTTATCTAGCTGCAGGATATCTCAAAAACTGTTAAACAGGGTTGGATGGAAACTTGTGGAAAGTCAGGCCAGTGAAGAGTGGTCTATAACTCCTCCAACGTAGAACCGGAAGCAGTGTTACTTTCTCTTTAAGGCGAGCTTGTTGTTGCTTTGTCTAATAGTATGACATCATTACATCAACAAGTCAAAATACTGTCATTATCAGTCTATGATTTTTTTTTTTTTATTGTTTTGAAAATTCTATTGATATTATGTTGAACGATGTGACTATTACTGTCACTAAGTGCGATTAAGACTTAGCTCTTAAAATGGATAAATCCCTACTACTTTTGTGCATTGAGTTTTTGTATGCATTGACGCACACTCAGCATTTATTTAAATGTCATTTCAATCTGTCATCATTCAATTCATCATAGTTGCCTTAAGTCCACTTTGTGACCTTTGTGTGACTCATTGTACAACAACACAGGGGTTAAAGATTTCATCCCACATCTGCCCATGTAAACACAGCACCATACAGCCCAAACCACCTTGAGCTTGTATTTACTCACAGCTTGAGTCGGCATGCTGTCCATCCAGAATTATTAAAAAAAAAACAAACAAACAATATACAATGCAGCATGAAGTGGCCGTTCCAAAACATGTTTTGATGTGATGGCATTCTCATTGAGCAACTAAGAAAACAGGCAAACCTAAAACAATAGAACACTGAAAGATTTCTATAGTGACTGAGACTAGACAAGAGAGAAGTATATGATCATTGTGTTACCGCACTGATGAATGAATTAAGTTGGATGGAAATATTTTTTTTAGAGTTTTGTCCAAAGGGACAAACAAGACGCAAACAAGCTCCAATATTCAGTGAAGGGTAAAACTGGGTAATATTCTACTCTTGCTGTGACACTTAGGAAACTGATGGAGCTGCTTCCTAATCAGTGAGGACATTTTTCATTTGCTGTCTTTCTCTGTTTTTCCCTGTCTCTTCACAGAGGCAGAGAGTGGTGACCTGGCAGACAGCTTGGTAGAGGTGGCACAGAAACACTGTGTCAGACTTGCATGTCAGAGGGGACAGCTGGCCCATCATCAGAACAGGGAGGATACTGCAGTGACAAGGGAAGGGCATCAGCAAGCAAGCCTCCACACTAAGGAATCAGCTGGTCACTACGCCACCAATCTGGCCGAGTCAGTACTACAAGATGCCTTCATACGCCTCTCTCAAGACGAAACCTCTTTTGTCTCTGAGGCGGCTGTCAGTGTGTCCCTCTCTAGTTGTCCTCCCAACTCCACCGGTCTTTCAAAGACTAGAGAGCCTTCCCAACAGCGCACCTGCTCGTTTGAACTCCCCAAGATTGTTATAGTTCAAAGCCCAGACAGTTCTGATGGGGCTGTAGAATGGCCAGAGACCCAGGTGTCTCATGTGCCTGACCAGGATATTGCTGCCAAAGCCAGAGAGATGCCAGAGAGTGGGACACAGGCCCAAATTCCCCACCACAGTGGAGGACACCCATCCAAACATGTAGAGGTAGCTTTGGCCTGTGCTGCCAGTGTCATTGGCACCATTACAACACCCCAACTGACAGAACAGCTTGCCATGGAATCGGCTTCGGAGGAAGACACAGAGGAGGAGCTGCAGGAACCGGAGGAGAGAGATGACTACTCCTTCTCCTCAGCCATGTGTGGCATGGCTCAGGTAGCTGGTGCTGTAGCAGCTGTGGAGCTGACGGAGGAGTCAGGGGAGTGTGGTGATTCTGACGCAGATTCTGCCGAAGTCTACACAGCGTCCCGTGGTCTCATGTCTGCTGCCGAGGCCTCTACAGCCGTCACGCTGCACTGCAGTGTGGCAGAGGGTACCAGCGTTGAAGCGTTTCGTGCCAACATAGCTGAGATCCTACACAGGGAAGCAGCTGAGGTGCTGACTCAGCCACAAGGCTACAGGAGTGTAGCCCACCTGCTGGAGGCCACGCAAAACAAGATAGTAGATGGCATTACTTGTCCAAAGAAATCCTGCATGGATGAAAGAGAGGTGAATGACTTAATAAATGAGGTGGCAGACAGCCTTTTCAAGCATGCTTTAGAGAAAGCAAAAAAGAAAAAAGAACTGGAGGGTACTGGAAAAGACGCACCTAACCTCCAGGTTTTTCTGCAGGACAGTGTAAACAATTTGCTGTTTGATATCCTTTGCCTCACACAGAAGAAAATCTCTGCATGTGACCAAGGGTCATTTGAGGCACAAGAGGGGGATACTTGTGCTAGGGAGCCTGCTACAAGCAACGAGAGCAAGGATCCATTAAGTCAATTACAGAGTTTAGCTGGCCATAGCCAGTCCACTAATAGTGAGAAGCCAAGTGGTATGTTTCACTGCACAGATAAACTTACATTGGTCCCTGGGCTGAAGGAGAAATCTGTCCTCGAAGAAAGTGATCTCAATCCATCCTCCTCCATAACACACAGCAAAGAGCAACAGCAGCAGTCATCATGCAGACAAAGTCAGTCTAAATCCACCCCCTTGTATGCCAAGGACTTCTCTGACCGCCAGCAGATCCAACAGAGCAGTGGTGCCATGAGAGACCCATGGAGTGAAATTCCTGCTCATAGCACAGAGAAGAGGGGACGACTGGTGACAGGCAGTGACAGCAGACAGTCGTCCCTCACACCCCAGTCTTCCCTCAACTCTTGCAGTTCTATGCTCTATTTGAGAATGGACTCAGAGTCCAGGACACCTATTACTTGCTATGCTGATGATTTGGCTGCTACAGTAGTGTCTATGGCCACAGAGCTAGCAGCCATCTGCCTGGAGAACTCCACTGGGAAACAACCCTGGTTCTGTGCTCTAAAAGGGATGTCAAACGAAGGGCCAGAAGCCTACTTGATTCCTGCTTGCCGCACGGCCCTCAGAAGGAAAGAGGGTCAGAGCAGCAATGCTGCCTCCAAGAAACATAGAGCACCACGCCTTAGTGAGATCAAGAGGAAAACGGAGGAGCAACCGGAGCTGATGGAGCGGCTAGTGAACCGGGTGGTGGACGAATCGGTCAACCTTGATGAACCCCAGGACCCATTTGCCCTCTTCGCCTCTGAAGTCACAGCACGGATCATGAATTGCCCTGAGCTTAATGTGGTGGATACCTCCAAAACAGGCCAGCCACGCAGCAGGTTGCAGTGTGAGAGGTGGAGCCGTGGGAAGGCATCTAGTTATGAGAGCATTCCAGAAGAAGATGCAGACCCCTCAGGCACACCCAACACCCTGGGCCCTGGCAGTCGATTAGGTCAGAACTTGAGCCGTGGTAGCTCAATCTCCAAGCAGTCCAGCTGTGAGAGCATCACGGATGAGTTTTCACGGTTCATGGTCAACCAGATGGAGACCGAGGGCAGGGGCTTTGACCTTCTGCTAGACTACTATGCAGGAAAAAATGCCAGCAGCATTCTGGCTGCAGCTGTGCAACAGGCTGCGTCAAAGAAAAACGGTCACCTTAATGTCAGGACCTCATCCTGCCTGTCGAAACAGTCTAGCACAGAGAGCATCACGGAGGAGTTCTATAGGTTCATGCTTCGGGACATGGATAAGGAAAACAAGGAGTATGGCATAGCCAAGACTAAAGAGTGGAGCAACAGCCTGTTCCCCCCGTCTCCTAGAACACCCTTCTGTATACGACAGTCCTCTGTCCCAGACCGGCGCTCCTCGGACTCACGACTGACTGTCAACTCACCCATTAAAGCTAACTCTTTCGACGGATTCGCCCGCAACGTGCATGGAGACACGTTGAATATCTTCCCCACCAACTCTGTGTCAGCCACTGGACTGTGTAAGTCAGACTCCTGCCTCTATCAAAGGGGTAAAACTGACCAGATCACTGATATGCTGATTCATGAGACCTGGTCAAGTTCCATTGAGTCCTTGATGAGAAAGAACAAGATCATTGCTGATCCAGAGGACAGCATTGAGCTGGAGGCTGCTGGAGACTCCCAGCCACACGTGCAGCAGTTTGCCAATCGCCTGGCAGCTGACATTGTAGATATTGGCAAGTCTGCACTGGGAGGCCAACAAGATGTAGCTGGGGGCACATCAGGGTCACTCCCACAGCCACACATGCCTGTTGGTGAAAGAAGGAGGGGATTCAAACAGTCTCATCTAAGTTGTGGTCGGAGCAGGTCCAGCCAGGAGCAAACTGGTACCGCAGTAGGATGTGGGATCAGTGACAGCAGTGCAGCCCGAGTGAGGGGCCCCAGAGATGTGCCTCTGATCCACATTGAGGGAGATCAGAGGGATGAAGGGACTATTTTAAACCCTGAAAGGACAGGAGGAGGACCTCAGGAAACACCCCCAGACGTGTCAGCTACCAAGCGTACAGAGAGAGCTTCAGCCAACGGCAGCAGGTATTACACTGCTCACAGTCCCTCTGTGTGAGAGTCAGACTGCTCCTTCAGGCAGCAAGGTTTTTAGAGTAAATAGGCAGAATTATGATACTGTAGATGTGAAAAGTAGAAACTAATCAATCTGACAAGAGTGAGAGTGAGAAATGAAGAGTCACCTGGTTATTTTCATGGTAAAGTAAAAAGTTGTCAAAGAAAATCAGCACCAAACAAATGAAATCGGGGCTCCCCAACTATCCAAGTGTATCAAGGCTAATTTTAGAGTTTGATCAAAGAATGGCAGACACACCGAGGATCCATTCACTGGGAAAACTAATCTATTGCAGCAATGTGTGAGGTTTGACAAACCTTTGGCTAGGCTGTGACTCACACTGTCTGGTTGATATATTGTGGGTGCAGAAAGCTTTTACTGGCTTCATCTTTTATCCACTGTGGGGCTGTTAAACTCACCTTGAACAGTGCGAGCTGCACTCACACTCGGCTAACACACTAAAGCCACGATACAGATTCAGATTTCACTGACACAACTCAAATAACAAGGAGTTACATTAGATCAAAGCTAGCTTGAGAAGTTGTTTGGCTGCAGGTTGGATGAATGTTGTGTCTATGAAGTCTATTCATAGTGTGTAGTCCTTCTGATTACTGCGTTGTTAGACATGGGCAGTCTTACATGGCATTTTCAAACCAGACTGACATTATTGCAAGACAAGAACCGAGCAAGGCAAGATTCACTCCAATCCTAAGTGTCTGAGTGGCCTTTGAGAGAAGGCAGTAGAGCGTAGACTCTCCCAAAACACATTTTAATGGATATTCTGGGGGTAATGAAGACTGAAGCCATTCGAAGTGTATCTCTGTGTGGAATCAAATGGACCTTGTGAAAATGTATAAATGGAAATAGCTGCAAATGCGCAAGAGAAGTATATAGAGGAAAGTGAAAATATGACATTCAGATGTGGGAATCCCTTGCGATCTGTTAGTCTTTTACTGTGAAAGTTAGGTCCTCGAAATACGAGTTGTTTAATAGTGCATCAGAGGAAAACAGCTGTGAGGCTCCCAGGCTGCAGGAGAGTCACAAGACCTGCTCCTTTTCACTTGACAATACATGTAATCCAGGAACAAGTGGAGCGCATCGGTTTGTCCCTTGTGTAAGAGTGGAACTCAATCACTCGCCTCATCAATAAAACCTGATTTCCCTCTGGAATTGTTGAGGATGGCAGCCCTCAATCATCTGATTATGACTTAATTTAATCAGGCTCCTGAAAAACACTGAAAATCCAGCAGTGCCCCTGAGGAATGCAGTTTGCTGATGCATTAAAGATATTGAAATGAATTGCCTTTCTCTTTATGTGGCGCACAGTTATTTCAAGTTCTCAAGGCTTGTCATTTGTGTGAAGGTACTGTGGAACTATAATTGTTTGAGCATAAACTGTCCCGATACTGCCTTTTAAGACTCATTATACTTTTAACAAAACTCAATGTTTACCTGAATAGCGATCGTGGGAACAGCACTGGGAAAGCAGCCAAAGTAAGCACGCATTGCAGCAGACACTGTGCACAATCAGTCGACAGTCATTCCCACCATCTTGCGGTTTGCTCTCCCCAGCAGTGAGAGGGACAGGCCAGCTGTGGCGGTGGCTGCAGTAGTGAAGAGGGACAAGCGTTCAATGAGCGCTAGCAGTGAAGAGAGCATGGGGAGCTGGTCCCATATAACCCCCGAGGATGACCCCCACGAGGAGACCAGTAGTTTTATCCAGCTGAGCGAGGGGTCAGTAACCGTTGCTCCTTGACGCTGCTACTCCCACCCTCACCCCACTCCCATTGGCCCATTGCTACTGACACTTGTGCTCTCCTGTGCCGATGCCAATTTACTCCCCGCTGCTGCAATATCCACACCTGCTCAGGCAGTATATGGCAGAGAGCTCACTCCACAAAGCCCTCTCCATAGCTCGCATACAGGGCCAGACCCTGCCTGCACCCCACGCACAGCTACCTGTAATAGTCAGCTGCAGTGGTACAGCGCTGTGACCTCTCACATCAAAAGCCTCTGGTTCAGAACATTTGCTACACCATTCTCTGCTTCATCAAATTCTCATTCCTTTTAGGCAACCACACCAACTTTCTCAGATAGCCTGCAGTCACTGCTCTGCACTTTCTGGTTGACATAAGCTAACAGTAGAAATGGCCCTGCTTTCACTTTGCCTTAAAAAAACAAGCAGATGATATTGCACACAACAAAATAAGCATTATAAACTGCACATTTAACAAATGTATTTCAAAAGATGTTGAAATGTGTGGATTAGAGAGCAAAGGAGAAGCTGGAAGGCTCCATGTGCTGAGCGTGGCAATGATACAGGATACTGCTTTTTGCTTAATTAACTGCAGTTGTCTGCACCACCATAACACTCGCTGCTCTTTGCAAGCTCTCCATCTACCTGCTTACTTTAACTCCACCTCATTCCCCGATCCATGTTGTGACACAAGGGCAAAGGCTGCCAGCCCTGCCTGTCCACCCTAACCACCTAAACTACCTCCAAATCTCCTCATCTCCATATTCAGACAGGCTTGCTGCTGGACAAAAAAATCACCAGCTCTCCCACCTTGAGCGTCCGATTCTGCTGCAGCTGCTATTTATATGTTAATCACCAGCTAATGAACAACATGACCTGCATCGCTGCGCCTGGTTATTGTTCTCTTCACAAGTCAGCAATCATGTCGGATGTCTTGAGACAACACGCCGACACTATCTCTTGTTTTTTTATTGGTTAACAGGAACGGGACCAGCAGCGCATCCAGCCTCGGCTTGGCAGACCTGGATGCTTTTTCTGATGTGCCCACTCAGAGCACAGTAATCAGGTAACTGTCAGTGTCACAGGCCGGTGCTGAAATATTTCTCATTAATGTGTCACTCTGATGCCCATGATGACATTTTTTCTAACACAACAGAAAGTCTGCAGGTAATATATTGCTTTTTCTCATTTTCTCACCCAGAGTGCAGCAGCCAGATGACATGTGACAGGCTGCAGGACTAACACTCATGCACATGACAGATTATTGCTAATTACGTTTTCCATTCTAGCGCAGACAATAACGCTGTTTAATAGATGTAAAAGCCTCTCTAGCCTGCAGCACTTCTATTGAATTTTGTTCTGTTCTGTTCTTTAGACTATCTAGCTCATCTGTAAAGGTTAAAGCACATTCAGAGTAGTAGTAACGAGCATTAAAGGAACAGTAAATAGTGATTGACATTGCGGGAAATATGCTTAATCCCTTGAAACGGTCTGACACACAACTCCTCATAAAACCACAATGTGTTGCTTTTACATTTGTGGTTACAGATTAAAGATGCAATCTCTAAGATTTTAGTGCTGGTTGATTTTTGTGACACCTGTAGTTATTGGTGGTAACAGCAAATGTGGTTCAATACGACAGGTCACATAATTCTGAGGCATCAAAGCAAACTATTGTCATTTTAATAAGGAAGTCATGCAATAACTGGCCTTTTTCCATCATTCTGTGAGCAACCATGATATGATTTTACGCTGCACATGGCTTGAGTCTGCAAACAGCACGGCACAGTGTCATTGAAAAGAGTTCATTCTCTCACTGAGAAGTTGGAGGTTCGCAGCCTGTCGCCTGCAGCTCTTCAGCTAACAGCTCACTGTGGCCGCTCCTTCTTGTTCCATTACTCTCTGCACTACTTCAAACTGATCTGCTGTCAGAAAATGCTGAAAATGAATGAATGATTTTGTAGATGCATTTTTTTTATTCACAATGGCAGAAAGCAGGAGATGGAAATGTTCGGTTTGTATAGCAGTACCTTTATACAACATTTTTTCCAGAATGTTCCGACTGACAACCAGCTCATAATACTGCAGGTATATAAATATTGCAGTTCTTTCACCAGTGGGCCACAGGCTCAGTCACCATTGTGTAAACTCATTCTGCAACACAGAGTGACTTCACAGACTTTGAGGTTCTAACTTCAAACAAATCAGATGTAACATGTTACTTAGTGAGTTTTTGAGGCTGTGGTCGGCAGATTTTTATGCCTTCAGACAGACGGGCTAAAGTTTTCCCCCATTTCCAGTCTTTATGCTAAGCTAAGCTAAGCTGTTGGCAGTAGCTTCATATTTATGAAGTGTATCTCTTAGATTTTGAACTAGTGCTTAAAGTAACTATATGTAACTTTTAATTTTTTTTTCCTGCCACAGCGAGGAGACAGAGAAAGGCCATCTGGCAGGAACCAAGGAGAATGTCTTTGGTAAGTGCAGTGATGGATTCTCATGTCATCACAATGTTATCAACTTCTTAATTATTCACCTCCTTTGTCAGGTTTAACATCTCTCTACTCACCAAGGGCTCTTGAGTGACTCGAGGTACAGTGTGTGCCGGGTCTGTGTGATTAATCCCTCAAATGGATGTGCTTGAAAAGAATTCTCTCTGAAATATGGATGGTCATTAATAACTGACAAGGGCCCACAGTTCCAGAAGTGTATCGACACAAAGTTCATCTTTGTTTACTGACTGGCACTCCAATAAATATTATCTCAAAGCAAAACTGAGCCAAGGATGTTTCAGTTACATCAAGCAGAGCGTACTGCATGCAAACGGCACTTTGGCTGGAATGACTTGTCTGTGCAGTCCTACAGTGACGGTGAGCACAGCGTAGTTAACATTCAAGGAGTGTAGCGTAGGGATGCCCTCTCCTTCTACAGTATGTCCTGTCACCTTTGATTTTTCAGACAGCAATTTGGTGAGAACAGCAGGCGGCGGCGGCGGCAGCAGCGGCAACCTCCGGGTGCTGTTGGTGGTAAACTGCGACCTGGAGCCCGAGTGCGTGGACTCTGAGCTGAGAGTGGCCCTGCAGTGGATCGCTGCCTCTGAGCTGGGCCTTCCTGCTCTCTACTTCAGGAAGTCCAAAGAGAAGAGGGTTGCAAAGGTAGGCACACCTGTCAAATCAACAGCATAAAAGCAGGGGGACTCATTTTTCTCTCAAATGCTACAGATTGTTCAGTTTTTTGATTATTATGATGCTGTTGCAGGGCCATAGACGGGATTTTAGAGATACTGAATGCATGAAAAAAAAGATTGAGTCCTGAATGTACTCTTTTGATGAATGAGGCTGTAAAAATAACACTCTTTCTATAAACTTCCCACCAAATGTGGGTGTTTTTTTTAATTATTATGTGACCTTATTTGTGATATTTTGGGAATCTTTATCAGAAAAAGTTAGTATACATACTTTAAATTTCTCCATTTGTCAGCAAACCGCTGAATTGACGACCATGTATTTCTTGTTCGGACTCGTGTGTCTTCTCTCAGTTCCTGAGAGTGGTCCACCTGATGTCTCAGAAGGCGTGGCGGATTGCGGACTTGTTCAGTGCTGTGGTTCAGTTCTGTAAGCTCCACGAGAAAGAGGAAGAGGAGGGCCGGTGTCTGTCCAGCCTGTTCGATTGGCTGCTGGAGTCCCTGTAGGGCGGACTGGCTTCCTCATCCTGCAAAACCAGTACCATACTGCAAAAACACACACATGCTCACTCACTCTCACTCACACTCCTGACATGTTCCCAACTGTCTGCCCCATCCTGTCACATCACCCCACGCGTCTCATACTGCAGGCTGAAAGCACAAATGCAATCAGCATACTTGAGAAATTCATACGCCTCGATCTGTCCATTCAAATTGCTTTTGTGTCTGTTCGCAGCCATGAATGGACCAGTCTCCCTTTAATAAAAGCATGTTTTTATTTTCAGATTCACCTCTCCAGTGAGACACACAAACGCAGAGCAAACTGTAGGTGTACGGGTTGGACATTCCTCACGGGAATGAGCCAGCCTTCGAGAGATTATAGTCAGCAGGTTTTAACTGCTCCAGATTATATATAAATATATATATATTTACAGATTCTCACGACCAAATTATGAGTTTATTTATTTATTTATTCCAAATGAACACACGTGAAGCAAAGTACCAATAGAGGATAGGAAAACCAGGTTAATTTCTCCCCCAACTCAACATGCCCAAACCTTTTGTATCAAAACTTCTTTGTAAAAGAGGCTGTGTAAGGAAATGTAAGCCCAGGAAAAGCTCTTTCACTTTCTTATGATGGCCACTTAGAAGTGCACAATTGCTTAAAGTAAGTGAAACACCCATATCCTTGTTGTGTCCATTGGCCAACATACCACCTCTGTTGTGACCTTGAAATTCAGTTCTAAGTAAGTGTGTTATCTTGTTACTGTTACTTGAGAACTGATTATTTTGGATAGCTGTACTGTATATACTGTAGATTTGGAACTGCTGCACCTTGGAGTAGTGGACTGCTCTCTTTAGCTTTTACTATGTCAGGAAGACAGAGCAAGGTTTGTAATGTTGAATTTGTATGTGAATTTGGTCTGTTTATTTCTCTACTTAGTGGTACTCTAGTGTTACATCAGCATTGGGAAAAAAAAAAAGCACACGACTCAGCTGTAAACTCTGTCACAGTAGAACTGAATGTATTAAACTTTTGACATCAATAAATTTCTGTGATGTGAAATACAAGCAGCCTTAATTGTTCCTAACATTCAGCCGAAAAGCAACTGAACACACTTGAGTAGCACATTTACTGAATGTAAGTTCATCACATGCCAGCTAGGAAGCTACTGAATAAACATTCATCAGTGTGTATTGTGAAAATACTGCTTAGTACACATCACAGAAACACACAAGGCGGTGGGAACAAAACTATCCTCTTAACTTACAATGATAACAGGCTCCCGAAGATGAAACATAGGCAAACATTTACACTGATGCTCATATATGAATATGATGAACACAAATGTTTTAGCACAGCAGAATGTTTTATTGAACAGAAACACAATCTGGGATGTTAACGGCTCACATAAATGAGTCTAGTTCCCACTTTCTCTATAAAACTTAATTTACAGTCTTTACAATTCATGTTCAGAGAGTATTTGTACAGATTCAAAGAACTAGTCCGACATTTGGGCAAATAAGACCACACTGCCAAATAGGAAGCTAGAGCCAGAAGATGAGTAGTTTAAGCTTAATTTCACACCTCATGGCAGGAGGAAACAGCTATTTTAGCCTGTCTTTATCCACCTAGCTTGTTTGTTTACTTGGCAACATAAACAGAAATGTGAAAACAACAAGCTGTGGTTTTCCAGTCTTCAGTGATGTTCTGTAAGTATGTAGCATGCTAATAAGTGAGCTTTAGAGGTGCGGGCAGGTGTATTTTTTAACAATATGAAGAGTTCATAGCTCCATTTCTCAATATAAAGTTAGTACAGTCGGGGAACAAGTGAAGCTTCCAACAGATTCAGCAACAGGAGGAACATTAAAGAGACAAATGATAGAAACAAGCTAAGATGGTTTGCTATCCACTTAACCTTACACAGATGCTGTAAACCAGACCTTTACCTCAATGTGACTGCAGATTTGTCAGTTGTGAATCCACAATTACATGCAGCGGGTCATGCATGCTCAACACAAATAGATCGTTGTGTCCATGCATATGTCCGCCTGAGCCTCGACACAGTCGAGGACGGTCAGGACCAGATCCTGCATGTGTTATCCTTGCTGCCTGCAGGAGAACACAAACACGAACAGGTGGCTGCACAGAAGGACACGGCTGTACTCTTTTCATCTAAAATGTGTAATTAAGCATTTATGACGGCTTGCCAGGAGCTGCTCAAAGCTGCATTTTAACCCCGCGTGCTTGTCAGATGTGCTGTGTGTGTGTGTGTGTGGACGGTGTTTACCTGTAATGATAGTGTCACCCTCGTAGTTGAAGATGCAGGAGAAGATCTCGTCAGTGTGCCCTTGGAGAACTTGTAGGCAGACTCCAGACTGAACATCCCACAGGCAAGCTGTCTTGTCTGAACTGGCGGTCAGGACCCTCTTCCCCTGAGGGCTGAAACAGATCTACCAAGAGAGTCGGGAGAGTTAGTCTTATTCAGAGGTGTGTGAGTGTGTGCTGCATGAGCCATAGAGTGCTGTGTAAGAGATTATGCCAGAAGTGGATGAAATGACAAAGGGATGGGAAAATGAGTGAGTTTAGGCCACTTTCACCACGTCAGCAGCATTATTCCACAGAGGTCATTCAACTTCAAATGCTTAAGGAAGATAAAAGCACCACTTAGTGAAGAGTTTTTGCAGTGGAGTATTATGAAAATCATGGCTGAAGCTGTGTTACATTCCAGGTTTATGGGTCCCTGAATGGTTTTATATCCCCATAGTGAGGCAAAGGATGAGATGATTAAATGAAGCTGGCTCTAGATGGCCATGAAAGTAAAGTATGTTTTGATTAAAACTCTGAACTGAGCACCAAGGACCATTGCAAGCACCACTGGCGGGAAATGGAAGCCGACTGGAGAAGAAGCTGACAAAGACAGAAGACCAGAGCGGAGGCTACGACAGGCACCGAAATGGAATAAAAACAGTTTCAAACGGACAAAGAAGACATCAGGAAACAACAGGAAAAAGGTATAAATACACAAAACCAAACCCATATCACATCATTATTCTAACGTAATTTCCTCAATAATGGGCTGCAAAGGTTACAAAATGATGTCGAGTCAAGCCTATGTCAAGTTGTGAGCCTTCATACTAAACTTGCTTTATTTTTTGGAGTGTGCTGTTGATGGATGTTATGTAACCTGAGGAATCGTGTTCCTTGGTGCATCTGCCTAAAGGAGTCATCATCCAAAGGTTGAGCTGCTGATTTCTCCCGTTAGTGTTGGCTTCAATGGAGAGTTAAAGACATCTGGGACAGTCATCGTCCTAACCAAATGTCCAAATCGGTTTTACATGCCCCTTGTTCTGCACATGGATAAAAAGGTCTAAAAGGTCTTGTGGCCTCCTGACATGAGATGTTTATATAAAGTAGAAACATGCATTTTGGTCTTTACAGTCAGTAATTCCATTAACAGTTTGTTATTATTTATATTTCCCCGATTTGAAACAGGAAAAAGGCAGCATGGTGAATTAACTAGAGGAGGAGCAGAGACACACTGAAATGGAGGGAGAGACCAATGGAGGAAAAAAAAAAATGATGGTCATGGCTAAGAAGCATGGAGGGGAGGGGGAGAGGTGTCCTGTTAGGGGGAGATTAGTGTCATAATCCTCTGGAATGATCCTCCATCCAGCCTATTTATCACCGACTGCCTGGTGTTTTTCAGTAAACAGGTGTAACTTCTAAACCCCCTGAGCCAGAGCCTGCAGGACACACACACACACACTCATGCAGAGCAAGACACCTGGACAATGGTAAATGGGTAAAATGACTCCCATTACGGCACACGGTCATTGCAGGGTCAAACAAACACACACCTTATGCCGAAGTATGTGATTGTTTGACTCTCGGCCATGTGACGCTGGGTTAAAGCTTCTTTTTGAGGATGTGTGATTACATGTGATGGCACGGGCGCAACATTTGGTGCTCTGAGTTCAAAGGCTAATAAACACAAGGTCGGACCATGCTCACTTAGGGCCAGAGATGACAGATGGTATTTGTAATTTCTCATGGAGAAAACACTGACAATCTCGTTTGGAGCCCAGAGATTCAATTAGTCAGATCAACAGAAGCATCACTACAGCCCCATGTCCTACTTGCTGAGCTTTACCATGTGACACAGTAAGCACAAAAACAGCCTGAAGCCTGGACTCCTGTCCCTCCACTTCAGCATCATGCCTTATCCCATGTTAACAAGGCAAGTAGAGGCAATATCCTATTTACAGCACTGCCCAGCAGAGCTGTGGCCAGAGACTGGGGGTTAATTGCCCAAAAATCACCAGCTCATCACAAGTTTGTGATGCATCCACAAACTTGTGGTTGTGCCCCATAATAATGCTTACACCCAAGCAAGTCTGGGACACGATGTTCGAACTACAGTTTCAAACAGTGAGCATTTTAAAGAGCTAAAATGTAATTTTCTGTTGCCATGTCTGGAGAGCTCAAAGGCTGACCGGAAGTAAATGTGGCCTGTGCTGTTTAATATTCATTTCCTACCCATAAACACAATTCTGATTAAATAGTTCAGACAGCCGAGGCCGTGACTCACCTCTGCGCTACTCTCTGTTCCCCAGCCTTCATTACACAATGTATGGCTGTGAAACACTGAAACATGGGCAAGGATTTTGAGGCAAACTGAATACTAAATACAGACTCATTGTTATATCTTGGTTAAAATGTTTGGGCTCGGTTTGGGTCCAGCGACTTACATCGGAGATCTCCCCAGCATGGCCCTCAAGGGTCACGAGACACTGATGTGTGGTTGCACTGAACACTCGCGCTGTACCTGATAAAGAGGAACAGGCAGGGTTGTTAGCGTGCAGGCACTGTAGTTTTCCTCCATGTCACAACGTTGAATTTGTTGCATGTCGCCTTAAGAAACCTGCAGATACAGTACACAACAAATCTAGAAATGTGGGCGTCTTGTGGCATTAGAAAACAGAACAGTTCTTTTTTTTTTTTTTTCTAACTTTACTAATAACATAAATGAACTGTTCTCACCATCAGCACAGGCAGTAGCAATGAGCTGACCACTCAAATCAAAGCACACATCCAGCACCTCTTTCTTGTGTCCATCCAGCGTGGCCACACACTTCCCACTGACTGCCTCCCACAACTGCACATACATACACACAGAACACTGAGTGACATAATTATACACACATACATGTGAACAAACATTTGCATATAAAATATGCTAGCACGTAGCTGTTAGCTGTCTTAAGCGGCTATGTTTGAACCATCTCCCCTGGAGGAATGCGGTGAGGTGGATAATTCTTACTAGTGAGCATGACTAATGTCGGCATAATTAAGGAATTAGGATTTAATATTTCTCCGTTAAATGATGAAGACCTTAGAGACAAGAGGTGAAGAGAGACGGGGGTGGGGGGCGGGGGGTGTGGGGGGTGTTGAAGGGTGGATATGAATGACAAGAGCCATCCACCTCAAATACACATGTCTTGCAATAGCTTAAAATGCTAAATGAATGACAAACTGTAGCTGTGGGCTAAAACTATAAGTCCAGTTTGGAAAGAGACTTTTTGGCCAAATAACTATTTGAATCAGTTAAGTAACAACCACACACAAACACAATTGTAATTGCATGATAGTTCACCTTGCAGGTTTTGTCTATGGAGCCTGTGACAATGAGGGAGCCATCCCAGTTAAACTGAACACTGCTGATTTCCCCCCTGTGACCAATCAGAGTGTGGACTCGTCTGAGAAGAACAGAAAACACAGTAGGGAGTCAGTTGTGCTCTCGTGTGCAAAATAGATGCTATGAATGCACGGTGCAGTGTAAATGATGATACACACACACACACACACAAATGAAGGTATATACTGCAATAACAACGACAGCGTCAGACCTTCCTGAAGCAACGTCCCATATAGCAACTGTGTGGTCAAAGGAGCCAGTAACGAGCTGATTTCCCGCCGTGTTAAAGGACAGAGAAAGGATCTCTGCAGTGTGACCCTGGATGAAATCAAAAAGAGAGCATTATACCTCGCTGTCTCATTTCTGTTCTCCTTTAAACTCCCTCCCTTTCTCGCCTTCTGCATCCCTGTATGGATGAAAATACAAATCAAAAACACAATATTGTTTATTAAAATAAACATACAGACCGAAGCCTTCAAGGCTTGAAATATATAAATAAAAATGAGCATACGCTTAAGATTTTGCGCTCAGTTGACTGCTGACAGCATGATTGATTCTTCATGGTGTGAAGTACTAAAAGAACAGAGAGAGCTGCAGAGAGTTGCTTCTCACTGAGACAGAGCCAGCCAGCCAACGAGTCACACCACGGACCCACGTGCAGTCTGCACATCAAAGAGGGCTCACTGCTCCCCTCAGAGTGGGCTATCAGTGCCTTATTAAGTTACAGCTACATTTCCCATCAGATCAGGGGTAGATATGTGGAGAAGAAAAGGCACTGGCCATCAGCGGGACCAACAACATGCAAACTAGGAATAATTACCCTTAGAAATGAATGAAAAGTTAATCAACACATTAATAATGAATGGATGTGAGCCATGCAAGAACATAAAGAGCAATTGGGATATTGTAAGTAAAGAAAAGATATCTCACAGTCAGAGTGGCCAGCTCCTCCCCAGTCTCTACATCCCACAGCTTGGCAGTGGCATCCATGCTGCCTGTGGCCACCAGTGTACTCTGGGGATTGAACGCCAGGCACATCTACACAACACAAAACTCTTTTACAGTCACTAATGTCAGACTTTCTTGTCTGAGGATGACAGTAAAAGCACTAAACGCTCAGTAGGCCCACAACTGAAGGCACGTGTTCCAAAACACATTACCCTATAGCATATGAAGCAACACTAAAAACAAACTCAAAATGAATCATTTCTCTGTTAAACCAGATGGCCATACATACTATTTCTGCCATGTGTCCGCGAAAGGTATGAAAACATTTGCCCGTCTCAGCACACCACATTTTGCAGGTCTTATCAAAAGAGCCGGTGGCGATCTTGTCTCTAAGTTTCAGAAAAAGATAAAATAAGCAAAGAAAGTGTTATTTGTGAGGTAAACACCCCCTTTGAACGTGTTCTCAGCTCCTGTGAAAGTTTTGCTGAAACAGCTCATTACCCATAGGGGTTGTTGAAGGCAATTGCGAACACCACGTTTCTGTGACCCTCCAGCCTGTGCAGCTCTGCGCCTGAGGCTGTGTCCCAAACCCGACATGTTCTGTCATAGCTCCCAGTTATAAACCTGCAGAGCGTTACGGAGAACAGATAAGAACGGCACAACAAACAAAAACAGCTTTTCCTGAACTCCAAAGGGCCTGACTTTTGTCTGTTTCAGGCAAGCCTACCTTGATCCTGATTTGTCAAAGGCAACATTTGTCAGTGGCAGTATGTGTACCTTAAGCTCCTGCAAAAAAAAGACCACAGACAGATTAGAAAATACCTTCAAGGCGATGTAGTCATTTACTTTAACATTACACATGTAATGCCTATTTATAATGACTGACTTTGATGTAATGGGAAGAGTGTGTGTTCCTTATGACACTCATGCAGTTATACATAACATAACATGTTATCAGACTGTTGGCACGCTTCTAATTCCAAAACTTAGTCACCTAACCACTGCTGCTCTCTAGTGTCGTTTTGGAGCACTGTCTGATCTCACTAACTCAACCTCCTAAATTTCCATGTATGTAAATAAGATTAACGAATAACAAAATTCAGGAAATTAACGTACTGCTGTCATTAGCTGATTGCCAAACATTTCACCATCCGAAATCTTTTCCACTGCCTGAGTTTAACAGAGAAACACAGCTTTATGGACGGCTAAATCCACTGGAGTGGAGCAAAGCCATACCATAGATTTTACAGCCTGTCCTGAGACCCTGAACAGCAATACGCTGCCATGGAAAATGAATGAATTGTAATGAATCAAGCTGTCTTGCCACTTGTTTTGATTTCATTCATTATTGGCCGGTAATGTCAGCATGGACTCCAGAGTCTGACCTTGTTGAGGCAGAACCTGCGGTCGTCCTGCTGGACCTGTTTCTGCTGAAGTCGAGCGATCAGCTGCTTGACCTGATCAGCCTGGGACTCTGTGATCAGAGGCTCCAAGCGCCTGATGTCTGCCAGCAACTCATCTGGGTTAGTGCTGTGGGATAAATGCAGTTTTTAAAACCTCGGGTCAGCCGATGGTGATCATGTGAAAGATGATAGCATGAGAATCATTTCAGTAAAGGTCAAACATGAAATGAGACACTGGAGGTTAAATTCTCTCAACCCCAAGAAAACATTAATTTGTAGTGTGATATCAAACAAATCCATCAGAAATAATAATCACACAGCTGACTGGTGGTACATCACATTGAGGAACAACACATACAAAGGGTTAATATGACATCACACAGTTACGCCAGTTAGCCACAGCGCTGTTGGGCCACTCTGTGAATAATACCGTATCACGTACTCTGCAGTCAAATCCAAAATGTCGACTGATTTGGTCCACAAATCTCCTCCTTTGTCATATTCCAAGATTATACCTGATAGAAAGAAAAACAAATTCAACCAAGAAAAGTCATTCGTGACAGCAGCTGTAACGTTAACCATCGCTAGCGACTCCGCAAACGTAAACAAGCGTGGTGTTGGAGCTCGTGCTAATGTTTGGCTACGGGACGTTGTTAAAGCTGAAAGTATTCCTCTGCAACAGAACCACATTCTCCTGAAAACAACTAACGTCACAGGTGGATCAATTTTTAGTAACTAATTAAATTATTTGAATTACCTGGAGGATAATACCTGACAAGAAACCGTTTGAGTTTCATTTTGCCATGTAACGAGGCCCCTTCACATGGCTAGTCAACAGACCGTTGCTATGCCAACGGACCCATGGCCACGAGCACTCAGTACGCATGCGTAGTAGGAACAAACGTTAACAAACGTCTCAAGAAGTTTAATTTCTTAGCATAACTATAACCTAATTTACTTAACTTATATGATATTGTCACAATTTGTACAACTGTTAATGTGCTTATTTTATACAGCTGGAGAACTGATTAATCATTTACTGCTGAGTTCATATTAAATCATAATAATAAATCCTTTGACGGGGGTCATCTTATTGCCTGCCTCTACCTGATGATAATAAGAAGATTTATTTCTCCCTGTTAAATTGTTTGTTATGATTTATCACAGAGGCTTGTACAGGCAGCCAAACCTGAAGACAGTCTCATGACATCAGCACTGGGCTATCGTTATTTGTAAACAGGTCAAAGTCTACCACTCGTAAACTGTGACAAAGCCACGTGCAGATCATAAAGATAATGTGTGTGCATTCTGGCTATTGATGCATACCGATAGCTTCAAGAAGGCTCAACGCACTTCAGGGATAGTGCAGGTATTCAGACGTCAAATTAAAACCGAGGTGCTCAGGTAGCTCTCCTGGAAATAAAAACCAAAGGCAGTCCCTGGTAGATTGTGCTGAGGTAAAACCATGGTCTGCTGGGCCAAGGCGAAGTCCTACAGCTGGACTTATCCCACCGCAGTCCTGTCACTCTATGGGTTTTTTGCTAACTGCAGAGGAGCAGAGCCCTTCCTCACACCATACCTAATCGGACCATACAAGAACATCTCTGAAGAAGTGGTAAGAATGGCACATACATACTGTTCAGTCCAAACATATACATGGAGATACTTTACAGCCTATAGTGCTGTATCTTTTATTAGGAGCACATATATGTGACCAACCTCTCTTCAGGTTTGACGGACAATGAGATATGCAAGAGACAAACAGTGTGCAGGATCAGCACTCTTGTTCTCTGGTGCTTGTTTCCCACAGGTGAACAATTATCTGTTCCCTATCTGGACATACTCCTACCTCGCCTTCCTTTTCCCCATCTTCCTCCTGACTGACTTCCTGAGGTACAAGCCCCTCATTGTGGTACAGGGGCTCTTCCTAGTCACCAACTACCTCCTCCTCTGCTTTGCCCCGGGTCTGCCTGCCATGATGTGCCTTCAGGTCCACTGACACACTGATGAAAATTGTTGAAACTGATTGAATAGTAACACTAACTTTATTTAGATAATGCAAACAACTATAGTCCTGCTGTTCACGTGCTTAACACAGTATGGCTACACTGTTGTATATATTATGCTATGACTTACTGGTACAAGTTCATGCTGCAGTCTCTTTAAAACTGTTTCATCCCATCAACAGGTCAACTATGCTGTAGTGACATCCACAGAGGTGGCTTACTTCTCTTACATTTACAGCATGATCCCAGTTGAGTTTTACCAAAGAGCCACTGGTTACCTGCGCAGTGCCATGCTGGCTGGATATACAATTGGTGCAGGCCTGAGCCAAATGCTCATCTCTCTGGCAGGTAGGGCTGAATAGATTTTTTTTTTTTGAAGATAATTACTGTATCTCTATATTTTTGTCACTTTAACATGAAGACTACTCCTCAAGACAGATTAGAAATATCTCCCATCTTCAAAATCTATCTTGCCTGCATGCATAACAAAATAAGTTTTAAACAAAATAATGAAGGAACTGCATTGAACTATGCTTCAAAATCTGAGCGTGCACTGATGAACTCTAATCAACAGGAGTGGACTACTTCTACATCAATGCTATCACTCTGGGGACTGTAAGCATGGCTTTTCTCACCTCCTTCTGGTTGCCCATGCCCCAGAGGAGCCTGTTCTTCAAAGAGAAAAAGGCTGCAGCTGTGGGTTCGCAGTCCCAGCAAGAGGGGCCGCTGGGACCGGACAGGCCTGAGCAACCAGCGATGTGTAAGGACGATGCTGCCTCTGGGGCAGAGAAGATGGAGCACAGTGGCTGTGCTGACTGGTGCAGCAGGGACAATGTGGCCGCTGTGGGCCGTCTGCTTTGGCAAAGCTTCAGGGAGTCGTATTCCTCCAGGTATTTTTTTTTCTGACTTTTTTTTCTGAATACACATCACACTTTGAAAACAGATCTGCTGTGCACACATCTTTTTCACATTTTGTCCTGCATCACAGTTTTATTTTACTTCAAATGAAATGATTATTCATTGTGGTGTTTTTCCACAATGTTTTCATGTATATAGTACTAATAGCGTTCTAGTTACAATCACACTCATTAACTGTTTTTTATAATGTCCACCATGCAGGCATTTAATCTACTGGTCCCTGTGGTGGTCTTTGGCCACAGCTGGCTACATGCAGATTTTCAACTACATCCAGCTGATGTGGAACCATATACAATCACCAGCCACATCATCCATCTACAACGGAGGTGTAGAGGCTGTGTGTTCACTTGTGGGTAAGACTGGTTGTGTGTGTGTGTGTGTGTGTGTGTGTGTGTGTGTGTGTGTGTGTGTGTGAGAGAGAAAAGCACTCAGAAAGAGAAAGAGGATCCCATTTCTCGTAATATCACACTTGATTTACGTCAGTCTATCAGTGTATCATCATATACCGTAAAGGGCACGTCTGGGGTAATATTCTATATTTATATTTTAATGGCAACAAGTTGCACGGAAGCAGCTGGAAATGACTGATTTTCATCACTTTGGGAACAGCAACCAGGAGCGCAGTTAACACAGGGGAGAGGCAGAAGTTAGCAGCACAGCCACGTCACATAGAGCAAAATAAAATTTAACAATGTCGTTAAAAGCTGCCATGTCTGGTGGCACAGACACCTATAAAAAGTTGCAATTAAAAGAAAACAACCATGCCATTATTGATTTAATGGGGTAACTGATTAAATGGGAAATATGTATTGATTTTGAAAGGGAATAGCAGCACCGTGGTCCTGCTGGCTCACTCTCGACCTGGCTCAGCATGAGAAGAAGAGTAATTGCTTCAATTAAGGAGATAGCGTTAGGAGGTAATGGATTCTTTGATTATTGCTGATAGGTGATTCCAAGAACCGGGAGGAAGTGCTTCATCATAATAGGAAGGTGCTGAGGAGGCCAGCAAAGGCATGTGTGTGCATAAGTTTTTTTTTGTTTTTTTTTTAAATCAACGTTAAGGGAAAGAAATGTTGTTAGGATTAATAAATGAATCACGACCAGAACGCACAGCCACAGTGGAAGCGCTGCCTGCTGGAATGACAGATGAATCACTTCCATCTTTCTCTTCTGTGGGCCAGGTGCTGTAGCGTCCTTCTCCGTGGGCTACATCAGGGTGGCCTGGGACGTGTGGGGAGAGCTGGCGTTAGGGTTGTTCTCAGCTGTAGCCACTGGTGCCGTGTTTCTGATGGCACTCACCAGCAGCATCTGGGTATGCTACGCTGGTTATGTCGTTTTCAAGGCTTGCTACATGTTTCTCATCACCATCACAGCGTAAGTTCACTGTAGCATTGCTTATAAATGTCTATACCAGTGTAAGCAGTAAAGTTCTTTCAGAAATTTGTCCTTTTAGATTTCAGATTGCATCCAATCTCTCAATGGAGTGCTACGCTTTGACATTCGGGATCAACACCTTTGTAGCCCTTTTACTGCAAACCATTATAACGCTGATAGTTGTGGATGAAGCTTCACTGGGACTGGACATTGTGACACAGGTATGTCCATACACAAGTTTTAATTTAGACCTTCTTTTATTTTAAAGGCAGCACACAGATACCTCACACTGATCATCTGTGGCTGAGCTCACTCTGAATCAAGAATGCACAGGAAGGGCAACAAACACTAAAAAGTGAAGACAGAGCGACACCTGGTGGTTGTCATTCACTGCTGCACGCATGTTTGACGATTGTCCCATAGAATGGTTAAAATGGTCACGCTGAGGATGACGGAATGCTTTCTCTGCAGTTCATGGTCTTCGGAAGCTACTACGCTGCCATCTCGCTGCTGTTTCTGGTTCGAGGGACCTACACCGCCTGTGCAAAGAAACGTAATCCTGAGCACACCGTCACTAAGGAACAGAAGCTCAGTGTGGAGGTGATCTCTACTGAACATTTCTGACCAAGGTCAACAAACTGCTACAATCTTGATTTGTTTTATCTGTTTATGAGGAATAAAATGACCGTTCAGCAGCATGACTGGTCTGTAATGAGTGTAAAACTAAGCATCTTATTGCCTTCAAAGTAGTGCCAATAGATACAACAGTGACCTTCAGTTGCTGACTGACCTCATCGATGTTTCCTATATCCTCTCAACAACTTGTTATCTCTGTAACTCCAGACTCTAATGAAGAAGCCAAACAACAGCACAATAAATCTGTAATTATTACTGATTAGTGAAGTAAATTAAAGATAAGTCCTGAGATTTGTCTGCTTTGCTGTTTAATTTGTGACACGTGTATCTCGGCTTGCCCTGGACCGTAACCAAGCTTGTGCTGCTCTTTGACCGGGTTGTTGATTGACAAACCCAGCCTCAACGCTTCAACAACTTCAGCTGTTTCCCACAAAGGAAGGGTAGTGTGCTGAGGAACATATATGCACACGCACAGACCTGAAACAGACAGAACAAGAGCAGAACATGGAGACCCTGAGGAGGTGGAGAGCTGACTGGAGGTTTCCCACTGCTGTGCTGTGCGTGTATGGCCTCTTCAGCACAGTGAAGCCCATGGAGCCTTTCCTCTACCAATACATGACAGGACCGGACAAGAATCTGACAGATGAACAGGTAATACCTATGAATAAATGACTTCAGTGAATCATGAATCAGAACAGTGTAATAATATCATTGGCTGACTGTGTTTCTGTTTGCATTAGCTTTGACAACAAAACCTAAAATGCCTACTTGATGTACTTGCAGAAACTACATTTACATGTTAAATCATTACAAATAACCATGTTGGTGAACCACAGAAAAGAATGAAATGCAGTTACTTGAGCAATAAATATTCAATCACAGTTACATCAGATTTATTGCTATGAAGTAATAGAGCCAGCGTGTAAGACAGGAACTATTTCACGTGTATTAATTTATCTGTTGGCAATTTCCTTATCAGGTAAACAATGAAGTTCTCCCAGTGTGGACGTACTGCTACCTGGCTTTGCTGGTGCCGGTGTTCCTGCTGACTGACTGGCTGCGTTACAAGCCTGTGGTGGTGTTCCACGGCCTCAGCCTCTTCGCCACCACAGCACTGCTACGCTGGGCATATGGTGTACCAGGCATGCAGTCCACGCAGTTCTTTTACGCGTTGGTGACAGCTTGTGATGTGGCCTATTTCTCCTACATCTACAGGTCATGTACTGCAACTCAAAGTGCTGAGCAAAGCACCGGCAATGCCGGGTGTCAAGGGGTTGAATTTTGTGTTATTTTTTGATTAATTTTTTAATTTTTTAATTTCTTTTACAGTATGATAGATCTGAAGAGGTACCGGAAGGCCACCTCTTACTGCCGAAGTATCCAGCTCGTGGGGTACACAGTGGGCTCTGCGCTGGGCCAGCTGCTCATCTCCTCCCACCTGATGTCCAACGACAACATTGTGGTTTTAACTCTAGTTCTCACCAGCATCGCTGTCCTCACTAGCTTCTTTCTGCCAATGCCACAGCGAAGCATGTTCTTTCACAACAAGCATACTGCACAGAAAGCAGCAACAGAAGATGTGGAGAAGCATGAAGATGGGACTGGGGGTGCAACAGAGCAAGCAAGTGAATCAGCAGTATCAGCAGGAAAAGGGCTGGATGAAAAGGGGCCTGAAGTTCAGGAACTTGAGGTTGACAAAGAGTCCTGCGGCAAAGTCTTTCTCCGGCTGTTGAGGGACTTCCGCCAGTGCTATTCCTCCAGACAGCTGCTCTACTGGTCAGTGTGGTGGGCGATGGCCACCTGCGGCTATAACCAGACTGTCAACTATGTGCAGGTCAGTTGTGAAGGCTACATATGGGGTGTAGCACCAAATTCTGGACACCACATTCTCGAAGGGTCCCTCCCCCAAACCCATGGCTATCAATTCTAGTATCTTTGTGGGCCCTCCTCACATGAGGGCCTTAAATACTCAGTCCCCCTTTGCCCTCAGTCCTACTCCCCTGGCCACATTAACAAAAAACCTAAAAGCTACACTTTGAATGATCACTGCTACATACCCCGCAGGGGCTGTGGGACCATATGCGGCCTTCTGACAACTTCGTCATCTACAACGGAGGCGTGGAGGCAGCGGCCAACCTGTTTGGTAGGCAGCATCCTGTAAAGGTTTCCAAACTAGGGAAGAAAAAATGAAATACAAAGAACCTATAGTGTTAACAGCTACCCTGTTGTGGTGACTATATAAAAATTCTGCCATTTTCAAGATATATATTTGATTGCAGAAGAAAAATGGCAGCTTTTGGTGACAGATCAGTGCTTATTCAACTGTCATGTAGAATGATATTCCTAAATCAATGTGCTTTGCAGGTGCGGCAACAGCCTATGGGATAGGCTTCACTGAGGTGAGATGGGATCAGTGGGGAGAGCTGGCCCTTGGTGGGTTCTCTGGGCTCGGGGGAGGAGCACTCTTCCTCATGACTTTCATCAACAACATCTGGGTCTGCTACGTAGCTTACGTCATTTTCAAATGCCTGTACATGCTGCTGATAACCATCGCCATGTAAGAGTGTTAAATAACAAAGCGGGTTGTTTCACCCCATTAGTCTGAGCTCATTTTATGACAGGCATAACAGGACAAATAACATTTCAACAGATCGAACACTTCCCTTAGGTACCAGATCGCTGTTGACCTGTCAATGGAAAGATATGCACTGGTGTTTGGAGCAAACAACTTCGGAGCATTGGTTCTACAGACAATCCTCACTGCTATTGTGGTTGACAAAAGAGGACTGGGCCTGGACATCGTTTCTCAGGTGAGCAGTCAGGACTTCTGTAGATGTAGCAGAAGTGTTTCTGTGTCCACTCATCCCTGAAATTGTCTGCTTTTTCTGTTTTGTTTTGTTTTGTTTTTTTGCAGTTCACCATATATGCCAGCTACTTTGTAGCCATCGCTGTTGTCTTTTTACTTCGGGGGCTGTATACTATTTGTACAACACAGAGAAACAGGAAAGACCCCACCCCACCCGTGAAAAGTGAACCTCCAGACTTTGAGGAGAACAGATTCTGAATTGAAGGAATGTGACACCTACCAGCTGAGATAATCAGCCACCCAAGCAGCGACGCTCGCAGTTGGAGCCCTATTGTTTTTGCTCTCATTATTCTTTTTGTTTATTTTTCTCTGCTAAAAGTGTTTGTACAGCAAAAATCATAAGACCAAAAGTCACCAAAATGGGCAGGTGGGTTGCAAATTCCACCCACTACTCAGGTACATAAAATGACATTCATTGACCTCAAGGTGGAGCTGTGACAATCAAACGTTTATATTCAAAAACAGATATAAGGGTGGCATGGTGATGCAGTGACCAGCTGGGGCCTTACTGTGTGTCTATGTGGGTGTACCCTGCCTCGAGCCCAATATTGGCTGGAATTGGCTCCAGCCCCTTGCAGCCCTCCAAAAGATAAGAGATCATTGATAATGGAACATCACAAACCGTTGGGCCAGTTGTCAAGAAACTGAGTCAGGATTATCTACGTACTGAAATTATGTGTGTCATTAAGATTAATTGTGCTTACACGCTCATAAATCAAAATTGACCATAATGATTGTGTAACCAAACTTGGTGCACGTGTTTGGGTGCTAAGTCTGAGCTTTGCTACACAGTCGTGGGGTATTCTGCCTCTAGGGGTCGCCACAAATGCAAAAAGTGTATATTTTGTAATCTGCATGGATTTTGGCTGTACAACATTTGCTTTACAGGATGGAGGCTCATGACTCATGATGCATAACATTTGGTAATGACTGATCAAAGTGGGCATGGCCTATGACAATAAATCAAAATTTTTAAATTTTGCACTTTCCATATTTAAAAAAAGAAACACCTGTGCAGATCTGAAACTTTCTAAGCACGTCCACTGAATTGAAAGGATGCACATATGGACCTTGATCAAATCAGAAGTCTGTCACTGTATATATTTTAAATTGAATCCAAATTAAGTCTTTCTTCTTGTGCTTTATATGCTACTAAATATTTAGATCAAACAGTGAGTTCGCAGGGATATTCAATATCTTTCTTAAATATGTGCTATATGCACATTTTCTTTTTCACCTAATAAAATATTTGACACGATACGTTTGAAAAAAGCAGGTTTATGTGTGATTTTTTTCAGAAATGTATCCCCAGTAGTTACATCGTTGTGATTTGTGGCATCCCTCTCTGTCCTCTGCTTGCGAGGAGGGTTTTTAACCTGCTTAGTTTAGGGCTCAGCCTTTTTGGGTGACTTCCTTGTCAACTTCTTTCTCTTCTTCTGCCCAGGCCTAGTTGGGTTCAAACAGTGGTTCTGAAATGTGGTGGTTTTTCAGCTTCTGAGGGTCAGACAGAAAGAATTTGAGAACCGCAGTCAGGGTTTTGTGTTTTGTTTGCAAGCATCACACACACCTAATTCACCCACACTCTGCAGTCATTACTGACCTAACAGACTGACATTATTATATTTCATTGAAAGTTGATGGTAAATGTCATTTTAGAAACGTGATGATCATCTGAGACGTCTTTCAGCTACTTATTAAGTTTGGTGAAAGTTTTAACCTCATCTACATTCATTCCCAAACACCTTTGCTGTATTAAACATTGAGGCTGTTAAAAGACTGAATGCTCACCAGCACAGCTGTTAGTCAAAGGGTTTAGGTCATGATAATGAACCACACTGTCCCGAGTTCAACTGGGGGTCCCTCTTGCTGAACACAGGAAGTTCAAGACATAAGAGGCTGCTACAATAAATCACCATTTCACAAAATCACTCTTGTGCCTTTAAAAGTTGACATGCCACATCCTGTGCTACCTTTGCAATTTCCAAAGTCAAATCCCCAATCTCCCATGACAAATATATAATTAAAATAATGTCTTTTTATTGTTTTCTCAGCCAAGCGTTTGAGCAGCAAAAACCCAGAAACACCATACATGCACATTCCACCCACTCCTCAGGTGCATATAAAAGCAATCATTGACCTCAAACTGACACGGTGACAACCAGGATTATGCTTTCACAATGATCTAAAAAATGGCTTGGCCTAGAGTCGAACTTCTTTTTAATCGTCACCTGCATCTACTCCTCTGCTCTACAAATGTCAAATTTTTCGCTATCTGCTTACACCACAATTATTGCCACTGGCAACTATGGGCCTATTTACTCAGTTTTGGTCCCCACGTTTTAAAAAGGAAAGAAAAGAAAAGCTTCAAAATACTGACTGCAACACCGTGGATATAAATCTTTTTTTTTTTTTTATACAAAACAAACATACAAGATTTTCATACATCCATATAAATGAATGGTTTGGTCATTTTGTCTTACTTAAAATTCATTTTAATATATATACTGTATATATTTACATATTAACTTAAAATTCTCTAATACCCAATGTAAGTGGTTTTCAGCTCATCAGCCATTCCCGTTACCCCTTTATGGACTGTGGTTGACTGTCAGAAGTGTTGTGACCTTGGCCTCTGTCAGCAGGGCAGGGGATGGCAGACAAACCAGTCCCCCGCCCGTCCCTGATGCAGCAGTCACTCCTCCTTTCACCGCTCGCCAACAGAATAGGACTTTTGTCTTAAGTGAGAACAGTTGACCTAAAAGGATCCTGCACAAATAAAACAGTTTGGTTCTTCACAAATACAGTAAGTGGCAGTACCCATTAGCTTTTCCAAGCAACAGTTCTCTCTTAACAAATCTTGTGTGTTAGATACAAATACTGATATGCACAAAGAGCTAATTTCCTAAAAGAGAAATATTTACAGAATTGCAGCATAATGAATGGGATACACTGTATGCAATAACTTAGTTTTCAGCCAGTTTGATTATACATTGTGGTTCAGTAGAGGCCAGTTCACAGGTTAAATAGAGAAGAGGGGGATCAACCTCTCCCTCTGCACACACCACTTTGTTTTGTAGCCATAGACAGTGTCAGCGTGACTGTCTGTCATATTGTTCCATCTCTGACAAACTGCGATAGAAAATACAAATCCTTACAAACATTGTGTTTTTAAAGCTACTTGTGAAACAAAACAGTGCAATAGGTGCAAGCACGCCAGTTGTTGACCCTGTAGTGGAGCTGATTGGATGGATCGCTATAAGAACGGATTCGTTGAGGAGCCTCCTGCTGGATATTGTGCAGATGGACCTGCACCCTGGAGGGAAACAGGGAAACAAAAACACACAATCAGAAAAAGTACTGCCCAACATTTTTTATTAGAAATGAACAGTGGCAATGCAATCCATGGTCTATTCAACTGAACTAAAAAGGAGGAACAGGGTGACTGTCTAACCTCTATCAACAGTAATCTTCATTCCTCTATGCAAAACTCATTTCCTCTACAGGAAATCATGCCATGTAACCCTCTTACTAACCAGGAAAGGGTTGCTAGAGACCATAGGTCCAGCCATTGCCTGCCCAAAAGGAGTCACAACCGGCTTGGCCTGGCCAAAGGCTGGAAAACCTCCACCTGAAAGACATATATTGTCATTTAGGGAATGGGATAGAATACAAATTAATTGCAGCAACAACAAATCAAGGGGGACTTCTTCACTCATGTGCAACAACCTGACTCCAATCTGACATTTTTAAGTTAAGAGCAACAATGTGACGACAACTCAGGCTGATGCACATGAAAGCTTGAATTTCAGTTCTTAATGCAGATAAGTCTTACATCTACATGAGCTACACACAGACACACACCGTTGGGTTGCTGGGGATACGCAGGAGGCTGAGGGAAAGGAGGCTGACCAGGAAAGGATTGCTGGAAGGTTCCACTAAAGCTGGTGGGGAGGTTATAGGCTGCAGCATTCCCGAATCCAGCTGGCATGCTCATGGAACCTGTGCCAAATGACACTGCAACAGAGCAGGACAGCAGCTGGTTAAAGAAGCCTGTACATGACATCTACAGGCATAGGGCACGATAACCCCTCGCTTCATTTTATTTTCAAAATTATGACAAGAATTTTACAGCAGACACACACACGTGCCAATAAAATGTTAGATTACACAGAAGCTGGCACACATCAGCAGAAAAAAAATAGTATTATTAACAGCAGTTTGTTATAAAGCAATGTAACAGAGTTAAACTTAAATGTGTGAGAGGATTGACCACTAGGGATTACAGAACGACCAACAAGAAAACCAAAGAAAAAAAAGACACATTGCTACGCTGAATTAGGAAATAGATACATAACAATGACACTATGCAGAGGGTTTGGTCACCAACCCTTTACTGCACACGTGATTCTGTAATCCATAGTGTGGCTCCCAACACCACTTTTCCTCTCTGAGACCTCCAGAATCTCACAGTGTGTGTATTTGTACAGTTTTAACACATGCAAATTTAGATTAAGGTTGTCTCCATATGGGCCTGAAGAAAAAGAGAAGGATCGTCTGAACAAGAGTCAGACATGAGGCTTCAACACTTGCAGCGAGCGTAGCACCAGTGTCTGACCTCTGATGAGCACGCAGGAGCACAACATTCCCACAGTGCAACAGGTCGAATTGAACTGTGGGAAGTAAAAATGCTACATTCAGTTCCCATTAAAGTGTTAACGACTCCACGCTTTTCAATATCTTATAGGGTTTATTCACTGAATGAAGCATTTTATGACACTACCAAGCTAATGAATGACAAGATCATTCTTTGTGCACGCCGCAGTGCGGAGTTAGTTTTAAGACTTTAATGTCTTCAAAAAGGCAGAGAGCTTATGCTTCTTGCCAACTGATAAAAGGAAAATGTTGAGGAAGCAATTAGGAACCTGGAAGAAGGTGCAGCGCCCTTGGCCAAGATAAACGGATACCTGTTATTTAGATAGATACAACAATTGTGCCATTTTTATGACATGACTCTGAGCACTCTCTTCATATGAATGTGGTTGCATTGATTTCCAACGCAGGCTCAACATATTCCATTCTCTCAGAGTTACTGTTTATTATGTCTTATTTCTGAGCGTTTCCATTAATTTGGACCTCTCCAACATTTTCCTGATAGATGTGCTAAAGGAGCAAGAAGGCACCGCCAGAGCAAGATGTAGGATAGCAGAAGGGAAGCAAGGAGCACAAGGGCACCTACCAAAGGCGGGAGGATAACCCTGCCCATGAAGGACCCTCATCAAGCCTGTCCAGCATGGTGAGAGCAATCAAACGGACAACTGAGTCTCCATCTCTGCACCTTACTGCCTCTTGCACACACCGGTAAATGACAACACCAGTCCTGCTGCCCGCAGTGTATTCAGCACTTTTTCATGTTATTTTTCGACTTTTTCTACTTCCCTGATTGGTTGCCTCTGTGTCTGGCAGTATGATCACAGGCTTATTCAATGCTGAGGCAGCCTGGGCAAAGGTTGCCACTTAAGGTGTACAAGGAAATCTGACAAATAATACATTTACTCTACGATAACACGTCTGCATTTTGCCCCCCACATAAAACGATATTAATCTGCACTATTGCACTCACTGAGCAAGATGACTGGGTGGTACGTTACGTGAGCTACACATACACAAACACACAAACGCACCTGCGGCTGCTGCTGCTGCCGCCGCCATATTTGCTGCTCTGCCGTTGCTCTGGAACGGGTTGGTGGGAGCTGCCGCTGTGGCAACTCCAGCAGCTACAAACGGATTAGTTGACTGAGCTGTAGGAGAGAGGTATCAAGTCACCAAACAGGAGTGCAGTGTGAAAACACAACAGTAAAGTTCAGGACCTGACCATGGCTCAATTCCTGCTCACTGATTAAGATTTGCAATAGAGTCCTGAGCAGAAGGATGATAAAGATTCAAAAAAACTGCAGAAACTTGACCTTAATCATAATTATTTCAATTTGTAAGCACAATTAGTGCTTACTGTCAGAAAACTTCACTCACCTCCAAAACCTGGAGCCATGCCAGGCAGGGTTTGCTGTGCTTGTGTTGTGGACACCCCAGTCTCTGGGCCAAACATACCCCTGCAGAGAAACACAGTCAGCACATTAGCTTATCAGGAAAGCCAGCAAAAAAGAAGGCGAGAGACCGCTGAACAATCTTGTATAATATGGAGTGTGCTAACTGAACAATTGCTGGTCAACTGCTTTAAATAATAAGATCGTCAGAAAGAGTGTCTAATCATGTGGTAGTCACTGATCTAGACTTTTGGGACCCACTACAGCAGGTATGTGTGTGTTTAGTGCCTCACCCTTGTGAGGTGCTGGTGGTGTTGTAAACACTAGTGGCAGGGGCAGGGGAGCTGAAGACGGTGTCAAGCTCAGCTAGAGCAGCATAGCGGTCCCCCCCTGTTGGCACTGCTGGCTGCTTCGGAGGCAAGCCGCCCACTCCTGCTGCTGCCGCGGCTGAGCTCACCCCGCCAGGGATGCCACCTCCTGGAACAGAAGCACATGACAGCAGAGCCGGGTTCAATCCACCTTGACCCAACTAATCCAGGGGGAGAATTCAAGTTTCAAAGACACAAATCAAAAGGTCCAGAGATAGCTGCCATAATCAACCTATTAAAAATGATGGGGAGCAAATGTTCAATCATTAGGAAAATTTCCATTTTCTAGCACAGAAATACAGTTTGTAATGCAAACAATATAAAAAAGTACCAACCCAGTACAATTCACAGATGCTCGAGTGCCAGAAATCTGACCATGAGACATTAAAACGCTCCAATGAAACGAGCACATATAGAATTCTTTAAAGCAATTTCCACCATGTGCAGTGGCCAGTCGTCTTTATGCAGGCTGGTTCAGTAGCACTGAGGTCAGGGAGGCGATTTAGAAAAAAAAATGTTAAGGCCATCTCAAAATACATCCAAGCCTCGGCTAAGGCAAAAATAAAGTGATAGAGAATTAGAGGTTTGCTAGAAAATGTAAATCAGCCCTGTTTTGAGAGAGACTATGTTTGTCCCTGCACTGGGAAGAAGACTCAACATAATGTTTTTAGTTGGGTCAACTTCTTCTTTTTTTTTGGTCAACCTCTGTCCCTACCATTGAGATCTATGAAACAGGCTAGACAGGAGACGTTTACCTTGCTCTGTTTTGGCAGAGCTAAACACGTTATCCAGGTCAGCCAGGGCTGCGTATCTATCGGCAGGGACACTAGTACTCTGTACAGCGTCTCTGCCAGCTCCTGTGGAGTTACTCTGGGAGGAGGAACTGAAGGATCCAAAGTCAGCACTACACGATTTGGGGAAGTTGTCAAAATTTGCAAAACTGGCATTTGCTAGTCCCCCTGAGGCGCTACCTGCATGAGAGAGAGAGATTAAAAAGTCATAAGGGGGACCTCGATTGTTGGTTTTGAGCAACAGCATTAATAGGAGGAGAGGGAGATAAGAAGCTCCACGGAGGGTAAAACTGGGGTGGAGTCAGGCTGGGGCTGGGACACCTTCATTACCTATTGGACAGGTAGCAACACTTCTAAAACATGTCCTCTGCAACACTGCACTATGCTGGCTCTCCATCAGCCAATGAACTTAAGGGATGCATAAAATTAGCATGTATTTGTGTTAGAGGCACATGGTGTGCAGAACAGCACTGTCTGAGTGCCCTGGTTACATCTCAGTTCAGCACCATACTGTGGATCAAGGCTGTTACAGACAAAAACAACCCAACATGTATTAACATTGACAAATCTTTAGTCTGCCAACCACCCTGTAGGCATTACTGAGCTCTGTAATCAGTAGATTGTCACTGTCAACCAGATCTAAGCTTGTTACTGGGCAAACAAACAACTATTACACATTAATCATTGTTTTTTAGAAAACAAAACCTAAAAAAAACACAAAGACAACAGAAGTGCACACCCTTTTTTTCTGCAAGAAATAGCCTGTTCAAGATCTGCTGAGAACGCCTATGTGTGTCATTTGTTTTACACTAAATGTTTATGTTTAACAACCATGTTAATTCAAGCACTTCCCTCTATTGTAACTTATCGTATCGTTCAACTTCTGTTTCAGGGCAGATGTTGTGATCAATTTCAGTACAGACTCAGAGTTTCTCCAACATACTGAGATTTTTTTGGAATGCAATAAAAGGTGTGATACATCACAAAACTTCATACTTAACACAGCACAGCAAAAAGATTTTGTATTTTGAGCTAACTCAGTATAGTCTTTGCGATCCTGAAGAGGAGAGACGACACTGAAGCCACCACACCAGTTAAATTCAACCAGTGGTTCATATGTATTCCAAGGAATATTGTTTTTATAGCTACCTTTAGCTCAGGGAAATGGCAAACTGCAGAGGATCAGTAAAGAGCACAGGGACAGGTACAATCTTGCATGCAACTGTTAAAGCACAGGTTTAGATCTGCTAAAGGTAAATACCTTTTCAAGAAGTAGGAATCACACAAAAAACTGGGAGATCCTACGAGAAAATGCTAATTAACATTTAAAGAAGCACCTAGCAGATATAAACCTTGCCTGAACAGTGGTCCAAAAGCGTCAAAGGAACTGAAGTCGAGAGCCTTGAGAATACCAGGCACATCTGATGTCCAGCCGTTTCCTCACACCTGAACCTGCTCCTCATGATGGATTTAAAGTAAACCCAAAAGCTTGAAAGAGCAAATATTCCCATGTCCATTTCTGGAGTACCAGTTGAAATCAGTGGCAGTCATATTTTTCTTTTATTATTTCTTACATTAACATACTGGATTATGAAATATGTACTTATCATAAATAAGTGACTTTAAGCATACAGCGGTCCTGTGTTTCCTTATTGTTAGGAATTACTAAGTGATATGTTAAAAACAGCACAGTGACTGTCAGACTCTCTTTCTGTTCTGTTTTTATTCTGCATAGTTCTCATGTCCTTCCATTTGGTCTCTTCTCCATAGTAGTTCTCAACCATGACAGCAACAATCAAAGCCTATTGTCCCTGTTTTCAACCGGTGAGATTGTGAAGTGATTCAGAGCCACAGACAAAAAAAAGCTACATGCTGAAACACACATTACATCCAGAGAGAGGAGGATCAGAGTGACTACACATTAGAGATGGTGGAAAGGGTGAAAGCTGTTGAGAGGGCAAGCCCAGAGAGACTTACTGTGTGCTCCCTGGCGAGGCAGAGCAGTGGCAAACTCACCCATACTGCGGCTGGATGAAAGCACAGTGAACGCTGGCAGCCAAAAATCAAAGGGGGGGCGGAGAAGTGGGGCAATGAGCAATGTAAGACAGGACGGAGAAACAAAAGAAAAGACATCAACTAAACCAGAGGTAAAAATTAAAAAGCGTGAGGTTAAAGCAAATCAACGGCTGCTGAAGCAAGCGATGAAAAACACAAGACAGAGTGGACAGCTTAGGCCGGATAACACAGTCAGTCAGTGTCTGTGAGAAAGGGATTATCTTACAGAGCCACCAGAGAGAGGGGAGCTTAATTTATCCATCAAGCAATAGGCATACTAAAGAGATCACGGTGCAGCTCCACATGAGCAAAGCCATCAATGTAAACCTCCAGCAGGGGGCACTGAAGCACACAACATTTCTGTGGGACTGGGGGTGGTGGCTTAGTGGTCAGGTAGTCACTGTTTTTGTGAGTATGAGAGAGTGTTCAGGTAAAGACAGTCAGCCACTTACTGCTGAGTAAATACATAAATAATAAACATTATGTTTTACATAACATTTATATTGTACATGTTATGTAACACTGCATGGAGTGTTTTGAGGGAAATACGGAAGTTACAACACAGGTAATATGAGGTCAACACAGACAGTGTGGTCACAGTAATACAGCAGCCATAAATCTTTTGTTTTGCAGGTCCAATAGCACTATAATCATCTGCCTAATGAGTACATGATCTTTCCCTATTTTACTTCTATCTCTGAAAAAATAAGATGGATTCAAAATATTGCATCATCAAGATATATCAGTCATATCGCCCGACACTCACTTTTAAACCTTAAGTGTAGTAAGTGAACACTACTCTGGTGTACAACTGTCACTTTCTCTTTAAAAACAGGTTTATTGTTGAGTTTTCACACCGCTGGGTAACCTGTGTGAACCTTGTGGTTATCATTGTAAAATGAAGCTTTCAAAGTAGGTCAAACAGAGACGTGCTACAAGTGGTGCATGGAGTGAAGCGTGCTCTGTGTCCTCTGAGTGTTTGACCTGAGGCGCACAACATGGAAACATAACGTCACGTATTCAACTGTAACCAAGGACAATTAGTTGAATTGTTCTAAAGAGATTTCACTTAATTTCTTATAAAAGTTAATTTGAACGACTGAAATGTCATGTAATGCAACCGTCTGGTGAACAGAGGTCTTTCAAATCTGACACAGATGAATGGACCCTGGACATATGGAGAGGTTTGGGAAGCAAAGGGTATGTGTTACAACAGTTTAAACAAAAATACCAATAAAACTGGTAACTTCACAGAAAACATGACTGACAATTTGCTGCATGTACATAGGCTGTTTGTGTTTAGTCTATATATACATTCTCAATACACGTGTGTGTACATAATTAAACGAGCTAATGTCTTTATGTCCAGTGAGGAGAACTTGCTCTACCTGTATTTGAGGGATGGAATGGGGCTTGGGGTGCGGAGGGGAAACCACCTGTCGACCCAGAAGTGCTCCCGAATGCATCAAAATTAGCAAAGTCTGCATTTGCGTTGGCATTCTGTGCCGCTGGAGGTGGTGTCAGGATGAGGTTCAGACAGGCAGATGAACAAAAAAAAAAAAAAAACAATGAGTGGAAAACAATGGAGAGGATAATAACAGAATGGATATATACATACAATGATAAAAGGCACGGACTGCAAAACAAATACAATGGATTATGTGCTAAATATGAAAGATAATCACGGAGTGGCATCATATAACAATGAAATGCAGAGCAGCTTAAAAAGGCAAAATAGTCTGATGTCTGGACTCGCATTTAAGTGTATGCGTAGCACTACACACATCATTAATCTCAGAGGTGTACATCTGTGCTCATGTTTGCAATGTGGAGATGTGCAGATGTCACTTCAGTCAAAGCATTAAGGGTGAGTCTTGATGGCTCTTTGAAGGGGAAATGAGAGGACATTACCCTCCACGGGAAGCAAACACTAATAGCCCTAAGTTACAGACATTAGTAACCATGGAGATGTGTCTGTTCATTTATTGCACCTCTGGTACTATTTCAGAATGTATGGCTATGTTTTGCAATCATGGAGGCACATGGCAGCTGACATTTAACAGATTCTGCATGATCCTCAACTTCTGGCAGAATCCTTACGAGGCGTTAATTTGAATGCAACATCAATCAGCGCGCAGCTGACTCTGAAAAACAACTAAAGCATTTCCATGGCTGCAACAGTACCTGACGTCTATCATTTGTCATACTGTTGTCCACAAAAAGAAGTACACATGCCTACATGCACATAAAAATTTTGCTTTGTTTCAGCTGAAATATATCAGTTTTTTTCTCCAAACAATTGGGGTTATTTCACCAATAAACATTTTTAACTTTTGACCAGACTGAAACTGGGGAATAAAAACATGGATGCACTCAGCCCTCTGATTTGATGCTCCTGGTCCTGTGAAACAATGAGACTGTGACACAACATTAGGACAACATTATCATGACTGGAGCTGCTGCTTGTTTCCTGCATTCCCTTACTGCTTTAGGCCTCAGCAGATCACCTTCCTGTGTTTAGATCGTGTTGACATTTTTAGTATTTTTCTGTCTTGTCAGCTGGCGAAATTCCCTGCACAGCATTAAAACGCGAACATAAAAGATGATGTTCCAGTGTGTTTTTGCCTTAAGTGTATTGCTCAATCATTTATTTGTCTGTTTCTTACTTGTGTGGCTGTTGAAATGTGCAAAGTTAGCAAAACCGGAGCTGGTGCCTGCATTCATGTTGGGCGGGGCAGCGAAGATGTCTCCACCCAAGTCACTGAGGAGGTCAAACCTCTTCTCATGGAACTGCTGCTGATGGGTTTGTCCACGGCTCACCACTGGAGACTGATCAAGACAAGAGAGGGATTTGAAAAAAACTGCAGGTATGTGTTGGTCAGCATGCAGATATATGTGCATGTCTATGAGTCCCTGAATAACCATAATACAAAGACTAAGGAAGACAAGAAATAGGTCCAATAGCTGCATTTCAATGTTAATACTGTATCTTTAATAGTTTTGAATGGGCAGTTATTTTTAGCACGTCATTTGATAAACCTTACCAGCCCTTGATGGGTGAGCCAAAAGTTCTTCCAATAATTACAAATTCATCACTTGTATGTTTGTGTGTGTGTGTGTGTGTGTGTGTGTGTGTGTGTGTGTGTGTACAAAACAAATCTCACCTGATTAGGTGGGGTGCTCTTGTTGAGGTGTAAGGAGGGGGCCGACTCTCCCAGCAGGGATTTGAGTGGTCTAACCTCTGGGGTGCTGCTGGTGCTGCTGTTTGAGGAGCCAGAGATGGAAGCATGGACGGATGCCACTACCTTGGCCTGTTCAGGAGGTACATACCTAGAAAACGGTTCACATTACATTCATTACATTATACTAGATGCCAAACAGCTGATAAAATACATCACAAAAAAAGAAAATCCAGCTTCAGAAATATACAGTTCAGTTTATCACAGTGTAATTTAAAATAAATTAGTAGCTGAGGCATGATTTATCCCACCAGATGCTTGTGGCTGATTGGAAAATATAATATGTCCGGTAAACTTACATAATCTAGGGTTCTCAAAATTATGGTATTGCAACCTTTTGGCAAAACAAATGTGCAAATCTAAATGTGATAACAGGGAATGTTTATTTGGGTGCAAATGTGATTCACAGCCAGCAGACAAGACAGTGGAACCATGACTGGTGTGTGTATTTGTGTCTTAGAGCAAAGGCCTGAGTGGGAATGCCTGTCTGCAGCAAATAGTGGCATGTTGAGACATGCCCTACTCATAGCACTCATTTTGACTTAGACTTCAGAGATTAAGAGATCACAGAAGCACAAGTACCTAAATTTGTAAGTGTAATAATCTAATGATTGACTATTAGCTGTTAATGATGCATTATGAAAACAGTCTAACTGCAAAAACCAACAGTCTCACAGAATTAACAATGACTTTTGTTGACCAATTGCAATTTGCAAATATTAACATGACATGAACTTGCCTGCTCTCATTAGCCATCACTCTCAACAGTCACAATAAACCAGGAACAACCATGCTAAACCTCATGCGTACAACCTATAACCTCATGGAACAGCTAGATCTTGCGCATAGAGCAGCTTGACGGTACTGACCTACATTCTGTGCATTTAAAGAAGGTTATCTGGTGGCTTGCTCGAGGCTAACTGCTATGAGCTGCCTGTGAGACATTCCAAGCCAGAGAGGAGAAAAAACACAAAGAAAATCTACATGTCTGCACAGTGCACATTGCTAGAGGATTGTTCATATCTTTGCACTGCTGGCTTACCATCTCTTCTTCTCATATTTATCTTGAAGGAACTCCTTGACTTTCTGTGGTTCTCTGAAGTCTGGTATCGAGGAGGTTCTGTCATCATAAAGGCCAAGCCAAATCTGCTTACACACCTGGAACAGAGTAACAGGCAAGTGATTTTTGGTGGAACATGTCCGTATCGCACAGGGCTAAAAATGAAAGCAAGGCTTATCAGCCTTTATAATTAAATTGTTAAGCCCAAGTGACATAGTGGCAAAAGGAAATGAAAATATAAGCCTATCGTAAACAGTGATGATATAAAGCCATTAAGTGCAGGTCAAGTTCAAAAGTTATGCTTCAGAGTGATTTGTCATGTTTGGAGTAGAGGAGTCAAACATGAGTTGGCCCCGACTTTGGAAACACAGGTTGAACTCAGTTGCTGGGTGAAAAATGAGTCTTCGACTCACCTTTCTCTGGCTTTGGGTTTTGGATAGCATTCCTAAAGTATTTGCTTAATCCTGTAAAGAGAGATTTATAGGCTTCATGCGTGTGCGCACTCAGTTTTAGGGTGCTGCACTGTAGATGAGGCAATGGTGCTGGAAGAGAGAGCATGGCTCAAATGTCGTGGAGACGCTTCTGCTGCTGTCATTTCTTGAGGCGCCTCTGATGCACGTGCACACACACTCTTTTCTTTCCAATCAGTAGAATTTTGAGACTGTGGCTTTGAAAATATATGGAGCACCCTGTTTTAATCATTTTTGTCTGCGCCTGAGTGCTCTCTGCAGACAGAAAAAAGCAACTTGAGGGCAGTAGTATTTATACAGCAGCCTTGAAGGATATTTGCATCAGCTTCAACCTTGAGTCTCCTGCATGTTTGCCTGGCCTGCCACTTTGCTACAGCTTTTAATAGGCTGTGCTTCCCAGGTGACATTGTTCTATTTCATACTCCGTTCACCAGAAATGGCTGTTGAATGATGATGCCCTTTGGTGTCTCTGTGCAGCACAAATGTGTGGTGGTACTCTATCTGATCATGATGGACAAGAGAGAGATATTCGAATGACAGATGTTTCATAGAGACTTTCACCTCTAACTATTTACAAAATTGTAATATGATGTAATTTCTGTTAAACTGTACATACATATTGTATTTGCAGTAAAATGCAATGATAGGTCATGATAGGTCATAGAAACAAATTTATGGTAAATCTGGCAAAAAAAAAAGAAAAAAAGAAAAAAGTTGTTTTAATATAATGCCTGAAATGCTTGCATGAGAGAATAACTAGGTCATTGAAATTTACTGCATCTTTTATGGCAAAGCTCAGTTTGGAACAGACTCACAGCCCGGATACATCATCAGCTCATTAACTTGTTCTGGCGAACGTGAGCAAACAATTGCCTCCTTCCATATCCAATAGATGCAGAACATCATAATGATCCCGACAAAATCCTCTTTCTGGCCACCTCAAAGTAGTCACAAGACATTCACTGGCCTTCCGGTGTTAGTTCGGTCTCCACCAACTCCCGTGAAAATATCTGGGTCTTGTTTGGCTTTCTTCACCACCTCATTGTGAACTGTGTTTGCTGTTTGTGCTGGGCGGGTAGTGTAGAATATTTCTTTGAGTTTGTCTGGTAAAAACAGGTGTCTGATGCTGCTGAACAAAAAGGTTGATGAGAGCTGTAAAGCTCAACCAAGCAGCTCTTTCACATTACACATAATTATTAGATTCAATATTAATATAAGAGTCATTAATGTAGCTTTAAAACAGCCAGCAAATTCAGGATAAAACAGCAACGAAAAGCAACACGGGCAGTGTGTGAAAGCAAACCCTCAAAAGTGGTGGGAAGGTGACCTCAACCTTAACAACTGTGAAAGGGCAGACAGTCGCCATGCCTACCTCATTGCCATGTTTCTGTAGGAACTCGATTTCCTGTTGCGTGAAGGTTGTCATGGAGATGGACTTGACTCTGTGAGGTGGATTCAGTCCTCGTCTGTAGGTGGACAAATGGAAACAATTTGATTTTAAGACTCGTACATGACAACTTCATCTGGACAGACTCGAGCTCCCACCTCTCAGGAACGGGCCATTTAATTACAAGCTGACTGGCTGTGTGCGTAACTGGGGCGAGGAAGATGGCATTATAGAAAGAAATGACAGAGCCAAATAATGACAGAGACAAATACTGACAGAGGAAGAAAGGGTGAAGGGCAGAACAAAGGAATGGAGTAAAACTCTCTCCGAACTGCGGTTGTCAGCACAGTAAAAGAACGAGCGAGCTCCCTTAATATAGAAACTTCCATTACGGAGTGACACCCATTAGCCCACACAAGCCTTGCTAATTTTCCTGAGAAGGTCACAGCTCATGCCACCATGACCCAAATTAAAAATGCCTGGTAACTGTAATAGTTGAAAAGAGCCATCATTAGGCTTTTATATTAAGCTCCAGGGCTGCTTGCCTCAGTATTTTTTCCTGGACCCACTAGTAAGTGAAAACTGATGTAGTGCTGGCTTCAAGGTCACCACCTGTTTTGTCTGTGAAAGTGACCAATCAGCATTTAGCACGCAAGCAGGATGTTTTATCTGTGACCAGAGTGTAACTGCTGAGCAACACAGTCATTACAACAAGGAAAAGATAACTTCTTTTTGCTAAACAGCGTTACAGTCAGTCTTACAGGGTGTGTTTAACCATTAATCAATATAAGTCATAAGTATATGCATTGGACTGTAAAGAAACAACCCCAACAGTGACTTTTAAAAACATTTACAGTAGTTTAAGTGCTAATCAATCAGTGGAATTAAAAATGACTCATCAGTCAAGTATCATTAAGATACATTAAATGTAATCCTTCAAAAGTGTCCTTTTACTCCATGTTCAAACCGGCTGCACAGCAAAAGCATGGCAGCAGTATAACAGCTGCAGTCAGTGTCTGCAGTGTATTCATTTATCCACTGTACTGAAGTATACTCAAACGCATTTAGACAGAATTTATAGCCCAATAAACAATCAATATTATTACACATGAAAGTCCTTTTCAAACACACTGCACATAACCAAATACCACTTTGACACCTGTAGGTGGTAACAGCAAATGCAGTTTAATAGTACAGGTCCCAGAATTCTGGAGGCAGAAAAGCAAACTACTGCGTATTACTGGTCTTGACTGAGGACATACTGCTCACCATCAAATACTCTAGATTCTCAAAACTTTCTCTCAGTTTGTCTAAACTATTTGACTTTTTGCCAGCTTGTTTGAACAAGCAGCCGTTTCCTTTCCCATTCTTCAATACCTTCACACCAGTATGAACACTGACATTATAAGGCTTACTGCACCCTTGGCCCTTCTTCAAGACACCCCAGGGTGCCGCAGCGCCCACTTTAGGAACTAGGGAATGAGATCCACTGTGACACAATTACAGATACAATGTTATGCACATACAGGACTCAGATCCTACAGGCAGTGAAATATGAGATAAGACTGTTAAATAATTCACTGCTGGAACCCCTTACAGAACTTGTTCTCATCTCCTCCCATTCTTTACACATCCACCAATCAGCTGATGGAATAAAGTAGTCACAAATAAGTCTACACAGTGAGTCTGTGTGTGAACATCCAAGCAGCTGTGTAAATTTACATTCAAGGACACATTAATGAAAGCAACAAGAGCCACCATGCTTCTATTAGAAAGCTGTCCATACGCCCTTTAACATGGAGCAGATCCATGGTACTAGGGCTATTTCTAGGGCCAACACTTTATCAACTTTAGCCCAGTTATGTCATGCTGGTTTCGCTTTCTGAGAGGACAGTTAACGCTGAAAGAATACCAACAACTAACAGAAAACACCTTAATAGGACTGCTATATTTCAACATTTACAGGATTTTATGAACTGGAAACTCTGGGATTTTGAGGCTGTTCAGACAAAATAAGGAAGACATAAGCTGGTTAACACCAATCTAATCCATAAAAACAGATTATTAATAAATGTACCCGTAGCAGCCCGAGTTGGACTAATGTAAAGTTCTTACAGTTTTTGGACAAAACAGTCAGAGGCAAATTTATTGCTTAAAAGCAACAATCAAAAAACTTGTGTCAGAAGTAAAACACAGGATAGAATGTGAGTGAATTTGAGCTTTAATGTGTTTTTCAGCACCCTGAGGTAGGTGACTGATCAGATCCCAGTCTCATGAAGATGAATCTAGGTCAGATACAAAGAAGAAAGAAAGCTCTATAACTCTTACGCTCTAAATATGTCGGCAGCATCTCTACCCAGTTGTCCAACTGAGGAAGTCTGATACTGGTTGTTTTGTTTTTATTAATTTAATTAATTGTATTTAACTGTGTCAATAAGGGGAATGCAAAAGGGGGAACATCTTATAAGCAGGGTCGTCTTACACCCAGGCTGTGGTGTACAATATAACCGTCAGGTGATTCCTGTGTTCTGGTTTCCAGTCTGGTACCAAGCCCAGAGACACAATGTTATGGCCCTACAGTAACAAACTGCAGGACACAGTAACTTTACAATTGTGACTGTGTTCAGTTGCAGTTTGATTATATCTGTAGGGAGAATTAAATAACAGTAGTAATTATTAAGTAAAATAAAGAACTAATAAAGTAGCTTCTTATGTCACAATATTGTGCACATCATAAATGTCAGACACAAGATGAATGATTCAATTAAAGCACTACTCTGCCCTCGTGACAAAGTTCACCTATTTTCACATTATGTCTGCTTGGCACACAGTGTATCAGAGAATAGTATCACATATTGCACAGTAAAATAATTATGATCTGGTCCCTACTGTACATCAGACCAGCTCAGCCGGGAAAACTGAGCTCATTTGCATACTGTAACCGCTCCAGGGTGACAGAAACTGGCAATGTTAAGTCTCAAAAGCAGAGGAGAGGCAAAGCATCACATTTTATTTTTCTGATGTAAGTCTCTACAAGAAGGGTGTCTTTTACATCTTCAAGAATTTAGTTAAGTACATTTTATCCCAGAAAATGTCAGCGCTTACTTTTCATGGGTCACTATCCAATCCAATGGCATTCATATCAAATTACACCATGACCAACTCCAAAGAGACAGCACTTTTTTCCAGCAAATTTTTCAGAAAATCAGGGGCAAGGGGAAACCAAACACGCTCAGTTATAAAGTTCAAGTCGTATCTGTTAGCTTGCCGTTGATTTCATATTATCCAGGACATGTGGTGTCAGTGACACTTCCCCACCTCGGTCATGCTCTGGTCACAGTTGAGCCCTGTTTACTCAGGGAAACTTAGGCCAAGTGGGGTTACTTCCTGCCACGAGCAATCCTCCAGTAAGAGACATTGAGAGTGGTGTTCCTCCTGGGAACGCCTCCACCTTCATAAGGAATGTGTTTACATAGTGGATTCCAACTGCCCATTAAACAACCGCAGCTATGGGGGAGACAGTTGTTATGCAGTAGGTAGCCATGCCCCTGCTATCACCTCTCAACAATTAAACACTGTTACTGTCCAAACCGCAAATGGAAAAGAAAAGCGCTAACAACTTCCCTGATCGCCTCAGCCGTGCCTCTACCTGTCAAACGCACTGTTAAATAACTCAGTTTGATCCAGCAAGGCAATCTCTCAGGGTAAATGCAACATGCATGCACAGATGATTATTTGTGTTGACAGGTTTTGCTTTGCTTTCCTTGAAGAGGACAAAATAAAGCAAAGACTACTTTTATTCACAGCAGTCCTAGTGGGTAGTCAAGACCGTGAGCAAAACATTACATCAAGTCTGAGCATGAATCTCTATGCGCTCTCTCTCACAACTGCCTCTCTAGTATTAAAAGGAAAGAGAGAGGCAGACAGTGACCTCTCTGCCACTTCCTGTGGCACATATAACAGCACATGCTGCTGATGTAGCAGCATGGTGGGGCCATACCACTTCCTGAGCCTACAATCACACCAGGCTTCCTGCATACATCAGACAGACATCAATCCTTTCAAATCCACACTATTCTGCTGGGTAGATTTTTCCACTGAAATTCCACACAACATGTTTTGTCTTGATGAAAAGTGAATGAGAAAGACAGCAGGAGAGAGAGAGGAAGAGTTGTGGTTTGAGCTATAAAGAGCTCAATTAACTCATACACAGAGTTTAATACCATAGGGGGGGCAGATGGGAATTTCACAGTAGAATCCCCAATGCAGACCCACTGGTGAAGTGACATGGAGAGCAAACACACCATTAATCTCTTTCTTTTAAAGGCTATGGTAAATAGCCTTCATGTTCAAAGTGGAAACAGCAAACAGTCTGCACGGCTTTAAGTCACAAAAACTAGTCAAACAAGGGCTGTATTTACGCCAAAGTCTGAGGGACTAGCAGGATAAAATTGTGTCAAAGAAAGCAGAGAGAAAGAAGGCAACTAATAAAACTAAAAGTTCATCAGAGGGGATTTACTGAGCCACAAATAATTTCATTTTCCATTGCAGGATTATTAGAATAATCATTATTCGCAAATGGAAAATGGCAGGCTGATTTCCATAAAGCATTAAGAAGGACCACTACAGGCTGCTGACAGTGTGAATGAGCAGAACAGGATGGACTAATGAACATCTCATTGAGTTACCTGCTAATGGCCCACTCCCAGTTTACTCTTCTCAAATATTTTCACTTCCAAGGGCTTGATAAAATTAAACATAATTTGTATGTTTACAAAAACCAAGGCAAACTATTTGTGAGCAAAGATGGGATTTGGTGAGAAAGACAGGACCGGGATTCTTGATTTAACAAAGTTGAGACAAAAATCCTACCTATGGTGACGTGTTTTTGTTCAGAGGAGAGAGATGTAGGTATGTACAGATCTGCACAATGTCATGCAATATTAATTAATATAAAACGAATATTTCCTCCACGTTGTATATCAATCTGTCATTTACCATGCAATACTCAAAACCTTTAGAGAATCATGTAATAAGTTGTCATTACTGCATTACACCACTTTGAATTTCTTTCTAAACGTGGCCAGCATCCCATATACCCACAAAACAAAACCTTTTTAACATGCAACATTTGACAGCTGAATTGATGTGGGATATCTTTAGCTGAGTAAGAAGAAATGGAATGCTTCACTAATCCCAAATCACAAGCTACAGATGCTTGGTTACACAACCACACAGCAGAGCTTTAAGTCAGGCAAATGTTATCTAAAGTCATAACACCAGGCTGCACTGAACCATCAATGTGGTAGACAGTTTTCTTTTTCTTTCTTTCCTTTTTTTAAGCTAAATGGACGAACTACGGACCTGAGCGAATTCGCACAGAAAATTTTGGTCAATTCTTGCTAGTATTTTGTCAGAGTACATCTGGAGATCTATTACTCCATCTATTGCAAAAATAGATGACTTGACACTACAACTGACTACCGGCATCGCATTATCAGTCGCATCTCAGCATGATGTGGCTTTCCTACGCCTCGGTGTCTACCAACATTTAACAACCAACATACTCAGTCATATTAAAATCAAATTAATAACGCCCTACGTGGTTCTATGGACTATAGTAACAAAAAGCTAGATAATACAAATTCGTAGATATAACATGAAACCTCGCCCGTCATGTTATTTAAGTACATCATCGTGTGTATTTGAATTGGATGGTATAACGTTACCATAACCAAATCAGTTAGCCGTTAGCTAAGTTACAAGGTGGTGCCTCAAAACGTTGCCAGCAACTGGTTGGAGCAGCTGGCTACTGGCTTAACTGTAGACCTAGCTTGCAAGTGTCAGATAAATTCAATGGTTAGCACTGGAAGCTAAAGTTAGCTAGCATCTAGGGGTGGTTGCTACATTAGCTTGCTGTGCGGAACATTGACACCTCTATGCACCCCGCCCAACAGCTCGGCAAGACAATGTCAACAGCTAAACTCACTCTGGCACAACTGGATACCTATCTACCGCTAGCTAAGTTAGCGCTATTTGGCTAATTGGCTTAGGTTGCCGTATGTAGCTGAAGCGTACCAGACGTTAAATCGTGTGCGCCACATCTAAAGGTCACTCAGTAACTTTAAACTTACAGGATGCCAGAGCATGAGGTACATACGAAGGAGCCCACAGTCATATTGGCATAGGTTGGGCCGCGCTGGTCGCAGTCAAAGCACTTTCTGTTGGGAGGCAAACTCGTCATTTCTCTCAGCATCTTCAGGTGTTTCTCCTCCTGTTTTCGTTTCGCACTCGCCGCCATGGTAAGGGATGCACAGCAGGATTAAATAAAACCGGGGGAGACTGGAGGGACAGCTACAACTAAAACAAAGAGCTGTGCTTTTTAACGGTTGCCTACCCGTGCTAAAGACAGAGAGGGAATGGGTAGGTGGCTCTGTTGTCAGGGGGGGCCTCGCGTCTCCTCGAACAAGGAGTTTGAGGCGTTGGATCGCTCCTACTAACGGAACAAGAGGTTCGCTGCCGTCGACTTCCGCCTTCGTTTAAATCCCGTTAGACTACGCCACCTCTTCTTGGGTCAGGGCCAAGTGCGAGTGTCTAATATTCGTTACATTCCAGTATGTTTCCAGCAAATTCTCTCGGCGTCTGGTTTGTTGAGCCAATTATATCTAAGGCACCACTGTTACTAGGTAATGGTCTACAGCAATAATGTTACTGCGATCATCGCAGTGCGATGTCATGTGTGTACTGCGTAGTACGTGGTTATGACGAAATCTTGTGTACATTCTTGCGGTTAGTGTGTCCGGTAGTTTATCTGTAGTTATCCGATCGTGAAGTTGTACGGAGAGTGCAAGACTTTACTTGTACGAGCAATTTCCCGTTCGAAACTGCGGATTCCATAGTCTATGAATCCGACGGTTTGATAAGGACATGAACTATCTTGTCCCTTACGTGTGAGATCTCTTTGCTTGTACACATGACAGAGCACGGACCGTTACTCCTAGTTCATTAACACATCAGCGCCACTATGCGGATTACCATCGTCACTGCAACACTATCACGATGCACTCCAAAGGACATGGACATGTAGCGTTGTTTTTTTTTTTTTTTTTTCTAATTCTTACGTTTTTAATTTATTGCGGTATTTTAATTTTCAGAAAATAGCTCAAAACCGATGTACCTAGTAATGTAGCTGAAACCATGCATGTATAAAGCCACTGGATTTTTAGTCTGTTTGCACTGGACATTTTTACTTTTAACCTTTAATTCTTTGCTTGCTGTGCTTTTGGACTATTTATTGCATGCCCTCTACTTTAAATTTGTGGAATATGCTGGAACTTGTGAATTTCCCTTGGGGACAAATAAAGTATCTATCTATCTGTCATCTAAGTCAGTCACTTAATTGGGTTCCATGTAGATGTGTAAATGGTATTCGTCATCACACATTTTAGCAAATTTTTAAAAAAAATTGGATTGGAATTCGTCAAACCCTCAAGTAGTAACATACAAATGTAATGTATCATATAGAATGTTAGAAAAAAAATCTAGTTATCATGTTATTATCAACACATTCATCAGTCATAAGAGCATACACTATAATATGGAAAGAAATAGTCATGATGCCCCTACCCAAAAATACAAAAAACAGGCATGAACAAAGTTTTGATGTACACATACTTATTTTATTGCAGATGAATAACATATTATAACAGAATGCCAAGAAAACAAAATGGCAATTGCATTATTTACAAGGACAACCAGATATCAGGATATTTTGTGCCATGGACTACTGAACCTATGGATTATTAGCCAATGTAATTTATTGGATTTGATTTCCGTGAATTCCCATAGTCAAACCTTCTATTTGAACACAAAAAGGCTAATTTTTTCTTTCCTTTCTTTGGGGGAACTGATGTTTCAATACCCAACAGAAACAACAACAACTGACCAGTGTTGGATTAATGTTTAAGCAAGTAGATGGTGACTTTTTGTTCCTTTACTTCCTCTAAACACCCCGTAGCAGATCTGTAGTCCACAGCATATGAGCCGTCACTTCATCAATTGCTGCTGACTGACTGAATTAATGGCTGCTGATGCTGCTGTGGTTGAGAGAAGTCAAAGGGTCTGCGGTTCTCGGTGTAGCCATAGAGTTTCCGGAGGGCCACACGAGCCGCCTCTTCCTCGGCTGCAACAAGTGTCTCTCCTGGGCCCTGAGCCAGAAGCTTCTTGTCGCTGAATTAACACATGGGTCAACAAATACAAAAAGTAAGTAAAACAGACAGATTATAAGTCTATTATGAATGATCTGAATCTCACTTAAACCTAAAAGGTGTAACTTATCAGCTCTAACTCCAGCCTTTTTTTAATACAGTAAATCTTCATTTGCTCTGGGTTTATAGCATCCACAGCACACATACCTGTATAATCCAACAAAGTATAGCGGCAGGACGGTACTTGCTCCAGCAGACCTGATGAGGCGAGGCTCTGGCAGAGGCATATTTCTTTTAGTAAGCTCCTCCACCAGTAGTCCCATCGGGTTGACAACTGTCCACATATCAAACAGGTCCTTCCCAATCAGCTGGGTGGCCAGGAAATCCTGTGGAGAGAGGAAAAGGTGGAGGTGGGGGACAAGAAAAGAAAAACATCATACAATAAAGCCAACTGAAGAGCCTTAAGGTAGACAACTTCTAGTTTCTTTACAAAGAATACTGAGTGCCCATGATACTCTGCAGCCTCTTACCCTGAGGAAAAATCCAGTTTGCGGTCCTCCGCTGCTCTCCTGTAGAGCTCCAATCACTGCCATAAATGTAGAATGAAGCACATCATCAGGAACAGGGCATTCTGCACTCATGGTTAGGTCTTCAATCCCGAGGTGTTTTGCCACATGGGCCACAAGTGTTGAGCTGGTGAGGTGCCCTACGATACTGTCCACCCCCTCACTCGGGAGGCTTGGGAAGCTGGCCCTGCACCAGTCAGTCAGGAAGCTTTTGGTGAAACCTGCTCCTTTTTTACTCAGCTGAATGTTATCTTTGAGAACAAGAGCAGTGGTCTCAGGGTCCACACCTAACCCCTGTCTCCTCTCTTGCTCCGCCTGCAGGTAACAGGGATTGATGAAGGCTGTTTTCAGTAGGTCCAGGGTAAAGTTCTCCTGTAGGCGGACGCTGAAAGCCCGAACCTCGGCATGGTAATCCCAGTGAGGCTGCTGAGAGCTGAAACAAAGTCAAATATGGAGTTAAACTCTGAGTCCAGGTTTCCTCTACGTTACGATTCCAAACCGGATCTAGGTTTTTACTTCAGACTGGTGCAGCCCAGCACACAAGTCTTACTTTCTCTACATGAGAGTTAACAATTATTGTACCAGCAGGAGAGAAGTGTCTTTCAGGAGTACTACAAAACTATACTACTCAAAAGTTACCATCAATACAATATTTTTGGTAAAACGAGACACATATTGAGGCTGGAGAGGGAGGCAGACTTTCCTCCACCTGTGCAAGAGAACCATGACAGCTAGCTACACCCCTGACTCCACATGATAACCTGTGGAAATAGTAGCGACACAGACGCTGCTGAACACGTCTGTATGAACAATGTGTGTAATATAATTATACAGTTTTTATAAGAAGTCTGCTCAGTCGGCTAGGATGAATAACACAGACTGACTTCTTAATGGCCTTGAGGTGCTCTCTAGTGAATTAGCTAACGTTAGCCTCACCGTGGCTTCGGTGGTGGAGGTCCTTCGAGTTTTAACTTCCTCGCCATGAGGGATGTGTATGCTCTCATCCATCGCTTCTTCCCTCTAACCTGTGCTAATGATATGTTTCTGCAAACACGGTGACAATGAATCCCTAATGTTAGCGCACCGCGATTCACTATGTACCCCGACGCCATGTCGATCACTGACAGCGGAGTGCAACCGCGAAATCTGTCCGGCACGGAACAAGAAACCGCATCCGGCCGGCCAGTCTGGTCCTAAGGTAATGACGAAGCGTTACCATGGAGACAAATGTAAACTGTTAACTACCGTTAGCAAAAAGAGCACAAGCTGAGTTAAACATACGGGACTACACAGCTTAAAAACTGCTAGAATACATACAAAATAAGTATATATTATTTCTTTTTCGGCTGCTTGTTAATTTGATACATATTTGGCGATGTCAACTGCTGAAATCCAGGAACTGATGGGAGATAAAGTGCCAGCCACTCAAATGGACCGTGGGGCTGCCGAAATAACTGCTTGTGTCAAAGATGGAGTGGATGCCACGATGGATGATGGAGCTCAAGAAAATGAGGAAAGTAACAAAAAGATGCAAAGCCTCCCTCAAGAGAAAGGAGAAAAACACTCAGGACCACGAATGACCAAGACATTCCTCAAAGACCATTGTAAGCAGAACAAACTTTACTCGACACCTTGCCTGAATGACACACTATATCTGCATTTCAAAGGTTTCTCCACCATTGAAAATTTAGAGGACTACACAGGACTGAAGTGTCTCTGGCTGGAAAGTAACGGGCTTCAGCGCATTGAGAACCTGGATGCTCAGACTGATCTGCGCTGCCTGTTCCTTCAGCAGAACCTCATAAACAAGCTGGAAAACCTTGAACCTCTGAAAAAGCTCTGCACCCTGAATGTCTCCAACAACTACATCCACATCATAGAGCACATTTCTGGCCTTCCTGACCTGAGCACCCTGCAGATTGCCCATAACAAGCTGGAGACTGTGGGGGACATAGAGCATCTTAGTCAGTGTCCGGCAATCAGCGTACTGGACATGTCTCACAACCTGTTACATGACCCTGAGATCCTCTCTGTACTCGAGGCCATGCCGCAACTACGAGTGCTAAATCTAACGGGAAATGAGGTGGTGAAAAAAATCCCAAACTACAGGAAGACCATGATTGTGCGCCTGAAGCAGCTCACCTTCCTTGATGATCGCCCTGTGTTCCCCAAAGACAGGGCATGTGCAGAGGCGTGGGCACTGGGGGGCCTGGAAGGGGAGCGTAAAGAGAGGGAGCAATGGGAAACACGAGAGAGGAGGAAAATTCAGGACAGCTTGGATGGCATGGCGATGATTCGAAAGAAAGCCCAAGAGAGACGACACCTTCGAGAGCTACAGGAGAAAGGTAAAGTTTTCAGCTTTTACTACTCCAGAGTAAATGATGATTTGCATCTTTAAACAGTGTAATCTGTTTCATTTCAGGGGTGACTGAGGCTTCCACCACTCCAGAGACTCCATGTGAAGAAAATGACACCCAGAACCTGACTTCATCACAAGGAGAGAAGATTCAGGCCTTTGTGCAGGACAGCCTGGATGCCCATGAAGAGTTCTTGCAGAGTCAGTCAATACAGGGACTCCAAGAAGATCAGCCGAACAGCGAGCATTTAGAAGCAGAGCAGCCAGGTCAAGGGTCACAGGGAGAGCAGTTAGAGAAAGACGACCAGGACAAATCACACACAAGGCAGCCTGTGAGGGAAGAGAAAGAAGGGGTGGATCCAGGGGACTCATCACAAGAGCAAGAAGACACTGCAGGAAAGATGATAGAGACAGAAAACATAGAAGATAAACAACAAAACCAGTCATGTGGAATCATGAAAGGTGGAGCGCCGAGAGAGCAGGCACGCATGAGTGAGAGGTTTGAAAAGAAACAGTCTTCTCTGGTGAGGGCAGCTCCTCCTGAAGCAGACGAGGTCGTAGCAGCACATGGTCCTGGACCACTGGTCACAGAGCTGGAGGATGCAGAGCAGCTGGAAACCATTTATCTTCCACTACATCGCCCCCTGCGTATTGATGACCTGCCGGATCTGGAGGATGTGGACACAGAAGACTTCACAGGGACACTCTCCTCTCAGCAGGCGTTCAAACCAAAAATAGAGGTCTTACCAGGAGGCACTGATCAGGATGAACCAACTGGGAATCACAGTGACGGCATTCCCACCTTTTGTTCATATAAAAATTCACTGGTCTTAATGAATGGCTGCAACAATTCAACTGGGCTCTCCAACACCTCTTCATCACTGCTGTGTCCACTGGATGAGGAGCCACTCAGCTGTCAACCAGCAGGAAAGTCCAAAACAATCCAAACCTGCTCTCCTCCGCGCTGCCTAATTGAGGAGTTGGAATGAGGTTTGGAGCATCTTTCATGGCAGATTGAAGTGATGACCTATATATTCTCACAGGAATAGATGTTAATGCTGACTGGCTACCTGAGAGTATAAAAAGCCAAATCAGGGCGCAGCCTTAACTTTAAAAATTGATATTTAGCTGTTAAAAATAGTGACTGTAACTGTCAAGCATATTTGTGTTAAAGACTTGCAAAGCCATTTTTGTTTTTATTGTTGTTAATTGTAACACTGTGTGAAAACAAACAGAATAAATCTTAATAAATCTGGTCAGTTTTCTTTGAGAATATCTTGCTGTAGTGGCAATAATAGCTTCGTACCTTCATGTTAGAATAACACAAAATTAGTTAATAACTAAATTATCATTATTTCTAATCAACTGTACACTTACTACCCTGGCTTTCAGTCAGTTTTCAGTGCAGCTAAAGAAAAATACATTAACATATATTAATATTCATGTATGAAAAATAAAACACCAGCATTAAGCAGACATTGTGTTAAAAAACTGTAGTGATGTGTGCATTTCATGTAAAACATCAATAAAAGTACAACACATCCTATGTATGGTTTTATTAAATTGTATTACATTTCCCAGTTCAAGTCACATATTACTCTTTCAGAAATAAATATTCGACATGTTACGTCTCTCCACTGCAGCTCCATTTACCTATTTTGGTAAACTATGCTATACTGTGTCTCTGAGTGACATGAACAAATATTTACAACAAGTCATGCTTAGCACTGAGCGAGAAGATTTGTAATAAAAACAAAACGTGATAACAGGAGACAGGATGAAATAAGAGTAAAAAAATAAAACTGTACATGTCTTAAATAAACAAAATCAAAATGATCAGCCCTGTGGGCAACAGGCCTTGTACGCATGTGTCAAGGTCCTCCTCACACAGGGACTGAGTGCAGCGAGTAGCTAACATTTGACACATAGAATAAGGGATAGTGAGTTCTTCTGTCACGGTGAGGGCAGAAGCACAGACTCTAACGTCGCAACCACACCCAGGTGTTGATGAGCCAGAAAGCTACAGTGACCGAGTACAGGATCATCTCTCGCCTCGCTCGCTCCTTGTTCTCCTCCTCCAAATGTTGGAGTCTCCGGTTCAACTTGATAAGCTGGAGATAAAACAGTTTCCTCAGTCAGAGGCGTTTTACAATTAGCTTTGGCACCACACGACAGAAAGAACGTATTATTAACTGACCTGACGGCGAAGTGTCGTTGCATCCACCACAGTCATGTCATCAGGCCCCCCGTCCAGCGTGGCTTCATATGTTGACATTGCAAGCCTGGAAAAGAGAGCAGTCACCCTGAGAATTACACAATTCATCCACAGGGCGTAGAATTTAGCACATTTTAGATATAACCTGCAAGTTAGCAATAGCAACGCCATTTGAATAGACGACTTTTCAGCCAAGACCAAATCTTATTTCTTGACCCGGAATGGGAATGGAAGGTAGGACAGGATGAGGAAAAGGACAAAGGATAAGAATGAAGATAGCCAGGTGAAGTTACCTGGATTCATGCAGGGGGTTGGAGCTTGAAGCCGACCCCCCTCGCAGTGATGGTTTGCTACAGAGGTGGGGAAAGACAGGGTAGGGAGAAGGGAAAAATAAGAGAGATAGAGCAACATACACATGGTACAGTGTTGCATACATGCACACACCTCGCATGTCCTGTGCATAACTACATTTTCTGTGTCGTTCTGAAAACCAACAGGCTAATCTTCCTCTGTGCTTTTCAAAGATCCTTCTAAAACACACTTTTTGAAACCTTTCACCGGCCAGACGTAAGAGTGTGGAGGAGTTACAGTGAAATCTAAATTTAAAATGGCTGACAAGGTGTAGTACAACTTAAACAAGTGAGTCAGTGCCCACCACCACCTTCCCTGGAACAGCTACTAGACTGAAATATGTTACCACTAATGAGTCAAAATCTTCAGAAAAGCCACCGACTGGAAAGGTGCACTTGGCAAAATGGCTACATTTTACACGTTGATTAATACACGAGGCATTAATATTGTTACTGGATGTTACCAATAGTCAGTTAGAAAATGTTAATGTTAATGCTTGAGCCGACCACACAAACACTCCCGACATGTGTAACTAAGGGTCAAAGCTTTTCAGGAACATCACCCCTTTCCCCTATAAACAGGGTGTTAAGAAACTGAAATCAAAGTACTGTTGGCACTAAAGATACTGTAGATAAAGATACTTTAGACTACTGCAGATCTAATGAGACTCTGAACAGCTGATGCAGTCTGTACTGTCCTCTCTGACCAATGTCTTGAAAGCCTTTGTTTTTTTAGGCAAAACAAATGGCCGGATGATTGGGAGGTCACCTGCGAGGGTTCTCATCCAAGACCTCCAGGACTTGCTGGTAAGCTCGACGTGTAGTGGACTGGATGAAAGATAGAACACCGCTAGCGCTGTACAGGTTGTGTTCTTCCTCAGTCACGGTGAGAGGGGGGCAAGGGTGGACAGTGGCTGGGGGGGACGGGGTCGCACTGCTCAGTGCCCACCATTAAGAGCAACCAATTCATGGGAAAGGGAAGAAAAAGACAAAAGAGGAAAGAAAGGAAGGAGGAAGGAGAGGGAGAGAATAAGGAAAAGAAACTTTCCTCATCTTTACTGTCTTTGTAAAAACTGCAACTAAAAGAAATAAAAGAAATGTTGCACTCGATAGAGATTTAGCCTGCTGACCACTGACGGTGCTTTACCAACACATAATACACCCAACAACAAACTGTAACGGAAGAGGAGACATCAAGCAAAGGAACTGGCAAGCAAATGATTCCAGTGTTGATTAGATTACTCCAGACAGACCACCGACGTTTTCACTGTTCAAGCCACACAACAGGTGGGGACTTAACGAATAGTAACAGGACGTCACATGCAGTTGTTTTGAAGAAAGTGATCAGGACACTTGTTAATATGCGTAAATACTTATTCCCAATCTGATATTTAGAATTTTCCTAAAAAACAGTCCCTAAAACATGAAGCTGCAGAGCACACATAACAAACAGTAGACCTACATTCAAATAAGTAAAGCTAACTAGGTATGCCTGACATCTGAAACAAATGTTTGAAATCATGGTGTTAATGGATTAGTGTCAGCGACAAAGGGAGCTGAATTCTGAAAAAAAAAACAAAAAAACAACAACAACAACACTGAAAGCAGCAACAGTTTTCACAGGAAAAACGCTAACAATGCCAGAGACAACAGACAACTAATGACGTCACAGAGACAAAGGGTTGGAAATAAAAAACATAGAACCAAAAGAGAGATTAAACATGCTAGTGCATGCGTATAGGAGATAAAAAGCGGTTGGTGCCAAGGTGATGATGGCATATCCGGGACAGTACTCACGCGGAATCGTTGTGCATCAGCTGACTGTGATGACGAGCAGCTGTGTTCTCACTGGCTGAGCGTTCCCGCCGTAATCGTCCTTGGGGCCGCACCTACAACAAACAATGACAACTGATTTATTTGGGTTATGGTTTACTGTAATGATTGACTGAAGTGATTGCAGTCGGTGAGTGGAGTTAATACGGTGACCTTAGTAACAGACAATTAATTGCTTTATGACTTACCACCTCTTCAGTCTCTGGAGCCACCCGCTGCTCCTCTTCCAGAAAGTCCAGAGGCCGATCATTGAGGGTGAGGACCCTGGGTGGAGTCTTCAGTGACAGGGCTTCTAGCGGTGTTGACTGGATTAGGTCAAGGTCTCTGGGTCTGGGGAACTGGGGGTCATTACTGTCTCCTGGCAAAGGAAGGTGTGAGTTTTGAATGAGAGATGGATGCATTTTCGACTACACTCAATTTAAACAATGTTTTTTCTTTAAATGTGCACAATGAAAAATGACATCAATATTCACCTGTACTGTATAGACAACCGACATGCTAGCATGCCTATAGATATTGCTTTACATTTTCATATAACTGACATGATACTGATGCTGATTAGTAAATGGAATGGCCAAAGTCCTGAGCCACTGATAGAGGCATGTCTATTATCTGTCAATGGTAATAACAAAGCCACATAGTACTTAAATTACAGATTACAGCAATGACAGGCCTGCATGTAAAAAAAAATGTTTAACAGCACAGAAAATACAACCCCCTACAGTGACAAAGTGTTTAACAGCATGCTGACCTGCTATCACAATTCTTTCTGGGACTTGCATCATGACACCCTGGGGGACCTCCTGAGATCCAACACTGTGGTCGTTGTGGGCTTGAGGAGCCACTTTGAGCATCTCAGGGATGCGCATCCTCTGGCTGATCCCTTCGGTGTACTCCAGCTCATACTGGATACGGTTCATCTCCGCCATCTCTGCCGTGGGGGAAGGGAACGCTGCTCCGTTCATCTGGCTGTGTGGAATGATTTGTTCAGCAACACAGAGGTGACTGTTAGTCACAAAGGGTCACTAAGGTCAGAAAGCATGCCAATATGAGAAAATCGTGTGTTCTGATTTTCACTCTTGTCGAGCTTGTTGAGCTTGTCATGCTGCAGAACCTACTGGCACATCTTAATAACCTGCAGATACCACACGTACATCACAAAACAACAATCTCTTCAATGATCCCCTCAGAAAATATTGGTGCCGCTGATGAGCTGTAAACAGGAATTAGAGATGGAAAATCGCTCGTGATTCGATCATATGACGAGAAGTCTTCTGACTTTGCAGACAAAGACAAAGGGAGGCTACATTAACAGAGTTTGACTGTTCCAGATAAGACCTGTGACTGCTGATGCTGCTGCTCGCATCACAGGATATGAATTTTCCTTCAAGTGAATGCTAACAGAATGCTAATATCAACAATGACTATACTGATGAAGCTAATGCAGTAGCTCATCGTTTACTTTTTCAACAAACATTCATCCATATTTACAGTAATTAGTCAACTGCTACGGTTTATCTCGGTGGTTCAAAATCAAACGAAATCCTGAAGCTAACGTTAGTTTTGGTTTGACACCTAGACAAGACATTAGCGCCATTTCAAGCTAGCGCGTCAGATTGGTGTCTTACCGTTTGGTCTGTCGCTAAGGATAGCTAACCGTCGGAAGAATAATTTGTTTCTGAAATCCTCCTGGAAATCCAAACTTTTAGAAATACTCCTAATGGTGCAGTTAAGTGTGGGTGTTAGAGATTATGGAGTTGTCAAGCATCCCCTTCTGTTGGTCTGAGAGAGGAACCTCCTCTCCTCTTCCTCGGTCTGCACTACAAACCGGAAGTACCAAAGCTCGACAGGAAGGGGCGTCACGTGCACCGAGCGCTGAAGTTAAAAATAGAAACGTGAGATTGATGTTTTCATTTGGTTTTTCAACTTAATTTATTTTTTGGTTGTGCAAACACAAGAGGTAACCAATAGTAATAATAATTAATCCCCTTCAATAGATCTTAAAAACATAAAGTTCTCACGGTGCTCTTATTTTTTTAAATATATATATATATATGCATATTTCATTAGTTGCCTTTATTCTTATATTTCACGCCTCATATTGTATACAGTACTTTTTTATTGTTACTTATTTGTGTGATGTATCTGTTTTTTGTACTCCCTTTTACTGCTGTGAAACTCCATTTCACTAAGTAAGATTAATAAAGTTGATCTAATCTAATATTTAATTTTAGACATATATCACGTAGAATATCATCATATATATCACGCATGTTAAATGTTTATTTTACTTATCCGTATATGCAATAAAAAAAAGCATGCAATAAAATCATGTCCTATTCTCAGAGCTGTTTTGTCAGTGTTGTCGCGCCTATTGGATCGCATTATACTCTAAGGTGTTTCTTTTATTCTTTATAATACTTCATCCACTGTCATTTAACATTAACAAGGGGGGCAGAATTTCTCAATAAGATGCGTTTTTAAGAACTCTTTTGGCGAGAATTTCTTTTTGACACGACGCAGAATTTTGTCACATCGTGTTGTTTGTTTACTCAAGAGAAAATGTAAAAGCTCGTCTGTGAGTGTTAATGACAGTGAATGCACAGGTCAGTGTCGCGGGGGGTTTGGGGAGGTGGCCCTCGTAGTGACTGTGGGTGGTGCGTTCAGTAGAAGCCATTCAAAGGCTGCGATTGACATGAGACAAGTCGCTCCTCTGCTCAACCACAAAACGGGAAATCGCGTCTGGATCTCGGGAAATATCCGTGCAAGACAAACATCAACATGTCTCAAGGCGGACTTCCATAGATGTCAGGATGCTCTTTATTTGATGGACGCGGGGGCTGCGCCGATTGAGTACTTCTCTCCTTGTCTGTAGCCTAACTGGCTGAAATTATGTTCCCAGGTATTTTCTGTGTGATATTATTCAGCACTATGCACATCGCGTCACCTCTGGAGCTGCAGCTTGGCATGTAAGTGACCTGTTGTAATTTAAATCGTTTCCACTGTTTTTAATTAAGTCTTAGGCTTTTACAGTTTATTGAATTACAAGCTGAATGAGATGAGTTTACGTTTACAGAAGCAACATGTCATAGTATACATTTTATAAAAGGAAATAGTTATTTACATAGCCCAAGTTTTACTAATGATTGGACTTTTGTTAAAATTCTGCTACTGTATAGTTTACTCTGTCCAGTTCCCACTAGGAGTCGCTCTTTCAGGGCCCCTATGAGGCTGGGTGTGTGTTTAACAGCACTATGCTGTAACGTGCGTCTGCATAATAGCTTCTGGTTATACTCTGCCAGAGGTTTCCGAGTTTAAATAGATTGTCCTGGACACGATTGTAGGAATCGTTTTCATTACCGGAGAAGCTGAATACTTCCTGTAATTAACTGCAGGCTGCACTGTATTGAAGCCAGATGGTTTAGGGAGGACACCTCTGGATGGAAGGATACCTGCACTGACAACAGGCTACTTATGAGTGCTGTACAGTAAAAGCCTCTGTGCTGTGTAATGAACATGCATACAACAGTGTACGCACACACACACATGAACATGCAAAGAATTCTGGAGAAAAAATAATTTCCTGTGGAATTTCATTGGTTGTTTATTGCGTGCTGTAGACAGTGTCCAAACCATGGACTGTTTTTTTTCTTAATCAAGCATATTGCACCAATCAGGAAGCTGTATAATTGTTTGACAGTATGTGTGAGAAGCTGACATTCACGCAAGGAACATGTGTAGAGCATGTGGAAGTTCATGACTGTTGGAATACATATATCGGCTCAGCAGCAGGTTTAGACCACTGTGGGAAACTATATAGACCACCACAAACTCAGTCATCTACCTACATGAACATATATACAGCAATGGGAAATGAAGTAGTCACATGTTGGTTTTGAATGCTGATTTTTGAAGAACATTGTCAATTGCATCTGTCCATCTCTTCTGGTTTTGTGTGTTTTCCATGCAAAGGCCAAATGTTTGTGCTGACCAGGAGATGTCCATGCTGGGGGGCCGTCAGCCTTGTGTCCAGGCTTTTACTCGCATGGTTAAAGTGTGGAAACAGGGCTGCACCAGCCATAGATGGTGTATGGGCTATGAGAGAAGGTAAGAGCGAAAATATGTTCACAACACATGCACACACGCACACACACACACACACACACACACACACACACACACACACACACACACACACACACACACAAACTTTATGACTGACCATTACTATTCCATGAAGACATCTCATTCATAAACTCAGCTGCAGTAGTAAGTCATGATGGAATGTTTTACACATTGACCCACTGCTGAGTCTGAGCTCTTCTGGTCAAGTGCCATGTCTTTGCCATTTTTAAGCTCCACTGGAATGATTGGGGCTAGAAAGAGGGGGCGGTGGGATTGGAGATCATAAGCTTAAAGTCACAAAGCTGATTCATCTTCATCGAAATAAGAGACACTGCAGCTCTGAATATGCAAAATATTGTGAAAATGACCCATGACACTGCTCATATAATTGAGATCATTTTGAGCTGTATGATGTGAGTTCTCATCTGTAAATGTCTGCAGAAAATTCTTTACAAACCATATTATCTTCATATATATATTAATAACATGTATAAACCTATAATGGAACTTCTATAATGTTACTATAACAATTTCTCCCCCTCAGGACAGCATACTACACAGCATACAGACAAGTGTACAGCATGGATTTGCACACAGTCTATAAGTGCTGCCCTGGCTGGACTCGGCTTGGTGAAGAGATGGGCTGTCTGCACAGTGAGTAATAACATGTTACATACATATATGTCACATACGGCTGGTTTTGATATTGCTAAGAAGCTGTTGTGTATATCATGTTGATATTTAGACTATAAGTAAACCATAAAATGTCAATTGCATCAACATACTTTTGGTGTATAATATGTGGTATGTGCAGGGGTGTGTGGTGCCAGTACATGTTTCAATGGAGGCCAATGTGCAGAGACTGGGGACCAGATATGTCAATGTCCACTGGGCTTCAAAGGGACACGATGCCAATATGGTGAGTTTTCTTTCCTTATTTCTTTGTATAGAAACGTACATACACCGTTCCTTTGAATTGCAGGCGGTTATATACAGCAATAAGTTGAGTGCAGCTTCGTGAGCCAGTGGACTGACTTCCATCTTCAGAGGACAACATGTTGTTAAGGCTTTAACAGGCCAAGGTCAGACCTTATGCTTTTACTTTGCACAAGCAGAATGAGCCTGTAGTGTAGCTGTGATTGGATGAGGCTGCTCTGTGGGAGTCTCTGGGTAGTTAAAGGTAGAAGTGTTCTCTGGGAGGACTGGTTTCTTTTGAAGGGTTGAGCCTGGGGGGGCTGTGGCTAACCCAGCTGAGCCTCCACTCTATAAAAACTCTATGCTAATAAGAGTGCAGATCCGGTTTCATATGGTTAAGAGAGGAAAAGCCTCGAACAAATTTTGTCTCACATGACAGTATTTGTCATTTTAGTAATAGTATTTCAACATTTAGCTTAGCTTAGCATAAAGACTGAAAGCAGGGGGAAACAGCTGGCCTAGCCCTGTTGAACAGTAACAAAACCCACCTACCAGTGCTTCCAAAGCTTTAGAGGTGCTGGTAGGTGGATTTTGTTACCACTGGACAGGTAACTGGCTGTTGACTGTAACCTTGTAATTACAGTTTATAAAGCGGTATCACTGTTTCAACTATTCCTTTAACGTATATCTAAGCAGTTACTATTATGTACTAAACTGCATTTAAATCCCAGAGACCTTTCTAACTAGAGACAATTTTGCAAAAAAAAATCTGTGTCGAAGAATTTTGAAGACATTATCGAGGACAGAGACAACAGGACACAATGCTCCAGTAACCTCAGGCTCAGCCCTCTAAATAAGGTCTTTCCACCTATGGTGCAAATGAACAGTGACCCACAAAGAGGGAACCTGGGATCTGTCATCATTAAATGGTAAACACTTACAGCAAGCGGTAAACAAACCCCGATTGTGCCTCAGGTCTCAGAGTATTGTCTTGTTACCATCAGCGTCTGTTCTGTGTACTGTCCAAACCCCGACATGCAAACAGGAGGATGGTTGTTAGTGTTCTGGAAGAGTCCCGCTGAGGCAGAATGGCGAACAGAGCATATTTGGTTCCTACCCCCCACGTGCTTACAAACATACAAACACACACAGACACACACTCTGCAGAGGCTTTCCCGTTTGATTCCTTGACTTTCCCAGGAGAAAGGGTCTGCCTGCCTGGGGCTTTAAACACTTCCTCCTCTTGCTCAGACATTTCACAGGAACGTGTCGTTGTTTGTTAGAGGCAGCTCTCCGGTGCGTTTGTTTTGACGCGGCCTCTTTGGTTTTCACACATCAGAGTGACAGATTGGGAACAGATAGAGATATCAGGTCTCACCTGAATTCCTCTTGGTTTCTCTTTCTCTCTTGCACATCCTGTGCCGTGAACTCATCTTGCTCTTCTCTTTTTGTAAAACGTTTTTCCTTCCCTCATCTCCCGAGACAGATTTATCCTCACTCCTCTGCCAGAATCATTATACAGGCAGGGAGTCAGCCAAGCTCCTGTGCTCAGCCAGGATCCTTCACTGAACCTCTGCTCGGTGCACAGACATATACACCAATAATCCTGGACTCTAAGGCTTTGAGTCTAGTTGTTCAGTTATTTTAGAGCATTTTAGCTGGATTGTTTCACCACAAAAATCTGAATCCTTATTGAAAATCTCTTATACATCTTTTATATCTTTTATACAAACCAACATATACTTATGCTTGAACTAGAGGGGCATAATACCTGAGGTATAGATATTATGTAAGACTAAAGCTTGTGACAATGTCGTGTAGAAAGGATTAATAACAGTTTGTTCCTTAACTGCTAAAACAATTACGGGATTACACAAAGCTTTTGGGAAATTTGGAAAACTCATCCATTATATGATGAGAGCGTAGATGTGAAAATCATCCCTGGTAGTTTGATCTGCTTGGCTTTCTGTTCGCACACACATGTTGAGTGATTATAGGCCACTTGAGTTAAGTTAAACGTGGGAATATAAGAATCAGTAGCAGCACATAATATATTTAAAATGGTATGTATAGGACTGGCAGCCAAATATTTGGCAAAATACACATTCACAGTGATAGAAAACATCATACTGTTTTCAACTGTTGACTGCACGTAGGAAGGAATCCACAAAGGGACTAGTTTTGTTTCCATGTACGGGAGGATGGTTGTGAGAGAAATGTTGCCGGCTAAAACTCAATGGAAAGCAGAAAAATACATATTTTTTTTTTCCTGAAGAAGAAATCCAAAATAAACCTGGAAACATCAGTAATTTTATATTATACCAAATTGACAAATCTTTTATTAATAGTAAAACTGTGTTATTGTTACCAGCATTATACAGAAAACAGAGCTCTGGAAGTCATTCCCAAAAACCTTGATTCCCTGAAGGACAAATTTAACAGCGAGTTCAGAAACTTGTTGTGTGTTTACAATCAATATCAGGCCAGTATTGTACATTCCAGTATAACATAATTACCAAGAGAGACTGCAACTATAGCTCAACCTGGATATATATATGTGCACACTGAGGCACCAGGGTTTCACCAGGGAATCCTGCTCATTATTAGATTTGAGCTTTAGCATTCCACATTGACAGACCTACATTACTGTCCTGTATGTGATTCCCGCATGATGGAGAAAAAGCAGATACTACAGAGAGAGGCAGGAATGTTGATCCCTGTAGATTTACCTTGGAGTAATAAGTTAAAGGCAACTGGACTCGATGTTCGGTCATGAAGATGTTTCACAAGGCTTCATCAAATTTATTATATGGTGTTTCCTGCATGTTCGTATTCTTTCCCATGTGCTCTTAATCCTGCTGCATGTAATGCCTGTAGGTTGTGTTGTGCAAGTGTTTTGGGTGTTTGGTTTGATCGATTTTCTGGGTGTTGGTCCATGTGCCAATCAGCCCGAGTGTAGATTTCTATATGCTGCACCTGTATTGTAGCCTGAGGCAGCGTATGTGGCATAGATAAATCAGTCTTTTCATGTTTCCTTTAGAGAATTACTTTATTTTTTTCAGTATTATTGTATTGTGTTTGAATATTTTTTTTATTATTTATCACTGCAGGTAATCACAACTCAAAGGCCAGTGCTTGTTCTGCAGATGCTTTTGACGCTTTTCCATATGTTAGTGTGTTTCAGTAACAAGTGTGCTTGTGCATTTGTATGTGTGAGTGTTGACACAAGCTGAAATTAAAGCAACAATAGTAGATGTCTACCCAGCACCATACGACACACACAGAAGGAGTTAGGGAATAGCTGGTGAACATAGTAGTGCATTAGCAGCTACAGGGTCAGATATTTCCCGCAAGAAGTGGTGTAGACCAAAACTAGAGCTAAACGGAGAATAAATATTGGACTTACTTTGGGCAGGGATAGAAGCATGACTCCAAATGAATGATAATGTTGCTCCATAACTGCTGGATGTATAAAAAGGCAAGGGTTTGCTAACAAACAAGTTCAATATATGAACTCAAAAGGTGTTAATATATGAGTGTTTTGTTTCCAGCTTGTTTCCGCTGCCGCCAAGTGGCCAGAATTCTGTTACTGCATGTTTAAAGAATGATTTTTTGGTTGTTAATGTTGTTGTTGTTGTTGTTGTTGTTGTTGTTGTTGTTGTTGTTTTGAAGTGGAAATGACACATAACTCTTGGAAAGCAAATAAGGAGATGAAATGAGTCACGCTGTGTATGGCAAATGATGACTTACTACCGCTATTAATGTTTACGGCTCTTCAGATGCTAGATAAATCATAAGGATGAAGGGGAGGAGTTGCTGCAGAGACACATCAACCTCGCCTTTTCAGCACAATTCACTCCAGCCACACTTCAGTAGAGGCAGAATATACCCTGGGAGCAGTGTTAAAGAACAGTCTGGCTCTGATAATGGTTTAGGCGAGAATCCGTGCCCTGCTCCTTCTCCCCTCTTTTCGCCACTCATCATGAATTGGCCTCTTGAACGTTACTCTCTTTGGTATTCCTGCCAAGTTGTGGTGGTAAAAGCCCACTGTGTGTTGTGGGGTCTGATCTGCCACCTGCTTCCAATCTCTGATATGAGACAGAAGGCACCGTCTATGGAAATGTATGTCAGCCACTGACACCAAGGCCATGGTGTTGACAGTGTGAGGTAATAAACAGCCTGGACGCAGCCCAAGCATGTGCTGAGACACTGGAGCCTGCTCTGTAATAGTTGTATCTACCCCTGCTTGTGAATGCCACTCTGTCTCACTCTATTAAGCTTTGGATTAGGCTTTGCTTTGGTTAAATTGGCGCATGGGTCTGCATGAAATTAAGAGAGCACAGGCACATAACAGTGTGGGGACAGAAACCATCTGGTCCTCACTAAAGGAATCTGGCTGTTTTCAGAGCACTTTATAGAAGAGCGATTATTGACAATGCCTAAGACTGGATCCTGTTTTACTAGAAGTTTAAGCTGTATAATGAGACCGATAACAACATCAGCAGATATTAGGAATATCTGGAATAGCAATAGGGCTGAAAATTGTGATGACACAGTATTAGATAGTAGCGAAATGTGTGGAACACCAAGATTTTACCATTCCCTCTTTCGAATTTGCACACACATAGACACACCACCAAAAGAAGATTGTAGCATTTAAGAATTTATCTTTACTAATAAAAGTGCTGTGGACAGTGTTATCACCAAGCCCTCACTCTGGGGACCTCTGCAGAAAGCTTTACAGTTGTTGCAGTCACAACGTAAATCACAATTTCACACATGGGAATCATTTTTCAGCACATGAACTCAAGTGTTTAATCCTGAGGACCTTGGACTGTCTCCCATAGGCTCAGTTCTCACCTCAATCGCAGGCCTCATGTCTGGTTCCCTTCCTTATAAAACGCACCTGTCTCTGTGTGCATGTCCATGTGTGTAAACCTCTGACTGTATGCTTGTGTATTAAGTTGTGCTTGTTTGTGTGCTAATGAGAGTATGAGTGTATTCATAGTTCCTCACAATTGTAGGGGTGCAGGTCTGGAATATTTTGGTTGAAATGACAATATATTTTTCTGTTAGTTGAAATATTGCATGTGCTTCTTCTTCTTCTGTACAGCAGCAGCAATATGTGACAGTTTGAAGTTTAGAGTAGACTGAGATATGACTCAGAGGTGACTGCATGGGGAGTGACTGGCTCCTTGTACAGGCTTCTTTGCACTGAGACATAAAACACTGGGGAATAAGATGCTGGTTTAAAATCCTCGTTGCATTCCTCCTCATGGCCTCTATGTTCCCGTTCCTGTGAAGTATATGCATTGGACAGGTGTTGTTTTTGTTTGCAGGGGCTGTTTGCATGTCACCCTTGGAGGTGTTAGTGGAGATGTTGTTGCAAAAGTCTTTCTCCTCCATGTTCACCAGCTGAAGCTGACTGTATAATACTTGATGAATGGCATGGCATGACGCTATTTGTAAGATATCGTGTCCAGTTTAAAGTAAAGTAAAACTGGGAGTTTAAAGTAAAAGTAATCTTTAAGACAGTAATTCTGACCTGCTTTTGAATGCAGCTCAAAAATATTTGCATCTTTTAAAATAAAAAAGAAAAAGGTGTGCTAATATCCTCAGTCAGTACTGTATAGATCTGATGTTCTTTATTAATCCCCAGCTAGCATTGCTTTCACATAGGCACTGTTATCATACATCCCAGAATCTGACTCTCTATTGGATAGAGGGTAAAAAAAATCTGCAGTGTATTCATTTTACTGCTATGACTGCTCTTGCACTGAACCTTAACTAGAGTGCCTGTGAAAGAATTTGTCTTTCAAAATGGAAAGAAGCTATATTTTCTTTCACTTTTCTGGAAGTAATTAAGCTCAAAGGTGCAGCCAAGTCAAAAGTTCAAGGTGTGGTTTGACCAAAAACTTAGCGGAGGAAAAATAAATAAGTCCATTTTGGTGAATGGTGATTAAGTTAGGAGAAACAGGGTGTAAAAGATGCTGCCTTAGTAACTCCTGTGGTTGTTCTCACAGCTTCAGGGAACAGTGATGTCTTTTACAGATCTGGCATGATTCTTCCTTAAGGTCTACCTTAAGTTAGCTAACACACCATGCACAGAGCTTATCCTGTCTGAGTCTGTCCGTCCAGTTCGGTCCTCTGTACAGCTCCAGGTCAATTATAAACATTTTATTTTGTAAAATGAGTAACATGAACCTAATGAACATCTAGTTTCCTCAGTATTTTTCTGGCTGTGAGACAAAAGGACACATTTGTGAGACTGTTAGCTCTTGGCCAAATCATTGCCAGCAGACGAGGTGAGGACATAATCGTGTTAACAATAATATTTATGCACCAAACTCTCTTGGTCTTAACACTGTTTAATCCCGGATACTGGGCCCTAATCTAAAGGTCCAGTTAACAGATTAAAGGGCTTGAATTGTGTGAAAAGTGTGCAGCAGACTGTGTTTTGAATTAAGATATAATGGGAACCACATGGTTGTAGTGATGGCAGGCCTCATTGTTTGTTTTGGTCTCGTTTCAAAAAATTTCTTTGACCAAAATTTAGTTGCTGTAGCTGCTGTGGTGCTGAAGGTTTTGAGGTGTGGATGTCATGATGTTCTTTGTTTTCATAAAGAACTGCGGCACAGACCTCATGATTACCTCTGACAGGTTGGTCTTTGCTTTGGCTAGTAGCTCTCTTGTTCTGTTTATCAGAGGTCACTGAAAAGGTTCATTGAAAACTATATTAACAATGTAAGCCTTCAGAAATGAACAGATCCATTTAAAGTTGACTGGTCTGATGTATTATGAACTTAATCACTGAGAAAGTTTGGACACCCAAAAACGTATTTCGGCAAAAACCTTAAAAGATATTACTTAAGGCCATTATTTATGATCATGATCATCTATTGAAAAGCGAGTTAAAAGCCACTTCAACTTCTGGCAGAACACATCAGATCTTCCAGTAATGGAGGCATGCTTTACTGAGCCACCAGAGCCCTCACTTAAGTGTTCACTTAACAGACTGGAATAAGAAAAATCAGCGGTCATAAAAAAGCATCATAAAATGCTTGTCAAATGTTTTCTCTTTTATGTTACAAAGAGTCTCTGCCATGTTGAAAAGGTAGTTTAAAGTGCACAGTTTTCCTCTGGGAAGACTGGAAAACCAGGTGGTAAAAGCACAAAATCATATTGTTTTTCCCTGTGCATTGTCAGCTACAGCTGTTCAACTTTGAGTGTTATTGTTTTATCACTGACAGGAAGCTGAGCATTAGTCTTGTGTCTAATGGTGATTGGACACAAGTGAATCCACCACACGGTCAGGATGAGCAGGTCTGTGATGCAAAAGGAGAGGATGTGTAATCATGAAAAACAAAGACACTGAACAATAGTCAAGTGAATTGTATATGTACAGTTCAATTTCCCAAATCACAAATTTGCCTCAGGGAGGGTTTAGCAATCTGTGCAACAAACGACACCTTCCTGTAGATAAACAGAGGTGTAACCAGAAAACCACTGAGTTTAAGATGGCAGCATTCACTTTGTCGTTTGCCAATATAACTTTCTTTAAGCCCTGCGTTCCTCCCCTTCCTGTTTTCATTCCTCAAGTCTGCCATTAACTGTGTGTATGTAGGATTCATATACCAAGAACCAGGCTTCAAGGTTGTTGGTCTTAAAGACTGGGCAACGCAAGTGCTACATACTTAGCACTGCTATCAGAGGAAGAGGCTCATTAGGGCCCTAATGGCTGCCATATGTCTGGGAAGTTCTCACACACCAAACAAGCATGCCCTCATCCCTCCAAATGCATCAAGGCACCATTGTTTACCAGGTTAATGCTGAGCGAGTTGGAGCTAATGGTCTGTGTGATTGACCATGTGCTCCCAAAGCTCACTGTGAGATTCCAACAGTAGCAGCCGAGCCCTCTCAGCTTGAAGGAGTTCATCCTCCTTGGACTTGGGTTAACTGTGCCCTTGTAGTGTCAGCATTAGGTTTGGGAAATAAGCTCTTGAAAGGTGGGACACTGGTAAGTGGGCAGGTGGGCACATTGCAGTCTTCCCCACTTTACTAAAACCTACTGATAATGGCCTTTGAGCAAGGAAGCTAAAAAAAGTGCACAGTTCTTTTGACTATCATAAGTCAGAACACTGAATAGATATTTGACTTTTGGACCCACAGTGCAGCTGTTCGGCTGTGGAATAAGGGAATGAACATGATGGTTTTTCAGGATGAGCTTTTTGGAGTAGCTCTATCATCATTTCTTTTTTTGCTTTTTTTGGAATATGCTGAGTTTCCCTGTTGTTGTTCTGTAGAAAGCTTTCATAGAGAAGAGCTTACCCATTGTCAGTCATGTGAACATACAAACCTTACCAGACTGACATGAGCCTCTGCAGCAGGTGAATTCATTTTCATTTAGGGGTGAACTATTGCTTCACCTAAAGTACCTAAAGTATGCATCAGTGGAACTGGTTAATGGTAAAATTTATGACAACAGCAAGTAGTATTGATGTTGTGTAACTAAGTGCATGTATTACATGAATTCTTTGAATCAACTTAATGTTGTTTCATGGATGCCTTTATGGACATGCATTAAGTCTAATCTAAGATTAAAATCAATTTTCAATAGTAATTTTTACAGAACAGTCATTCTAAACACAACTTATGCTTCATCTATGTCTGTGAAATCAGCCCTAAGTTTGTTTTTTTTTCTTTTCTTTCTGTGTGATGCCAAGTAGTCCCATACCTGCTAAACATAAGGCAGATAAATGTGCAGTAAATCTACAGCCATGTCTCATCCTTCCTGTGGAGAACGTTTTCTATCTATTGGTGAAGCACACAGGATGGCTTTTCCAGATGGAGTTCACAGGGGCTTTCATGGAACTATAAGGCAAGAAGGTAGACTTTAAGGGCAGGCGTCCAAGTGTCATTTCAGAATAGATTAGTTCATTAATATGTTAAATCTGGTGGTATCAGCTCACTTGTAGAATAAAGGAGTTTTCAAGATCCTGTGATTCATAGCTGTGCAGACGAGTGTGTACACCCCAGAGACTTAAACCTCACACTGTGCATGTGTGAGAAGACACTTTCTTACCAAAGCCCTTGAATGGAATGCCACCTCAGGTCTATAAGAATTTAAATTACCGTTATTTATCAGTTCATGATGGTTGTGGTTCATTGTATTATTATTAATATTCCATACTAAAAAAAAAAATACAAATTGTGTGGTGATCGTTGCAGTTTTATTTAGGGCTGATGTAACTGGTGCATGTGCTTCAGTTTATGGGATAAGTGTGCAACCTGTATCCAATGGGTGAAAACGTCTGCTTACAAAAACAGAGCACCCAGTTTTCAACATTCAAGTCATTTATCCCATGCTGTGAGGACGCAAATTAAATTTTATTAATGCTATAAAAAAAAAACGAAAAAGGAAAAACATGTGCACAGCAAGGGAAGAAACTGTGGCTCACTGAGACTGTCCAATCTGATTCAGACATAAACTATACAGTCAAAAATCCTCATCATATTAGGGCATAAATTCTGTGTTGAAGGGACAAATTTGAACCATGTGAGCTGCTGGAGTGAGGTGGTAGAAGCATGCAACCATGCGGTCCAAAGTATACAGGAGCACTGATTCTTCACATAGATGCTGCAATGAGAAGAGAGTGAGAAATGTTTCCACAGATAATAAAACACTTCAAATGAGACTGCACCATCCAACACTAGCTCCATGTTTCTTCACTCTTTTATTGTGTGCTTGAATGAAGACCTAATGACAACTGGTATTCTTCCTCTGTGTTGAAAGCCATGATTGATTGTGTCCTTTTCTCAGGCTAGTTGACCTTTTTCGTTCAATGCAACGTCTTAAAAGCAATTCCACTTTTGTCTCTTTATTTGCCACTGATCTGAGTGTTTAAGCTTACTTTCCTCTCTGTGACAGTTTCCTTAAAGCTCCTCAGCCCTCCATGAATGACCTTTGACCTTTGCTGGAGTGCATAGGAACTTGTGTTTTTGCTAATAGCACTTGATGGATCCTTTCTTTCCTCTGCTTAACTGCTGTGTAAAGTAACCAGAAAGTATTCAGAAAATTCAGAAATCTATTGTCCCAAGACATTGTTGAACAGTTAACCTGTACATACCATAAAATATAGCATGGGATACAGCAAATGTAGAATGTTAGGCTTTGAATTTTGTAAGATGGGTAAAAGCATGTGGGACTACATCTCTTAAAATGGTTAAGAAGTGGTATTAACATGCTTTTAAGCTCCTTGCACAATGAAATATCAGCTGCAGCCCCTATGCTACACATACATACATATATACAATATATTTCATTTATAAATGAATAAAAATGAAAACAAAACAAAACAACCAAACCATGTGTGTGTGACTTAGTGCTCCAAAAACATATAGAAAGAAAACAGCAAATGCACACGTTGCAGCATCAATGCAGCTGCAGCAACGTAGTGTGAATAATGAATAATCATAATGAACAATGAGTTGTGCAGCTTGCAAATCTGAATAGTGAATGCATCGCTGGCTGTGATGAGGCCTAAAAAGAATTCAGAGAACGGATGGAGCGAAGGAAATGGGAGTGAGCCATTAAAATCATCAGATGGAATGTCTCAGCATTAAAATATCAGATTTAGATTTAGATTTATTTGTCTGTCTGCAAGGAAAATATTACAGCTCGTGGTCAAACTGTAGTGATTTTACAGCTTCGGGAGCTGGCTCTGCTGTCGTCCTTCTGTTGTTCACTACAGCGGTCGAAAAATGTTTCCTGTTATGACAGTTCTCATTTATCCCCCTTTGGTTTATATGAAGAGTGGTTGTTGCAATATCAGATATCTTGCCTGCTTTTGGTCATGTGTCATTTTTAGTTAAATAATAGAGTTAAGAGATGAGCGTTGCAGACTTTCCTTTTAAATGAGAATTGCCAGCCCAGCTGTGATAACAGACATAGGCGAGTCCCTTTGTCAGTCGTCGTCCTTTTCTGTGTGCATTTGTAATAATAGAAATGTGGGAATAAAGACTTAGAAAATGTAGGAAATACAAGTCATTCCTGCTGGAGCTTCAAATTCCATCTAGTGAGGAAGAAACCATAAATCACTTCCGACCACTGAGGTCTGAGATCTAAGCCTTTCACATTCACTGCACAGCGCTGAGAGACCTGCCGCACAGCTGAGGCCTGCTGATTCAGTTATTGATCCTCACTTTCTTTGTCTAATGTTTTTAACACGAGGGGAATGGACACATGGTCAAAGCTTTGTTGATTTATTAAATGTTAAACTACTTCAAATAGTTTTTTGGGGAGGAAGAGCACTGGCCCTTGGAGAAATTGGAAAAAGGAGTACTGTACTGTAGAGGACAAGTAATGACAATAACACCTAACGAGATAAGCAGGAATCGGGACTCGGTGGCCGATGTTTGTCTGTAGAGAAGACAAGAACATTCAAGCAGCTGTCTGTTCTCTCTGTTACCTGATGGGAAACCATTAACACCACCATTCAAAACAGGAGAGCAGCACTGTCCAGTCTGATTCTGAGCTGTAAGCAGTAATAAGAGAGCCATGGAGTGCACTACGCTTTCAAGGACATGCAGATGTGCTTCCAAAATGTATAAAAGAATGACTCTGTGTTGAGGTAAGTGGTATGTGTCATCCACCCCGTCAGTCCATCGGTCAGATGAAGACTGATGAACCAGATTCATTGGTACAAGGCTTAGAGGCCACATGAGGGAGTCAGGACTGGTGAATATCGAGGAAGCGGCTGCAGGTGTTTGGGTATCAGGGGACTTGGATCTACATGGAGCGCTGTGCTTCAGTTCAGGAGGATCACTGTGCTTTACAGCATTCTTAATGAACTGTGTGTTGCTTATGTACCAAAGCAATGCTGGGTGATAAGTTTGTGCCTGTCAGCTTTCCATATTATTATGTTGTCCTGGAACATATATGCTTGATAAAAAGAAAATCATGACTGTTTCCTCCAAAAACCTCAGCAATGAAAGGATCTTTTCTAAAGGAATGAAGATTTTGTTCAATGCATTAAGAAAAAGATCCCCGACTCCCTTTCATAATGCTATATTTTGACTTTTGAGACCTTTTATCTTTTAGGTTTAAAGGTCCCCTAGTGACATCGGGCATGTCTGTGGAGACTTACAGAAATAATTGCATGCATATGTATGTGTATTGCATGCGGGTGGCCTGTGTAATGCATCTGAATGCACCACAGCTGAACCAAGGCAGAAATTTTCTATCTTAATGCCAACATGTGCCAAGAGTAACATTGCTCGGATTTAGAGTCAAACAGGATGGTTTCCACGAATCCAGACCTCAGCTTTGTGTGGGTCGCAGCTAATCGGATAGAGACAGCAAGGGGTTGTTTACAGGTACATGTGTAATGAGATATACTGGGTTAATAAAGCAATAAACCACTCAAGGCCATGGTTCACAGTGAGCATCTGAGAGGTGTTGTTATGCATGAGAGGACGGTTTAACACAGTGCCCCATCTGGAACTATTTATGATTGCTTTTCTACTCGAGCAATCTAGTTATTGTACAACAGTGAATAAAAGAATACTTGAATTCAAAACTCAGGACACTCAAATGCCAAGTTTTGAGCTTGTGTTCATAGACTGTAGGAGAACATAGCTAGAGGGTCTTAAACTTCACTTGTAGGCTTCTGAGGAGATGTTCTGAAGTCTGTATTTAGCCTTACTGCTCACCTCCATCATCTCAGTCACTAGAGCCAAAAAGATCCAATTTGAACCTGTGTGGAGCTCAGGTGAGGCAAGTATGTGGCAATCACCATTACTGATATTAAGGTAAACGTACCCTAAAACTTCTACCTTCAAAGCCTTTGTATTTCTGTTGTAGTGCTTTTCCAGCCTTTTCAGTTCAGTATTCAGTTTCAGCGTTTGCATGTATTTTATTTTACATCTCATAACACTGCTGTATTTTTTCTGTTAATGCCTTCTGTTTATTCCATGTTTGGCCCTGATCAACATGCTAACAAGGATAGGAAGAAAGTATTTCTGCGTTTTAATTTAAGGGCTTCAGCAACGCTGGGAAAGCATTTTTTGTGTGTGTGTGCTTCAGCCCTTTTTGGGACATATCTTTTTTTGTATGTATTAAATGTCTTAACAGTCATTGCATTGCATATGCATGTGAGGTCTCGTCTTCAGAACAAATCTATTTAGCAAATCTTATCCAATCATGTAAATTCTTTTATTTTTGCACATTTAAGTGACATTTTCATGATTTTTCATTTTGTTGTAGTTGCTAGACCCAGAGAATAGTGATAATTGCTCTGCTATAAATCTCTTTTTATGCTACTAATAAGATATATCTTTCCCCTCCTCACAGTGATTGTTTTACAAAAACACTGTGATTACGCAGAGTTATGGTCATTTGATGGCCGTCAGGTTAGGCTACAGACACAAAGCCTGACTGACGACTCTGTGAAAGGCCACAAAGTCCAAAATAGCAAAATCTGGGTCATGAAACTGTGGATTTCTGTCTTTATTTGTATTTAAGGAATGGTGATGAGTCGTGGCAGTGCATTTTGATCAACCTTTGTAAATGCCTTGACGGAGCCTGAATGACTGTTTCCTCAAATTTGGTTTCGCTCTCTGCTTGGCATCTTGATGATGAGGGCAAATGACCCTGAGCTGATATGGAGAACTCATTAGGGCGCTCAGGAGCTGCAGGATCAAAGTGGACATGTGTAAGGGGCCAGAGCCCTGAGGTTACGGGCCCATGCCACCTCCCTATAGGTTAATGACAAGCGCTGACCAGGGCTGTCGCTATGTCTGCAACTATGTGTATGTGTGTGCACATTTTTCAGGGTTTGGCTGAAGGTTTCTTAGACCCCCCTCCAGTAAAGGGGAATGTGCTGAACGCTGGACTACTGTGTCAGTAAAGGTTCACAAAGGCCATGGCAGGGCAATGCAGGAAAATAATGCAAATTACAAAAACTTGCATGCATATAATCCTTAATAGGCAGTTACTCCCTATTTTCACTACAACAACCAAGGTAAAGGTGCCTTTAAAGACTATAAACAGAAGGACAGCTAAGCCTAAATCTGCATCAATCTGCTCAATCCATTACCTTCTATAGAAATTCCTGAAAGTCTGCCTCTCCAGATGACCCAGATAACATTGCCTGCCCTTAGAAACCAAGCGTGGGTGTGGCCTGAAAAAGAACTATGGCGACCCATCCTTAGTTTCTGAGGTCCTGCAGAATTCTTCGAATTGCATTTTAAGGGCTGCAGAATTTTGTTTTTCTTCTTGCCAAAGTTCCTCTTGTGTTACTTGCTGCAGACTTGATTACATCAGAATTGTAGACCAGGAAAGAAGCTATTACTACCCTTTAATAACCACTGTTGAAGAAACAGCTGCTGCTCTTTCTCTGGTTTGTTCCACCTACTGTAACCAATGCTTTCAGAGCTCTTCCTCTCCACTGGCAAGACACATGAGAAATACATGTTGTTGTAATGATTCAGCACCACTCGTCCAAACTGTGTGCTTTGCATCCCTTCAACTAAAACAATCTGAGAGTATCGATAATGCATCTCACATGGTCAGCTGGAGGCAGTTTTGTCCTAATGGAGTGCTGCGGTTTTGTGATTTTTTCAGGTAGCAGCTCTGTCCTCATCCCGTCACAAACCCTTTTTTTTATCAGTGTATTTTTTGTTTTTCATGTAAACACATATGGAAGCAGAGACATTTTATATGAGCAATTGGGGCTGTTTATCATTCCCTGTTGTCTGTTCATAGTTCTGGCAAAGTTGTCCATGGGTGTCTTCCAGGCTGTGGAAACAGATAAAATACAGAGTAGACATCCTTGAATGGACCAGCAGGAGAATTCTTGGCAAAGCTCTGAGTCTATTCGTTCAGCATGTTGAAACCTAAAGAAGAAATCACTTTCACGTTTTTTATCTGGAATTCTTGTGGCACATGATATGTTGCCTTTTGCATTTAATTATATGTGTTTTAATTAACCTTTGCATAAATACCAAAGGATTTATGTGACATAACATTGCTATTAAGTTAAAATCCTTCATTACAAGCTGTTTCTTAAAGAACAGCCATACGTAACTGTGTGAATTTCACAGAATAACTATCTGTAGTTTGATACACCAGGATTACATTTGCCATGTGCTCATAGTCAAGCTGCCAAACATCTTGCTACAGTAAAACATACTGCTCTCTACCTCTCACTGTCTTTTTCTTTCCAAATTGTTTCTCCAAGTTGTGTTTTTGAAATTTCCTGTTAGTCAAAGACAAACAAACTATTGCTCAATGCACGGCTAAGGGGTCCCATTAAGTCTTTTAACAGATGGAGACATAATACTGAATAACTTTTCCTTCCTCCTCGGTTACTTTAGCCTTCCTCTTTGACAGGAGGTGTCCATGCAAGTGCAATGCATTTCTCTGTCACCATCTCCCTTTTCTAAAGCAAACAGACAACACTGTATCATCTGTGAAAGGTTCGGCCGTGCTGCTGCCACGTGGACAAGAACCACAGTGGTTTAATCAGCTTGTATGGGGATCAGGAGAAAGTTCATTCAAAGGACATTAAATTGAAAACTGTGCTCAGGAACATTTTACATTTCGCACACGTGCTCATTCGGCCCCATCTGACAGGCATTTACTTTACTAAATATTTAGTCAGGAAGATAGAATTAACTTCCAAAGCTATCAACTGCAACATTGGGCAAATCTTTCCTGTGACTGATCTTTAGCCAGTGATCAGTCAGATATGAAAATGACACTTGTGGCCACATTCATGTCTTGCGTGTCACAGATTGATCATATTAGCATTTCACTGTTGCTGTTGCATGTATTGCAGAAAGTACAATTTATTCAAAGACAGTTTTTGGTGGTGATCCACAGCTGATAGGCACACACAAAAACACCACAGCAAGGAGCCTGAGGGTTTTTGCTGGAGCACAAGAGCTAAGCTAGGGACAAACCTGGAAATCATTTCATCCTTGGAGACAAGTAAGAACATGGGAAACATGGGATATACATACACACTAATGTCAGAGTGGAAGTACTGGCATATATTTTATGAAGTGCTAAGGCTGAAGATTCTGGAGACTCTGGATGGTTTTTTGGTCTGCATTTAAAGAATTCTCCATTTCAGTCCTCTGACTTTAGTTGGTGAACCACAACATGTGGAAAGATGCAAGTTACCGCATCTCCTGTTTCTTTTATTTGCTAGAAGGCATGCACTGGTTCTTAAAGACTGACAGCAGACTCACTAAGGAGAGCTTGTTTTTGACCACTGGGAGGTAATTGGCATCACAGGATTTCTGTCAGACATTGCTTTGGGAGGCAGCAGGTTTGCGATCCATAACGTGACAAGTGAAAATAAACTCTGTAAAAGTGAAGGAACTCCACAAAGAGCAAGAGAAGTCCGCTGACAGGAAGCTTGAAACCTTTCAGTCCCCACAGTTGCTTTAGCTGCGGTGTTTTGTGGACGGTGCATGAGTAACACTGGACTTTTAATTCTTTTCTTTCAGATGTTAATGAATGTGAAGTGGATGAAGGAGGGTGTGAAGGGTACTGTTGCAACACCATTGGCAGCTACTACTGCAAGTGTCCTGAGGGCAGTAGACTGGGGGCAGATGGCAAAGCATGTCACGGTAAGATGGACACCTGGATGTAGCTGGTGTGCACAAACATAAACAAGCTTGTGCTGTTTTAATGTTTTTAATATTAGAATGGAAATTAATTGTAAGCAAACACAAAATATCACACACACGATGTGTCCTCTAACATGCCTTAAATGGACACAGGGCCTCATGTGCAATACAAAGATGGCAAGTGTAGGATACATGATTTCATAGTTCAGTGCTGACCACATAAACTCTGTGACCCGGTTCATTTTACCCTCTCTACATCCGGAGCTGTTCTTGAATGCTTAATGTAATCTAGGTGTAAGTTTCCAGAGAGGGTTTTAGAGCAGAATACATGCCCATGCATAGAAAGAGTAAGACAGCTGTCTCCAATTCTGCAGCCCCACTTAACAATACCTGCAGCATATGGTGGTCAACACAATCTCACTAATGGAGTTACATTTCAGACATTTTAATTTAATTTATTTTGTCTGTGGAAAAAGCCACTCAGTGAAAGAAAAAAAAGAAGCCTCAATTCATCCTAATGGAATTTTACATGTTACAAATGTTTAAAATTAAATCCACCCGCTGAATGAAATGATTAGTGTCTCTACAGTAAAATCGCAAGGTTAAAGGTATCAGATGAAGCTTTCATTATGTAGAAAAACAGTTTTGCTACATTTTGTCTCTCTCACCAAAATGAATTGTGGGCACCTTTAAGGCCTCACAAACATATTGAATGAATTTTCCATCTTAGAAACATTTGCCAGGTTTTATTTCAGTGTTCTGAAACATTCATGCTGTTTATATCTTGAGGTCCTCTTCTTATTGGTACATTACTACTTTTTAACTTTTGTACTATCAATGCTCAATGACATTTTCTTCCTTAAATGTGTATCACACCTGTTACTTGTCTCCATCAGTCAAGTGACCTTCTCCTTTTAGCGGCCCATAAAGAGTCTCTCATAACCAATACGGTGACACATTCATCAAAAAACATTGCTTTCCAATGCCGCTATAAGTAAAAAACCCTACAGTATGCCTTTCGGTCACGCTTTTACTTTACTAGAACTTTTAAGTTATAGGAATTTAAAAGAATAAAATTATTTGATGAACATCCAACATTTTTACGACGCACAACTGGCATGCTAAATACATATTACCAAAGAGTAATAACGTAAATGTGTTAGTTTCCATATATTCTAAATGCGTAAAACGAATGTCTGCTTGGATAAAATGTTGAATCCATCTGAATGAATTCAATGGCCCTTATGATTTTGAAGAATTATGTAGTTGTTCTAGGTCATTAGGTTAAAATTGAAGACCTACTTAACCGTTTGGACTTCAGGCTGTAAAGGAGTGAGGAAAACATGCAGGCAGCGCTGCTTTCTAATGACCGCCTCGTCTCAGACGGCATGCTGTCTGTTTGGCCGCTCATCTGACTGCAGTCTGCTGAGTTGGTGTTGGGCACTGAGGCCCATTTGTTCTTGAGAGCTACAGGTGTGAACAAGTGGCCCCGACCTTTAACCTGTAAGACAGGATATTGTCACTGGATGATAATTTAAAGTCTGACAGGCAACCACTGGAGAAGCCAAACGGAAGCAGCCTCAGCAGCTGTGAAGTTCTTCTTTTACAGGCTTTTGTGTGAATCGTATGTGTGGTCGAATTTATGGGGAAAGACAGCGAGTTTCGATTTGAGCTCTTCAAGAAAAGTAAAGCTGTGAAGGAGTGTTTGTCATATGAATCACTGAAGAAAACACACATGATAAATGCTATCAAACAAGGTTGCACATGAACATTTTTATGCCTCTGGCCCTCTTCTGTTTTTAGTAAATTCTCTGGCGTTCATTCTGAAGACCACCTGTTCTTTACGTTCTGCCACCAAAGCTGTGCTCCCCAATGATTCGTTCGCCACACCGCTTGGTGGTAGATGCCAGCTCAGCACCTCCGCTTAGAGCCAGACGGTGTCACGCGATACCATTCAGACCTCAGGCCCCTCGACCTCTGACACCACCACCAGCACTCCCACCCCTGCTGCCACACACACCACCTCACCACTGGTGAAAAGCAGCCATTGTGTGTCTCCCATTGAAATCCTCTCACATGAGGAGCCCAATAAGTATATTAACCTTGACAAACCTCCCCCAGCGTCTATTGTTCTGCATGTTAGCGTCCTCTACAATAGCTGCCAATGTGTTAAAATACAAAAGAGTGCAGAATGATAGGACGATTCATGAATATGTGATTCTTCACAGGCGGTGGTGTAGTGATTATTTGTTTCAGCAGATGTCTCAATGAAACCAATATGAATTCCTTTAAACCTGATCCCACTAGTCTGTACGCAGCGTATGAAAAGGATTCTTTCAGCGGTGAAAAGGCTCCACTTTGACACCCCCTCCTCCCTGTAGCCCCTTTTATTGGGAACAGGCTAATTAAAATAGTCTTGCGATCATTTCGGAGGGGGCTTTTCCCACGGGTCTGTCATGCACACACACACACACACACACACACACACACACACACACACACACACACACACACACGAACACACGCAAACTTTTTGAAAATGATTTCTAATATTTGCACTACTCGGGTAATGCTTTGACCTCCGAGGAGCCTAAATGATGGTAGTGTTGCGTGCTCAAATAAACCGAACCACATGTTCTTAGTATTTAAACCCCCCCCCCCCATTAAAAGAGTAAATGCAACATTATTTTCCCCTCTTCGCACACATCGACTCTGCCATCACGGGTGCGTGCTGAAAAAGCCCTTGCGAGTCAGAGGTGACAACTGGGAGGATGTCAGCAGGATGTGTGATGTGTTGTCCAGATGTGTAGTAAAGCCTGACTGTCCTTGAGTGCAGTGTCCAGGTATGTTGTCTTCTCAGCTTGCTTCTGTCTCCGTGGAACACGAGCCTCAGTCTGACAGGCGTGCAGCCATGTGCAGGTCTCTCCTGTGCAGGAAACAAATTGATTGCACGCATGCTACTACAAAAAACAGCACGATAAGCCATTCATCATTCACCCTGAAGACATCATACATGTGTATTTTTTTCTAGAGGAGGCAGAGCACAGGTTCAGTAAGTATTGTGCTGCTGAAGCAGGTGGTGATTCAAGGGCACGCTGACACATTGGCTGCCATCAGAGGAAAATGATAGAAAGTATAAAAACTTTCAAAATAAGATTTTTCTATTTTCCATCACTATTGAAAGTCATGACAGCAGGACTTGAACGTGGCAGCTGAACTGTACATGTAACACTCAAACGAAGATCTCTGCAAAAGTCAAAATAGAGAAGAGATTTGAGATCTGGTCAAAATTAAAAAAATTACAACTCTTTAAATCTATAATGCTAAAAATGTGTTTTTCATTTTCCTTCATTTGGTTCACCGCAGATGGAATGTTTAATTAGACCGCCTCAAAGTTGGATGTGAGATTTTATAAAGGATGTAATAAATGTCTCGTTTCTAAAAAGCTGCTCAATTTAGGCTTCTATTCAGTTCAGCATTATTTTCCTACAACTGACCAAAGTTCTCAATCTGTCATTGTTCAGCAGAGCTCCAATTTTTTCACACACAAGATGACTCGAGCAGAGAGGCTGTTTATACGGCCTTCTAATTGTACCATGTTCATGACCAGCGTGCTTGTAAATGAAGTCTTTGACACAGTCAGAAGCAGATTGACATTCCTAACAATTCCCATGTTTTATTGTCTGCCAAAGTGTCCTTAATTGCGCAGTCTTGTGGTTGTGGGCAGCACTATGTTAGATGAATGTAATGGTTTCTTAATGAGCATTTGCCTGTGCATGTTAATGAGTAATGACATTTGAATTTTTGCCTACATGTGCGTGTTCAGATGTAAATGAGTGTGAGGAGCTCAATGGAGGATGCCAGCAGACGTGTGTCAATACACCAGGCTCTTATCACTGTGAGTGCAGCGAAGGCTTCCGCATGCACGCCGATGGTCGGACCTGCATTGGTAAGCATGAAACAGAAGTTTTTCTTACACTTGTGGTAACCATTCAAGTCCTTCTACGCCCCCGTACACACTGCATTTCCCCCTCATTAATAATGTTGAATATTTTGAAACATTTCCCAAGTGGTGTGGAGCAACACTCAGATAGGACATTGACACCGCTCTTGTATCTGTCCACTGCCCTCGCGGTGCGCTCTCTTGTGCAGAGCTGCGAACATTCAGAAGTCTTCCAATAAACACACAAGGCTCAACTTTTCACATTTTTTACTGTTTCCTCTTTGGCTTTTTGCGTTTGTTTGTAAAACTGAAACATTGCAGAGGTAGCAGCCAGTTAGCTTAGCTTAGCATAAAGACTGGAAGCAGTTAGCCTGTCTGTGTCTGCAGACAATGTGGTCCATTTGCCTGTAGTGCAGTAGTGCAGCGCCTCTAAAGCTCTCCAATTAACACGTCATCTCCGGTTTGATTAATCTAAAAAAATGAAAAAAGAAAAGCAATGTGTAAAGATGAGAATTTGTTACCTCACAGCAGCCAGTAAATCTACATCTTGTCAACTGTACATCCACTATTTTTTCTTTTTTAAATGTTTAATGTCCTTGGCTATACAAAGATTTTAGAATATTAACATATTAGAACCACAACTACCAACTCCGACAGTGTCAGCCAAGTGTGTGAGAGCACCTGGAAGAATATCCACTCCACTGTATTGAAATAAAGTCAGTAATACTCAAAAGAACAGCAGAGCTGAGCCTCCATGATTAATCTCAGTGTCTAGTGGGAAATTCTGACATAATTTGAAAGGGGAAATGTAAGATGGTAAAGTACTTTTTCCCATTTTAGCACAATAAAACCTGTAGGTAATGAGAAAATTTGTTACTTGCTGAAAGCCAGCACTCCTCTGATGCTTTTGGTCTTATTTTTCATTCTTAATACTCCCATTTTTTGACCGCAGCTTAGTGGTAGAGGATAGGGATGGGGGCAGAGGGATAGCTAATTGTGTCTGTTCAAGTCATCAGTGTTAAAAGCCAGCCGTTCTCTCAGCTTTACAGCCCGTCTGTGTCATCATGTCTGTGTTTAGAGCACCCAGAAGGCACAGGGCTGATATTCATATTTGGCACATCATTAAATCACAAGAGTAATGGGATGGAAAGATCATTAGAGAGTAACCAGGGGTACCCGTTGGGCCCGGCTTGAATATCATTTTCCAGTTTCTAGCCTTTACCCAGGCGTTTTCCATAATTACATGGCTGCAGAGATTGAGGTGTGAAAGCCAGTTTAGACCGCCAACAAATTCAATTATATCTGTCACCCTGTGAGAGTTCAGATTTTAACACAAAGTTTTACATCCATTAATTCTGTGATTGGATACCAGAGCTGATGGGTTTCCATGCTCGATGATTTATCCTGTGTGTGTTTCTGTCTCTTTTCCTTCAAAGCTGTGAACTCTTGCTCGGTGTTGAACGGTGGATGTGAGCATAAGTGTGTGGACATGGGG